>NC_140507.1:97864768-99064768 GCF_964339955.1 Pipistrellus hanaki | reverse complement strand
TCCTATATTCCGACTTCTGGCCCAAGTATAAGCTTGCCCACTTTATCAAACAACTTCCTACACACTGTTATGAACAGAGGCAGCTCGGGAACATTGTCTCTCAACTGTGTTATAGAGTGTAGTACTACATTTCAGTGAAGTGTAAGGCTTTCCAAAGCTGCCGAAAGTGTTTCTTTCTCTATTTCAATGGTATTCTGCCTTGTATAACACACATTTACCACTCTAGTCTCTTTTAAGTAATGAATATAGGATTCATACAGTGTTTGATGTTACCTTAACTCGAATTAAGGATTTCCCTTATCTTAGCTACCTTTTCTACACTAAGAACTGCCTTGGAGATTCTCTTTCAGCTGTTCTAAACAAGTTCTCATCTGTTTACAGTCATTTTCACTGAATTATTCATGTTTTCATGTAGTTTCCTATATTCTGCCTTCTGGCCCAAGTATAAGCTTTGCCCACTTTATCAATCAACTTCCTACACACTGTTATGAACTGAGGCAGCTAGGGAACATTGTGTCTCAAATGTGTTATAGAGTGTAGTACTACATTTCAGTGAAGTGTAAGGCTTTCCAAAGCTGCCGAACGTGTTTCTTTCTCTATTTCAATGGTATTCTTCCTTGTACAACACACATTTACCACTCTAGTCTCTTTTAAGTAATGAATATAGGATTCATACAGTGTTTGATGTTACCTTAACTGGAATTAAGGATTTCCCTTATCTTAGCTACCTTTTCTACACTAAGAACTGCCTTGGAGATTCTCTTTCAGCTGTTCTAAACAAGTTCTCATCTGTTTACAGTCATTTTCACTGAATTATTCATGTTTTCATGTAGTTTCCTATATTCTTCCTTCTGGCCCAAGTATAAGCTTCCCCACTTTATCAAACAACTTCCTACACAGTGTTATGAACTGAGGCACCTCGGGAACATTGTCTCTCAACTGTGTTATAGAGTGTAGTACTACATTTCAGTGAAGTGTAAGGCTTTCCAAAGCTGCCGAACGTGTTTCTTTCTCTATTTCAATGGTATTCTGCCTTGTATAACACACATTTACCACTCTAGTCTCCTTTAAGTAAAGCATATAGGATTCATACAGTGTTTCATGTGATCTTAACTCGAATTAAGGATTTCCCGGATCTTAGCTAACTTTTCTACACTAAGAACTGACTTTGAGATTCTCTTTCAGCTGTTCTAAACAAGTTCTCATCTGTTTACAGTCATTTTCACTGAATTATTCATGTTTTCATGTAGTTTACTATATTAAGCCTTCTGGTCCAAGAATAAGCTTTGCCCACTTTATCAAACAACTTCCTACACACTGTTATGAACTGAGGGAGCTAGGGAACATTGTCTCTCAACTGTGTTATAGAGTGTAGTACTACATTTCAGTGAAGTGTAAGGCTTTCCAAAGCTGCCGAACGTGTTTCTTTATTTCAATGGTATTCTGCCTTATATAACACACATTTACCACTCTAGTCTCCTTTAAGTAAACAATATAGGATTCATACAGTGTTTCATGTGATCTTAACTCCAATTAAGGATTTCCCGGATTTAGCTACATTTTCTACACTAAGAACTGACTTGGAGAATCTCTTTCAGCTGTTCTAAAACAGGTTCTCATCTATTTACAGTCATTTTCTCTGAATTATTAATGTTTTCATGTAGTTTCCTATATTCTGCCTTCTGGCCCAAGTATAAGCTTTGCCCACTTTATCAATCAACTTCCTACACACTGTTATGAACTGAGGCAGCTAGGGAACATTGTGTCTCAAATGTGTTATAGAGTGTAGTACTACATTTCTGTGAAGTGTAAGGCTTTCCAAAGCTGCCGAACGTGTTTCTTTCTCTATTTCAATGGTATTCTGCCTTGTATAACACACATTTAACACTCTAGTCTCCTTTAAGTAAAGAATATAGGATTCATACAGTGTTTCATGTGATCTTAACTGGAATTAAGGATTTCCCTTATCTTAGCTACCTTTTCTACACTAAGAACTGACTTGGAGATTCTCTTTCAGCTGTTCTAAACAAGTTCTCATCAGTTTACAGTCATTTTCAGTGAATTATTCATGTTTTCATGTAGTTTCCTATATTCTGCCTTATGGCCCAAGTATAAGCTTTGCCCACTTTATCAAACAACTTCCTACACACTGTTATGAACTGAGGCAGCTAGGGAACATTGTCTCTCAACTGTGTTATAGAGTGTAGTACTACATTTCAGTGAAGTGTAAGGCTTTCCAAAGCTGCCGAAGGTGTTTCTTTCTCTATTTCAATGGTATTCTGCCTTGTATAACACACATTTACCACTCTAGTCTCCTTTAAGTAAAGAATATAGGATTCATACAGTGTTTCATGTGATCTTAACTCCAATTAAGGATTTCCCGGATTTAGCTACATTTTCTACAATAAGAACTGACTTGGAGAATCTCTTTCAGCTTTTCTAAAACAGGTTCTCATCTGTTTACACTCATTTTCTCTGAATTATTCATGTTTTCATGTAGTTTCCTATATTCTGACTTCTGGCCCAAGTATAAGCTTGCCCACTTTATCAAACAACTTCCTACACACTGTTATGAACTGAGGCAGCTCGGGAACATTGTCTCTCAACTGTGTTATAGAGTGTAGTACTACATTTCAGTGAAGTGTAAGGCTTTCCAAAGCTGCCGAACGTGTTTCTTTCTCTATTTCAATGGTATTCTGCCTTGTATAACACACATTTACCACTCTAGTCTTTTTTAAGTAATGAATATAGGATTCATACAGTGTTTGATGTTACCTTAACTCCAATTAAGGATTTCCCTTATCTTAGCTACCTTTTCTACACTAAGAACTGCCTTGGAGATTCTCTTTCAGCTGTTCTAAACAAGTTCTCATCTGTTTACAGTCATTTTCACTGAATTATTCATGTTTTCATGTAGTTTCCTATATTCTGACTTCTGGCCCAAGTATAAGCTTGCCCACTTTATCAAACAACTTCCTACACACTGTTATGAACTGAGGCAGCTCGGGAACATTGTCTCTCAACTGTGTTATAGAGTGTAGTACTACATTTCAGTGAAGTGTAAGGCTTTCCAAAGCTGCCGAACGTGTTTCTTTCTCCATTTCAATGGTATTCTGCCTTGTATAACACACATTTACCACTCTAGTCTCCTTTAAGTAAAGCATACAGGATTCATACCGTGTTTCATGTGATCTTAACTCGAATTAAGGATTTCCCGGATCTTAGCTAACTTTTCTACACTAAGAACTGACTTTGAGATTCTCTTTCAGCTGTTCTAAACAAGTTCTCATCTGTTTACAATCAATTTCACTGAATTATTCATGTTTTCATGTAGTTTCCTATATTCTGCCTTCTGGCCATGTATAAGCTTTGCCCACTTTATCAAACAACTTCCTACACACTGTTATGAATTGAGGCAGCTAGGGAACATTGTCTCTCAACTGTGTTATAGAGTGTAGTACTACATTTCAGTGAAGTGTAAGGCTTTCCAAAGCTGCCGAACGTGTTTCTTTCTCTATTTCAATGGTATTCTGCCTTATATAACACACATTTACCACTCTAGTCTCCTTTAAGTAAACAATATAGGATTCATACAGTGTTTCATGTGATCTTAACTCCAATTAAGGATTTCCCGGATTTAGCTACATTTTCTACACTAAGAACTGACTTGAAGAATCTCTTTCAGCTGTTCTAAAACAGGTTCTCATCTGTTTACACTCATTTTCTCTGAATTATTCATGTTTTCATGTAGTTTCCTATATTCTGACTTCTGGCCCAAGAATAAGCTTTGCCCACTTTATCAAACAACTTCCTACACACTGTTATGAACTGAGGCAGCTAGGGAACATTGTGTTTCAAATGTGTTATAGAGTGTAGTACTACATTTCAGTGAAGTGTAAGGCTTTCCAAAGCTGCCGAACGTGTTTCTTTCTCTATTTCAATGGTATTCTGCCTTGTATAACACACATTTATCACTCTAGTCTCCTTTAAGTAATGAATATAGGATTCATACAGTGTTTGATGTTACCTTAACTCGAATTAAGGATTTCCCTTATCTTAGCTACCTTTTCTACACTAAGAACTGCCTTGGAGATTCTCTTTCAGCTGTTCTAAACAAGTTCTCATCTGTTTACAGTCATTTTCACGGAATTATTCATGTTTTTATGTAGTTTCCTATATTCTTCCTTCTGGCCCAAGTATAAGCTTGCCCACTTTATCAAACAACTTCCTACACACTGTTATGAACTGAGGCAGCTCGGGAACATTGTCTCTCAACTGTGTTATAGAGTGTAGTACTACATTTCAGTGAAGTGTAAGGCTTTCCAAAGCTGCCGAACGTGTTTCTTTCTCTATTTCAATGGCATTCTGCCTTATATACCACACATTTACCACTCTAGTCTCCTTTAAGTAAACAATATAGGATTCATACAGTGTTTGATGTTATCTTAACTCGAATTAAGGATTTCCCTTATCTTAGCTACCTTTTCTACACTTAGAACTGACTTGGAGATTCTCTTTCAGCTGTTCTAAACAAGTTCTCATCTGTTTACAGTCATTTTCACTGAATTATTCATGTTTTTATGTAGTTTCCTATATTCTGCCTTCTGGCCCAAGTATAAGCTTTGCCCACTTTATCAAACAACTTCCTACACACTGTTATGAACTGAGGCAGCTAGGGAACATTGTCTGTCAACTGTGTTATAGAGTGTAGTACTACATTTCAGTGAAGTGTAAGGCTTTCCAAAGCTGCCGAACGTGTTTCTTTCTCTTTTTCAATGGTATTCTGCCTTATATAACACACATTTACCACTCTAGTTTCCTTTAAGTAAACAATATAGGATTCATACAGTGTTTCATGTGATCTTAACTCCAATTAAGGATTTCCCGGATTTAGCTACATTTTCTACACTAAGAACTGAATTGGAGAATCTCTTTCAGCTGTTCTAAAACAGGTTCTCATCGGTTTACAGTCATTTTCTCTAAATTATTCATGTTTTCATGTAGTTTCCTATATTCTGCCTTCTGGCCCAAGTATAAGGTTTGCCCACTTTATCAAACAACTTCCTACACACTGTTATGAACTGAGGCAGCTAGGGAACATTGTGTCTCAAATGTGTTATAGAGTGTAGTACTACATTTCTGTGAAGTGTAAGGCTTTCCAAAGCTGCCGAACGTGTTTCTTTCTCTATTTCAATGGTATTCTGCCTTGTATAACACACATTTAACACTCTAGTCTCCTTTAAGTAAAGAATATAGGATTCATACAGTGTTTCATGTGATCTTAACTGGAATTAAGGATTTCCCTTATCTTAGCTACCTTTTCTACACTAAGAACTGACTTGGAGATTCTCTTTCAGCTGTTCTAAACAAGTTCTCATCAGTTTACAGTCATTTTCAGTGAATTATTCATGTTTTCATGTAGTTTCCTATATTCTGCCTTCTGCCCCAAGTATAACCTTTGCCCACTTTATCAAACAACTTCCTACACACTGTTATGAACTGAGGCAGCTAGGGAACATTGTCTCTCAACTGTGTTATAGAGTGTAGTACTACATTTCAGTGAAGTGTAAGGCTTTCCAAAGCTGCCGAAGGTGTTTCTTTCTCTATTTCAATGGTATTCTGCCTTGTATAACACACATTTACCACTCTAGTCTCCTTTAAGTAAAGAATATAGGATTCATACAGTGTTTCATGTGATCTTAACTCCAATTAAGGATTTCCCGGATTTAGCTACATTTTCTACACTAAGAACTGACTTTGAGAATCTCTTTCAGCTGTTCTAAAACAGGTTCTCATCTGTTTACACTCATTTTCTCTGAATTATTCATGTTTTCATGTAGTTTCCTATATTCTGACTTCTGGCCCAAGTATAAGCTTGCCCACTTTATCAAACAACTTCCTACACACTGTTATGAACTGAGGCAGCTCGGGAACATTGTCTCTCAACTGTGTTATAGAGTGTAGTACTACATTTCAGTGAAGTGTAAGGCTTTCCAAAGCTGCCGAACGTGTTTCTTTCTCTATTTCAATGGTATTCTGCCTTGTATAACACACATTTACCACTCTAGTCTCTTTTAAGTAATGAATATAGGATTCATACAGTGTTTGATGTTACCTTAACTCGAATTAAGGATTTCCCTTATCTTAGCTACCTTTTCTACACTAAGAACTGCCTTGGAGATTCTCTTTCAGCTGTTCTAAACAAGTTCTCATCTGTTTACAGTCATTTTCACTGAATTATTCATGTTTTCATGTAGTTTCCTATATTAAGCCTTCTGGTCCAAGAATAAGCTTTGCCCACTTTATCAAACAACTTCCTACACACTGTTATGAACTGAGGGAGCTAGGGAACATTGTCTCTCAACTGTGTTATAGAGTGTAGTACTACATTTCAGTGAAGTGTAAGGCTTTCCAAAGCTGCCGAACGTGTTTCTTTCTCTATTTCAATGGTATTCTGCCTTATATAACACACATTTACCACTCTAGTCTCCTTTAAGTAAACAATATAGGATTCATACAGTGTTTCATGTGATCTTAACTCCAATTAAGGATTTCCCGGATTTAGCTACATTTTCTACAATAAGAACTGACTTGGAGAATCTCTTTCAGCTGTTCTAAAACAGGTTCTCATCTGTTTACAGTCATTTTCACTGAATTATTCATGTTTTCATGTAGTTTCCTATATTCTGACTTCTGGCCCAAGTATAAGCTTGCCCACTTTATCAAACAACTTCCTACACACTGTTATGAACTGAGGCAGCTCGGGAACATTGTCTCTCAACTGTGTTATAGAGTGTAGTACTACATTTCAGTGAAGTGTAAGGCTTTCCAAAGCTGCCGAACGTGTTTCTTTCTCTATTTCAATGGTATTCTGCCTTGTATAACACACATTTACCACTCTAGTCTTTTTTAAGTAATGAATATAGGATTCATACAGTGTTTGATGTTACCTTAACTCCAATTAAGGATTTCCCTTATCTTAGCTACCTTTTCTACACTAAGAACTGCCTTGGAGATTCTCTTTCAGCTGTTCTAAACAAGTTCTCATCTGTTTACAGTCATTTTCACTGAATTATTCATGTTTTCATGTAGTTTCCTATATTCTGACTTCTGGCCCAAGTATAAGCTTGCCCACTTTATCAAACAACTTCCTACACACTGTTATGAACTGAGGCAGCTCGGGAACATTGTCTCTCAACTGTGTTATAGAGTGTAGTACTACATTTCAGTGAAGTGTAAGGCTTTCCAAAGCTGCCGAACGTGTTTCTTTCTCTATTTCAATGGTATTCTGCCTTGTATAACACACATTTACCACTCTAGTCTCCTTTAAGTAAAGCATACAGGATTCATACCGTGTTTCATGTGATCTTAACTCGAATTAAGGATTTCCCGGATCTTAGCTAACTTTTCTACACTAAGAACTGACTTTGAGATTCTCTTTCAGCTGTTCTAAACAAGTTCTCATCTGTTTACAATCCTTTTCACTGAATTATTCATGTTTTCATGTAGTTTCCTATATTCTGCCTTCTGGCCATGTATAAGCTTTGCCCACTTTATCAAACAACTTCCTACACACTGTTATGAATTGAGGCAGCTAGGGAACATTGTCTCTCAACTGTGTTATAGAGTGTAGTACTACATTTCAGTGAAGTGTAAGGCTTTCCAAAGCTGCCGAACGTGTTTCTTTCTCTATTTCCATGGTATTCTGCCTTATATAACACACATTTACCACTCTAGTCTCCTTTAAGTAAACAATATAGGATTCATACAGTGTTTCATGTGATCTTAACTCCAATTAAGGATTTCCCGGATTTAGCTACATTTTCTACACTAAGAACTGACTTGAAGAATCTCTTTCAGCTGTTCTAAAACAGGTTCTCATCTGTTTACACTCATTTTCTCTGAATTATTCATGTTTTCATGTAGTTTCCTATATTCTGACTTCTGGCCCAAGAATAAGCTTTGCCCACTTTATCAAACAACTTCCTACACACTGTTATGAACTGAGGCAGCTAGGGAACATTGTGTTTCAAATTTGTTATAGAGTGTAGTACTACATTTCAGTGAAGTGTAAGGCTTTCCAAAGCTGCCGAACGTGTTTCTTTCTCTATTTCAATGGTATTCTGCCTTGTATAACACACATTTATCACTCTAGTCTCCTTTAAGTAATGAATATAGGATTCATACAGTGTTTGATGTTACCTTAACACGAATTAAGGATTTCCCTTATCTTAGCTACCTTTTCTACACTAAGAACTGCCTTGGAGATTCTCTTTCAGCTGTTCTAAACAAGTTCTCATCTGTTTACAGTCATTTTCACGGAATTATTCATGTTTTTATGTAGTTTCCTATATTCTTCCTTCTGGCCCAAGTATAAGCTTGCCCACTTTATCAAACAACTTCCTACACACTGTTATGAACTGAGGCAGCTCGGGAACATTGTCTCTCAACTGTGTTATAGAGTGTAGTACTACATTTCAGTGAAGTGTAAGGCTTTCCAAAGCTGCCGAACGTGTTTCTTTCTCTATTTCAATGGCATTCTGCCTTATATACCACACATTTACCACTCTAGTCTCCTTTAAGTAAACAATATAGGATTCATACAGTGTTTGATGTTATCTTAACTCGAATTAAGGATTTCCCTTATCTTAGCTACCTTTTCTACACTTAGAACTGACTTGGAGATTCTCTTTCAGCTGTTCTAAACAAGTTCTCATCTGTTTACAGTCATTTTCACTGAATTATTCATGTTTTTATGTAGTTTCCTATATTCTGCCTTCTGGCCCAAGTATAAGCTTTGCCCACTTTATCAAACAACTTCCTACACACTGTTATGAACTGAGGCAGCTAGGGAACATTGTCTGTCAACTGTGTTATAGAGTGTAGTACTACATTTCAGTGAAGTGTAAGGCTTTCCAAAGCTGCCGAACGTGTTTCTTTCTCTTTTTCAATGGTATTCTGCCTTATATAACACACATTTACCACTCTAGTTTCCTTTAAGTAAACAATATAGGATTCATACAGTGTTTCATGTGATCTTAACTCCAATTAAGGATTTCCCGGATTTAGCTACATTTTCTACACTAAGAACTGACTTGGAGAATCTCTTTCAGCTGTTCTAAAACAGGTTCTCATCTGTTTACAGTCATTTTCTCTGAATTATTCATGTTTTCATGTAGTTTCCTATATTCTGCCTTCTGGCCCAAGTATAAGGTTTGCCCACTTTATCAAACAACTTCCTACACACTGTTATGAACTGAGGCAGCTAGGGAACATTGTGTCTCAAATGTGTTATAGAGTGTAGTACTACATTTCAGTGAAGTGTAAGGCTTTCCAAAGCTGCCGAACGTGTTTCTTTCTCTATTTCAATGGTATTCTGCCTTGTATAACACACATTTAACACTCTAGTCTCCTTTAAGTAAAGAATATAGGATTCATACAGTGTTTCATGTGATCTTAACTGGAATTAAGGATTTCCCTTATCTTAGCTACCTTTTCTACACTAAGAACTGACTTGGAGATTCTCTTTCAGCTGTTCTAAACAAGTTCTCATCAGTTTACAGTCATTTTCAGTGAATTATTCATGTTTTCATGTAGTTTCCTATATTCTGCCTTCTGCCCCAAGTATAAGCTTTGCCCACTTTATCAAACAACTTCCTACACACTGTTATGAACTGAGGCAGCTAGGGAACATTGTCTCTCAACTGTGTTATAGAGTGTAGTACTACATTTCAGTGAAGTGTAAGGCTTTCCAAAGCTGCCGAAGGTGTATCTTTCTCTATTTCAATGGTATTCTGCCTTGTATAACACACATTTACCACTCTAGTCTCTTTTAAGTAAAGAATATAGGATTCATACAGTGTTTCATGTGATCTTAACTCCAATTAAGGATTTCCCGGATTTAG
Source organism: Pipistrellus hanaki (assembly GCF_964339955.1). Taxonomy (NCBI): domain Eukaryota; kingdom Metazoa; phylum Chordata; class Mammalia; order Chiroptera; family Vespertilionidae; genus Pipistrellus; species Pipistrellus hanaki. The sequence continues at coordinate 99,054,863 of NC_140507.1, read as the reverse complement.
CTACATTTTCTACACTAAGAACTGACTTGGAGAATCTCTTTCACCTGTTCTAAAACAGGTTCTCATCTGTTTACACTCATTTTCTCTGAATTATTCATGTTTTCATGTAGTTTCCTATATTCTGACTTCTGGCCCAAGTATAAGCTTGCCCACTTTATCAAACAACTTCCTACACACTGTTATGAACTGAGGCAGCTCGGGAACATTGTCTCTCAACTGTGTTATAGAGTGTAGTACTACATTTCAGTGAAGTGTAAGGCTTTCCAAAGCTGCCGAACGTGTTTCTTTCTCTATTTCAATGGTATTCTGCCTTATATAACACACATTTACCACTCTAGTCTCCTTTAAGTAAACAATATAGGATTCATACAGTGTTTCATGTGATCTTAACTCCAATTAAGGATTTCCCGGATTTAGCTACATTTTCTACAATAAGAACTGACTTGGAGAATCTCTTTCAGCTGTTCTAAAACAGGTTCTCATCTGTTTACACTCATTTTCTCTGAATTATTCATGTTTTCATGTAGTTTCCTATATTCTGACTTCTGGCCCAAGTATAAGCTTGCCCACTTTATCAAACAACTTCCTACACACTGTTATGAACTGAGGCAGCTCGGGAACATTGTCTCTCAACTGTGTTATAGAGTGTAGTACTACATTTCAGTGAAGTGTAAGGCTTTCCAAAGCTGCCGAACGTGTTTCTTTCTCTATTTCAATGGTATTCTGCCTTGTATAACACACATTTACCACTCTAGTCTTTTTTAAGTAATGAATATAGGATTCATACAGTGTTTGATGTTACCTTAACTCCAATTAAGGATTTCCCTTATCTTAGCTACCTTTTCTACACTAAGAACTGCCTTGGAGATTCTCTTTCAGCTGTTCTAAACAAGTTCTCATCTGTTTACAGTCATTTTCACTGAATTATTCATGTTTTCATGTAGTTTCCTATATTCTGACTTCTGGCCCAAGTATAAGCTTGCCCACTTTATCAAACAACTTCCTACACACTGTTATGAACTGAGGCAGCTCGGGAACATTGTCTCTCAACTGTGTTATAGAGTGTAGTACTACATTTCAGTGAAGTGTAAGGCTTTCCAAAGCTGCCGAACGTGTTTCTTTCTCTATTTCAATGGTATTCTGCCTTGTATAACACACATTTACCACTCTAGTCTCCTTTAAGTAAAGCATACAGGATTCATACCGTGTTTCATGTGATCTTAACTCGAATTAAGGATTTCCCGGATCTTAGCTAACTTTTCTACACTTAGAACTGACTTTGAGATTCTCTTTCAGCTGTTCTAAACAAGTTCTCATCTGTTTACAATCCTTTTCACTGAATTATTCATGTTTTCATGTAGTTTCCTATATTCTGCCTTCTGGCCATGTATAAGCTTTGCCCACTTTATCAAACAACTTCCTACACACTGTTATGAATTGAGGCAGCTAGGGAACATTGTCTCTCAACTGTGTTATAGAGTGTAGTACTACATTTCAGTGAAGTGTAAGGCTTTCCAAAGCTGCCGAACGTGTTTCTTTCTCTATTTCCATGGTATTCTGCCTTATATAACACACATTTACCACTCTAGTCTCCTTTAAGTAAACAATATAGGATTCATACAGTGTTTCATGTGATCTTAACTCCAATTAAGGATTTCCCGGATTTAGCTACATTTTCTACACTAAGAACTGACTTGAAGAATCTCTTTCAGCTGTTCTAAAACAGGTTCTCATCTGTTTACACTCATTTTCTCTGAATTATTCATGTTTTCATGTAGTTTCCTATATTCTGACTTCTGGCCCAAGAATAAGCTTTGCCCACTTTATCAAACAACTTCCTACACACTGTTATGAACTGAGGCAGCTAGGGAACATTGTGTTTCAAATGTGTTATAGAGTGTAGTACTACATTTCAGTGAAGTGTAAGGCTTTCCAAAGCTGCCGAACGTGTTTCTTTCTCTATTTCAATGGTATTCTGCCTTGTATAACACACATTTATCACTCTAGTCTCCTTTAAGTAATGAATATAGGATTCATACAGTGTTTGATGTTACCTTAACACGAATTAAGGATTTCCCTTATCTTAGCTACCTTTTCTACACTAAGAACTGCCTTGGAGATTCTCTTTCAGCTGTTCTAAACAAGTTCTCATCTGTTTACAGTCATTTTCACGGAATTATTCATGTTTTTATGTAGTTTCCTATATTCTTCCTTCTGGCCCAAGTATAAGCTTGCCCACTTTATCAAACAACTTCCTACACACTGTTATGAACTGAGGCAGCTCGGGAACATTGTCTCTCAACTGTGTTATAGAGTGTAGTACTACATTTCAGTGAAGTGTAAGGCTTTCCAAAGCTGCCGAACGTGTTTCTTTCTCTATTTCAATGGCATTCTGCCTTATATACCACACATTTACCACTCTAGTCTCCTTTAAGTAAACAATATAGGATTCATACAGTGTTTGATGTTATCTTAACTCGAATTAAGGATTTCCCTTATCTTAGCTACCTTTTCTACACTTAGAACTGACTTGGAGATTCTCTTTCAGCTGTTCTAAACAAGTTCTCATCTGTTTACAGTCATTTTCACTGAATTATTCATGTTTTTATGTAGTTTCCTATATTCTGCCTTCTGGCCCAAGTATAAGCTTTGCCCACTTTATCAAACAACTTCCTACACACTGTTATGAACTGAGGCAGCTAGGGAACATTGTCTGTCAACTGTGTTATAGAGTGTAGTACTACATTTCAGTGAAGTGTAAGGCTTTCCAAAGCTGCCGAACGTGTTTCTTTCTCTTTTTCAATGGTATTCTGCCTTATATAACACACATTTACCACTCTAGTTTCCTTTAAGTAAACAATATAGGATTCATACAGTGTTTCATGTGATCTTAACTCCAATTAAGGATTTCCCGGATTTAGCTACATTTTCTACACTAAGAACTGACTTGGAGAATCTCTTTCAGCTGTTCTAAAACAGGTTCTCATCTGTTTACAGTCATTTTCTCTGAATTATTCATGTTTTCATGTAGTTTCCTATATTCTGCCTTCTGGCCCAAGTATAAGGTTTGCCCACTTTATCAAACAACTTCCTACACACTGTTATGAACTGAGGCAGCTAGGGAACATTGTGTCTCAAATGTGTTATAGAGTGTAGTACTACATTTCTGTGAAGTGTAAGGCTTTCCAAAGCTGCCGAACGTGTTTCTTTCTCTATTTCAATGGTATTCTGCCTTGTATAACACACATTTAACACTCTAGTCTCCTTTAAGTAAAGAATATAGGATTCATACAGTGTTTCATGTGATCTTAACTGGAATTAAGGATTTCCCTTATCTTAGCTACCTTTTCTACACTAAGAACTGACTTGGAGATTCTCTTTCAGCTGTTCTAAACAAGTTCTCATCAGTTTACAGTCATTTTCAGTGAATTATTCATGTTTTCATGTAGTTTCCTATATTCTGCCTTCTGCCCCAAGTATAAGCTTTGCCCACTTTATCAAACAACTTCCTACACACTGTTATGAACTGAGGCAGCTAGGGAACATTGTCTCTCAACTGTGTTATAGAGTGTAGTACTACATTTCAGTGAAGTGTAAGGCTTTCCAAAGCTGCCGAAGGTGTATCTTTCTCTATTTCAATGGTATTCTGCCTTGTATAACACACATTTACCACTCTAGTCTCCTTTAAGTAAAGAATATAGGATTCATACAGTGTTTCATGTGATCTTAACTCCAATTAAGGATTTCCCGGATTTAGCTACATTTTCTACACTAAGAACTGACTTGGAGAATCTCTTTCACCTGTTCTAAAACAGGTTCTCATCTGTTTACACTCATTTTCTCTGAATTATTCATGTTTTCATGTAGTTTCCTATATTCTGACTTCTGGCCCAAGTATAAGCTTGCCCACTTTATCAAACAACTTCCTACACACTGTTATGAACTGAGGCAGCTCGGGAACATTGTCTCTCAACTGTGTTATAGAGTGTAGTACTACATTTCAGTGAAGTGTAAGGCTTTCCAAAGCTGCCGAACGTGTTTCTTTCTCTATTTCAATGGTATTCTGCCTTGTATAACACACATTTACCACTCTAGTCTCTTTTAAGTAATGAATATAGGATTCATACAGTGTTTGATGTTACCTTAACTCGAATTAAGGATTTCCCTTATCTTAGCTACCTTTTCTACACTAAGAACTGCCTTGGAGATTCTCTTTCAGCTGTTCTAAACAAGTTCTCATCTGTTTACAGTCATTTTCACTGAATTATTCATGTTTTCATGTAGTTTCCTATATTAAGCCTTCTGGTCCAAGAATAAGCTTTGCCCACTTTATCAAACAACTTCCTACACACTGTTATGAACTGAGGGAGCTAGGGAACATTGTCTCTCAACTGTGTTATAGAGTGTAGTACTACATTTCAGTGAAGTGTAAGGCTTTCCAAAGCTGCCGAACGTGTTTCTTTCTCTATTTCAATGGTATTCTGCCTTATATAACACACATTTACCACTCTAGTCTCCTTTAAGTAAACAATATAGGATTCATACAGTGTTTCATGTGATCTTAACTCCAATTAAGGATTTCCCGGATTTAGCTACATTTTCTACACTAAGAACTGACTTGGAGAATCTCTTTCAGCTGTTCTAAAACAGGTTCTCATCTGTTTACAGTCATTTTCTCTGAATTATTCATGTTTTCATGTAGTTTCCTATATTCTGCCTTCTGGCCCAAGTATAAGCTTTTCCCACTTTATCAAACAACTTCCTACACACTGTTATGAACTGAGGCAGCTAGGGAACATTGTGTCTCAAATGTGTTATAGAGTGTAGTACTACATTTCTGTGAAGTGTAAGGCTTTCCAAAGCTGCCGAACGTGTTTCTTTCTCTATTTCAATGGTATTCTGCCTTGTATAACACACATTTAACACTCTAGTCTCCTTTAAGTAAAGAATATAGGATTCATACAGTGTTTCATGTGATCTTAACTGGAATTAAGGATTTCCCTTATCTTAGCTACCTTTTCTACACTAAGAACTGACTTGGAGATTGTCTTTCAGCTGTTCTAAACAAGTTCTCATCAGTTTACAGTCATTTTCAGTGAATTATTCATGTTTTCATGTAGTTTCCTATATTCTGCCTTCTGGCCCAAGTATAAGCTTTGCCCACTTTATCAAACAACTTCCTACAAACTGTTATGAACTGAGGCAGCTAGGGAACATTGTCTCTCAACTGTGTTATAGAGTGTAGTACTACATTTCAGTGAAGTGTAAGGCTTTCCAAAGCTGCCGAAGGTGTTTCTTTCTCTATTTCAATGGTATTCTGCCTTGTATAACACACATTTACCACTCTAGTCTCCTTTAAGTAAAGAATATAGGATTCATACAATGTTTCATGTGATCTTAACTCCAATTAAGGATTTCCCGGATTTAGCTACATTTTCTACAATAAGAACTGACTTGGAGAATCTCTTTCAGCTGTGCTAAAACAGGTTCTCATCTGTTTACACTCATTTTCTCTGAATTATTCATGTTTTCATGTAGTTTCCTATATTCTGACTTCTGGCCCAAGTATAAGCTTGCCCACTTTATCAAACAACTTCCTACACACTGTTATGAACTGAGGCAGCTCGGGAACATTGTCTCTCAACTGTGTTATAGAGTGTAGTACTACATTTCAGTGAAGTGTAAGGCTTTCCTAAGCTGCCGAAGGTGTTTCTTTCTCTATTTCAATGGTATTCTGCCTTGTATAACACACATTTACCACTCTAGTCTCTTTTAAGTAATGAATATAGGATTCATACAGTGTTTGATGTTACCTTAACTCGAATTAAGGATTTCCCTTATCTTAGCTACCTTTTCTACACTAAGAACTTCCTTGGAGATTCTCTTTCAGCTGTTCTAAACAAGTTCTCATCTGTTTATAGTCATTTTCACTGAATTATTCATGTTTTCATGTAGTTTCCTATATTCTTCCTTCTGGCCCAAGTATAAGCTTCCCCACTTTATCAAACAACTTCCTACACAGTGTTATGAACTGAGGCATCTCGGGAACATTGTCTCTCAACTGTGTTATAGAGTGTAGTACTACATTTCAGTGAAGTGTAAGGCTTTCCAAAGCTGCCGAAGGTGTTTCTTTCTCTATTTCAATGGTATTCTGCCTTGTATAACACACATTTACCACTCTAGTCTCCTTTAAGTAAAGCATATAGGATTCATACAGTGTTTCATGTGATCTTAACTCGAATTAAGGATTTCCCGGATCTTAGCTAACTTTTCTACACTAAGAACTGACTTTGAGATTCTCTTTCAGCTGTTCTAAACAAGTTCTCATCTGTTTACAGTCATTTTCACTGAATTATTCATGTTTTCATGTAGTTTCCTATATTAAGCCTTCTGGTCCAAGAATAAGCTTTGCCCACTTTATCAAACAACTTCCTACACACTGTTATGAACTGAGGGAGCTAGGGAACATTGTCTCTCAACTGTGTTATAGAGTGTAGTACTACATTTCAGTGAAGTGTAAGGCTTTCCAAAGCTGCCGAACGTGTTTCTTTCTCTATTTCAATGGTATTCTGCCTTATATAACACACATTTACCACTCTAGTCTCCTTTAAGTAAAGAATATAGGATTCATACAGTGTTTCATGTGATCTTAACTCCAATTAAGGATTTCCCGGATTTAGCTACATTTTCTACACTAAGAACTGACTTGGAGAATCTCTTTCAGCTGTTCTAAAACAGGTTCTCATCTGTTTACAGTCATTTTCTCTGAATTATTCATGTTTTCATGTAGTTTCCTATATTCTGCCTTCTGGCCCAAGTATAAGCTTTGCCCACTTTATCAATCAACTTCCTACACACTGTTATGAACTGAGGCAGCTAGGGAACATTGTGTCTCAAATGTGTTATAGAGTGTAGTACTACATTTCTGTGAAGTGTAAGGTTTTCCAAAGCTGCCGAAGGTGTTTCTTTCTCTATTTCAATGGTATTCTGCCTTGTATAACACACATTTACCACTCTAGTCTCCTTTAAGTAAAGAATATAGGATTCATACAGTGTTTCATGTGATCTTAACTCCAATTAAGGATTTCCCGGATTTAGCTACATTTTCTACAATAAGAACTGACTTGGAGAATCTCTTTCAGCTGTTCTAAAACAGGTTCTCATCTGTTTACACTCATTTTCTCTGAATTATTCATGTTTTCATGTAGTTTCCTATATTCTGACTTCTGGCCCAAGTATAAGCTTGCCCACTTTATCAAACAACTTCCTACACACTGTTATGAACTGAGGCAGCTCGGGAACATTGTCTCTCAACTGTGTTATAGAGTGTAGTACTACATTTCAGTGAAGTGTAAGGCTTTCCTAAGCTGCCGAAGGTGTTTCTTTCTCTATTTCAATGGTATTCTGCCTTGTATAACACACATTTACCACTCTAGTCTCTTTTAAGTAATGAATATAGGATTCATACAGTGTTTGATGTTACCTTAACTCGAATTAAGGATTTCCCTTATCTTAGCTACCTTTTCTACACTAAGAACTTCCTTGGAGATTCTCTTTCAGCTGTTCTAAACAAGTTCTCATCTGTTTATAGTCATTTTCACTGAATTATTCATGTTTTCATGTAGTTTCCTATATTCTTCCTTCTGGCCCAAGTATAAGCTTCCCCACTTTATCAAACAACTTCCTACACAGTGTTATGAACTGAGGCACCTCGGGAACATTGTCTCTCAACTGTGTTATAGAGTGTAGTACTACATTTCAGTGAAGTGTAAGGCTTTCCAAAGCTGCCGAAGGTGTTTCTTTCTCTATTTCAATGGTATTCTGCCTTGTATAACACACATTTACCACTCTAGTCTCCTTTAAGTAAAGCATATAGGATTCATACAGTGTTTCATGTGATCTTAACTCGAATTAAGGATTTCCCGGATCTTAGCTAACTTTTCTACACTAAGAACTGACTTTGAGATTCTCTTTCAGCTGTTCTAAACAAGTTCTCATCTGTTTACAGTCATTTTCACTGAATTATTCATGTTTTCATGTAGTTTCCTATATTAAGCCTTCTGGTCCAAGAATAAGCTTTGCCCACTTTATCAAACAACTTCCTACACACTGTTATGAACTGAGGGAGCTAGGGAACATTGTCTCTCAACTGTGTTATAGAGTGTAGTACTACATTTCAGTGAAGTGTAAGGCTTTCCAAAGCTGCCGAACGTGTTTCTTTCTCTATTTCAATGGTATTCTGCCTTATATAACACACATTTACCACTCTAGTCTCCTTTAAGTAAAGAATATAGGATTCATACAGTGTTTCATGTGATCTTAACTCCAATTAAGGATTTCCCGGATTTAGCTACATTTTCTACACTAAGAACTGACTTGGAGAATCTCTTTCAGCTGTTCTAAAACAGGTTCTCATCTGTTTACAGTCATTTTCTCTGAATTATTCATGTTTTCATGTAGTTTCCTATATTCTGCCTTCTGGCCCAAGTATAAGCTTTGCCCACTTTATCAATCAACTTCCTACACACTGTTATGAACTGAGGCAGCTAGGGAACATTGTGTCTCAAATGTGTTATAGAGTGTAGTACTACATTTCTGTGAAGTGTAAGGTTTTCCAAAGCTGCCGAAGGTGTTTCTTTCTCTATTTCAATGGTATTCTGCCTTGTATAACACACATTTACCACTCTAGTCTCCTTTAAGTAAAGAATATAGGATTCATACAGTGTTTCATGTGATCTTAACTCCAATTAAGGATTTCCCGGATTTAGCTACATTTTCTACAATAAGAACTGACTTGGAGAATCTCTTTCAGCTGTTCTAAAACAGGTTCTCATCTGTTTACACTCATTTTCTCTGAATTATTCATGTTTTCATGTAGTTTCCTATATTCTGACTTCTGGCCCAAGTATAAGCTTGCCCACTTTATCAAACAACTTCCTACACACTGTTATGAACTGAGGCAGCTCGGGAACATTGTCTCTCAACTGTGTTATAGAGTGTAGTACTACATTTCAGTGAAGTGTAAGGCTTTCCAAAGCTGCCGAACGTGTTTCTTTCTCTATTTCAATGGTATTCTGCCTTGTATAACACACATTTACCACTCTAGTCTCTTTTAAGTAATGAATATAGGATTCATACAGTGTTTGATGTTACCTTAACTCCAATTAAGGATTTCCCTTATCTTAGCTACCTTTTCTACACTAAGAACTGCCTTGGAGATTCTCTTTCAGCTGTTCTAAACAAGTTCTCATCTGTTTACAGTCATTTTCACTGAATTATTCATGTTTTCATGTAGTTTCCTATATTCTGACTTCTGGCCCAAGTATAAGCTTGCCCACTTTATCAAACAACTTCCTACACACTGTTATGAACTGAGGCAGCTCGGGAACATTGTCTCTCAACTGTGTTATAGAGTGTAGTACTACATTTCAGTGAAGTGTAAGGCTTTCCAAAGCTGCCGAACGTGTTTCTTTCTCTATTTCAATGGCATTCTGCCTTATATACCACACATTTACCACTCTAGTCTCCTTTAAGTAAACAATATAGGATTCATACAGTGTTTCATGTGATCTTAACTCCAATTAAGGATTTCCCGGATTTAGCTACATTTTCTACACTAAGAACTGACTTGGAGAATCTCTTTCAGCTGTTCTAAAACAGGTTCTCATCTGTTTACAGTCATTTTCTCTGAATTATTCATGTTTTCATGTAGTTTCCTATATTCTGCCTTCTGGCCCAAGTATAAGGTTTGCCCACTTTATCAAACAACTTCCTACACACTGTTATGAACTGAGGCAGCTAGGGAACATTGTGTCTCAAATGTGTTATAGAGTGTAGTACTACATTTCTGTGAAGTGTAAGGCTTTCCAAAGCTGCCAAACGTGTTTCTTTCTCTATTTCAATGGTATTCTGCCTTGTATAACACACATTTAACACTCTAGTCTCCTTTAAGTAAAGAATATAGGATTCATACAGTGTTTCATGTGATCTTAACTGGAATTAAGGATTTCCCTTATCTTAGCTACCTTTTCTACACTAAGAACTGACTTGGAGATTCTCTTTCAGCTGTTCTAAACAAGTTCTCATCAGTTTACAGTCATTTTCAGTGAATTATTCATGTTTTCATGTAGTTTCCTATATTCTGCCTTCTGGCCCAAGTATAAGCTTTGCCCACTTTATCAAACAACTTCCTACACACTGTTATGAACTGAGGCAGCTAGGGAACATTGTCTCTCAACTGTGTTATAGAGTGTAGTACTACATTTCAGTGAAGTGTAAGGCTTTCCCAAGCTGCCGAAGGTGTTTCTTTCTCTATTTCAATGGTATTCTGCCTTGTATAACACACATTTACCACTCTAGTCTCCTTTATGTAAAGAATATAGGATTCATACAGTGTTTCATGTGATTTTAACTCCAATTAAGGATTTTCCGGATTTAGCTACATTTTCTACAATAAGAACTGACTTGGAGAATCTCTTTCAGCTGTTCTAAAACAGGTTCTCATCTGTTTACACTCATTTTCTCTGAATTATTCATGTTTTCATGTAGTTTCCTATATTCTGACTTCTGGCCCAAGTATAAGCTTGCCCACTTTATCAAACAACTTCCTACACACTGTTATGAACTGAGGCAGCTCGGGAACATTGTCTCTCAACTGTGTTATAGAGTGTAGTACTACATTTCAGTGAAGTGTAAGGCTTTCCAAAGCTGCCGAAGGTGTTTCTTTCTCTATTTCAATGGTATTCTGCCTTGTATAACACACATTTACGACTCTAGTCTCTTTTAAGTAATGAATATAGGATTCATACAGTGTTTGATGTTACCTTAACTCGAATTAAGGATTTCCCTTATCTTAGCTACCTTTTCTACACTAAGAACTGCCTTGGAGATTCTCTTTCAGCTGTTCTAAACAAGTTCTCATCTGTTTAAAGTCATTTTCACTGAATTATTCATGTTTTCATGTAGTTTCCTATATTCTGCCTTCTGGCCCAAGTATAAGCTTTGCCCACTTTATCAAACAACTTCCTACACTCTGTTATGAACTGAGGCAGCTAGGGAACATTGTCTCTCGACTGTGTTATAGAGTGCAGTACTACATTTCAGTGAAGTGTAAGGCTTTCCAAAGCTGCCGAACGTGTTTCTTTCTCTATTTCAATGGTATTCTGCCTTATATAACACACATTTACCACTCTAGTCTCCTTTAAGTAAACAATATAGGATTCATACAGTGTTTCATGTGATCTTAACTCCAATTAAGGATTTCCCGGATTTAGCTACATTTTCTACACTAAGAACTGACTTGAAGAATCTCTTTCAGCTGTTCTAAAACAGGTTCTCATCTGTTTACACTCATTTTCTCTGAATTATTCATGTTTTCATGTAGTTTCCTATATTCTGACTTCTGGCCCAAGAATAAGCTTTGCCCACTTTATCAAACAACTTCCTACACACTGTTATGAACTGAGGCAGCTAGGGAACATTGTGTTTCAAATGTGTTATAGAGTGTAGTACTACATTTCAGTGAAGTGTAAGGCTTTCCAAAGCTGCCGAACGTGTTTCTTTCTCTATTTCAATGGTATTCTGCCTTGTATAACACACATTTACCACTCTAGTCTCCTTTAAGTAATGAATATAGGATTCATACAGTGTTTAATGTAACCTTAACTCGAATTAAGGATTTCCCTTATCTTAGCTACCTTTTCTACACTAAGAACTGCCTTGGAGATTCTCTTTCAGCTGTTCTAAACAAGTTCTCATCTGTTTACAGTCATTTTCACGGAATTATTCATGTTTTCATGTAGTTTCCTATATTCTTCCTTCTGGCCCAAGTATAAGCTTGCCCACTTTATCAAACAACTTCCTACACACTGTTATGAACTGAGGCAGCTCGGGAACATTGTCTCTCAACTGTGTTATAGAGTGTAGTACTACATTTCAGTGAAGTGTAAGGCTTTCCAAAGCTGCCGAACGTGTTTCTTTCTCTATTTCAATGGTATTCTGCCCTGTATAACACACATTTACCACTCTAGTCTCCTTTAAGTAAAGCATATAGGATTCATACAGTGTTTCATGTGATCTTAACTCGAATTAAGGATTTCCCGGATCTTAGCTAACATTTCTACACTAAGAACTGACTTTGAGATTCTCTTTCAGCTGTTCTAAACAAGTTCTCATCTGTTTACAGTCATTTTCACTGAATTATTCATGTTTTCATGTAGTTTCCTATATTCAGCCTTCTGGTCCAAGAATAAGCTTTGCCCACTTTATCAAACAACTTCCTACACACTGTTATGAACTGAGGGAGCTAGGGAACATTGTCTCTCAACTGTGTTATAGAGTGTAGTACTACATTTCAGTGAAGTGTAAAACTTTCCAAAGCTGCCGAACGTGTTTCTTTCTCTATTTCAATGGTATTCTGCCTTATATAACACACATTTACCACTCTAGTCTCCTTTAAGTAAACAATATAGGATTCATACAGTGTTTCATGTGATCTTAACTCCAATTAAGGATTTCCCGGATTTAGCTACATTTTCTACAATAAGAACTGACTTGGAGAATCTCTTTCAGCTGTTCTAAAACAGGTTCTCATCTGTTTACAGTCATTTTCTCTGAATTATTCATGTTTTCATGTAGTTTCCTATATTCTGCCTTCTGGCCCAAGTATAAGCTTTGCCCACTTTATCAAACAACTTCCTACACACTGTTATGAACTGAGGCAGCTAGGGAACATTGTGTCTCAAATGTGTTATAGAGTGTAGTACTACATTTCTGTGAAGTGTAAGGCTTTCCAAAGCTGCCGAACGTGTTTCTTTCTCTATTTCAATGGTATTCTGCCTTGTATAACACACATTTAACACTCTAGTCTCCTTTAAGTAAAGAATATAGGATTCATACAGTGTTTCATGTGATCTTAACTGGAATTAAGGATTTCCCTTATCTTAGCTACCTTTTCTACACTAAGAACTGACTTGGAGATTCTCTTTCAGCTGTTCTAAACAAGTTCTCATCAGTTTACAGTCATTTTCAGTGAATTATTCATGTTTTCATGTAGTTTCCTATATTCTGCCTTCTGGCCCAAGTATAAGCTTTGCCCACTTTATCAAACAACTTCCTACACACTGTTATGAACTGAGGCAGCTAGGGAACATTGTCTCTCAACTGTGTTATAGAGTGTAGTACTAGATTTCAGTGAAGTGTAAGGCTTTCCAAAGCTGCCGAAGGTGTTTCTTTCTCTATTTCAATGGTATTCTGCCTTGTATAACACACATTTACCACTCTAGTCTCCTTTAAGTAAAGAATATTGGATTCATACAGTGTTTCATGTGATCTTAACTCCAATTAAGGATTTCCCGGATTTAGCTACATTTTCTACAATAAGAACTGACTTGGAGAATCTCTTTCAGCTGTTCTAAAACAGGTTCTCATCTGTTTACACTCATTTTCTCTGAATTATTCATGTTTTCATGTAGTTTCCTATATTCTGACTTCTGGCCCAAGTATAAGCTTTGCCCACTTAATCAAACAACTTCCTACACACTGTTATGAACTGAGGCACCTCGGGAACATTGTCTCTCAAGTGTGTTATAGAGTGTAGTACTACATTTCAGTGAAGTGTAAGGTTTTCCAAAGCTGCCGAACGTGTTTCTTTCTCTATTTCAATGGTATTCTGCGTTGTATAACACACATTTACCACTCTAGTCTCCTTTAAGTAAAGCATATAGGATTCATACAGTGTTTCATGTGATCTTAACTCGAATTAAGGATTTCCCGGATCTTAGCTAACTTTTCTACACTAAGAACTGACTTTGAGATTCTCTTTCAGCTGTTCTAAACAAGTTCTCATCTGTTTACAGTCATTTTCACTGAATTATTCATGTTTTCATGTAGTTTCCTATATTCAGCCTTCTGGTCCAAGAATAAGCTTTGCGCACTTTATCAAACAGCTTCCTACACACTGTTATGAACTGAGGGAGCTAGGGAACATTGTCTCTCAACTGTGTTATAGAGTGTAGTACTACATTTCAGTGAAGTGTAAGGCTTTCCAAAGCTGCCGAACGTGTTTCTTTCTCTATTTCAATGGTATTCTGCCTTGTATAACACACATTTAACACTCTAGTCTCCTTTAAGTAAAGAATATAGGATTCATACAGTGTTTAATGTGATCTTAACTGGAATTAAGGATTTCCCTTATCTTAGCTACCTTTTCTACACTAAGAACTGACTTGGAGATTCTCTTTCAGCTGTTCTAAAACAGGTTCTCATCTGTTTACACTCATTTTCTCTGAATTATTCATGTTTTCATGTAGTTTCCTATATTCTGACTTCTGGCCCAAGTATAAGCTTGCCCACTTTATCAAACAACTTCCTACACACTGTTATGAACTGAGCCAGCTCGGGAACATTGTCTCTCAACTGTGTTATAGAGTGTAGTACTACATTTCAGTGAAGTGTAAGGCTTTCCAAAGCTGCCGAACGTGTTTCTTTCTCTATTTCAATGGTATTCTGCCTTGTATAACACACATTTACGACTCTAGTCTCTTTTAAGTAATGAATATAGGATTCATACAGTGTTTGATGTTACCTTAACTCGAATTAAGGATTTCCCTTATCTTAGCTACCTTTTCTACACTAAGAACTGCCTTGGAGATTCTCTTTCAGCTGTTCTAAACAAGTTCTGATCTGTTTAAAGTCATTTTCACTGAATTATTCATGTTTTCATGTAGTTTCCTATATTCTTCCTTCTGGCCCAAGTATAAGCTTGCCCACTTTATCAAACAACTTCCTACACAGTGTTATGAACTGAGGTACCTCGGGAACATTGTCTCTCAACTGTGTTATAGAGTGTAGTACTACATTTCAGTGAAGTGTAAGGCTTTCCAAAGCTGCCGAACGTGTTTCTTTCTCTATTTCAATGGTATTCTGCCTTGTATAACACACATTTACCACTCTAGTCTCCTTTAAGTAAAGCATATAGGATTCATACAGTGTTTCATGTGATCTTAACTCGAATTAAGGATTTCCCGGATCTTAGCTAACTTTTCTACACTAAGAACTGACTTTGAGATTCTCTTTCAGCTGTTCTAAACAAGTTCTCATCTGTTTACAGTCATTTTCACTGAATTATTCATGTTTTCATGTAGTTTCCTATATTCTGCCTTCTGGCCCAAGTATAAGCTTTGCCCACTTTATCAAACAACTTCCTACACACTGTTATGAACTGAGGCAGCTAGGGAACATTGTCTCTCGACTGTGTTATAGAGTGCAGTACTACATTTCAGTGAAGTGTAAGGCTTTCCAAAGCTGCCGAACGTGTTTCTTTCTCTATTTCAATGGTATTCTGCCTTATATAACACACATTTACCACTCTAGTCTCCTTTAAGTAAACAATATAGGATTCATACAGTGTTTCATGTGATCTTAACTCCAATTAAGGATTTCCCGGATTTAGCTACATTTTCTACACTAAGAACTGACTTGAAGAATCTCTTTCAGCTGTTCTAAAACAGGTTCTCATCTGTTTACACTCATTTTCTCTGAATTATTCATGTTTTCATGTAGTTTCCTATATTCTGACTTCTGGCCCAAGAATAAGCTTTGCCCACTTTATCAAACAACTTCCTACACACTGTTATGAACTGAGGCAGCTAGGGAACATTGTGTTTCAAATGTGTTATAGAGTGTAGTACTACATTTCAGTGAAGTGTAAGGCTTTCCAAAGCTGCCGAACGTGTTTCTTTCTCTATTTCAATGGTATTCTGCCTTGTATAACACACATTTACCACTCTAGTCTCCTTTAAGTAATGAATATAGGATTCATACAGTGTTTGATGTTACCTTAACTCGAATTAAGGATTTCCCTTATCTTAGCTACCTTTTCTACACTAAGAACTGCCTTGGAGATTCTCTTTCAGCTGTTCTAAACAAGTTCTCATCTGTTTACAGTCATTTTCACGGAATTATTCATGTTTTCATGTAGTTTCCTATATTCTTCCTTCTGGCCCAAGTATAAGCTTGCCCACTTTATCAAACAACTTCCTACACACTGTTATGAACTGAGGCAGCTCGGGAACATTGTCTCTCAACTGTGTTATAGAGTGTAGTACTACATTTCAGTGAAGTGTAAGGCTTTCCAAAGCTGCCGAACGTGTTTCTTTCTCTATTTCAATGGTATTCTGCCTTGTATAACACACATTTACCACTCTAGTCTCCTTTAAGTAAAGCATATAGGATTCATACAGTGTTTCATGTGATCTTAACTCGAATTAAGGATTTCCCGGATCTTAGCTAACATTTCTACACTAAGAACTGACTTTGAGATTCTCTTTCAGCTGTTCTAAACAAGTTCTCATCTGTTTACAGTCATTTTCACTGAATTATTCATGTTTTCATGTAGTTTCCTATATTCAGCCTTCTGGTCCAAGAATAAGCTTTGCCCACTTTATCAAACAACTTCCTACACACTGTTATGAACTGAGGGAGCTAGGGAACATTGTCTCTCAACTGTGTTATAGAGTGTAGTACTACATTTCAGTGAAGTGTAAAACTTTCCAAAGCTGCCGAACGTGTTTCTTTCTCTATTTCAATGGTATTCTGCCTTATATAACACACATTTACCACTCTAGTCTCCTTTAAGTAAACAATATAGGATTCATACAGTGTTTCATGTGATCTTAACTCCAATTAAGGATTTCCCGGATTTAGCTACATTTTCTACAATAAGAACTGACTTGGAGAATCTCTTTCAGCTGTTCTAAAACAGGTTCTCATCTGTTTACAGTCATTTTCTCTGAATTATTCATGTTTTCATGTAGTTTCCTATATTCTGCCTTCTGGCCCAAGTATAAGCTTTGCCCACTTTATCAAACAACTTCCTACACACTGTTATGAACTGAGGCAGCTAGGGAACATTGTGTCTCAAATGTGTTATAGAGTGTAGTACTACATTTCTGTGAAGTGTAAGGCTTTCCAAAGCTGCCGAACGTGTTTCTTTCTCTATTTCAATGGTATTCTGCCTTGTATAACACACATTTAACACTCTAGTCTCCTTTAAGTAAAGAATATAGGATTCATACAGTGTTTCATGTGATCTTAACTGGAATTAAGGATTTCCCTTATCTTAGCTACCTTTTCTACACTAAGAACTGACTTGGAGATTCTCTTTCAGCTGTTCTAAACAAGTTCTCATCAGTTTACAGTCATTTTCAGTGAATTATTCATGTTTTCATGTAGTTTCCTATATTCTGCCTTCTGGCCCAAGTATAAGCTTTGCCCACTTTATCAAACAACTTCCTACACACTGTTATGAACTGAGGCAGCTAGGGAACATTGTCTCTCAACTGTGTTATAGAGTGTAGTACTACATTTCAGTGAAGTGTAAGGCTTTCCAAAGCTGCCGAAGGTGTTTCTTTCTCTATTTCAATGGTATTCTGCCTTGTATAACACACATTTACCACTCTAGTCTCCTTTAAGTAAAGAATATTGGATTCATACAGTGTTTCATGTGATCTTAACTCCAATTAAGGATTTCCCGGATTTAGCTACATTTTCTACAATAAGAACTGACTTGGAGAATCTCTTTCAGCTGTTCTAAAACAGGTTCTCATCTGTTTACACTCATTTTCTCTGAATTATTCATGTTTTCATGTAGTTTCCTATATTCTGACTTCTGGCCCAAGTATAAGCTTTGCCCACTTTATCAAACAACTTCCTACACACTGTTATGAACTGAGGCACCTCGGGAACATTGTCTCTCAACTGTGTTATAGAGTGTAGTACTACATTTCAGTGAAGTGTAAGGTTTTCCAAAGCTGCCGAACGTGTTTCTTTCTCTATTTCAATGGTATTCTGCCTTGTATAACACACATTTACCACTCTAGTCTCCTTTAAGTAAAGCATATAGGATTCATACAGTGTTTCATGTGATCTTAACTCGAATTAAGGATTTCCCGGATCTTGGCTAACTTTTCTACACTAAGAACTGACTTTGAGATTCTCTTTCAGCTGTTCTAAACAAGTTCTCATCTGTTTACAGTCATTTTCACTGAATTATTCATGTTTTCATGTAGTTTCCTATATTCAGCCTTCTGGTCCAAGAATAAGCTTTGCGCACTTTATCAAACAACTTCCTACACACTGTTATGAACTGAGGGAGCTAGGGAACATTGTCTCTCAACTGTGTTATAGAGTGTAGTACTACATTTCAGTGAAGTGTAAGGCTTTCCAAAGCTGCCGAACGTGTTTCTTTCTCTATTTCAATGGTATTCTGCCTTATATAACACACATTTACCACTCTAGTCTCCTTTAAGTAAACAATATAGGATTCATACAGTGTTTCATGTGATCTTAACTCCAATTAAGGATTTCCCGGATTTAGCTACATTTTCTACACTAAGAACTGACTTGGAGAATCTCTTTCAGCTGTTCTAAAACAGGTTCTCATCTGTTTACAGTCATTTTCTCTGAATTATTCATGTTTTCATGTAGTTTCCTATATTCTGCCTTCTGGCCCAAATATAAGCTTTGCCCACTTTATCAAACAACTTCCTACACACTGTTATGAACTGAGGCAGCTAGGGAACATTGTGTCTCAAATGTGTTATAGAGTGTAGTACTACATTTCAGTGAAGTGTAAGGCTTTCCAAAGCTGCCGAACGTGTTTCTTTCTCTATTTCAATGGTATTCTGCCTTGTATAACACACATTTAACACTCTAGTCTCCTTTAAGTAAAGAATATAGGATTCATACAGTGTTTCATGTGATCTTAACTGGAATTAAGGATTTCCCTTATCTTAGCTACCTTTTCTACAATAAGAACTGACTTGGAGATTCTCTTTCAGCTGTTCTAAACAAGTTCTCATAAGTTTACAGTCATTTTCACTGAATTATTCATGTTTTCATGTAGTTTCCTATATTCTTCCTTCTGGCCCAAGTATAAGCTTGCCCACTTTATCAAACAACTTCCTACACAGTGTTATGAACTGAGGCACCTCGGGAACATTGTCTCTCAACTGTGTTATAGAGTGTAGTACTATATTTCAGTGAAGTGTAAGGCTTTCCAAAGCTGCCGAACGTGTTTCTTTCTCTATTTCAATGGTATTCTGCCTTGTATAACACACATTTACCACTCTAGTCTCCTTTAAGTAAAGCATATAGGATTCATACAGTGTTTCATGTGATCTTAACTCGAATTAAGGATTTCCCGGATCTTAGCTAACTTTTCTACACTAAGAACTGACTTTGAGATTCTCTTTCAGCTGTTCTAAACAAGTTCTCATCTGTTTACAGTCATTTTCACTGAATTATTCATGTTTTTATGTAGTTTCCTATATTCTGCCTTCTGGCCCAAGTATAAGCTTTGCCCACTTTATCAAACAACTTCCTACACACTGTTATGAACTGAGGCAGCTAGGGAACATTGTCTCTCAACTGTGTTATAGAGTGTAGTACTACATTTCAGTGAAGTGTAAGGCTTTCCAAAGCTGCCGAACGTGTTTCTTTCTCTATTTCAATGGTATTCTGCCTTATATAACACACATTTACCACTCTAGTCTCCTTTGAGGAAAAAATATAGGATTCATACAGTCTTTCATGTGATCTTAACTCCAATTAAGGATTTCCCGGATTTAGCTACATTTTCTACACTAAGAACTGACTTGGAGAATCTCTTTCAGCTGTTCTAAAACAGGTTCTCATCTGTTTACACTCATTTTCTCTGAATTATTCATGTTTTCATGTAGTTTCCTATATTCTGACTTCTGGCCCAAGTATAAGCTTTGCCCACTTTATCAAACAACTTCCTACACACTGTTATGGACTGAGGCAGCTAGGGAACATTGTGTCTCAAATGTGTTATAGAGTGTAGTACTACATTTCAGTGAAGTGTAAGGCTTTCCAAAGCTGCCGAACGTGTTTCTTTCTCTATTTCAATGGTATTCTGCCTTGTATAACACACATTTACCACTCTAGTCTCTTTTAAGTAATGAATATAGGATTCATACAGTGTTTGATGTTACCTTAACTCGAATTAAGGATTTCCCTTATCTTAGCTACCTTTTCTACACTAAGAACTGCCTTGGAGATTCTCTTTCAGCTGTTCTAAACAAGTTCTCATCTGTTTACAGTCATTTTCACTGAATTATTCATGTTTTCATGTAGTTTCCTATATTCTTCCTTCTGGCCCAAGTATAAGCTTGCCCACTTTATCAAACAACTTCCTACACAGTGTTATGAACTGAGGCAGCTCGGGAACATTGTCTCTCAACTGTGTTATAGAGTGTAGTACTACATTTCAGTGAAGTGTAAGGCTTTCCAAAGCTGCCGAACGTGTTTCTTTCTCTATTTCAATGGTATTCTGCCTTGTATAACACACATTTACCACTCTAGTCTCCTTTAAGTAAAGCATATAGGATTCATACAGTGTTTCATGTGATCTTAACTCGAATTAATGATTTCCCGGATCTTAGCTAACATTTCTACACTAAGAACTGACTTTGAGATTCTCTTTCAGCTGTTCTAAACAAGTTCTCATCTGTTTACAGTCATTTTCACTGAATTATTCATGTTTTCATGTAGTTTCCTATATTCAGCCTTCTGGTCCAAGAATAAGCTTTGCCCACTTTATCAAACAACTTCCTACACACTGTTATGAACTGAGGGAGCTAGGGAACATTGTCTCTCAACTGTGTTATAGAGTGTAGTACTACATTTCAGTGAAGTGTAAGGCTTTCCAAAGCTGCCGAACGTGTTTCTTTCTCTATTTCAATGGTATTCTGCCTTATATAACACACATTTACCACTCTAGTCTCCTTTAAGTAAACAATATAGGATTCATACAGTGTTTCATGTGATCTTAACTCCAATTAAGGATTTCCCGGATTTAGCTACATTTTCTACACTAAGAACTGACTTGGAGAATCTCTTTCAGCTGTTCTAAAACAGGTTCTCATCTGTTTACAGTCATTTTCACTGAATTATTCATGTTTTCATGTAGTTTCCTATATTCTTCCTTCTGGCCCAAGTATAAGCTTGCCCACTTTATCAAACAACTTCCTACACAGTGTTATGAACTGAGGCACCTCGGGAACATTGTCTCTCAACTGTGTTATAGAGTGTAGTACTACATTTCAGTGAAGTGTTAGGCTTTCCAAAGCTGCCGAACGTGTTTCTTTCTCTATTTCAATGGTATTCTGCCTTGTATAACACACATTTACCACTCTAGTCTCCTTTAAGTAAAGCCTATAGGATTCATACAGTGTTTCATGTGATCTTAACTCGAATTAAGGATTTCCGGGATCTTAGCTAACTTTTCTACATTAAGAACTGACTTTGAGATTCTCTTTCAGCTGTTCTAAACAAGTTCTCATCTGTTAACAGTCATTTTCACTGAATTATTCATGTTTTCATGTAGTTTCCTATATTCAGCCTTCTGGTCCAAGAATAAGCTTTGCCCAGTTTATCAAACAACTTCCTACACACTGTTATGAACTGAGGGAGCTAGGGAACATTGTTTCTCAACTGTGTTATAGAGCGTAGTACTACATTTCAGTGAAGTGTAAGGCTTTCCAAAGCTGCCGAACGTGTTTCTTTCTCTATTTCAATGGTATTCTGCCTTATATAACACACATTTACCACTCTAGTCTCCTTTAAGTAAACAATATAGGATTCATACAGTGTTTCATGTGATCTTAACTGGAATTAAGGATTTCCCTTATCTTAGCTACCTTTTCTACACTAAGAACTGACTTGGAGATTCTCTTTCAGCTGTTCTAAACAAGTTCTCATCAGTTTACAGTCATTTTCAGTGAATTATTCATGTTTTCATGTAGTTTCCTATATTCTGCCTACTGGCCCAAGTATAAGCTTTGCCCACTTCATCAAACAACTTCCTACAAACTGTTATGAACTGAGGCAGCTAGGGAACATTGTCTCTCAACTGTGTTATAGAGTGTAGTACTACATTTCAGTGAAGTGTAAGGCTTTCCAAAGCTGCCGAAGGTGTTTCTTTCTCTATTTCAATGGTATTCTGCCTTGTATAACACACATTTACCACTCTAGTCTCCTTTAAGTAAAGAATATAGGATTCATACAGTGTTTCATGTGATCTTAACTCCAATTAAGGATTTCCCGGATTTAGCTACATTTTCTACAATAAGAACTGACTTGGAGAATCTCTTTCAGCTGTTCTAAAACAGGTTCTCATCTGTTTACACTCATTTTCTCTGAATTATTCATGTTTTCATGTAGTTTCCTATATTCTGACTTCTGGCCCAAGTATAAGCTTGCCCACTTTATCAAACAACTTCCTACACACTGTTATGAACTGAGGCAGCTCGGGAACATTGTCTCTCAACTGTGTTATAGAGTGTAGTACTACATTTCAGTGAAGTGTAAGGCTTTCCAAAGCTGGCGAACGTGTTTCTTTCTCTATTTCAATGGTATTCTGCCTTGTATAACACACATTTACCACTCTAGTCTCTTTCAAGTAATGAATATAGGATTCATACAGTGTTTGATGTTACCTTAACTCGAATTAAGGATTTCCCTTATCTTAGCTACCTTTTCTACACTAAGAACTGCCTTGGAGATTCTCTTTCAGCTGTTCTAAACAAGTTCTCATCTGTTTACAGTCATTTTCACTGAATTATTCATGTTTTCATGTAGTTTCCTATATTCTTCCTTCTGGCCCAAGTATAAGCTTGCCCACTTTATCAAACAACTTCCTACACAGTGTTATGAACTGAGGCACCTCGGGAACATTGTCTCTCAACTGTGTTATAGAGTGTAGTACTACATTTCAGTGAAGTGTAAGGTTTTCCAAAGCTGCCGAACGTGTTTCTTTCTCTATTTCAATGGTATTCTGCCTTGTATAACACACATTTACCACTCTAGTCTCCTTTAAGTAAAGCATATAGGCTTCATACAGTGTTTCATGTGATCTTAACTCGAATTAAGGATTTCCCGGATCTTAGCTAACTTTTCTACACTAAGAACTGACTTTGAGATTCTCTTTCAGCTGTTCTAAACAAGTTCTCATCTGTTAACAGTCATTTTCACTGAATTATTCATGTTTTCATGTAGTTTCCTATATTCAGCCTTCTGGTCCAAGAATAAGCTTTGCCCACTTTATCAAACAACTTCCTACACACTGTTATGAACTGAGGGAGCTAGGGAACATTGTCTCTCAACTGTGTTATAGAGTGTAGTACTACATTTCAGTGAAGTGTAAGGCTTTCCAAAGCTGCCGAACGTGTTTCTTTCTCTATTTCAATGGTATTCTGCCTTATATAACACACATTTACCACTCTAGTCTCCTTTAAGTAAACAATATAGGATTCATACAGTGTTTCATGTGATCTTAACTCCAATTAAGGATTTCCCGGATTTAGCTACATTTTCTACACTAAGAACTGACTTGGAGAATCTCTTTCAGCTGTTCTAAAACAGGTTCTCATCTGTTTACAGTCATTTTCACTGAATTATTCATGTTTTCATGTAGTTTCCTATATTCTTCCTTCTGGCCCAAGTATAAGCTTGCCCACTTTATCAAACAACTTCCTACACAGTGTTATGAACTGAGGCACCTCGGGAACATTGTCTCTCAACTGTGTTATAGAGTGTAGTACTACATTTCAGTGAAGTGTTAGGCTTTCCAAAGCTGCCGAACGTGTTTCTTTCTCTATTTCAATGGTATTCTGCCTTGTATAACACACATTTACCACTCTAGTCTCCTTTAAGTAAAGCCTATAGGATTCATACAGTGTTTCATGTGATCTTAACTCGAATTAAGGATTTCCGGGATCTTAGCTAACTTTTCTACATTAAGAACTGACTTTGAGATTCTCTTTCAGCTGTTCTAAACAAGTTCTCATCTGTTAACAGTCATTTTCACTGAATTATTCATGTTTTCATGTAGTTTCCTATATTCAGCCTTCTGGTCCAAGAATAAGCTTTGCCCAGTTTATCAAACAACTTCCTACACACTGTTATGAACTGAGGGAGCTAGGGAACATTGTTTCTCAACTGTGTTATAGAGCGTAGTACTACATTTCAGTGAAGTGTAAGGCTTTCCAAAGCTGCCGAACGTGTTTCTTTCTCTATTTCAATGGTATTCTGCCTTATATAACACACATTTACCACTCTAGTCTCCTTTAAGTAAACAATATAGGATTCATACAGTGTTTCATGTGATCTTAACTGGAATTAAGGATTTCCCTTATCTTAGCTACCTTTTCTACACTAAGAACTGACTTGGAGATTCTCTTTCAGCTGTTCTAAACAAGTTCTCATCAGTTTACAGTCATTTTCAGTGAATTATTCATGTTTTCATGTAGTTTCCTATATTCTGCCTACTGGCCCAAGTATAAGCTTTGCCCACTTCATCAAACAACTTCCTACAAACTGTTATGAACTGAGGCAGCTAGGGAACATTGTCTCTCAACTGTGTTATAGAGTGTAGTACTACATTTCAGTGAAGTGTAAGGCTTTCCAAAGCTGCCGAAGGTGTTTCTTTCT
The DNA here is from genome assembly GCF_964339955.1 of Pipistrellus hanaki. Lineage (NCBI taxonomy): Eukaryota > Metazoa > Chordata > Mammalia > Chiroptera > Vespertilionidae > Pipistrellus > Pipistrellus hanaki. Next base: position 99,030,350 of record NC_140507.1, on the reverse strand, counting down.
CTATTTCAATGGTATTCTGCCTTGTATAACACACATTTACCACTCTAGTCTCCTTTAAGTAAAGAATATAGGATTCATACAGTGTTTCATGTGATCTTAACTCCAATTAAGGATTTCCCGGATTTAGCTACATTTTCTACAATAAGAACTGACTTGGAGAATCTCTTTCAGCTGTTCTAAAACAGGTTCTCATCTGTTTACACTCATTTTCTCTGAATTATTCATGTTTTCATGTAGTTTCCTATATTCTGACTTCTGGCCCAAGTATAAGCTTGCCCACTTTATCAAACAACTTCCTACACACTGTTATGAACTGAGGCAGCTCGGGAACATTGTCTCTCAACTGTGTTATAGAGTGTAGTACTACATTTCAGTGAAGTGTAAGGCTTTCCAAAGCTGGCGAACGTGTTTCTTTCTCTATTTCAATGGTATTCTGCCTTGTATAACACACATTTACCACTCTAGTCTCTTTCAAGTAATGAATATAGGATTCATACAGTGTTTGATGTTACCTTAACTCGAATTAAGGATTTCCCTTATCTTAGCTACCTTTTCTACACTAAGAACTGCCTTGGAGATTCTCTTTCAGCTGTTCTAAACAAGTTCTCATCTGTTTACAGTCATTTTCACTGAATTATTCATGTTTTCATGTAGTTTCCTATATTCTTCCTTCTGGCCCAAGTATAAGCTTGCCCACTTTATCAAACAACTTCCTACACAGTGTTATGAACTGAGGCACCTCGGGAACATTGTCTCTCAACTGTGTTATAGAGTGTAGTACTACATTTCAGTGAAGTGTAAGGTTTTCCAAAGCTGCCGAACGTGTTTCTTTCTCTATTTCAATGGTATTCTGCCTTGTATAACACACATTTACCACTCTAGTCTCCTTTAAGTAAAGAATATAGGCTTCATACAGTGTTTCATGTGATCTTAACTCGAATTAAGGATTTCCCTTATCTTAGCTACCTTTTCTACACTAAGAACTGACTTGGAGATTCTCTTTCAGCTGTTCTAAACAAGTTCTCATCAGTTTACAGTCATTTTCAGTGAATTATTCATGTTTTCATGTAGTTTCCTATATTCTGCCTACTGGCCCAAGTATAAGCTTTGCCCACTTCATCAAACAACTTCCTACAAACTGTTATGAACTGAGGCAGCTAGGGAACATTGTCTCTCAACTGTGTTATAGAGTGTAGTACTACATTTCAGTGAAGTGTAAGGCTTTCCAAAGCTGCCGAAGGTGTTTCTTTCTCTATTTCAATGGTATTCTGCCTTGTATAACACACATTTACCACTCTAGTCTCCTTTAAGTAAAGAATATAGGATTCATACAGTGTTTCATGTGATCTTAACTCCAATTAAGGATTTCCCGGATTTAGCTACATTTTCTACAATAAGAACTGACTTGGAGAATCTCTTTCAGCTGTTCTAAAACAGGTTCTCATCTGTTTACACTCATTTTCTCTGAATTATTCATGTTTTCATGTAGTTTCCTATATTCTGACTTCTGGCCCAAGTATAAGCTTGCCCACTTTATCAAACAACTTCCTACACACTGTTATGAACTGAGGCAGCTCGGGAACATTGTCTCTCAACTGTGTTATAGAGTGTAGTACTACATTTCAGTGAAGTGTAAGGCTTTCCAAAGCTGGCGAACGTGTTTCTTTCTCTATTTCAATGGTATTCTGCCTTGTATAACACACATTTACCACTCTAGTCTCTTTCAAGTAATGAATATAGGATTCATACAGTGTTTGATGTTACCTTAACTCGAATTAAGGATTTCCCTTATCTTAGCTACCTTTTCTACACTAAGAACTGCCTTGGAGATTCTCTTTCAGCTGTTCTAAACAAGTTCTCATCTGTTTACAGTCATTTTCACTGAATTATTCATGTTTTCATGTAGTTTCCTATATTCTTCCTTCTGGCCCAAGTATAAGCTTGCCCACTTTATCAAACAACTTCCTACACAGTGTTATGAACTGAGGCACCTCGGGAACATTGTCTCTCAACTGTGTTATAGAGTGTAGTACTACATTTCAGTGAAGTGTAAGGTTTTCCAAAGCTGCCGAACGTGTTTCTTTCTCTATTTCAATGGTATTCTGCCTTGTATAACACACATTTACCACTCTAGTCTCCTTTAAGTAAAGCATATAGGCTTCATACAGTGTTTCATGTGATCTTAACTCGAATTAAGGATTTCCCGGATCTTAGCTAACTTTTCTACACTAAGAACTGACTTTGAGATTCTCTTTCAGCTGTTCTAAACAAGTTCTCATCTGTTAACAGTCATTTTCACTGAATTATTCATGTTTTCATGTAGTTTCCTATATTCAGCCTTCTGGTCCAAGAATAAGCTTTGCCCACTTTATCAAACAACTTCCTACACACTGTTATGAACTGAGGGAGCTAGGGAACATTGTCTCTCAACTGTGTTATAGAGTGTAGTACTACATTTCAGTGAAGTGTAAGGCTTTCCAAAGCTGCCGAACATGTTTCTTTCTCTATTTCAATGGTATTCTGCCTTATATAACACACATTTACCACTCTAGTCTCCTTTAAGTAAACAATATAGGATTTATACAGTGTTTCATGTGATCTTAACTCCAATTAAGGATTTCCCGGATTTAGCTACATTTTCTACACTAAGAACTGACTTGGAGAATCTCTTTCAGCTGTTCTAAAACAGGTTATCATCTGTTTACAGTCATTTTCTCTGAATTATTCATGTTTTCATGTAGTTTCCTATATTCTGCCTTCTGGCCCAAGTATAAGCTTTGCCCACTTTATCAAACAACTTCCTACACACTGTTATGAACTGAGGCAGCTAGGGAACATTGTGTCTCAAATGTGTTATAGAGTGTAGTACTACATTTCTGTGAAGTGTAAGGATTTCCAAAGCTGCCGAACGTGTTTCTTTCTCTATTTCAATGGTATTCTGCCTTGTATAACACACATTTAACATTCTAGTCTCCTTTAAGTAAAGAATATAAGATTCATACAGTGTTTCATGTGATCTTAACTGGAATTAAGGATTTCCCTTATCTTAGCTACCTTTTCTACACTAAGAACTGACTTGGAGATTCTCTTTCAGCTGTTCTAAACAAGTTCTCATCAGTTTACAGTCATTTTCAGTGAATTATTCATGTTTTCATGTAGTTTCCTATATTCTGCCTTCTGGCCCAAGTATAAGCTTTGCCCACTTTATCAAACAACTTCCTACACACTGTTATAAACTGAGGCAGCTAGGGAACATTGTCTCTCAACTGTGTTATAGAGTGTAGTACTACATTTCATTGAAGTGTAAGGCTTTCCAAAGCTGCCGAAGGTGTTTCTTTCTCTATTTCAATGGTATTCTGCCTTGTATAACACACATTTACCACTCTAGTCTCCTTTAAGTAAAGAATATAGGATTCATACAGTGTTTCATGTGATCTTAACTCCAATTAAGGATTTCCCGGATTTAGCTACATTTTCTACAATAAGAACTGACTTGGAGAATCTCTTTCAGCTATTCTAAAACAGGTTCTCATCTGTTTACACTCATTTTCTCTGAATTATTCATGTTTTCATGTAGTTTCCTATATTCTTCCTTCTGGCCCAAGTATAAGCTTGCCCACTTTATCAAACAACTTCCTACACACTGTTATGAACTGAGGGAGCTAGGGAACATTGTCTCTCAACTGTGTTATAGAGTGTAGTACTACATTTCAGTGAAGTGTAAGGCTTTCCAAAGCTGCCGAACGTGTTTCTTTCTCTATTTCAATGGTATTCTGCCTTGTATAACACACATTTACCACTCTAGTCTCCTTTAAGTAAACAATATAGGATTCATACAGTGTTTCATGTGATCTTAACTCCAATTAAGGATTTCCCGGATTTAGCTACATTTTCTACACTAAGAACTGACTTGGAGAATCTCTTTCAGCTGTTCTAAAACAGGTTCTCATCTATTTACAGTCATTTTCTCTGAATTATTCATGTTTTCATGTAGTTTCCTATATTCTGCCTTCTGGCCCAAGTATAAGCTTGCCCACTTTATCAAACACCTTCCTACACACTGTTATGAACTGAGGCAGCTAGGGAACATTGTGTCTCAAATGAGTTATAGAGTGTAGTACTACATTTCAGTGAAGTGTAAGGCTTTCCAAAGCTGCCGAACGTGTTTCTTTCTCTATTTCAATGGTATTCTGCCTTGTATAACACACATTTACCACTCTAGTCTCTTTTAAGTAATGAATATAGGATTCATACAGTGTTTGATGTTACCTTAACTCGAATTAAGGATTTCCCTTATCTTAGCTACCTTTTCTACACTAAGAACTGCCTTGGAGATTCTCTTTCAGCTGTTCTAAACAAGTTCTCATCTGTTTACAGTCATTTTCACTGAATTATTCATGTTTTCATGTAGTTTCCTATATTCTTCCTTCTGGCCCAAGTATAAGCTTGCCCACTTTATCAAACAACTTCCTACACAGTGTTATGAACTGAGGCAGCTCGGGAACATTGTCTCTCAACTGTGTTATAGAGTGTAGTACTACATTTCAGTGAAGTGTAAGGCTTTCCAAAGCTGCCGAACGTGTTTCTTTCTCTATTTCAATGGTATTCTGCCTTGTATAACACACATTTACCACTCTAGTCTCCTTTAAGTAAAGCATATAGGATTCATACAGTGTTTCATGTGATCTTAACTCGAATTAAGGATTTCCCGGATCTTAGCTAACTTTTCTACACTAAGAACTGACTTTGAGATTCTCTTTCAGCTGTTCTAAACAAGTTCTCATCTGTTTACAGTCATTTTCACTGAATTATTCATGTTTTCATGTAGTTTCCTATATTCTGCCATCTGGGCCAAGTATAAGCTTTGCCCACTTTATCAAACAACTTCCTACACACTGTTATGAACTGAGGCAGCTAGGGAACATTGTCTCTCAACTGTGTTATAGAGTGTAGTACTACATTTCAGTGAAGTGTAAGGCTTTCCAAAGCTGCCGAACGTGTTCCTTTCTCTATTTCAATGGTATTCTGCCTTATATAACACACATTTACCACTCTAGTCTCCTTTAAGTAAACAATATAGGATTCATACAGTGTTTCATGTGATCTTAACTCCAATTAAGGATTTCCCGGATTTAGCTACATTTTCTACACTAAGAACTGACTTGGAGAATCTCTTTCAGCTGTTCTAAAACAGGTTCTCATCTGTTTACACTCATTTTCTCTGAATTATTCATGTTTTCATGTAGTTTCCTATATTCTGACTTCTGGCCCAAGAATAAGCTTTGCCCACTTTATCAAACAACTTCCTACACACTGTTATGAACTGAGGCAGCTAGGGAACATTGTGTTTCAAATGTGTTATAGAGTGTAGTACTACATTTCAGTGAAGTGTAAGGCTTTCCAAAGCTGCCGAACGTGTTTCTTTCTCTATTTCAATGGCATTCTGCCTTATATACCACACATTTACCACTCTAGTCTCCTTTAAGTAAACAATATAGGATTCATACAGTGTTTGATGTTATCTTAACTCGAATTAAGGATTTCCCTTATCTTAGCTACCTTTTCTACACTAAGAACTGCCTTGGAGATTCTCTTTCAGCTGTTCTAAACAAGTTCTCATCTGTTTACAGTCATTTTCACTGAATTATTCATGTTTTCATGTAGTTTCCTATATTCTTCATTCTGGCCCAAGTATAAGCTTGCCCACTTTATCAAACAACTTCCTACACAGTGTTATGAACTGAGGCAGCTCGGGAACATTGTCTCTAAACTGTGTTATAGAGTGTAGTACTACATTTCAGTGAAGTGTAAGGCTTTCCAAAGCTGCCGAACGTGTTTCTTTCTCTATTTCAATGGTATTCTGCCTTATATAACACACATTTACCACTCTAGTCTCCTTTAAGTAAACAATATAGGATTCATACAGTGTTTCATGTGTTTTTAACTCCAATTAAGGATTTCCCGGATTTAGCTACATTTTCTACACTAAGAACTGACTTGGAGAATCTCTTTCAGCTGTTCTAAAACAGGTTATCATCTGTTTACAGTCATTTTCTCTGAATTATTCATGTTTTCATGTAGTTTCCTATATTCTGCCTTCTGGCCCAAGTATAAGCTTTGCCCACTTTATCAAACAACTTCCTACACACTGTTATGAACTGAGGCAGCTAGGGAACATTGTGTCTCAAATGTGTTATAGAGTGTAGTACTACATTTCTGTGAAGTGTAAGGCTTTCCAAAGCTGCCGAACGTGTTTCTTTCTCTATTTCAATGGTATTCTGCCTTGTATAACACACATTTAACACTCTAGTCTCCTTTAAGTAAAGAATATAGGATTCATACAGTGTTTCATGTGATCTTAACTGGAATTAAGGATTTCCCTTATCTTAGCTACCTTTTCTACACTAAGAACTGCCTTGGAGATTCTCTTTCAGCTGTTCTAAACAAGTTCTCATCTGTTTACAGTCATTTTCACTGAATTATTCATGTTTTCATGTAGTTTCCTATATTCTTCCTTCTGGCCCAAGTATAAGCTTGCCCACTTTATCAAACAACTTCCTACACAGTGTTATGAACTGAGGCACCTCGGGAACATTGTCTCTCAACTGTGTTATAGAGTGTAGTACTACATTTCAGTGAAGTGTAAGGCTTTCCAAAGCTGCCGAACGTGTTTCTTTCTCTATTTCAATGGTATTCTGCCTTGTATAACACACATTTACCACTCTAGTCTCCTTTAAGTAAAGCATATAGGATTCATACAGTGTTTCATGTGATCTTAACTCGAATTAAGGATTTCCCGGATCTTAGCTAACTTTTCTACACTAAGAACTGACTTTGAGATTCTCTTTCAGCTGTTCTAAACAAGTTCTCATCTGTTTACAGTCATTTTCACTGAATTATTCATGTTTTCATGTAGTTTCCTATATTCTGCCTTCTGGCCCAAGTATAAGCTTTGCCCACTTTATCAAACAACTTCCTACACACTGTTATGAACTGAGGCAGCTAGGGAACATTGTCTCTCAACTGTGTTATAGAGTGTAGTACTACATTTCAGTGAAGTGTAAGGCTTTCCAAAGCTGCCGAACGTGTTCCTTTCTCTATTTCAATGGTATTCTGCCTTATATAACACACATTTACCACTCTAGTCTCCTTTAAGTAAACAATATAGGATTCATACAGTGTTTCATGTGATCTTAACTCCAATTAAGGATTTCCCGGATTTAGCTACATTTTCTACACTAAGAACTGACTTGGAGAATCTCTTTCAGCTGTTCTAAAACAGGTTCTCATCTGTTTACACTCATTTTCTCTGAATTATTCATGTTTTCATGTAGTTTCCTATATTCTGACTTCTGGCCCAAGTATAAGCTTTGCCCACTTTATCAAACAACTTCCTACACACTGTTATGGACTGAGGCAGCTAGGGAACATTGTGTCTCAAATGTGTTATAGAGTGTAGTACTACATTTCAGTGAAGTGTAAGGCTTTCCAAAGCTGCCGAACGTGTTTCTTTCTCTATTTCAATGGTATTCTGCCTTGTATAACACACATTTACCACTCTAGTCTCTTTTAAGTAATGAATATAGGATTCATACAGTGTTTGATGTTACCTTAACTCGAATTAAGGATTTCCCTTATCTTAGCTACCTTTTCTACACTAAGAACTGCCTTGGAGATTCTCTTTCAGCTGTTCTAAACAAGTTCTCATCTGTTTACAGTCATTTTCACTGAATTATTCATGTTTTCATGTAGTTTCCTATATTCTTCCTTCTGGCCCAAGTATAAGCTTGCCCACTTTATCAAACAACTTCCTACACAGTGTTATGAACTGAGGCAGCTCGGGAACATTGTCTCTAAACTGTGTTATAGAGTGTAGTACTACATTTCAGTGAAGTGTAAGGCTTTCCAAAGCTGCCGAACGTGTTTCTTTCTCTATTTCAATGGTATTCTGCCTTGTATAACACACATTTACCACTCTAGTCTCCTTTAAGTAAAGCATATAGGATTCATACAGTGTTTCATGTGATCTTAACTCGAATTAAGGATTTCCCGGATCTTAGCTACCTTTTCTACACTAAGAACTGACTTGGAGATTCTCTTTCAGCTGTTCTAAACAAGTTCTCATCAGTTTACAGTCATTTTCAGTGAATTATTCATGTTTTCATGTAGTTTCCTATATTCTGCCTTCTGGCCCAAGTATAAGCTTTGCCCACTTTATCAAACAACTTCCTACACACTGTTATGAACTGAGGCAGCTAGGGAACATTGTCTCTCAACTGTGTTATAGAGTGTAGTACTACATTTCAGTGAAGTGTAAGGCTTTCCAAAGCTGCCGAAGGTGTTTCTTTCTCTATTTCAATGGTATTCTGCCTTGTATAACACACATTTACCACTCTAGTCTCCTTTAAGTAAAGAATATAGGATTCATACAGTGTTTCATGTGATCTTAACTCCAATTAAGGATTTCCCGGATTTAGCTACATTTTCTACAATAAGAACTGACTTGGAGAATCTCTTTCAGCTGTTCTAAAACAGGTTCTCATCTGTTTACACTCATTTTCTCTGAATTATTCATGTTTTCATGTAGTTTCCTATATTCTGACTTCTGGCCCAAGTATAAGCTTGCCCACTTTATCAAACAACTTCCTACGCACTGTTATGAACTGAGGCAGCTCGGGAACATTGTCTCTCAACTGTGTTATAGAGTGTAGTACTACATTTCAGTGAAGTGTAAGGCTTTCCAAAGCTGCCGAACGTGTTTCTTTCTCTATTTCAATGGTAATCTGCCTTGTATAACACACATTTACCACTCTAGTCTCTTTTAAGTAATGAATATAGGATTCATACAGTGTTTGATGTTACCTTAACTCGAATTAAGGATTTCCCTTATCTTAGCTACCTTTTCTACACTAAGAACTGCCTTGGAGATTCTCTTTCAGCTGTTCTAAACAAGTTCTCATCTGTTTACAGTCATTTTCACTGAATTATTCATGTTTTCATGTAGTTTCCTATATTCTTCCTTCTGGCCCAAGTATAAGCTTGCCCACTTTATCAAACAACTTCCTACACAGTGTTATGAACTGAGGCAGCTCGGGAACATTGTCTCTAAACTGTGTTATAGAGTGTAGTACTACATTTCAGTGAAGTGTAAGGCTTTCCAAAGCTGCCGAACGTGTTTCTTTCTCTATTTCAATGGTATTCTGCCTTGTATAACACACATTTACCACTCTAGTCTCCTTTAAGTAAAGCATATAGGATTCATACAGTGTTTCATGTGATCTTAACTCGAATTAAGGATTTCCCGGATCTTAGCTACCTTTTCTACACTAAGAACTGACTTGGAGATTCTCTTTCAGCTGTTCTAAACAAGTTCTCATCAGTTTACAGTCATTTTCAGTGAATTATTCATGTTTTCATGTAGTTTCCTATATTCTGCCTTCTGGCCCAAGTATAAGCTTTGCCCACTTTATCAAACAACTTCCTACACACTGTTATGAACTGAGGCAGCTAGGGAACATTGTCTCTCAACTGTGTTATAGAGTGTAGTACTACATTTCAGTGAAGTGTAAGGCTTTCCAAAGCTGCCGAAGGTGTTTCTTTCTCTATTTCAATGGTATTCTGCCTTGTATAACACACATTTACCACTCTAGTCTCCTTTAAGTAAAGAATATAGGATTCATACAGTGTTTCATGTGATCTTAACTCCAATTAAGGATTTCCCGGATTTAGCTACATTTTCTAAAATAAGAACTGACTTGGAGAATCTCTTTCAGCTGTTCTAAAACAGGTTCTCATCTGTTTACACTCATTTTCTCTGAATTATTCATGTTTTCATGTAGTTTCCTATATTCTGACTTCTGGCCCAAGTATAAGCTTGCCCACTTTATCAAACAACTTCCTACGCACTGTTATGAACTGAGGCAGCTCGGGAACATTGTCTCTCAACTGTGTTATAGAGTGTAGTACTACATTTCAGTGAAGTGTAAGGCTTTCCAAAGCTGCCGAACGTGTTTCTTTCTCTATTTCAATGGTAATCTGCCTTGTATAACACACATTTACCACTCTAGTCTCTTTTAAGTAATGAATATAGGATTCATACAGTGTTTGATGTTACCTTAACTCGAATTAAGGATTTCCCTTATCTTAGCTACCTTTTCTACACTAAGAACTGCCTTGGAGATTCTCTTTCAGCGGTTCTAAACAAGTTCTCATCTGTTTACAGTCATTTTCACTGAATTATTCATGTTTTCATGTAGTTTCCTATATTCTTCCTTCTGGCCCAAGTATAAGCTTGCCCACTTTATCAAACAACTTCCTACACAGTGTTATGAACTGAGGCAGCTCGGGAACATTGTCTCTAAACTGTGTTATAGAGTGTAGTACTACATTTCAGTGAAGTGTAAGGCTTTCCAAAGCTGCCGAACGTGTTTCTTTCTCTATTTCAATGGTATTCTGCCTTGTATAACACACATTTACCACTCTAGTCTCCTTTAAGTAAAGCATATAGGATTCATACAGTGTTTCATGTGATCTTAACTCGAATTAAGGATTTCCCGGATCTTAGCTAACTTTTCTACACTAAGAACTGACTTTGAGATTCTCTTTCAGCTGTTCTAAACAAGTTCTCATCTGTTTACAGTCATTTTCACTGAATTATTCATGTTTTCATGTAGTTTCCTATATTCTGCCTTCTGGCCCAAGTATAAGCTTTGCCCACTTTATCAAACAACTTCCTACACACTGTTATGAACTGAGGCAGCTAGGGAACATTGTCTCTCAACTGTGTTATAGAGTGTAGTACTACATTTCAGTGAAGTGTAAGGCTTTCCAAAGCTGCCGAACGTGTTCCTTTCTCTATTTCAATGGTATTCTGCCTTATATAACACACATTTACCACTCTAGTCTCCTTTAAGTAAACAATATAGGATTCATACAGTGTTTCATGTGATCTTAACTCCAATTAAGGATTTCCCGGATTTAGCTACATTTTCTACACTAAGAACTGACTTGGAGAATCTCTTTCAGCTGTTCTAAAACAGGTTCTCATCTGTTTACACTCATTTTCTCTGAATTATTCATGTTTTCATGTAGTTTCCTATATTCTGACTTCTGGCCCAAGTATAAGCTTTGCCCACTTTATCAAACAACTTCCTACACACTGTTATGGACTGAGGCAGCTAGGGAACATTGTGTCTCAAATGTGTTATAGAGTGTAGTACTACATTTCAGTGAAGTGTAAGGCTTTCCAAAGCTGCCGAACGTGTTTCTTTCTCTATTTCAATGGTATTCTGCCTTGTATAACACACATTTACCACTCTAGTCTCTTTTAAGTAATGAATATAGGATTCATACAGTGTTTGATGTTACCTTAACTCGAATTGAGGATTTCCCTTATCTTAGCTACCTTTTCTACACTAAGAACTGCCTTGGAGATTCTCTTTCAGCTGTTCTAAACAAGTTCTCATCTGTTTACAGTCATTTTCACTGAATTATTCATGTTTTCATGTAGTTTCCTATATTCTTCCTTCTGGCCCAAGTATAAGCTTGCCCACTTTATCAAACAACTTCCTACACAGTGTTATGAACTGAGGCAGCTCGGGAACATTGTCTCTAAACTGTGTTATAGAGTGTAGTACTACATTTCAGTGAAGTGTAAGGCTTTCCAAAGCTGCCGAACGTGTTTCTTTCTCTATTTCAATGGTATTCTGCCTTGTATAACACACATTTACCACTCTAGTCTCCTTTAAGTAAAGCATATAGGATTCATACAGTGTTTCATGTGATCTTAACTCGAATTAAGGATTTCCCGGATCTTAGCTACCTTTTCTACACTAAGAACTGACTTGGAGATTCTCTTTCAGCTGTTCTAAACAAGTTCTCATCAGTTTACAGTCATTTTCAGTGAATTATTCATGTTTTCATGTAGTTTCCTATATTCTGCCTTCTGGCCCAAGTATAAGCTTTGCCCACTTTATCAAACAACTTCCTACACACTGTTATGAACTGAGGCAGCTAGGGAACATTGTCTCTCAACTGTGTTATAGAGTGTAGTACTACATTTCAGTGAAGTGTAAGGCTTTCCAAAGCTGCCTAAGGTGTTTCTTTCTCTATTTCAATGGTATTCTGCCTTGTATAACACACATTTACCACTCTAGTCTCCTTTAAGTAAAGAATATAGGATTCATACAGTGTTTCATGTGATCTTAACTCCAATTAAGGATTTCCCGGATTTAGCTACATTTTCTACAATAAGAACTGACTTGGAGAATCTCTTTCAGCTGTTCTAAAACAGGTTCTCATCTGTTTACACTCATTTTCTCTGAATTATTCATGTTTTCATGTAGTTTCCTATATTCTGACTTCTGGCCCAAGTATAAGCTTGCCCACTTTATCAAACAACTTCCTACACACTGTTATGAACTGAGGCAGCTCGGGAACATTGTCTCTCAACTGTGTTATAGAGTGTAGTACTACATTTCAGTGAAGTGTAAGGCTTTCCAAATCTGCCGAACGTGTTTCTTTCTCTATTTCAATGGTAATCTGCCTTGTATAACACACATTTACCACTCTAGTCTCTTTTAAGTAATGAATATAGGATTCATACAGTGTTTGATGTTACCTTAACTCGAATTAAGGATTTCCCTTATCTTAGCTACCTTTTCTACACTAAGAACTGCCTTGGAGATTCTCTTTCAGCGGTTCTAAACAAGTTCTCATCTGTTTACAGTCATTTTCACTGAATTATTCATGTTTTCATGTAGTTTCCTATATTCTTCCTTCTGGCCCAAGTATAAGCTTGCCCACTTTATCAAACAACTTCCTACACAGTGTTATGAACTGAGGCAGCTCGGGAACATTGTCTCTAAACTGTGTTATAGAGTGTAGTACTACATTTCAGTGAAGTGTAAGGCTTTCCAAAGCTGCCGAACGTGTTTCTTTCTCTATTTCAATGGTATTCTGCCTTGTATAACACACATTTACCACTCTAGTCTCCTTTAAGTAAAGCATATAGGATTCATACAGTGTTTCATGTGATCTTAACTCGAATTAAGGATTTCCCGGATCTTAGCTAACATTTCTACACTAAGAACTGACTTTGAGATTCTCTTTCAGCTGTTCTAAACAAGTTCTCATCTGTTTACAGTCATTTTCACTGAATTATTCATGTTTTCATGTAGTTTCCTATATTCAGCCTTCTGGTCCAAGAATAAGCTTTGCGCACTTTATCAAATAACTTCCTACACACTGTTATGAACTGAGGGAGCTAGGGAACATTGTCTCTCAACTGTGTTATAGAGTGTAGTACTACATTTCAGTGAAGTGTAAGGCTTTCCAAAGCTGCCGAACGTGTTTCTTTCTCTATTTCAATGGTAATCTGCCTTGTATAACACACATTTACCACTCTAGTCTCTTTTAAGTAATGAATATAGGATTCATACAGTGTTTGATGTTACCTTAACTCGAATTAAGGATTTCCCTTATCTTAGCTACCTTTTCTACACTAAGAACTGACTTGGAGATTCTCTTTCAGCTGTTCTAAACAAGTTCTCATCAGTTTACAGTCATTTTCAGTGAATTATTCATGTTTTCATGTAGTTTCCTATATTCTGCCTTCTGGCCCAAGTATAAGCTTTGCCCACTTTATCAAACAACTTCCTACACACTGTTATGAACTGAGGCAGCTAGGGAACATTGTCTCTCAACTGTGTTATAGAGTGTAGTACTACATTTCAGTGAAGTGTAAGGCTTTCCAAAGCTGCCGAACGTGTTTCTTTCTCTATTTCAATGGTAATCTGCCTTGTATAACACACATTTACCACTCTAGTCTCTTTTAAGTAATGAATATAGGATTCATACAGTGTTTGATGTTACCTTAACTCGAATTAAGGATTTCCCTTATCTTAGCTACCTTTTCTACACTAAGAACTGACTTGGAGATTCTCTTTCAGCTGTTCTAAACAAGTTCTCATCAGTTTACAGTCATTTTCAGTGAATTATTCATGTTTTCATGTAGTTTCCTATATTCTGCCTTCTGGCCCAAGTATAAGCTTTGCCCACTTTATCAAACAACTTCCTACACACTGTTATGAACTGAGGCAGCTAGGGAACATTGTCTCTCAACTGTGTTATAGAGTGTAGTACTACATTTCAGTGAAGTGTAAGGCTTTCCAAAGCTGCCGAAGGTGTTTCTTTCTCTATTTCAATGGTATTCTGCCTTGTATAACACACATTTACCACTCTAGTCTCCTTTAAGTAAAGAATATAGGATTCATACAGTGTTTCATGTGATCTTAACTCCAATTAAGGATTTCCCGGATTTAGCTACATTTTCTACAATAAGAACTGACTTGGAGAATCTCTTTCAGCTGTTCTAAAACAGGTTCTCATCTGTTTACACTCATTTTCTCTGAATTATTCATGTTTTCATGTAGTTTCCTATATTCTGACTTCTGGCCCAAGTATAAGCTTGCCCACTTTATCAAACAACTTCCTACACACTGTTATGAACTGAGGCAGCTCGGGAACATTGTCTCTCAACTGTGTTATAGAGTGTAGTACTACATTTCAGTGAAGTGTAAGGCTTTCCAAAGCTGCCGAACGTGTTTCTTTCTCTATTTCAATGGTAATCTGCCTTGTATAACACACATTTACCACTCTAGTCTCTTTTAAGTAATGAATATAGGATTCATACAGTGTTTGATGTTACCTTAACTCGAATTAAGGATTTCCCTTATCTTAGCTACCTTTTCTACACTAAGAACTGCCTTGGAGATTCTCTTTCAGCTGTTCTAAACAAGTTCTCATCTGTTTACAGTCATTTTCACTGAATTATTCATGTTTTCATGTAGTTTCCTATATTCTTCCTTCTGGCCCAAGTATAAGCTTGCCCACTTTATCAAACAACTTCCTACATAGTGTTATGAACTGAGGCACCTCGGGAACATTGTCTCTCAACTGTGTTATAGAGTGTAGTACTACATTTCAGTGAAGTGTAAGGCTTTCCAAAGCTGCCGAACGTGTTTCTTTCTCTATTTCAATGGTATTCTGCCTTGTATAACACACATTTACCACTCTAGTCTCCTTTAAGTAAAGCATATAGGATTCATACAGTGTTTCATGTGATCTTAACTGGAATTAAGGATTTCCCTTATCTTAGCTACCTTTTCTACACTAAGAACTGACTTGGAGATTCTCTTTCAGCTGTTCTAAACAAGTTCTCATCAGTTTATAGTCATTTTCAGTGAATTATTCATGTTTTCATGTAGTTTCCTATATTCTGCCTTCTGGCCCAAGTATAAGCTTTGCCCACTTTATCAAACAACTTCCTACACACTGTTATGAACTGAGGCAGCTAGGGAACATTGTCTCTCAACTGTGTTATAGAGTGTAGTACTACATTTCAGTGAAGTGTAAGGCTTTCCAAAGCTGCCGAAGGTGTTTCTTTCTCTATTTCAATGGTATTCTGCCTTGTATAACACACATTTACCACTCTAGTCTCCTTTAAGTAAAGAATATAGGATTCATACAGTGTTTCATGTGATCTTAACTCCAATTAAGGATTTCCCGGATTTAGCTACATTTTCTACAATAAGAACTGACTTGGAGAATCTCTTTCAGCTGTTCTAAAACAGGTTCTCATCTGTTTACACTCATTTTCTCTGAATTATTCATGTTTTCATGTAGTTTCCTATATTCTGACTTCTGGCCCAAGTATAAGCTTGCCCACTTTATCAAACAACTTCCTACACACTGTTATGATCTGAGGCAGCTCGGGAACATTGTCTCTCAACTGTGTTATAGAGTGTAGTACTACATTTCAGTGAAGTGTAAGGCTTTCCAAAGCTGCCGAACGTGTTTCTTTCTCTATTTCAATGGTAATCTGCCTTGTATAACACACATTTACCACTCTAGTCTCTTTTAAGTAATGAATATAGGATTCATACAGTGTTTGATGTTACCTTAACTCGAATTAAGGATTTCCCTTATCTTAGCTACCTTTTCTACACTAAGAACTGCCTTGGAGATTCTCTTTCAGCTGTTCTAAACAAGTTCTCATCTGTTTACAGTCATTTTCACTGAATTATTCATGTTTTCATGTAGTTTCCTATATTCTTCCTTCTGGCCCAAGTATAAGCTTGCCCACTTTATCAAACAACTTCCTACACAGTGTTATGAACTGAGGCACCTCGGAAACATTGTCTCTCAACTGTGTTATAGAGTGTAGTACTACATTTCAGTGAAGTGTAAGGCTTTCCAAAGCTGCCGAACGTGTTTCTTTCTCTATTTCAATGGTATTCTGCCTTGTATAACACACATTTACCACTCTAGTCTCCTTTAAGTAAAGCATATAGGATTCATACAGTGTTTCATGTGATCTTAACTCGAATTAAGGATTTCCCGGATCAAGCTAACTTTTCTACACTAAGAACTGACTTTGAGATTCTCTTTCAGCTGTTCTAAACAAGTTCTCATCTGTTTACAGTCATTTTCACTGAATTATTCATGTTTTCATGTAGTTTCCTATATTCTGCCTTCTGGCCCAAGTATAAGCTTTGCCCACTTTATCAAACAACTTCCTACACACTGTTATGAACTGAGGCAGCTAGGGAACATTGTCTCTCAACTGTGTTATAGAGTGTAGTACTACATTTCAGTGAAGTGTAAGGCTTTCCAAAGCTGCCGAACGTGTTCCTTTCTCTATTTCAATGGTATTCTGCCTTATATAACACACATTTACCACTCTAGTCTCCTTTAAGTAAACAATATAGGATTCATACAGTGTTTCATGTGATCTTAACTCCAATTAAGGATTTCCCGGATTTAGCTACATTTTCTACACTAAGAACTGACTTGGAGAATCTCTTTCAGCTGTTCTAAAACAGGTTCTCATCTGTTTACACTCATTTTCTCTGAATTATTCATGTTTTCATGTAGTTTCCTATATTCTGACTTCTGGCCCAAGTATAAGCTTTGCCCACTTTATCAAACAACTTCCTACACACTGTTATGGACTGAGGCAGCTAGGGAACATTGTGTCTCAAATGTGTTATAGAGTGTAGTACTACATTTCAGTGAAGTATAAGGCTTTCCAAAGCTGCCGAACGTGTTTCTTTCTCTATTTCAATGGTATTCTGCCTTGTATAACACACATTTACCACTCTAGTCTCTTTTAAGTAATGAATATAGGATTCATACAGTGTTTGATGTTACCTTAACTCGAATTAAGGATTTCCCTTATCTTAGCTACCTTTTCTACACTAAGAACTGCCTTGGAGATTCTCTTTCAGCTGTTCTAAACAAGTTCTCATCTGTTTACAGTCATTTTCACTGAATTATTCATGTTTTCATGTAGTTTCCTATATTCTTCCTTCTGGCCCAAGTATAAGCTTGCCCACTTTATCAAACAACTTCCTACACAGTGTTATGAACTGAGGCAGCTCGGGAACATTGTCTCTAAACTGTGTTATAGAGTGTAGTACTACATTTCAGTGAAGTGTAAGGCTTTCCAAAGCTGCCGAACGTGTTTCTTTCTCTATTTCAATGGCATTCTGCCTTATATACCACACATTTACCACTCTAGTCTCCTTTAAGTAAACAATATAGGATTCATACAGTGTTTGATGTTACCTTAACTCGAATTAAGGATTTCCCTTATCTTAGCTACCTTTTCTACACTAAGAACTGCCTTGGAGATTCTCTTTCAGCTGTTCTAAACAAGTTCTCATCTGTTTACAGTCATTTTCACTGAATTATTCATGTTTTCATGTAGTTTCCTATATTCTTCCTTCTGGCCCAAGTATAAGCTTGCCCACTTTATCAAACAACTTCCTACACACTGTTATGAACTGAGGGAGCTAGGGAACATTGTCTCTCAACTGTGTTATAGAGTGTAGTACTACATTTCAGTGAAGTGTAAGGCTTTCCAAAGCTGCCTAACGTGTTTCTTTCTCTATTTCAATGGTATTCTGCCTTATATAACACACATTTACCACTCTAGTCTCCTTTAAGTAAACAATATAGGATTCATACAGTGTTTCATGTGATCTTAACTCCAATTAAGGATTTCCCGGATTTAGCTACATTTTCTACACTAAGAACTGACTTGGAGAATCTCTTTCAGCTGTTCTAAAACAGGTTCTCATCTGTTTACAGTCATTTTCTCTGAATTATTCATGTTTTCATGTAGTTTCCTATATTCTGCCTTCTGGCCCAAGTATAAGCTTTGCCCACTTTATCAAACAACTTCCTACACACTGTTATGAACTGAGGCAGCTAGGGAACATTGTGTCTCAAATGTGTTATAGAGTGTAGTACTACATTTCTGTGAAGTGTAAGGCTTTCCAAAGCTGCCGAACGTGTTTCTTTCTCTATTTCAATGGTATTCTGCCTTGTATAACACACATTTAACACTCTAGTCTCCTTTAAGTAAAGAATATAGGATTCATACAGTGTTTCATGTGATCTTAACTGGAATTAAGGATTTCCCTTATCTTAGCTACCTTTTCTACACTAAGAACTGACTTGGAGATTCTCTTTCAGCTGTTCTAAACAAGTTCTCATCAGTTTACAGTCATTTTCAGTGAATTATTCATGTTTTCATGTAGTTTCCTATATTCTGCCTTCTGGCCCAAGTATAAGCTTTGCCCACTTTATCAAACAACTTCCTACACACTGTTATGAACTGAGGCAGCTAGGGAACATTGTCTCTCAACTGTGTTATAGAGTGTAGTACTACATTTCAGTGAAGTGTAAGGCTTTCCAAAGCTGCCGAAGGTGTTTCTTTCTCTATTTCAATGGTATTCTGCCTTGTATAACACACATTTACCACTCTAGTCTCCTTTAAGTAAAGAATATAGGATTCATACTGTGTTTCATGTGATCTTACCTGGAATTAAGATTTCCCGGATCTTAGCTACCTTTTCTACACTAAGAACTGACTTGGAGAATCTCTTTCAGCTGTTCTAAAACAAGGTCTCATCTGTTTACAGTCATTTTCACTGAATTAATCATGTTTTCATGTAGTTTCCTATATTCTGCCTTCTGGCCCAAGTATAAGCTTTGCCCACTTTATCAAACAACTTCCTACACACTGTTATGAACTGAGGCAGCTCGGGAACATTGTCTCTCAACTGTGTTATAGAGTGTAGTACTACATTTCAGTGAAGTGTAAGGCTTTCCAAAGCTGCCGAAGGTGTTTCTTTCTCTATTTCAATGGCATTCTGCCTTATATACCACACATTTACCACTCTAGTCTCCTTTAAGTAAACAATATAGGATTCATACAGTGTTTGATGTTATCTTAACTCGAATTAAGAATTTCCCTTATCTTAGCTACCTTTTCTACACTTAGAACTGACTTGGAGATTCTCTTTCAGCTGTTCTAAACAAGTTCTCATCTGTTTACAGTCATTTTCACTGAATTATTCATGTTTTTATGTAGTTTCCTATATTCTTCCTTCTGGCCCAAGTATAAGCTTTGCCCACTTTATCAAACAACTTCCTACACACTGTTATGAACTGAGGCAGCTAGGGAACATTGTCTCTCAACTGTGTTATAGAGTGTAGTACTACATTTCAGTGAAGTGTAAGGCTTTCCAAAGCTGCCGAACGTGTTTCTTTCTCTATTTCAATGGTATTCTGCCTTATATAACACACATTTACCACTCTAGTCTCCTTTGAGGAAAAAATATAGGATTCATACAGTGTTTCATGTGATCTTAACTCCAATTAAGGATTTCCCGGATTTAGCTACATTTTCTACACTAAGAACTGACTTGGAGAATCTCTTTCAGCTGTTCTTAAACAGGTTCTCATCTGTTTACAGTCATTTTCTCTGAATTATTCATGTTTTCATGTAGTTTCCTATATTCTGCCTTCTGGCCCAAGTATAAGCTTTGCCCACTTTATCAAACAACTTCCTACACACTGTTATGAACTGAGGCAGCTAGGGAACATTGTGTCTCAAATGTGTTATAGAGTGTAGTACTACATTTCTGTGAAGTGTAAGGCTTTCCAAAGCTGCCGAACGTGTTTCTTTCTCTATTTCAATGGTATTCTGCCTTGTATAACACACATTTAACACTCTAGTCTCCTTTAAGTAAAGAATATAGGATTCATACAGTGTTTCATGTGATCTTAACTGGAATTAAGGATTTCCCTTATCTTAGCTACCTTTTCTACACTAAGAACTGACTTGGAGATTCTCTTTCAGCTGTTCTAAACAAGTTCTCATCAGTTTACAGTCATTTTCAGTGAATTATTCATGTTTTCATGTAGTTTCCTATATTCTGCCTTCTGGCCCAAGTATAAGCTTTGCCCACTTTATCAAACAACTTCCTACACACTGTTATGAACTGAGGCAGCTAGGGAACATTGTCTCTCAACTGTGTTATAGAGTGTAGTACTACATTTCAGTGAAGTGTAAGGCCTTCCAAAGCTGCCGAAGGTGTTTCTTTCTCTATTTCAATGGTATTCTGCCTTGTATAACACACATTTACCACTCTAGTCTCCTTTAAGTAAAGAATATAGGATTCATACAGTGTTTCATGTGATCTTAACTCCAATTAAGGATTTCCCGGATTTAGCTACATTTTCTACAATAAGAACTGACTTGGAGAATCTCTTTCAGCTGTTCTAAAACAGGTTCCCATCTGTTTACACTCATTTTCTCTGAATTATTCATGTTTTCATGTAGTTTCCTATATTCTGACTTCTGGCGCAAGTATAAGCTTGCCCACTTTATCAAACAACTTCCTACACCCTGTTATGAACTGAGGCAGCTCGGGAACATTGTCTCTCAACTGTGTTATAGAGTGTAGTACTACATTTCAGTGAAGTGTAAGGCTTTCCAAAGCTGCCGAAGGTGTTTCTTTCTCTATTTCAATGGTATTCTGCCTTGTATAACACACATTTACCACTCTAGTCTCCTTTAAGTAAACAATATAGGATTCATACAGTGTTTGATGTTATCTTAACTCGAATTAAGGATTTCCCTTATCTTAGCTACCTTTTCTACACTTAGAACTGACTTGGAGATTCTCTTTCAGCTGTTCTAAACAAGTTCTCATCTGTTTACAGTCATTTTCACTGAATTATTCATGTTTTTATGTAGTTTCCTATATTCTTCCTTCTGGCCCAAGTATAAGCTTTGCCCACTTTATCAAACAACTTCCTACACACTGTTATGAACTGAGGCAGCTAGGGAACATTGTCTCTCAACTGTGTTATAGAGTGTAGTACTACATTTCAGTGAAGTGTAAGGCTTTCCAAAGCTGCCGAACGTGTTTCTTTCTCTATTTCAATGGTATTCTGCCTTATATAACACACATTTACCACTCTAGTCTCCTTTGAGGAAAAAATATAGGATTCATACAGTCTTTCATGTGATCTTAACTCCAATTCAGGATTTCCCGGATTTAGCTACATTTTCTACACTAAGAACTGACTTGGAGAATCTCTTTCAGCTGTTCTAAAACAGGTTCTCATCTGTTTACACTCATTTTCTCTGAATTATTCATGTTTTCATGTAGTTTCCTATATTCTGACTTCTGGCCCAAGTATAAGCTTTGCCCACTTTATCAAACAACTTCCTACACACTGTTATGGACTGAGGCAGCTAGGGAACATTGTGTCTCAAATGTGTTATAGAGTGTAGTACTACATTTCAGTGAAGTGTAAGGCTTTCCAAAGCTGCCGAACGTGTTTCTTTCTCTATTTCAATGGTATTCTGCCTTGTATAACACACATTTACCACTCTAGTCTCTTTTAAGTAATGAATATAGGATTCATACAGTGTTTGATGTTACCTTAACTCGAATTAAGGATTTCCCTTATCTTAGCTACCTTTTCTACACTAAGAACTGCCTTGGAGATTCTCTTTCAGCTGTTCTAAACAAGTTCTCATCTGTTTACAGTCATTTTCACTGAATTATTCATGTTTTCATGTAGTTTCCTATATTCTTCCTTCTGGCCCAAGTATAAGCTTGCCCACTTTATCAAACAACTTCCTACACAATGTTATGAACTGAGGCAGCTCGGGAACATTGTCTCTAAACTGTGTTATAGAGTGTAGTACTACATTTCAGTGAAGTGTAAGGCTTTCCAAAGCTGCCGAATGTGTTTCTTTCTCTATTTCAATGGTATTCTGCCTTGTATAACACACATTTACCACTCTAGTCTCCTTTAAGTAAAGCATATAGGATTCATACAGTGTTTCATGTGATCTTAACTCGAATTAAGGATTTCCCGGATCTTAGCTAACATTTCTACACTAAGAACTGACTTTGAGATTCTCTTTCAGCTGTTCTAAACAAGTTCTCATCTGTTTACAGTCATTTTCACTGAATTATTCATGTTTTCATGTAGTTTCCTATATTCAGCCTTCTGGTCCAAGAATAAGCTTTGCGCACTTTATCAAATAACTTCCTACACACTGTTATGAACTGAGGGAGCTAGGGAACATTGTCTCTCAACTGTGTTATAGATTGTAGTACTACATTTCAGTGAAGTGTAAGGCTTTCCTAAGCTGCCGAACGTGTTTCTTTCTCTATTTCAATGGTATTCTGCCTTATATAACACACATTTACCACTCTAGTCTCCTTTAAGTAAACAATATAGGATTCATACAGTGTTTCATGTGATCTTAACTCCAATTAAGGATTTCCCGGATTTAGCTACATTTTCTACACTAAGAACTGACTTGGAGAATCTCTTTCAGCTGTTCTAAAACAGGTTCTCATCTGTTTACAGTCATTTTCTCTGAATTATTCATGTTTTCATGTAGTTTCCTATATTCTGCCTTCTGGCCCAAGTATAAGCTTTGCCCACTTTATCAAACAACTTCCTACACACTGTTATGAACTGAGGCAGCTAGGGAACATTTTGTCTCAAATGTGTTATAGAGTGTAGTACTACATTTCTGTAAAGTGTAAGGCTTTCCAAAGCTGCCGAAGGTGTTTCTTTCTCTATTTCAATGGTATTCTGCCTTGTATAACACACATTTACCACTCTAGTCTCCTTTAAGTAAAGAATATAGGATTCATACAGTGTTTCATGTGATCTTAACTGGAATTAAGGATTTCCCTTATCTTAGCTACCTTTTCTACACTAAGAACTGACTTGGAGATTCTCTTTCAGCTGTTCTAAACAAGTTCTCATCTGTTTACAGTCATTTTCACTGAATTATTCATGTTTTCATGTAGTTTCCTATATTCTTCCTTCTGGCCCAAGTATAAGCTTGCCCACTTTATCAAACAACTTCCTACACAGTGTTATGAACTGAGGCACCTCGGGAACATTGTCTCTCAACTGTGTTATAGAGTGTAGTACTACATTTCAGTGAAGTGTAAGGCTTTCCAAAGCTGCCGAACGTGTTTCTTTCTCTATTTCAATGGTATTCTGCCTTGTATAACACACATTTACCACTCTAGTCTCCTTTAAGTAAAGCATATAGGATTCATACAGTGTTTCATGTGATCTTAACTCGAATTAAGGATTTCCCGGATCTTAGCTAACTTTTCTACACTAAGAACTGACTTTGAGATTCTCTTTCAGCTGTTCTAAACAAGTTCTCATCTGTTTACAGTCATTTTCACTGAATTATTCATGTTTTCATGTAGTTTCCTATATTCTGCCTTCTGGCCCAAGTATAAGCTTTGCCCACTTTATCAAACAACTTCCTACACACTGTTATGAACTGAGGCAGCTAGGGAACATTGTCTCTCAACTGTGTTATAGAGTGTAGTACTACATTTCAGTGAAGTGTAAGGCTTTCCAAAGCTGCCGAACGTGTTCCTTTCTCTATTTCAATGGTATTCTGCCTTATATAACACACATTTACCACTCTAGTCTCCTTTAAGTAAACAATATAGGATTCATACAGTGTTTCATGTGATCTTAACTCCAATTAAGGATTTCCCGGATTTAGCTACATTTTCTACACTAAGAACTGACTTGGAGAATCTCTTTCAGCTGTTCTAAAACAGGTTCTCATCTGTTTACACTCATTTTCTCTGAATTATTCATGTTTTCATGTAGTTTCCTATATTCTGACTTCTGGCCCAAGTATAAGCTTTGCCCACTTTATCAAACAACTTCCTACACACTGTTATGGACTGAGGCAGCTAGGGAACATTGTGTCTCAAATGTGTTATAGAGTGTAGTACTACATTTCAGTGAAGTATAAGGCTTTCCAAAGCTGCCGAACGTGTTTCTTTCTCTATTTCAATGGTATTCTGCCTTGTATAACACACATTTACCACTCTAGTCTCTTTTAAGTAATGAATATAGGATTCATACAGTGTTTGATGTTACCTTAACTCGAATTAAGGATTTCCCTTATCTTAGCTACCTTTTCTACACTAAGAACTGCCTTGGAGATTCTCTTTCAGCTGTTCTAAACAAGTTCTCATCTGTTTACAGTCATTTTCACTGAATTATTCATGTTTTCATGTAGTTTCCTATATTCTTCCTTCTGGCCCAAGTATAAGCTTGCCCACTTTATCAAACAACTTCCTACACAGTGTTATGAACTGAGGCAGCTCGGGAACATTGTCTCTAAACTGTGTTATAGAGTGTAGTACTACATTTCAGTGAAGTGTAAGGCTTTCCAAAGCTGCCGAACGTGTTTCTTTCTCTATTTCAATGGCATTCTGCCTTATATACCACACATTTACCACTCTAGTCTCCTTTAAGTAAACAATATAGGATTCATACAGTGTTTGATGTTACCTTAACTCGAATTAAGGATTTCCCTTATCTTAGCTACCTTTTCTACACTAAGAACTGCCTTGGAGATTCTCTTTCAGCTGTTCTAAACAAGTTCTCATCTGTTTACAGTCATTTTCACTGAATTATTCATGTTTTCATGTAGTTTCCTATATTCTTCCTTCTGGCCCAAGTATAAGCTTGCCCACTTTATCAAACAACTTCCTACACACTGTTATGAACTGAGGGAGCTAGGGAACATTGTCTCTCAACTGTGTTATAGAGTGTAGTACTACATTTCAGTGAAGTGTAAGGCTTTCCAAAGCTGCCGAACGTGTTTCTTTCTCTATTTCAATGGTATTCTGCCTTATATAACACACATTTACCACTCTAGTCTCCTTTAAGTAAACAATATAGGATTCATACAGTGTTTCATGTGATCTTAACTCCAATTAAGGATTTCCCGGATTTAGCTACATTTTCTACACTAAGAACTGACTTGGAGAATCTCTTTCAGCTGTTCTAAAACAGGTTCTCATATGTTTACAGTCATTTTCTCTGAATTATTCATGTTTTCATGTAGTTTCCTATATTCTGCCTTCTGGCCCAAGTATAAGCTTTGCCCACTTTATCAAACAACTTCCTACACACTGTTATGAACTGAGGCAGCTAGGGAACATTGTGTCTCAAATGTGTTATAGAGTGTAGTACTACATTTCTGTGAAGTGTAAGGCTTTCCAAAGCTGCCGAACGTGTTTCTTTCTCTATTTCAATGGTATTCTGCCTTGTATAACACACATTTAACACTCTAGTCTCCTTTAAGTAAAGAATATAGGATTCATACAGTGTTTCATGTGATCTTAACTGGAATTAAGGATTTCCCTTATCTTAGCTACCTTTTCTACACTAAGAACTGACTTGGAGATTCTCTTTCAGCTGTTCTAAACAAGTTCTCATCAGTTTACAGTCATTTTCAGTGAATTATTCATGTTTTCATGTAGTTTCCTATATTCTGCCTTCTGGCCCAAGTATAAGCTTTGCCCACTTTATCAAACAACTTCCTACACACTGTTATGAACTGAGGCAGCTAGGGAACATTGTCTCTCAACTGTGTTATAGAGTGTAGTACTACATTTCAGTGAAGTGTAAGGCTTTCCAAAGCTGCCGAAGGTGTTTCTTTCTCTATTTCAATGGTATTCTGCCTTGTATAACACACATTTACCACTCTAGTCTCCTTTAAGTAAAGAATATAGGATTCATACAGTGTTTCATGTGATCTTAACTCCAATTAAGGATTTCCCGGATTTAGCTACATTTTCTACAATAAGAACTGACTTGGAGAATCTCTTTCAGCTGTTCTAAAACAGGTTCCCATCTGTTTACACTCATTTTCTCTGAATTATTCATGTTTTCATGTAGTTTCCTATATTCTGACTTCTGGCCCAAGTATAAGCTTGCCCACTTTATCAAACAACTTCCTACACACTGTTATGAACTGAGGCAGCTCGGGAACATTGTCTCTCAACTGTGTTATAGAGTGTAGTACTACATTTCAGTGAAGTGTAAGGCTTTCCAAAGCTGCCGAAGGTGTTTCTTTCTCTATTTCAATGGCATTCTGCCTTATATACCACACATTTACCACTCTAGTCTCCTTTAAGTAAACAATATAGGATTCATAGAGTGTTTGATGTTATCTTAACTCGAATTAAGGATTTCCCTTATCTTAGCTACCTTTTCTACACTTAGAACTGACTTGGAGATTCTCTTTCAGCTGTTCTAAACAAGTTCTCATCTGTTTACAGTCATTTTCACTGAATTATTCATGTTTTTATGTAGTTTCCTATATTCTTCCTTCTGGCCCAAGTATAAGCTTTGCCCACTTTATCAAACAACTTCCTACACACTGTTATGAACTGAGGCAGCTAGGGAACATTGTCTCTCAACTGTGTTATAGAGTGTAGTACTACATTTCAGTGAAGTGTAAGGCTTTCCAAAGCTGCAGAACGTGTTTCTTTCTCTATTTCAATGGTATTCTGCCTTATATAACACACATTTACCACTCTAGTCTCCTTTGAGGAAAAAATATAGGATTCATACAGTCTTTCATGTGATCTTAACTCCAATTAAGGATTTCCCGGATTTAGCTACATTTTCTCCACTAAGAACTGACTTGGAGAATCTCTTTCAGCTGTTCTAAAACAGGTTCTCATCTGTTTACACTCATTTTCTCTGAATTATTCATGTTTTCATGTAGTTTCCTATATTCTGACTTCTGGCCCAAGAAGAAGCTTTGCCCACTTTTTCAAACAACTTCCTACACACTGTTATGAACTGAGGCAGCTAGGGAACATTGTGTTTCAAATGTGTTATAGAGTGTAGTACTACATTTCAGTGAAGTGTAAGACTTTCCAAAGCTGCCGAACGTGTTTCTTTCTCTATTTCAACGGTATTCTGCCTTGTATAACACACATTTACCACTCTAGTCTCCTTTAAGTAATGAATATAGGATTCATACAGTGTTTGATGTTACCTTAACTCGAATTAAGGATTTCCCTTATCTTACCTACCTTTTCTACACTAAGAACTGCCTTGGAGATTCTCTTTCAGCTGTTCTAAACAAGTTCTCATCTGTTTACAGTCATTTTCACGGAATTATTCATGTTTTCATGTAGTTTCCTATATTCTTCCTTCTGGCCCAAGTATAAGCTTGCCCACTTTATCAAACAACTTCCTACACACTGTTATGAACTGAGGCAGCTCGGGAACATTGTCTCTCAACTGTGTTATAGAGTGTAGTACTACATTTCAGTGAAGTGTAAGGCTTTCCAAAGCTGCCGAACGTGTTTCTTTCTCTATTTCAATGGCATTCTGCCTTATATACCACACATTTACCACTCTAGTCTCCTTTAAGTAAACAATATAGGATTCATACAGTGTTTGATGTTACCTTAACTCGAATTAAGGATTTCCCTTATCTTAGCTACCTTTTCTACACTAAGAACTGCCTTGGAGATTCTCTTTCAGCTGTTCTAAACAAGTTCTCATCTGTTTACAGTCATTTTCACTGAATTATTCATGTTTTCATGTAGTTTCCTATATTCTTCCTTCTGGCCCAAGTATAAGCTTGCCCACTTTATCAAACAACTTCCTACACACTGTTATGAACTGAGGGAGCTAGGGAACATTGTCTCTCAACTGTGTTATAGAGTGTAGTACTACATTTCAGTGAAGTGTAAGGCTTTCCAAAGCTGCCGAACGTGTTTCTTTCTCTATTTCAATGGTATTCTGCCTTATATAACACACATTTACCACTCTAGTCTCCTTTAAGTAAACAATATAGGATTCATACAGTGTTTCATGTGATCTTAACTCCAATTAAGGATTTCCCGGATTTAGCTACATTTTCTACACTAAGAACTGACTTGGAGAATCTCTTTCAGCTGTTCTAAAACAGGTTCTCATCTGTTTACAGTCATTTTCTCTGAATTATTCATGTTTTCATGTAGTTTCCTATATTCTGCCTTCTGGTCCAAGTATAAGCTTTGCCCAGTTTATCAAACAACTTCCTACACACTGTTATGAACTGAGGCAGCTAGGGAACATTGTGTCTCAAATGTGTTATAGAGTGTAGTACTACATTTCTGTAAAGTGTAAGGCTTTCCAAAGCTGCCGAACGTGTTTCTTTCTCTATTTCAATGGTATTCTGCCTTGTATAACACACATTTAACACTCTAGTCTCCTTTAAGTAAAGAATATAGGATTCATACAGTGTTTCATGTGATCTTAACTGGAATTAAGGATTTCCCTTATCTTAGCTACCTTTTCTACACTAAGAACTGACTTGGAGATTCTCTTTCAGCTGTTCTAAACAAGTTCTCATCAGTTTACAGTCATTTTCAGTGAATTATTCATGTTTTCATGTAGTTTCCTATATTCTGCCTTCTGGCCCAAGTATAAGCTTTGCCCACTTTATCAAACAACTTCCTACACACTGTTATGAACTGAGGCAGCTAGGGAACATTGTCTCTCAACTGTGTTATAGAGTGTAGTACTACATTTCAGTGAAGTGTAAGGCTTTCCAAAGCTGCCGAAGGTGTTTCTTTCTCTATTTCAATGGTATTCTGCCTTGTATAACACACATTTACCACTCTAGTCTCCTTTAAGTAAAGAATATAGGATTCATACAGTGTTTCATGTGATCTTAACTCCAATTAAGGATTTCCCGGATTTAGCTACATTTTCTACAATAAGAACTGACTTGGAGAATCTCTTTCAGCTGTTCTAAAACAGGTTCCCATCTGTTTACACTCATTTTCTCTGAATTATTCATGTTTTCATGTAGTTTTCTATATTCTGACTTCTGGCCCAAGTATAAGCTTGCCCACTTTATCAAACAACTTCCTACACACTGTTATGAACTGAGGCAGCTCGGGAACATTGTCTCTCAACTGTGTTATAGAGTGTAGTACTACATTTCAGTGAAGTGTAAGGCTTTCCAAAGCTGCCGAAGGTGTTTCTTTCTCTATTTCAATGGCATTCTGCCTTATATACCACACATTTACCACTCTAGTCTCCTTTAAGTAAACAATATAGGATTCATACAGTGTTTGATGTTATCTTAACTCCAATTAAGGATTTCCCTTATCTTAGCTACATTTTCTACACTAAGAACTGACTTGGAGAATCTCTTTCAGCTGTTCTAAAACAGGTTCTCATCTGTTTACACTCATTTTCTCTGAATTATTCATGTTTTCATGTAGTTTCCTATATTCTGACTTCTGGCCCAAGTATAAGCTTTGCCCACTTTATCAAACAACTTCCTACACACTGTTAT
The DNA here is from genome assembly GCF_964339955.1 of Pipistrellus hanaki. Lineage (NCBI taxonomy): Eukaryota > Metazoa > Chordata > Mammalia > Chiroptera > Vespertilionidae > Pipistrellus > Pipistrellus hanaki. Next base: position 99,000,811 of record NC_140507.1, on the reverse strand, counting down.
GGACTGAGGCAGCTAGGGAACATTGTGTCTCAAATGTGTTATAGAGTGTAGTACTACATTTCAGTGAAGTATAAGGCTTTCCAAAGCTGCCGAACGTGTTTCTTTCTCTATTTCAATGGTATTCTGCCTTGTATAACACACATTTACCACTCTAGTCTCTTTTAAGTAATGAATATAGGATTCATACAGTGTTTGATGTTACCTTAACTCGAATTAAGGATTTCCCTTATCTTAGCTACCTTTTCTACACTAAGAACTGCCTTGGAGATTCTCTTTCAGCTGTTCTAAACAAGTTCTCATCTGTTTACAGTCATTTTCACTGAATTATTCATGTTTTCATGTAGTTTCCTATATTCTTCCTTCTGGCCCAAGTATAAGCTTGCCCACTTTATCAAACAACTTCCTACACAGTGTTATGAACTGAGGCAGCTCGGGAACATTGTCTCTAAACTGTGTTATAGAGTGTAGTACTACATTTCAGTGAAGTGTAAGGCTTTCCAAAGCTGCCGAACGTGTTTCTTTCTCTATTTCAATGGCATTCTGCCTTATATACCACACATTTACCACTCTAGTCTCCTTTAAGTAAACAATATAGGATTCATACAGTGTTTGATGTTACCTTAACTCGAATTAAGGATTTCCCTTATCTTAGCTACCTTTTCTACACTAAGAACTGCCTTGGAGATTCTCTTTCAGCTGTTCTAAACAAGTTCTCATCTGTTTACAGTCATTTTCACTGAATTATTCATGTTTTCATGTAGTTTCCTATATTCTTCCTTCTGGCCCAAGTATAAGCTTGCCCACTTTATCAAACAACTTCCTACACACTGTTATGAACTGAGGGAGCTAGGGAACATTGTCTCTCAACTGTGTTATAGAGTGTAGTACTACATTTCAGTGAAGTGTAAGGCTTTCCAAAGCTGCCGAACGTGTTTCTTTCTCTATTTCAATGGTATTCTGCCTTATATAACACACATTTACCACTCTAGTCTCCTTTAAGTAAACAATATAGGATTCATACAGTGTTTCATGTGATCTTAACTCCAATTAAGGATTTCCCGGATTTAGCTACATTTTCTACACTAAGAACTGACTTGGAGAATCTCTTTCAGCTGTTCTAAAACAGGTTCTCATATGTTTACAGTCATTTTCTCTGAATTATTCATGTTTTCATGTAGTTTCCTATATTCTGCCTTCTGGCCCAAGTATAAGCTTTGCCCACTTTATCAAACAACTTCCTACACACTGTTATGAACTGAGGCAGCTAGGGAACATTGTGTCTCAAATGTGTTATAGAGTGTAGTACTACATTTCTGTGAAGTGTAAGGCTTTCCAAAGCTGCCGAACGTGTTTCTTTCTCTATTTCAATGGTATTCTGCCTTGTATAACACACATTTAACACTCTAGTCTCCTTTAAGTAAAGAATATAGGATTCATACAGTGTTTCATGTGATCTTAACTGGAATTAAGGATTTCCCTTATCTTAGCTACCTTTTCTACACTAAGAACTGACTTGGAGATTCTCTTTCAGCTGTTCTAAACAAGTTCTCATCAGTTTACAGTCATTTTCAGTGAATTATTCATGTTTTCATGTAGTTTCCTATATTCTGCCTTCTGGCCCAAGTATAAGCTTTGCCCACTTTATCAAACAACTTCCTACACACTGTTATGAACTGAGGCAGCTAGGGAACATTGTCTCTCAACTGTGTTATAGAGTGTAGTACTACATTTCAGTGAAGTGTAAGGCTTTCCAAAGCTGCCGAAGGTGTTTCTTTCTCTATTTCAATGGTATTCTGCCTTGTATAACACACATTTACCACTCTAGTCTCCTTTAAGTAAAGAATATAGGATTCATACAGTGTTTCATGTGATGTTAACTCCAATTAAGGATTTCCCGGATTTAGCTACATTTTCTACAATAAGAACTGACTTGGAGAATCTCTTTCAGCTGTTCTAAAACAGGTTCCCATCTGTTTACACTCATTTTCTCTGAATTATTCATGTTTTCATGTAGTTTCCTATATTCTGACTTCTGGCCCAAGTATAAGCTTGCCCACTTTATCAAACAACTTCCTACACACTGTTATGAACTGAGGCAGCTCGGGAACATTGTCTCTCAACTGTGTTATAGAGTGTAGTACTACATTTCAGTGAAGTGTAAGGCTTTCCAGAGCTGCCGAAGGTGTTTCTTTCTCTATTTCAATGGCATTCTGCCTTATATACCACACATTTACCACTCTAGTCTCCTTTAAGTAAACAATATAGGATTCATAGAGTGTTTGATGTTATCTTAACTCGAATTAAGGATTTCCCTTATCTTAGCTACCTTTTCTACACTTAGAACTGACTTGGAGATTCTCTTTCAGCTGTTCTAAACAAGTTCTCATCTGTTTACAGTCATTTTCACTGAATTATTCATGTTTTTATGTAGTTTCCTATATTCTTCCTTCTGGCCCAAGTATAAGCTTTGCCCACTTTATCAAACAACTTCCTACACACTGTTATGAACTGAGGCAGCTAGGGAACATTGTCTCTCAACTGTGTTATAGAGTGTAGTACTACATTTCAGTGAAGTGTAAGGCTTTCCAAAGCTGCAGAACGTGTTTCTTTCTCTATTTCAATGGTATTCTGCCTTATATAACACACATTTACCACTCTAGTCTCCTTTGAGGAAAAAATATAGGATTCATACAGTCTTTCATGTGATCTTAACTCCAATTAAGGATTTCCCGGATTTAGCTACATTTTCTCCACTAAGAACTGACTTGGAGAATCTCTTTCAGCTGTTCTAAAACAGGTTCTCATCTGTTTACACTCATTTTCTCTGAATTATTCATGTTTTCATGTAGTTTTCTATATTCTGACTTCTGGCCCAAGAAGAAGCTTTGCCCACTTTTTCAAACAACTTCCTACACACTGTTATGAACTGAGGCAGCTAGGGAACATTGTGTTTCAAATGTGTTATAGAGTGTAGTACTACATTTCAGTGAAGTGTAAGACTTTCCAAAGCTGCCGAACGTGTTTCTTTCTCTATTTCAACGGTATTCTGCCTTGTATAACACACATTTACCACTCTAGTCTCCTTTAAGTAATGAATATAGGATTCATACAGTGTTTGATGTTACCTTAACTCGAATTAAGGATTTCCCTTATCTTACCTACCTTTTCTACACTAAGAACTGCCTTGGAGATTCTCTTTCAGCTGTTCTAAACAAGTTCTCATCTGTTTACAGTCATTTTCACGGAATTATTCATGTTTTCATGTAGTTTCCTATATTCTTCCTTCTGGCCCAAGTATAAGCTTGCCCACTTTATCAAACAACTTCCTACACACTGTTATGAACTGAGGCAGCTCGGGAACATTGTCTCTCAACTGTGTTATAGAGTGTAGTACTACATTTCAGTGAAGTGTAAGGCTTTCCAAAGCTGCCGAACGTGTTTCTTTCTCTATTTCAATGGCATTCTGCCTTATATACCACACATTTACCACTCTAGTCTCCTTTAAGTAAACAATATAGGATTCATACAGTGTTTGATGTTACCTTAACTCGAATTAAGGATTTCCCTTATCTTAGCTACCTTTTCTACACTAAGAACTGCCTTGGAGATTCTCTTTCAGCTGTTCTAAACAAGTTCTCATCTGTTTACAGTCATTTTCACTGAATTATTCATGTTTTCATGTAGTTTCCTATATTCTTCCTTCTGGCCCAAGTATAAGCTTGCCCACTTTATCAAACAACTTCCTACACACTGTTATGAACTGAGGGAGCTAGGGAACATTGTCTCTCAACTGTGTTATAGAGTGTAGTACTACATTTCAGTGAAGTGTAAGGCTTTCCAAAGCTGCCGAACGTGTTTCTTTCTCTATTTCAATGGTATTCTGCCTTATATAACACACATTTACCACTCTAGTCTCCTTTAAGTAAACAATATAGGATTCATACAGTGTTTCATGTGATCTTAACTCCAATTAAGGATTTCCCGGATTTAGCTACATTTTCTACACTAAGAACTGACTTGGAGAATCTCTTTCAGCTGTTCTAAAACAGGTTCTCATCTGTTTACAGTCATTTTCTCTGAATTATTCATGTTTTCATGTAGTTTCCTATATTCTGCCTTCTGGTCCAAGTATAAGCTTTGCCCACTTTATCAAACAACTTCCTACACACTGTTATGAACTGAGGCAGCTAGGGAACATTGTGTCTCAAATGTGTTATAGAGTGTAGTACTACATTTCTGTAAAGTGTAAGGCTTTCCAAAGCTGCCGAACGTGTTTCTTTCTCTATTTCAATGGTATTCTGCCTTGTATAACACACATTTAACACTCTAGTCTCCTTTAAGTAAAGAATATAGGATTCATACAGTGTTTCATGTGATCTTAACTGGAATTAAGGATTTCCCTTATCTTAGCTACCTTTTCTACACTAAGAACTGACTTGGAGATTCTCTTTCAGCTGTTCTAAACAAGTTCTCATCAGTTTACAGTCATTTTCAGTGAATTATTCATGTTTTCATGTAGTTTCCTATATTCTGCCTTCTGGCCCAAGTATAAGCTTTGCCCACTTTATCAAACAACTTCCTACACACTGTTATGAACTGAGGCAGCTAGGGAACATTGTCTCTCAACTGTGTTATAGAGTGTAGTACTACATTTCAGTGAAGTGTAAGGCTTTCCAAAGCTGCCGAAGGTGTTTCTTTCTCTATTTCAATGGTATTCTGCCTTGTATAACACACATTTACCACTCTAGTCTCCTTTAAGTAAAGAATATAGGATTCATACAGTGTTTCATGTGATCTTAACTCCAATTAAGGATTTCCCGGATTTAGCTACATTTTCTACAATAAGAACTGACTTGGAGAATCTCTTTCAGCTGTTCTAAAACAGGTTCCCATCTGTTTACACTCATTTTCTCTGAATTATTCATGTTTTCATGTAGTTTTCTATATTCTGACTTCTGGCCTAAGTATAAGCTTGCCCACTTTATCAAACAACTTCCTACACACTGTTATGAACTGAGGCAGCTCGGGAACATTGTCTCTCAACTGTGTTATAGAGTGTAGTACTACATTTCAGTGAAGTGTAAGGCTTTCCAAAGCTGCCGAAGGTGTTTCTTTCTCTATTTCAATGGCATTCTGCCTTATATACCACACATTTACCACTCTAGTCTCCTTTAAGTAAACAATATAGGATTCATACAGTGTTTGATGTTATCTTAACTCCAATTAAGGATTTCCCTTATCTTAGCTACCTTTTCTACACTTAGAACTGACTTGGAGATTCTCTTTCAGCTGTTCTAAACAAGTTCTCATCTGTTTACAGTCATTTTCACTGAATTATTCATGTTTTTATGTAGTTTCCTATATTCTTCCTTCTGGCCCAAGTATAAGCTTTGCCCACTTTATCAAACAACTTCCTACACACTGTTATGAACTGAGGCAGCTAGGGAACATTGTCTCTCAACTGTGTTATAGAGTGTAGTACTACATTTCAGTGAAGTGTAAGGCTTTCCAAAGCTGCCGAACGTGTTTCTTTCTCTATTTCAATGGTATTCTGCCTTATATAACACACATTTACCACTCTAGTCTCCTTTGAGGAAAAAATATAGGATTCATACAGTCTTTCATGTGATCTTAACTCCAATTAAGGATTTCCCGGATTTAGCTACATTTTCTACACTAAGAACTGACTTGGAGAATCTCTTTCAGCTGTTCTAAAACAGGTTCTCATCTGTTTACACTCATTTTCTCTGAATTATTCATGTTTTCATGTAGTTTCCTATATTCTGACTTCTGGCCCAAGTATAAGCTTTGCCCACTTTATCAAACAACTTCCTACACACTGTTATGGACTGAGGCAGCTAGGGAACATTGTGTCTCAAATGTGTTATAGAGTGTAGTACTACATTTCAGTGAAGTGTAAGGCTTTCCAAAGCTGCCAAACGTGTTTCTTTCTCTATTTCAATGGTATTCTGCCTTGTATAACACACATTTACCACTCTAGTCTCTTTTAAGTAATGAATATAGGATTCATACAGTGTTTGATGTTACCTTAACTCGAATAAAGGATTTCCCTTATCTTAGCTACCTTTTCTACACTAAGAACTGCCTTGGAGATTCTCTTTCAGCTGTTCTAAACAAGTTCTCATCTGTTTACAGTCATTTTCACTGAATTATTCATGTTTTCATGTAGTTTCCTATATTCTGCCTTCTGGCCCAAGTATAAGCTTTGCCCACTTTATCAAACAACTTCCTACACACTGTTATGAACTGAGGCAGCTAGGGAACATTGTCTCTCAACTGTGTTATAGAGTGTAGTACTACATTTCAGTGAAGTGTAAGGCTTTCCAAAGCTGCCGAAGGTGTTTCTTTCTCTATTTCAATGGTATTCTGCCTTGTATAACACACATTTACCACTCTAGTCTCCTTTAAGTAAAGAATATCGGATTCATACAGTGTTTCATGTGATCTTAACTCCAATTAAGGATTTCCCGGATTTAGCTACATTTTCTACAATAAGAACTGACTTGGAGAATCTCTTTCAGCTGTTCTAAAACAGGTTCCCATCTGTTTACACTCATTTTCTCTGAATTATTCATGTTTTCATGTAGTTTCCTATATTCTGACTTCTGGCCCAAGTATAAGCTTGCCCACTTTATCAAACAACTTCCTACACACTGTTATGAACTGAGGCAGCTCGGGAACATTGTCTCTCAACTGTGTTATAGAGTGTAGTACTACATTTCAGTGAAGTGTAAGGCTTTCCAAAGCTGCCGAAGGTGTTTCTTTCTCTATTTCAATGGCATTCTGCCTTATATACCACACATTTACCACTCTAGTCTCCTTTAAGTAAACAATATAGGATTCATACAGTGTTTGATGTTATCTTAACTCGAATTAAGGATTTCCCTTATCTTAGCTACCTTTTCTACACTTAGAACTGACTTGGAGATTCTCTTTCAGCTGTTCTAAACAAGTTCTCATCTGTTTACAGTCATTTTCACTGAATTATTCATGTTTTTATGTAGTTTCCTATATTCTTCCTTCTGGCCCAAGTATAAGCTTTGCCCACTTTATCAAACAACTTCCTACACACTGTTATGAACTGAGGCAGCTAGGGAACATTGTCTCTCAACTGTGTTATAGAGTGTAGTACTACATTTCAGTGAAGTGTAAGGCTTTCCAAAGCTGCCGAACGTGTTTCTTTCTCTATTTCAATGGTATTCTGCCTTATATAACACACATTTACCACTCTAGTCTCCTTTGAGGAAAAAATATAGGATTCATACAGTCTTTCATGTGATCTTAACTCCAGTTAAGGATTTCCCGGATTTAGCTACATTTTCTACACTAAGAACTGACTTGGAGAATCTCTTTCAGCTGTTCTAAAACAGGTTCTCATCTGTTTACACTCATTTTCTCTGAATTATTCATGTTTTCATGTAGTTTCCTATATTCTGACTTCTGGCCCATGTATAAGCTTTGCCCACTTTATCAAACAACTTCCTACACACTGTTATGGACTGAGGCAGCTAGGGAACATTGTGTCTCAAATGTGTTATAGAGTGTAGTACTACATTTCAGTGAAGTGTAAGGCTTTCCAAAGCTGCCGAACGTGTTTCTTTCTCTATTTCAATGGTATTCTGCCTTGTATAACACACATTTACCACTCTAGTCTCTTTTAAGTAATGAATATAGGATTCATACAGTGTTTGATGTTACCTTAACTCGAATTAAGGATTTCCCTTATCTTAGCTACCTTTTCTAAACTAAGAACTGCCTTGGAGATTCTCTTTCAGCTGTTCTAAACAAGTTCTCATCTGTTTACAGTCATTTTCACTGAATTATTCATGTTTTCATGTAGTTTCCTATATTCTTCCTTCTGGCCCAAGTATAAGCTTGCCCACTTTATCAAACAACTTCCTACACAATGTTATGAACTGAGGCAGCTCGGGAACATTGTCTCTAAACTGTGTTATAGAGTGTAGTACTACATTTCAGTGAAGTGTAAGGCTTTCCAAAGCTGCCGAACGTGTTTCTTTCTCTATTTCAATGGTATTCTGCCTTGTATAACACACATTTACCACTCTAGTCTCCTTTAAGTAAAGCATATAGGATTCATACAGTGTTTCATGTGATCTTAACTCGAATTAAGGATTTCCCGGATCTTAGCTAACATTTCTACACTAAGAACTGACTTTGAGATTCTCTTTCAGCTGTTCTAAACAAGTTCTCATCTGTTTACAGTCATTTTCACTGAATTATTCATGTTTTCATGTAGTTTCCTATATTCAGCCTTCTGGTCCAAGAATAAGCTTTGCGCACTTTATCAAATAACTTCCTACACACTGTTATGAACTGAGGGAGCTAGGGAACATTGTCTCTCAACTGTGTTATAGAGTGTAGTACTACATTTCAGTGAAGTGTAAGGCTTTCCTAAGCTGCCGAACGTGTTTCTTTCTCTATTTCAATGGTATTCTGCCTTATATAACACACATTTACCACTCTAGTCTCCTTTAAGTAAACAATATAGGATTCATACAGTGTTTCATGTGATCTTAACTCCAATTAAGGATTTCCCGGATTTAGCTACATTTTCTACACTAAGAACTGACTTGGAGAATCTCTTTCAGCTGTTCTAAAACAGGTTCTCATCTGTTTACAGTCATTTTCTCTGAATTATTCATGTTTTCATGTAGTTTCCTATATTCTGCCTTCTGGCCCAAGTATAAGCTTAGCCCACTTTATCAAACAACTTCCTACACACTGTTATGAACTGAGGCAGCTAGGGAACATTGTGTCTCAAATGTGTTATAGAGTGTAGTACTACACTTCTGTGAAATGTAAGGCTTTCCAAAGCTGCCGAACGTGTTTCTTTCTCTATTTCAATGGTATTCTGCCTTGTATAACACACATTTAACACTCTAGTCTCCTTTAAGTAAAGAATATAGGATTCATACAGTGTTTCATGTGATCTTAACTGGAATTAAGGATTTCCCTTATCTTAGCTACCTTTTCTACACTAAGAACTGACTTGGAGATTCTCTTTCAGCTGTTCTAAACAAGTTCTCATCTGTTTACAGTCATTTTCACTGAATTATTCATGTTTTCATGTAGTTTCCTATATTCTGCCTTCTGGCCCAAGTATAAGCTTTGCCCACTTTATCAAACAACTTCCTACACACTGTTATGAACTGAGGCAGCTAGGGAACATTGTCTCTCAACTGTGTTATAGAGTGTAGTACTACATTTCAGTGAAGTGTAAGGCTTTCCAAAGCTGCCGAAGGTGTTTCTTTCTCTATTTCAATGGTATTCTGCCTTGTATAACACACATTTACCACTCTAGTCTCCTTTAAGTAAAGAATATAGGATTCATACAGTGTTTCATGTGATCTTAACTCCAATTAAGGATTTCCCGGATTTAGCTACATTTTCTACAATAAGAACTGACTTGGAGAATCTCTTTCAGCTGTTCTAAAACAGGTTCTCATCTGTTTACAGTCATTTTCACTGAATTATTCATGTTTTTATGTAGTATCCTATATTCTTCCTTCTGGCCCAAGAAGAAGCTTTGCCCACTTTTTCAAACAACTTCCTACACACTGTTATGAACTGAGGCAGCTAGGGAACATTGTGTTTCAAATGTGTTATAGAGTGTAGTACTACATTTCAGTGAAGTGTAAGGCTTTCCAAAGCTGCCGAACGTGTTTCTTTCTCTATTTCAATGGTATTCTGCCTTGTATAACACACATTTACCACTCTAGTCTCCTTTAAGTAAAGCATATAGGATTCATACAGTGTTTCATGTGATCTTAACTCGAATTAAGGATTTCCCGGATCTTAGCTAACTTTTCTACACTAAGAACTGACTTTGAGATTCTCTTTCAGCTGTTCTAAACAAGTTCTCATCTGTTTACAGTCATTTTCACTGAATTATTCATGTTTTCATGTAGTTTCCTATTTTCTGCCTTCTGGCCCAAGTATAAGCTTTGCCCAGTTTATCAAACAACTTCCTACACACTGTTATGAACTGAGGCAGCTAGGGAACATTGTCTCTCAACTGTGTTATAGAGTGTAGTACTACATTTCAGTGAAGTGTAAGGCTTTCCAAAGCTGCCGAACGTGTTCCTTTCTCTATTTCAATGGTATTCTGCCTTATATAACACACATTTACCACTCTAGTCTCCTTTAAGTAAACAATATAGGATTCATACAGTGTTTCATGTGATCTTAACTCCAATTAAGGATTTCCCGGATTTAGCTACATTTTCTACAATAAGAACTGACTTGGAGAATCTCTTTCAGCTGTTCTAAAACAGGTTCTCATCTGTTTACACTCATTTTCTCTGAATTATTCATGTTTTCATGTAGTTTCCTATATTCTGACTTCTGGCCCAAGTATAAGCTTGCCCACTTTATCAAACAACTTCCTACACACTGTTATGAACTGAGGCAGCTCGGGAACATTGTCTCTCAACTGCGTTATAGAGTGTAGTACTACATTTCAGTGAAGTGTAAGGCTTTCCAAAGCTGCCGAACGTGTTTCTTTCTCTATTTCAATGGTATTCTGCCTTGTATAACACACATTTAGCACTCTAGTCTCTTTTAAGTAATGAATATAGGATTCATACAGTGTTTGATGTTACCTTAACTCGAATTAAGGATTTCCCTTATCTTAGCTACCTTTTCTACACTAAGAACTGCCTTGGAGATTCTCTTTCAGCTGTTCTAAACAAGTTCTCATCTGTTTACAGTCATTTTCACTGAATTATTCATGTTTTCATGTAGTTTCCTATATTCTTCCTTCTGGCCCAAGTATAAGCTTGCCCACTTTATCAAACAACTTCCTACACAGTGTTATGAACTGAGGCACCTCGGGAACATTGTCTCTCAACTGTGTTATAGAGTGTAGTACTACATTTCAGTGAAGTGTAAGGCTTTCCAAAGCTGCCGAACGTGTTTCTTTCTCTATTTCAATGGTATTCTGCCTTGTATAACACACATTTACCACTCTAGTCTCCTTTAAGTAAAGCATATACGATTCATACAGTGTTTCATGTGATCTTAACTCGAATTAAGGATTTCCCGGATCTTAGCTACCTTTTCTACACTAAGAACTGACTTGGAGATTCTCTTTCAGCTGTTCTAAACAAGTTCTCATCTGTTTACAGTCATTTTCACTGAATTATTCATGTTTTCATGTAGTTTCCTATATTCTTCCTTCTGGCCCAAGTATAAGCTTGCCCACTTTATCAAACAACTTCCTACACACTGTTATGAACTGAGGCAGCTGTGGAACATTGTCTCTCAACTGTGTTATAGAGTGTAGTACTACATTTCAGTGAAGTGTAAGGCTTTCCAAAGCTGCCGAACGTGTTTCTTTCTCTATTTCAACGGTATTCTGCCTTGTATAACACACATTTACCACTCTAGTCTCCTTTAAGTAAAGCATATACGATTCATACAGTGTTTCATGTGATCTTAACTCCAATTAAGGATTTCCCGGATTTAGCTACATTTTCTACACTAAGAACTGACTTGGAGAATCTCTTTCAGCTGTTCTAAAACAGGTTCTCATCTGTTTACAGTCATTTTCTCTGCATTATTCATGTTTTCATGTAGTTTCCTATATTCTGCCTTCTGGCCCAAGTATAAGCTTTGCCCACTTTATCAAACAACTTCCTACACACTGTTATGAACTGAGGCAGCTAGGGAACATTTTGTCTCAAATGTGTTATAGAGTGTAGTACTACATTTCTGTAAAGTGTAAGGGTTTCCAAAGCTGCCGAAGGTGTTTCTTTCTCTATTTCAATGGTATTCTGCCTTGTATAACACACATTTACCACTCTAGTCTCCTTTAAGTAAAGAATATAGGATTCATACAGTGTTTCATGTGATCTTAACTGGAATTAAGGATTTCCCTTATCTTAGCTACCTTTTCTACACTAAGAACTGACTTGGAGATTCTCTTTCAGCTGTTCTAAACAAGTTCTCATCAGTTTACAGTCATTTTCAGTGAATTATTCATGTTTTCATGTAGTTTCCTATATTCTGCCTTCTGGCCCAAGTATAAGCTTTGCCCACTTTATCAAACAACTTCCTACACACTGTTATGAACTGAGGCAGCTAGGGAACATTGTCTCTCAACTGTGTTATAGAGTGTAGTACTACATTTCAGTGAAGTGTAAGGCTTTCCAAAGCTGCCGAACGTGTTTCTTTCTCTATTTCAATGGTATTCTGCCTTGTATAACACACATTTACCACTCTAGTCTCTTTTAAGTAATGAATATAGGATTCATACAGTGTTTGATGTTCCCTTAACTCGAATTAAGGATTTCCCTTATCTTAGCTACCTTTTCTACACTAAGAACTGCCTTGGAGATTCTCTTTCAGCTGTTCTAAACAAGTTCTCATCTGTTTACAGTCATTTTCACTGAATTATTCATGTTTTCATGTAGTTTCCTATATTCTTCCTTCTGGCCCAAGTATAAGCTTGCCCACTTTATCAAACAACTTCCTACACAGTGATATGAACTGAGGCACCTCGGGAACATTGTCTCTCAACTGTGTTATAGAGTGTAGTACTACATTTCAGTGAAGTGTAAGGCTTTCCAAAGCTGCCGAACGTGTTTCTTTCTCTATTTCAATGGTATTCTGCCTTGTATAACACACATTTACCACTCTAGTCTCCTTTAAGTAAAGCATATAGGATTCATACAGTGTTTCATGTGATCTTAACTCGAATTAAGGATTTCCCGGATCTTAGCTAACTTTTCTACACTAAGAACTGACTTTGAGATTCTCTTTCAGCTGTTCTAAACAAGTTCTCATCTGTTTACAGTCATTTTCACTGAATTATTCATGTTTTCATGTAGTTTCCTATTTTCTGCCTTCTGGCCCAAGTATAAGCTTTGCCCAGTTTATCAAACAACTTCCTACACACTGTTATGAACTGAGGCAGCTAGGGAACATTGTCTCTCAACTGTGTTATAGAGTGTAGTACTACATTTCAGTGAAGTGTAAGGCTTTCCAAAGCTGCCGAACGTGTTCCTTTCTCTATTTCAATGGTATTCTGCCTTATATAACACACATTTACCACTCTAGTCTCCTTTAAGTAAACAATATAGGATTCATACAGTGTTTCATGTGATCTTAACTCCAATTAAGGATTTCCCGGATTTAGCTACATTTTCTACAATAAGAACTGACTTGGAGAATCTCTTTCAGCTGTTCTAAAACAGGTTCTCATCTGTTTACACTCATTTTCTCTGAATTATTCATGTTTTCATGTAGTTTCCTATATTCTGACTTCTGGCCCAAGTATAAGCTTGCCCACTTTATCAAACAACTTCCTACACACTGTTATGAACTGAGGCAGCTCGGGAACATTGTCTCTCAACTGCGTTATAGAGTGTAGTACTACATTTCAGTGAAGTGTAAGGCTTTCCAAAGCTGCCGAACGTGTTTCTTTCTCTATTTCAATGGTATTCTGCCTTGTATAACACACATTTAGCACTCTAGTCTCTTTTAAGTAATGAATATAGGATTCATACAGTGTTTGATGTTACCTTAACTCGAATTAAGGATTTCCCTTATCTTAGCTACCTTTTCTACACTAAGAACTGCCTTGGAGATTCTCTTTCAGCTGTTCTAAACAAGTTCTCATCTGTTTACAGTCATTTTCACTGAATTATTCATGTTTTCATGTAGTTTCCTATATTCTTCCTTCTGGCCCAAGTATAAGCTTGCCCACTTTATCAAACAACTTCCTACACAGTGTTATGAACTGAGGCACCTCGGGAACATTGTCTCTCAACTGTGTTATAGAGTGTAGTACTACATTTCAGTGAAGTGTAAGGCTTTCCAAAGCTGCCGAACGTGTTTCTTTCTCTATTTCAATGGTATTCTGCCTTGTATAACACACATTTACCACTCTAGTCTCCTTTAAGTAAAGCATATACGATTCATACAGTGTTTCATGTGATCTTAACTCGAATTAAGGATTTCCCGGATCTTAGCTACCTTTTCTACACTAAGAACTGACTTGGAGATTCTCTTTCAGCTGTTCTAAACAAGTTCTCATCTGTTTACAGTCATTTTCACTGAATTATTCATGTTTTCATGTAGTTTCCTATATTCTTCCTTCTGGCCCAAGTATAAGCTTGCCCACTTTATCAAACAACTTCCTACACAGTGTTATGAACTGAGGCACCTCGGGAACATTGTCTCTCAACTGTGTTATAGAGTGTAGTACTACATTTCAGTGAAGTGTAAGGCTTTCCAAAGCTGCCGAACGTGTTTCTTTCTCTATTTCAATGGTATTCTGCCTTATATAACACACATTTACCACTCTAGTCTCCTTTAAGTAAACAATATAGGATTCATACAGTGTTTCATGTGATCTTAACTCCAATTAAGGATTTCCCGGATTTAGCTACATTTTCTACACTAAGAACTGACTTGGAGAATCTCTTTCAGCTGTTCTAAAACAGGTTCTCATCTGTTTACAGTCATTTTCTCTGAATTATTCATGTTTTCATGTAGTTTCCTATATTCTGCCTTCTGGCCCAAGTATAAGCTTTGCCCACTTTATCAAACAACTTCCTACACACTGTTATGAACTGAGGCAGCTAGGGAACATTGTGTCTCAAATGTGTTATAGAGTGTAGTACTACATTTCTGTGAAGTGTAAGGCTTTCCAAAGCTGCCGAACGTGTTTCTTTCTCTATTTCAATGGTATTCTGCCTTGTATAACACACATTTAACACTCTAGTCTCCTTTAAGTAAAGAATATAGGATTCATACAGTGTTTCATGTGATCTTAACTGGAATTAAGGATTTCCCTTATCTTAGCTACCTTTTCTACACTAAGAACTGACTTGGAGAATCTCTTTCAGCTGTTCTAAAACAGGTTCTCATCTGTTTACACTCATTTTCTCCGAATTATTCATGTTTTCATGTAGTTTCCTATATTCTGACTTCTGGCCCAAGTATAAGCTTGCCCACTTTATCAAACAACTTCGTACACACTGTTATGAACTGAGGCAGCTCGGGAACATTGTCTCTCAACTGTGTTATAGAGTGTAGTACTACATTTCAGTGAAGTGTAAGGCTTTCCAAAGCTGCCGAACGTGTTTCTTTCTCTATTTCAACGGTATTCTGCCTTGTATAACACACATTTACCACTCTAGTCTCCTTTAAGTAATGAATATAGGATTCATACAGTGTTTGCTATTACCTTAACTCGAATTAAGGATTTCCCTTATCTTAGCTACCTTTTCTACACTAAGAACTGCCTTGGAGATTCTCTTTCAGCTGTTCTAAACAAGTTCTCATCTGTTTACAGTCATTTTCACGGAATTATTCATGTTTTCATGTAGTTTCCTATATTCTTCCTTCTGGCCCAAGTATAAGCTTGCCCACTTTATCAAACAACTTTTCTACTCACTGTTATGAATTGAGGCAGCTCGGGAACATTGTCTCTCAACTGTGTTATAGAGTGTAGTACTACATTTCAGTGAAGTGTAAGGCTTTCCAAAGCTGCCGAACCTGTTTCTTTCTCTATTTCAATGGCATTCTGCCTTATATACCACACATTTACCACTCTAGTCTCCTTTAAGTAAACAATATAGGATTCATACAGTGTTTGATGTTATCTTAACTCGAATTAAGGATTTCCCTTATCTTAGCTACCTTTTCTACACTTAGAACTGACTTGGAGATTCTCTTTCAGCTCTTCTAAACAAGTTCTCATCTGTTTACAGTCATTTTCACTGAATTATTCATGTTTTTATGTAGTTTCCTATATTCTTCCTTCTGGCCCAAGTATAAGCTTTGCCCACTTTATCAAACAACTTCCTACAAACTCTTATGAACTGAGGCAGCTAGGGAACATTGTCTCTCAACTGTGTTATAGAGTGTAGTACTACATTTCAGTGAAGTGTAAGGCTTTCCAAAGCTGCCGAACGTGTTTCTTTCTCTATTTCAACGGTATTCTGCCTTGTATAACACACATTTACCACTCTAGTCTCCTTTAAGTAAAGCATATACGATTCATACAGTGTTTCATGTGATCTTAACTCCAATTAAGGATTTCCCGGATTTAGCTACATTTTCTACACTAAGAACTGACTTGGAGAATCTCTTTCAGCTGTTCTAAAACAGGTTCTCATCTGTTTACAGTCATTTTCTCTGCATTATTCATGTTTTCATGTAGTTTCCTATATTCTGCCTTCTGGCCCAAGTATAAGCTTTGCCCACTTTATCAAACAACTTCCTACACACTGTTATGAACTGAGGCAGCTAGGGAACATTTTGTCTCAAATGTGTTATAGAGTGTAGTACTACATTTCTGTAAAGTGTAAGGGTTTCCAAAGCTGCCGAAGGTGTTTCTTTCTCTATTTCAATGGTATTCTGCCTTGTATAACACACATTTACCACTCTAGTCTCCTTTAAGTAAAGAATATAGGATTCATACAGTGTTTCATGTGATCTTAACTGGAATTAAGGATTTCCCTTATCTTAGCTACCTTTTCTACACTAAGAACTGACTTGGAGATTCTCTTTCAGCTGTTCTAAACAAGTTCTCATCAGTTTACAGTCATTTTCAGTGAATTATTCATGTTTTCATGTAGTTTCCTATATTCTGCCTTCTGGCCCAAGTATAAGCTTTGCCCACTTTATCAAACAACTTCCTACACACTGTTATGAACTGAGGCAGCTAGGGAACATTGTCTCTCAACTGTGTTATAGAGTGTAGTACTACATTTCAGTGAAGTGTAAGGCTTTCCAAAGCTGCCGAACGTGTTTCTTTCTCTATTTCAATGGTATTCTGCCTTGTATAACACACATTTACCACTCTAGTCTCTTTTAAGTAATGAATATAGGATTCATACAGTGTTTGATGTTACCTTAACTCGAATTAAGGATTTCCCTTATCTTAGCTACCTTTTCTACACTAAGAACTGCCTTGGAGATTCTCTTTCAGCTGTTCTAAACAAGTTCTCATCTGTTTACAGTCATTTTCACTGAATTATTCATGTTTTCATGTAGTTTCCTATATTCTTCCTTCTGGCCCAAGTATAAGCTTGCCCACTTTATCAAACAACTTCCTACACAGTGATATGAACTGAGGCACCTCGGGAACATTGTCTCTCAACTGTGTTATAGAGTGTAGTACTACATTTCAGTGAAGTGTAAGGCTTTCCAAAGCTGCCGAACGTGTTTCTTTCTCTATTTCAATGGTATTCTGCCTTGTATAACACACATTTACCACTCTAGTCTCCTTTAAGTAAAGCATATAGGATTCATACAGTGTTTCATGTGATCTTAACTCGAATTAAGGATTTCCCGGATCTTAGCTAACTTTTCTACACTAAGAACTGACTTTGAGATTCTCTTTCAGCTGTTCTAAACAAGTTCTCATCTGTTTACAGTCATTTTCACTGAATTATTCATGTTTTCATGTAGTTTCCTATTTTCTGCCTTCTGGCCCAAGTATAAGCTTTGCCCAGTTTATCAAACAACTTCCTACACACTGTTATGAACTGAGGCAGCTAGGGAACATTGTCTCTCAACTGTGTTATAGAGTGTAGTACTACATTTCAGTGAAGTGTAAGGCTTTCCAAAGCTGCCGAACGTGTTCCTTTCTCTATTTCAATGGTATTCTGCCTTATATAACACACATTTACCACTCTAGTCTCCTTTAAGTAAACAATATAGGATTCATACAGTGTTTCATGTGATCTTAACTCCAATTAAGGATTTCCCGGATTTAGCTACATTTTCTACAATAAGAACTGACTTGGAGAATCTCTTTCAGCTGTTCTAAAACAGGTTCTCATCTGTTTACACTCATTTTCTCTGAATTATTCATGTTTTCATGTAGTTTCCTATATTCTGACTTCTGGCCCAAGTATAAGCTTGCCCACTTTATCAAACAACTTCCTACACACTGTTATGAACTGAGGCAGCTCGGGAACATTGTCTCTCAACTGCGTTATAGAGTGTAGTACTACATTTCAGTGAAGTGTAAGGCTTTCCAAAGCTGCCGAACGTGTTTCTTTCTCTATTTCAATGGTATTCTGCCTTGTATAACACACATTTAGCACTCTAGTCTCTTTTAAGTAATGAATATAGGATTCATACAGTGTTTGATGTTACCTTAACTCGAATTAAGGATTTCCCTTATCTTAGCTACCTTTTCTACACTAAGAACTGCCTTGGAGATTCTCTTTCAGCTGTTCTAAACAAGTTCTCATCTGTTTACAGTCATTTTCACTGAATTATTCATGTTTTCATGTAGTTTCCTATATTCTTCCTTCTGGCCCAAGTATAAGCTTGCCCACTTTATCAAACAACTTCCTACACAGTGTTATGAACTGAGGCACCTCGGGAACATTGTCTCTCAACTGTGTTATAGAGTGTAGTACTACATTTCAGTGAAGTGTAAGGCTTTCCAAAGCTGCCGAACGTGTTTCTTTCTCTATTTCAATGGTATTCTGCCTTGTATAACACACATTTACCACTCTAGTCTCCTTTAAGTAAAGCATATACGATTCATACAGTGTTTCATGTGATCTTAACTCGAATTAAGGATTTCCCGGATCTTAGCTACCTTTTCTACACTAAGAACTGACTTGGAGATTCTCTTTCAGCTGTTCTAAACAAGTTCTCATCTGTTTACAGTCATTTTCACTGAATTATTCATGTTTTCATGTAGTTTCCTATATTCTTCCTTCTGGCCCAAGTATAAGCTTGCCCACTTTATCAAACAACTTCCTACACAGTGTTATGAACTGAGGCACCTCGGGAACATTGTCTCTCAACTGTGTTATAGAGTGTAGTACTACATTTCAGTGAAGTGTAAGGCTTTCCAAAGCTGCCGAACGTGTTTCTTTCTCTATTTCAATGGTATTCTGCCTTATATAACACACATTTACCACTCTAGTCTCCTTTAAGTAAACAATATAGGATTCATACAGTGTTTCATGTGATCTTAACTCCAATTAAGGATTTCCCGGATTTAGCTACATTTTCTACACTAAGAACTGACTTGGAGAATCTCTTTCAGCTGTTCTAAAACAGGTTCTCATCTGTTTACAGTCATTTTCTCTGAATTATTCATGTTTTCATGTAGTTTCCTATATTCTGCCTTCTGGCCCAAGTATAAGCTTTGCCCACTTTATCAAACAACTTCCTACACACTGTTATGAACTGAGGCAGCTAGGGAACATTGTGTCTCAAATGTGTTATAGAGTGTAGTACTACATTTCTGTGAAGTGTAAGGCTTTCCAAAGCTGCCGAACGTGTTTCTTTCTCTATTTCAATGGTATTCTGCCTTGTATAACACACATTTAACACTCTAGTCTCCTTTAAGTAAAGAATATAGGATTCATACAGTGTTTCATGTGATCTTAACTGGAATTAAGGATTTCCCTTATCTTAGCTACCTTTTCTACACTAAGAACTGACTTGGAGAATCTCTTTCAGCTGTTCTAAAACAGGTTCTCATCTGTTTACACTCATTTTCTCCGAATTATTCATGTTTTCATGTAGTTTCCTATATTCTGACTTCTGGCCCAAGTATAAGCTTGCCCACTTTATCAAACAACTTCGTACACACTGTTATGAACTGAGGCAGCTCGGGAACATTGTCTCTCAACTGTGTTATAGAGTGTAGTACTACATTTCAGTGAAGTGTAAGGCTTTCCAAAGCTGCCGAACGTGTTTCTTTCTCTATTTCAACGGTATTCTGCCTTGTATAACACACATTTACCACTCTAGTCTCCTTTAAGTAATGAATATAGGATTCATACAGTGTTTGCTATTACCTTAACTCGAATTAAGGATTTCCCTTATCTTAGCTACCTTTTCTACACTAAGAACTGCCTTGGAGATTCTCTTTCAGCTGTTCTAAACAAGTTCTCATCTGTTTACAGTCATTTTCACGGAATTATTCATGTTTTCATGTAGTTTCCTATATTCTTCCTTCTGGCCCAAGTATAAGCTTGCCCACTTTATCAAACAACTTTTCTACTCACTGTTATGAATTGAGGCAGCTCGGGAACATTGTCTCTCAACTGTGTTATAGAGTGTAGTACTACATTTCAGTGAAGTGTAAGGCTTTCCAAAGCTGCCGAACCTGTTTCTTTCTCTATTTCAATGGCATTCTGCCTTATATACCACACATTTACCACTCTAGTCTCCTTTAAGTAAACAATATAGGATTCATACAGTGTTTGATGTTATCTTAACTCGAATTAAGGATTTCCCTTATCTTAGCTACCTTTTCTACACTTAGAACTGACTTGGAGATTCTCTTTCAGCTCTTCTAAACAAGTTCTCATCTGTTTACAGTCATTTTCACTGAATTATTCATGTTTTTATGTAGTTTCCTATATTCTTCCTTCTGGCCCAAGTATAAGCTTTGCCCACTTTATCAAACAACTTCCTACAAACTCTTATGAACTGAGGCAGCTAGGGAACATTGTCTCTCAACTGTGTTATAGAGTGTAGTACTACATTTCAGTGAAGTGTAAGGCTTTCCAAAGCTGCCGAACGTGTTTCTTTCTCTATTTCAATGGTATTCTGCCTTATATAACACACATTTACCACTCTAGTCTCCTTTGAGGAAAAAATATAGGATTCATACAGTCTTTCATGTGATCTTAACTCCAATTAAGGATTTCCCGGATTTAGCTACATTTTCTACACTAAGAACTGACTTGGAGAATCTCTTTCAGCTGTTCTAAAACAGGTTCTCATCTGTTTACACTCATTTTCTCTGAAATATTCATGTTTTCATGTAGTTTCCTATATTCTGACTTCTGGCCCAAGTATAAGCTTTGCCCACTTTATCAAACAACTTCCTACACACTGTTATGAACTGAGGCAGCTCCGGAACATTGTCTCTCAACTGTGTTATAGAGTGTAGTACTACAAATCAGTGAAGTGTAAGGCTTTCCAAAGCTGCCGAACGTGTTTCTTTCTCTATTTCAACGGTATTCTGCCTTGTATAACACACATTTACCACTCTAGTCTCCTTTAAGTAATGAATATAGGATTCATACAGTGTTTGATGTTACCTTAACTCGAATTAAGGATTTCCCGTATCTTAGCTACCTTTTCTACACTAAGAACTGCCTTGGAGATTCTCTTTCAGCTGTTCTAAACAAGTTCTCATCGGTTTACAGTCATTTTCACGGAATTATTCATGTTTTCATGTAGTTTCCTATATTCTTCCTTCTGGCCCAAGTATAAGCTTGCCCACTTTATCAAACAATTTCCTACACACTGTTATGAACTGAGGCAGCTCGGAAACATTGTCTCTCAACTGTGTTATAGAGTGTAGTACTACATTTCAGTGAAGTGTAAGGCTTTCCAAAGCTGCCGAACCTGTTTCTTTCTCTATTTCAATGGCATTCTGCCTTATATACCACACATTTACCACTCTAGTCTCCTTTAAGTAAACAATATAGGATTCATACAGTGTTTGATGTTATCTTAACTCGAATTAAGGATTTCCCTTATCTTAGCTACCTTTTCTACACTTAGAACTGACTTGGAGATTCTCTTTCAGCTGTTCTAAACAAGTTCTCATCTGTTTACAGTCATTTTCACTGAATTATTCATGTTTTTATGTAGTATCCTATATTCTTCCTTCTGACCAAGTATAAGCTTTGCCCACTTTATCAAACAACTTCCTACACACTGTTCTGAACTGAGGCAGCTAGGAACATTGTGTTTCAAATGTGTTATAGAGTGTAGTACTACATTTCAGTGAAGTGTAAGGCTTTCCAAAGCTGCCGAACGTGTTTCTTTCTCTATTTCAACGGTATTCTGCCTTGTATAACACACATTTACCACTCTAGTCTCCTTTAAGTAATGAATATAGGATTCATACAGTGTTTGATGTTACCTTAACTCGAATTAAGGATTTCCCTTATCTTAGCTACCTTTTCTACACTAAGAACTGCCTTGGAGATTCTCTTTCAGCTGTTCTAAACAAGTTCTCATCAGTTTACAGTCATTTTCAATGAATTATTCATGTTTTCATGTAGTTTCCTATATTCTGCCTTCTGGCCCAAGTATAAGCTTGCCCACTTTATCAAACAACTTCCTACACAGTGTTATGAACTGAGGCACCTCGGGAACATTGTCTCTCAACTGTGTTATAGAGTGTAGTACTACATTTCAGTGAAGTGTAAGGCTTTCCAAAGGTGCCGAACGTGTTTCTTTCTCTATTTCAATGGTATTCTGCCTTGTATAACACACATTTACCACTCTAGTCTCCTTTAAGTAAAGCATATACGATTCATACAGTGTTTCATGTGATCTTAACTCGAATTAAGGATTTCCCGGATCTTAGATACCTTTTCTACACTAAGAACTGACTTGGAGATTCTCTTTCAGCTGTTCTAAACAAGTTCTCATCTGTTTACAGTCATTTTCTCTGAATTATTCATGTTTTCATGTAGTTTCCTACATTCTGCCTTCTGGCCCAAGTATAAGCTTTGCCCACTTTATCAAACAACTTCCTACACACTGTTATGAACTGAGGCAGCTAGGGAACATTGTGTCTCAAATGTGTTATAGAGTGTAGTACTACATTTCTGTGAAGTGTAAGGCTTTCCAAAGCTGCCGAACGTGTTTCTTTCTCTATTTCAATGGTATTCTGCCTTGTATAACACACATTTAACACTCTAGTCTCCTTTAAGTAAAGAATATAGGATTCATACAGTGTTTCATGTGATCTTAACTGGAATTAAGGATTTCCCTTATCTTAGCTACCTTTTCTACACTAAGAACTGACTTGGAGATTCTCTTTCAGCTGTTCTAAACAAGTTCTCATCAGTTTACAGTCATTTTCAGTGAATTATTCATGTTTTCATGTAGTTTCCTATATTCTGCCTTCTGGCCCAAGTATAAGCTTTGCCCACTTTATCAAACAACTTCCTATACACTGTTATGAACTGAGGCAGCTAGGGAACATTGTCTCTCAACTGTGTTATAGAGTGTAGTACTACATTTCAGTGAAGTGTAAGGCTTTCCAAAGCTGCCGAAGGTGTTTCTTTCTCTATTTCAATGGTATTCTGCCTTGTATAACACACATTTACCACTCTAGTCTCCTTTAAGTAAAGAATATAGGATTCATACAGTGTTTCATGTGATCTTAACTCCAATTAAGGATTTCCCGGATTTAGCTACATTTTCTACAATAAGAACTGACTTGGAGAATCTCTTTCAGCTGTTCTAAAACAGGTTCTCATCTGTTTACACTCATTTTCTCTGAATTATTCATGTTTTCATGTAGTTTCCTATATTCTGACTTCTGGCCCAAGTATAAGCTTGCCCACTTTATCAAACAACTTCCTACACACTGTTATGAACTGAGGCAGCTCCGGAACATTGTCTCTCAACTGTGTTATAGAGTGTAGTACTACATTTCAGTGAAGTGTAAGGCTTTCCAAAGCTGCCGAACGTGTTTCTTTCTCTATTTCAATGGTATTCTGCCTTGTATAACACACATTTACCACTCTAGTCTCCTTTAAGTAATGAATATAGGATTCATACAGTGTTTGATGTTACCTTAACTCGAATTAAGGATTTCCCTTATCTTAGCTACCTTTTCTACACTAAGAACTGCCTTGGAGATTCTCTTTCAGCTGTTCTAAACAAGTTCTCATCTGTTTACAGTCATTTTCACGGAATTATTCATGTTTTCATGTAGTTTCCTATATTCTTCCTTCTGGCCCAAGTATAAGCTTGCCCACTTTATCAAACAACTTTTCTACTCACTGTTATGAATTGAGGCAGCTCGGGAACATTGTCTCTCAACTGTGTTATAGAGTGTAGTACTACATTTCAGTGAAGTGTAAGGCTTTCCAAAGCTGCCGAACCTGTTTCTTTCTCTATTTCAATGGCATTCTGCCTTATATACCACACATTTACCACTCTAGTCTCCTTTAAGTAAACAATATAGGATTCATACAGTGTTTGATGTTATCTTAACTCGAATTAAGGATTTCCCTTATCTTAGCTACCTTTTCTACACTTAGAACTGTCTTGGAGATTCTCTTTCAGCTCTTCTAAACAAGTTCTCATCTGTTTACAGTCATTTTCACTGAATTATTCATGTTTTTATGTAGTTTCCTATATTCTTCCTTCTGGCCCAAGTATAAGCTTTGCCCACTTTATCAAACAACTTCCTACACACTCTTATGAACTGAGGCAGCTAGGGAACATTGTCTCTCAACTGTGTTATAGAGTGTAGTACTACATTTCAGTGAAGTGTAAGGCTTTCCAAAGCTGCCGAACGTGTTTCTTTCTCTATTTCAATGGTATTCTGCCTTATATAAGACACATTTACCACTCTAGTCTCCTTTGAGGAAAAAATATAGGATTCATACAGTCTTTCATGTGATCTTAACTCCAATTAAGGATTTCCCGGATTTAGCTACATTTTCTACACTAAGAACTGACTTGGAGAATCTCTTTCAGCTGTTCTAAAACAGGTTCTCACCTGTTTACACTCATTTTCTCTGAATTATTCATGTTTTCATGTAGTTTCCTATATTCTGACTTCTGGCCCAAGTATAAGCTTTGCCCACTTTATCAAACAACTTCCTACACACTGTTATGAACTGAGGCAGCTCCGGAACATTGTCTCTCAACTGTGTTATAGAGTGTAGTACTACAAATCAGTGAAGTGTAAGTCTTTCCAAAGCTGCCAAACGTGTTTCTTTCTCTATTTCAATGGTATTCTGCCTTGTATAACACACATTTACCACTCTAGTCTCTTTTAAGTAAAGAATATAGGATTCATACAGTGTTTCATGTGATCTTAACTCGAATTAAGGATTTCCCCGATCTTAGCTAACTTTTCTACACTAATAACTGACTTGGAGAATCTCTTTCAGCTGTTCTAAACAAGTTCTCAACTGTTTACAGTCATTTACACTGAATTATTCATGTTTTCATGTAGTTTCCTCTATTCTGCCTTCTGGTCCAAGAATAAGCTTTGCCCACTTTATCAAACAACTTCCAACACACTGTTATGAACTGAGGCAGCTAGGGAACATTGTGTCTCAAATGTGTTATAGAGTGTAGTACTACATTTCAGTGAAGTGTAAGGCTTTCCAAAGCTGCCGAACGTGTTTCTTTCTCTATTTCAATGGTATTCTGCCTTGTATAACACACATTTACCACTCTAGTCTCCTTTAAGTAATGAATATAGGATTCATACAGTGTTTGATGTTACCTTAACTCGAATTAAGGATTTCCCTTATCTTAGCTACCTTTTCTACACTAAGAACTGCCTTGGAGATTCTCTTTCAGCTGTTCTAAACAAGTTCTCATCAGTTTACAGTCATTTTCAATGAATTATTCATATTTTCATGTAGTTTCCTATATTCTGCCTTCTGGCCCAAGTATAAGCTTTGCCCACTTTATCAAACAACTTCCTACACACTGTTATGAACTGAGGCAGCTAGGGAACATTGTCTCTCAACTGTGTTATAGAGTGTAGTACTACATTTCAGTGAAGTGTAAGGCTTTCCAAAGCTGCCGAAGGTGTTTCTTTCTCTCTTTCAATGGTATTCTGCCTTGTATAACACACATTTACCACTCTAGTCTCCTTTAAGTAAAGAATATAGGATTCATACAGTGTTTCATGTGATCTTAACTCCAATTAAGGATTTCCCGGATTTAGCTACATTTTCTACAATAAGAACTGACTTGGAGAATCTCTTTCAGCTGTTCTAAAACAGGTTCTCATCTGTTTACACTCATTTTCTCTGAATTATTCATGTTTTCATGTAGTTTCCTATATTCTGACTTCTGGCACAAGTATAAGCTTGCCCACTTTATCAAACAACTTCCTACACACTGTTATGAACTGAGGCAGCTCGTGAACATTGTCTCTCAACTGTGTTATATAGTGTAGTACTACATTTCAGTGAAGTGTAAGGCTTTCCAAAGCTGCCGAACGTGTTTCTTTCTCTATTTCAATGGTATTCTGCCTTGTATAAAACACATTTACCACTCTAGTCTCTTTTAAGTAATGAATATAGGATTCATACAGTGTTTGATGTTACCTTAACTCGAATTAAGGATTTCCCTTATCTTAGCTACCTTTTCTACACTAAGAACTGCCTTGGAGATTCTCTTTCAGCTGTTCTAAACAAGTTCTCATCTGTTTACAGTCATTTTCACTGAATTATTCATGTTTTCATGTAGTTTCCTATATTCTTCCTTCTGGCCCAAGTATAAGCTTGCCCACTTTATCAAACAACTTCCTACACAGTGTTATGAACTGAGGCACCTCGGGAACATTGTCTCTCAACTGTGTTATAGAGTGTAGTACTACATTTCAGTGAAGTGTAAGGCTTTCCAAAGGTGCCGAACGTGTTTCT
The DNA here is from genome assembly GCF_964339955.1 of Pipistrellus hanaki. NCBI lineage: Eukaryota > Metazoa > Chordata > Mammalia > Chiroptera > Vespertilionidae > Pipistrellus > Pipistrellus hanaki. Next base: position 98,974,400 of record NC_140507.1, on the reverse strand, counting down.
TTCTCTATTTCAATGGTATTCTGCCTTGTATAACACACATTTACCACTCTAGTCTCCTTTAAGTAAAGCATATACGATTCATACAGTGTTTCATGTGATCTTAACTCGAATTAAGGATTTCCCGGATCTTAGCTACCTTTTCTACACTAAGAACTGACTTGGAGATTCTCTTTCAGCTGTTCTAAACAAGTTCTCATCTGTTTACAGTCATTTTCTCTGAATTATTCATGTTTTCATGTAGTTTCCTATATTCTGCCTTCTGGCCCAAGTATAAGCTTTGCCCACTTTATCAAACAACTTCCTACACACTGTTATGAACTGAGGCAGCTAGGGAACATTGTGTCTCAAATGTGTTATAGAGTGTAGTACTACATTTCTGTGAAGTGTAAGGCTTTCCAAAGCTGCCGAACGTGTTTCTTTCTCTATTTCAATGGTATTCTGCCTTGTATAACACACATTTAACACTCTAGTCTCCTTTAAGTAAAGAATATAGGATTCATACAGTGTTTCATGTGATCTTAACTGGAGTTAAGGATTTCCCTTATCTTAGCTACCTTTTCTACACTAAGAACTGACTTGGAGATTCTCTTTCAGCTGTTCTAAACAAGTTCTCATCAGTTTACAGTCATTTTCAGTGAATTATTCATGTTTTCATGTAGTTTCCTATATTCTGCCTTCTGGCCCAAGTATAAGCTTTGCCCACTTTATCAAACAACTTCCTATACACTGTTATGAACTGAGGCAGCTAGGGAACATTGTCTCTCAACTGTGTTATAGAGTGTAGTACTACATTTCAGTGAAGTGTAAGGCTTTCCAAAGCTGCCGAAGGTGTTTCTTTCTCTATTTCAATGGTATTCTGCCTTGTATAACACACATTTACCACTCTAGTCTCCTTTAAGTAAAGAATATAGGATTCATACAGTGTTTCATGTGATCTTAACTCCAATTAAGGATTTCCCGGATTTAGCTACATTTTCTACAATAAGAACTGACTTGGAGAATCTCTTTCAGCTGTTCTAAAACAGGTTCTCATCTGTTTACACTCATTTTCTCTGAATTATTCATGTTTTCATGTAGTTTCCTATATTCTGACTTCTGGCCCAAGTATAAGCTTGCCCACTTTATCAAACAACTTCCTACACACTGTTATGAACTGAGGCAGCTCGGGAACATTGTCTCTCAACTGTGTTATAGAGTGTAGTACTACATTTCAGTGAAGTGTAAGGCTTTCCAAAGCTGCCGAACGTGTTTCTTTCTCTATTTCAATGGCATTCTGCCTTGTATAACACACATTTACCACTCTAGTCTCCTTTAAGTAATGAATATAGGATTCATACAGTGTTTGATGTTACCTTAACTCGAATTAAGGATTTCCCTTATCTTAGCTACCTTTTCTACTCTAAGAACTGCCTTGGAGATTCTCTTTCAGCTGTTCTAAACAAGTTCTCATCTGTTTACAGTCATTTTCACGGAATTATTCATGTTTTCATGTAGTTTCCTATATTCTTCCTTCTGGCCCAAGTATAAGCTTGCCCACTTTATCAAACAACTTTTCTACTCACTGTTATGAATTGAGGCAGCTCGGGAACATTGTCTCTCAACTGTGTTATAGAGTGTAGTACTACATTTCAGTGAAGTGTAAGGCTTTCCAAAGCTGCCGAACCTGTTTCTTTCTCTATTTCAATGGCATTCTGCCTTATATACCACACATTTACCACTCTAGTCTCCTTTAAGTAAACAATATAGGATTCATACAGTGTTTGATGTTATCTTAACTCGAATTAAGGATTTCCCTTATCTTAGCTACCTTTTCTACACTTAGAACTGACTTGGAGATTCTCTTTCAGCTCTTCTAAACAAGTTCTCATCTGTTTACAGTCATTTTCACTGAATTATTCATGTTTTTATGTAGTTTCCTATATTCTTCCTTCTGGCCCAAGTATAAGCTTTGCCCACTTTATCAAACAACTTCCTACACACTCTTATGAACTGAGGCAGCTAGGGAACATTGTCTCTCAACTGTGTTATAGAGTGTAGTACTACATTTCAGTGAAGTGTAAGGCTTTCCAAAGCTGCCGAACGTGTTTCTTTCTCTATTTCAATGGTATTCTGCCTTATATAACACACATTTACCACTCTAGTCTCCTTTGAGGAAAAAATATAGGATTCATACAGTCTTTCATGTGATCTTAACTCCAATTAAGGATTTCCCGGATTTAGCTACATTTTCTACACTAAGAACTGACTTGGAGAATCTCTTTCAGCTGTTCTAAAACAGGTTCTCACCTGTTTACACTCATTTTCTCTGAATTATTCATGTTTTCATGTAGTTTCCTATATTCTGACTTCTGGCCCAAGTATAAGCTTTGCCCACTTTATCAAACAACTTCCTACACACTGTTATGAACTGAGGCAGCTCCGGAACATTGTCTCTCAACTGTGTTATAGAGTGTAGTACTACAAATCAGTGAAGTGTAAGGCTTTCCAAAGCTGCCAAACGTGTTTCTTTCTCTATTTCAATGGTATTCTGCCTTGTATAACACACATTTACCACTCTAGTCTCTTTTAAGTAAAGAATATAGGATTCATACAGTGTTTCATGTGATCTTAACTCGAATTAAGGATTTCCCCGATCTTAGCTAACTTTTCTACACTAATAACTGACTTGGAGAATCTCTTTCAGCTGTTCTAAACAAGTTCTCAACTGTTTACAGTCATTTACACTGAATTATTCATGTTTTCATGTAGTTTCCTCTATTCTGCCTTCTGGTCCAAGAATAAGCTTTGCCCACTTTATCAAACAACTTCCAACACACTGTTATGAACTGAGGCAGCTAGGGAACATTGTGTCTCAAATGTGTTATAGAGTGTAGTACTACATTTCAGTGAAGTGTAAGGCTTTCCAAAGCTGCCGAACGTGTTTCTTTCTCTATTTCAATGGTATTCTGCCTTGTATAACACACATTTACCACTCTAGTCTCCTTTAAGTAATGAATATAGGATTCATACAGTGTTTCATGTTACCTTAACTCGAATTAAGGATTTCCCTTATCTTAGCTACCTTTTCTACACTAAGAACTGCCTTGGAGATTCTCTTTCAGCTGTTCTAAACAAGTTCTCATCTGTTTACAGTCATTTTCACTGAATTATTCATGTTGTCATGTAGTTTCCTATATTCTTCCTTCTGGCCCAAGTATAAGCTTGCCCACTTTATCAAACAACTTCCTACACACTGTTATGAACTGAGGCAGCTGTGGAACATTGTCTCTCAACTGTGTTATATAGTGTAGTACTACATTTCAGTGAAGTGTAAGGCTTTCCAAAGCTGCCGAACGTGTTTCTTTCTCTATTTCAATGGTATTCTGCCTTGTATAAAACACATTTACCACTCTAGTCTCTTTTAAGTAATGAATATAGGATTCATACAGTGTTTGATGTTACCTTAACTCGAATTAAGGATTTCCCTTATCTTAGCTACCTTTTCTACACTAAGAACTGCCTTGGAGATTCTCTTTCAGCTGTTCTAAACAAGTTCTCATCTGTTTACAGTCATTTTCACTGAATTATTCATGTTTTCATGTAGTTTCCTATATTCTTCCTTCTGGCCCAAGTATAAGCTTGCCCACTTTATCAAACAACTTCCTACACAGTGTTATGAACTGAGGCACCTCGGGAACATTGTCTCTCAACTGTGTTATAGAGTGTAGTACTACATTTCAGTGAAGTGTAAGGCTTTCCAAAGGTGCCGAACGTGTTTCTTTCTCTATTTCAATGGTATTCTGCCTTGTATAACACACATTTACCACTCTAGTCTCCTTTAAGTAAAGCATATACGATTCATACAGTGTTTCATGTGATCTTAACTCGAATTAAGGATTTCCCGGATCTTAGCTACCTTTTCTACACTAAGAACTGACTTGGAGATTCTCTTTCAGCTGTTCTAAACAAGTTCTCATCTGTTTACAGTCATTTTCTCTGAATTATTCATGTTTTCATGTAGTTTCCTATATTCTTCCTTCTGGCCCAAGTATAAGCTTTGCCCACTTTATCAAACAACTTCCTACACACTGTTATGAACTGAGGCAGCTAGGGAACATTGTGTCTCAAATGTGTTATAGAGTGTAGTACTACATTTCTGTGAAGTGTAAGGCTTTCCAAAGCTGCCGAACGTGTTTCTTTCTCTATTTCAATGGTATTCTGCCTTGTATAACACACATTTAACACTCTAGTCTCCTTTAAGTAAAGAATATAGGATTCATACAGTGTTTCATGTGATCTTAACTGGAGTTAAGGATTTCCCTTATCTTAGCTACCTTTTCTACACTAAGAACTGACTTGGAGATTCTCTTTCAGCTGTTCTAAACAAGTTCTCATCAGTTTACAGTCATTTTCAGTGAATTATTCATGTTTTCATGTAGTTTCCTATATTCTGCCTTCTGGCCCAAGTATAAGCTTTGCCCACTTTATCAAACAACTTCCTATACACTGTTATGAACTGAGGCAGCTAGGGAACATTGTCTCTCAACTGTGTTATAGAGTGTAGTACTACATTTCAGTGAAGTGTAAGGCTTTCCAAAGCTGCCGAAGGTGTTTCTTTCTCTATTTCAATGGTATTCTGCCTTGTATAACACACATTTACCACTCTAGTCTCCTTTAAGTAAAGAATATAGGATTCATACAGTGTTTCATGTGATCTTAACTCCAATTAAGGATTTCCCGGATTTAGCTACATTTTCTACAATAAGAACTGACTTGGAGAATCTCTTTCAGCTGTTCTAAAACAGGTTCTCATCTGTTTACACTCATTTTCTCTGAATTATTCATGTTTTCATGTAGTTTCCTATATTCTGACTTCTGGCCCAAGTATAAGCTTGCCCACTTTATCAAACAACTTCCTACACACTGTTATGAACTGAGGCAGCTCGGGAACATTGTCTCTCAACTGTGTTATAGAGTGTAGTACTACATTTCAGTGAAGTGTAAGGCTTTCCAAAGCTGCCGAACGTGTTTCTTTCTCTATTTCAATGGCATTCTGCCTTGTATAACACACATTTACCACTCTAGTCTCCTTTAAGTAATGAATATAGGATTCATACAGTGTTTGATGTTACCTTAACTCGAATTAAGGATTTCCCTTATCTTAGCTACCTTTTCTACTCTAAGAACTGCCTTGGAGATTCTCTTTCAGCTGTTCTAAACAAGTTCTCATCTGTTTACAGTCATTTTCACGGAATTATTCATGTTTTCATGTAGTTTCCTATATTCTTCCTTCTGGCCCAAGTATAAGCTTGCCCACTTTATCAAACAACTTTTCTACTCACTGTTATGAATTGAGGCAGCTCGGGAACATTGTCTCTCAACTGTGTTATAGAGTGTAGTACTACATTTCAGTGAAGTGTAAGGCTTTCCAAAGCTGCCGAACCTGTTTCTTTCTCTATTTCAATGGCATTCTGCCTTATATACCACACATTTACCACTCTAGTCTCCTTTAAGTAAACAATATAGGATTCATACAGTGTTTGATGTTATCTTAACTCGAATTAAGGATTTCCCTTATCTTAGCTACCTTTTCTACACTTAGAACTGACTTGGAGATTCTCTTTCAGCTCTTCTAAACAAGTTCTCATCTGTTTACAGTCATTTTCACTGAATTATTCATGTTTTTATGTAGTTTCCTATATTCTTCCTTCTGGCCCAAGTATAAGCTTTGCCCACTTTATCAAACAACTTCCTACACACTCTTATGAACTGAGGCAGCTAGGGAACATTGTCTCTCAACTGTGTTATAGAGTGTAGTACTACATTTCAGTGAAGTGTAAGGCTTTCCAAAGCTGCCGAACGTGTTTCTTTCTCTATTTCAATGGTATTCTGCCTTATATAACACACATTTACCACTCTAGTCTCCTTTGAGGAAAAAATATAGGATTCATACAGTCTTTCATGTGATCTTAACTCCAATTAAGGATTTCCCGGATTTAGCTACATTTTCTACACTAAGAACTGACTTGGAGAATCTCTTTCAGCTGTTCTAAAACAGGTTCTCACCTGTTTACACTCATTTTCTCTGAATTATTCATGTTTTCATGTAGTTTCCTATATTCTGACTTCTGGCCCAAGTATAAGCTTTGCCCACTTTATCAAACAACTTCCTACACACTGTTATGAACTGAGGCAGCTCCGGAACATTGTCTCTCAACTGTGTTATAGAGTGTAGTACTACAAATCAGTGAAGTGTAAGGCTTTCCAAAGCTGCCAAACGTGTTTCTTTCTCTATTTCAATGGTATTCTGCCTTGTATAACACACATTTACCACTCTAGTCTCTTTTAAGTAAAGAATATAGGATTCATACAGTGTTTCATGTGATCTTAACTCGAATTAAGGATTTCCCCGATCTTAGCTAACTTTTCTACACTAATAACTGACTTGGAGAATCTCTTTCAGCTGTTCTAAACAAGTTCTCAACTGTTTACAGTCATTTACACTGAATTATTCATGTTTTCATGTAGTTTCCTCTATTCTGCCTTCTGGTCCAAGAATAAGCTTTGCCCACTTTATCAAACAACTTCCAACACACTGTTATGAACTGAGGCAGCTAGGGAACATTGTGTCTCAAATGTGTTATAGAGTGTAGTACTACATTTCAGTGAAGTGTAAGGCTTTCCAAAGCTGCCGAACGTGTTTCTTTCTCTATTTCAATGGTATTCTGCCTTGTATAACACACATTTACCACTCTAGTCTCCTTTAAGTAATGAATATAGGATTCATACAGTGTTTCATGTTACCTTAACTCGAATTAAGGATTTCCCTTATCTTAGCTACCTTTTCTACACTAAGAACTGCCTTGGAGATTCTCTTTCAGCTGTTCTAAACAAGTTCTCATCTGTTTACAGTCATTTTCACTGAATTATTCATGTTGTCATGTAGTTTCCTATATTCTTCCTTCTGGCCCAAGTATAAGCTTGCCCACTTTATCAAACAACTTCCTACACACTGTTATGAACTGAGGCAGCTGTGGAACATTGTCTCTCAACTGTGTTATAGAGTGTAGTACTACATTTCCGTGAAGTGTAAGGCTTTCCAAAGCTGCCGAACGTGTTTCTTTCTCTATTTCAATGGTATTCTGCCTTGTATACACACATTTACCACACTAGTCTCCTTTAAGAAAAGAATATAGGATTCATACAGTGTTTCATGTGATCTTAACTGGAATTAAGGATTTCCCTTATCTTAGCTACCTTTTCTACACTAAGAACTGACTTTGAGATTCTCTTTCAGCTGTTCTAAACAAGTTCTCATCTGTTTACAGTCATTTTCACTGAATTATTCATGTTTTCATGTAGTTTCCTATATTCTGCCTTCTGGCCCAAGTATAAGCTTTGCCCACTTTATCAAACAACTTCCTACACACTCTTATGAACTGAGGGAGCTAGGGAACATTGTCTCTCAACTGTGTTATAGAGTGTAGTACTACATTTCAGTGAAGTGTAAGGCTTTCCAAAGCTGCCGAACGTGTTTCTTTCTCTTTTTCAATGGTATTCTGCCTTATATAACACACATTTACCACTCTAGTCTCCGTTAAGTAAACAATATAGGATTCATACAGTGTTTGATGTTATCTTAACTCGAATTAAGAATTTCCCTTATCTTAGCTACCTTTTCTACATTAAGAACTGACTTGGAGATTCTCTTTCAGCTGTTCTAAACAAGTTCTCATCTGTTTACAGTCATTTTCACTGAATTATTCATGTTTTCATGTAGTTTCCTATATTCTTCCTTCTGGCCCAAGTATAAGCTTGCCCACTTTATCAAACAACTTCCTACACAGTGTTATGAACTGAGGCACCTCGGGAACATTGTCTCTCAACTGTGTTATAGAGTGTAGTACTACATTTCAGTGAAGTGTAAGGCTTTCCAAAGCTGCCGAACGTGTTTCTTTCTCTATTTCAATGGTATTCTGCCTTGTATAACACACATTTACCACTCTAGTCTCCTTTAAGTAAAGCATATAGGATTCATACAGTGTTTCATGTGATCTTAACTCGAATTAAGGATTTCCCGGATCTTAGCTAACTTTTCTACACTAAGAACTGACTTTGAGATTCTCTTTCAGCTGTTCTAAACAAGTTCTCATCTGTTTACAGTCATTTTCACTGAATTATTCATGTTTTCATGTAGTTTCCTATTTTCTGCCTTCTGGCCCAAGTATAAGCTTTGCCCAGTTTATCAAACAACTTCCTACACACTGTTATGAACTGAGGCAGCTAGGGAACATTGTCTCTCAACTGTGTTATAGAGTGTAGTACTACATTTCAGTGAAGTGTAAGGCTTTCCAAAGCTGCCGAACGTGTTCCTTTCTCTATTTCAATGGTATTCTGCCTTATATAACACACATTTACCACTCTAGTCTCCTTTAAGTAAACAATATAGGATTCATACAGTGTTTCATGTGATCTTAACTCCAATTAAGGATTTCCCGGATTTAGCTACATTTTCTACAATAAGAACTGACTTGGAGAATCTCTTTCAGCTGTTCTAAAGCAGGTTCTCATCTGTTTACACTCATTTTCTCTGAATTATTCATGTTTTCATGTAGTTTCCTATATTCTGACTTCTGGCCCAAGTATAAGCTTGCCCACTTTATCAAACAACTTCCTACACACTGTTATGAACTGAGGCAGCTCGGGAACATTGTCTCTCAACTGTGTTATAGAGTGTAGTACTACATTTCAGTGAAGTGTAAGGCTTTCCAAAGCTGCCGAACGTGTTTCTTTCTCTATTTCAATGGTATTCTGCCTTGTATAACACACATTTAGCACTCTAGTCTCTTTTAAGTAATGAATATAGGATTCATACAGTGTTTGATGTTACCTTAACTCGAATTAAGGATTTCCCTTATCTTAGCTACCTTTTCTACACTAAGAACTGCCTTGGAGATTCTCTTTCAGCTGTTCTAAACAAGTTCTCATCTGTTTACAGTCATTTTCACTGAATTATTCATGTTTTCATGTAGTTTCCTATATTCTTCCTTCTGGCCCAAGTATAAGCTTGCCCACTTTATCAAACAACTTCCTACACAGTGTTATGAACTGAGGCACCTCGGGAACATTGTCTCTCAACTGTGTTATAGAGTGTAGTACTACATTTCAGTGAAGTGTAAGGCTTTCCAAAGCTGCCGAACGTGTTTCTTTCTCTATTTCAATGGTATTCTGCCTTGTATAACACACATTTACCACTCTAGTCTCCTTTAAGTAAAGCATATACGATTCATACAGTGTTTCATGTGATCTTAACTCGAATTAAGGATTTCCCGGATCTTAGCTACCTTTTCTACACTAAGAACTGACTTGGAGATTCTCTTTCAGCTGTTCTAAACAAGTTCTCATCTGTTTACAGTCATTTTCACTGAATTATTCATGTTTTCATGTAGTTTCCTATATTCTTCCTTCTGGCCCAAGTATAAGCTTGCCCACTTTATCAAACAACTTCCTACACACTGTTATGAACTGAGGCAGCTGTGGAACATTGTCTCTCAACTGTGTTATAGAGTGTAGTACTACATTTCAGTGAAGTGTAAGGCTTTCCAAAGCTGCCGAAGGTGTTTCTTTCTCTATTTCAATGGTATTCTGCCTTATATAACACACATTTACCACTCTAGTCTCCTTTAAGTAAACAATATAGGATTCATACAGTGTTTCATGTGATCTTAACTCCAATTAAGGATTTCCCGGATTTAGCTACATTTTCTACACTAAGAACTGACTTGGAGAATCTCTTTCAGCTGTTCTAAAACAGGTTCTCATCTGTTTACAGTCATTTTCTCTGAATTATTCATGTTTTCATGTAGTTTCCTATATTCTGCCTTCTGGCCCAAGTATAAGCTTTGCCCACTTTATCAAACAACTTCCTACACACTGTTATGAACTGAGGCAGCTAGGGAACATTGTGTCTCAAATGTGTTATAGAGTGTAGTACTACATTTCTGTGAAGTGTAAGGCTTTCCAAAGCTGCCGAACGTGTTTCTTTCTCTATTTCAATGGTATTCTGCCTTGTATAACACACATTTAACACTCTAGTCTCCTTTAAGTAAAGAATATAGGATTCATACAGTGTTTCATGTGATCTTAACTGGAATTAAGGATTTCCCTTATCTTAGCTACCTTTTCTACACTAAGAACTGACTTGGAGATTCTCTTTCAGCTGTTCTAAACAAGTTCTCATCAGTTTACAGTCATTTTCAGTGAATTATTCATGTTTTCATGTAGTTTCCTATATTCTGCCTTCTGGCCCAAGTATAAGCTTTGCCCACTTTATCAAACAACTTCCTATACACTGTTATGAACTGAGGCAGCTAGGGAACATTGTCTCTCAACTGTGTTATAGAGTGTAGTACTACATTTCAGTGAAGTGTAAGGCTTTCCAAAGCTGCCGAAGGTGTTTCTTTCTCTATTTCAATGGTATTCTGCCTTGTATAACACACATTTACCACTCTAGTCTCCTTTAAGTAAAGAATATAGGATTCATACAGTGTTTCATGTGATCTTAACTCCAATTAAGGATTTCCCGGATTTAGCTACATTTTCTACAATAAGAACTGACTTGGAGAATCTCTTTCAGCTGTTCTAAAACAGGTTCTCATCTGTTTACACTCATTTTCTCCGAATTATTCATGTTTTCATGTAGTTTCCTATATTCTGAATTCTGGCCCAAGTATAAGCTTGCCCACTTTATCAAACAACTTCGTACACACTGTTATGAACTGAGGCAGCTCGGGAACATTGTCTCTCAACTGTGTTATAGAGTGTAGTACTACATTTCAGTGAAGTGTAAGGCTTTCCAAAGCTGCCGAACGTGTTTCTTTCTCTATTTCAACGGTATTCTGCCTTGTATAACACACATTTACCACTCTAGTCTCCTTTAAGTAATGAATATAGGATTCATACAGTGTTTGATGTTACCTTAACTCGAATTAAGGATTTCCCTTATCTTAGCTACCTTTTCTACACTAAGAACTGCCTTGGAGATTCTCTTTCAGCTGTTCTAAACAAGTTCTCATCTGTTTACAGTCATTTTCACGGAATTATTCATGTTTTCATGTAGTTTCCTATATTCTTCCTTCTGGCCCAAGTATAAGCTTGCCCACTTTATCAAACAACTTTTCTACTCACTGTTATGAATTGAGGCAGCTCGGGAACATTGTCTCTCAACTGTGTTATAGAGTGTAGTACTACATTTCAGTGAAGTGTAAGGCTTTCCAAAGCTGCCGAACCTGTTTCTTTCTCTATTTCAATGGCATTCTGCCTTATATACCACACATTTACCACTCTAGTCTCCTTTAAGTAAACAATATAGGATTCATACAGTGTTTGATGTTATCTTAACTCGAATTAAGGATTTCCCTTATCTTAGCTACCTTTTCTACACTTAGAACTGACTTGGAGATTCTCTTTCAGCTCTTCTAAACAAGTTCTCATCTGTTTACAGTCATTTTCACTGAATTATTCATGTTTTTATGTAGTTTCCTATATTCTTCCTTCTGGCCCAAGTATAAGCTTTGCCCACTTTATCAAACAACTTCCTACAAACTCTTATGAACTGAGGCAGCTAGGGAACATTGTCTCTCAACTGTGTTATAGAGTGTAGTACTACATTTCAGTGAAGTGTAAGGCTTTCCAAAGCTGCCGAACGTGTTTCTTTCTCTATTTCAATGGTATTCTGCCTTATATAACACACATTTACCACTCTAGTCTCCTTTGAGGAAAAAATATAGGATTCATACAGTCTTTCATGTGATCTTAACTCCAATTAAGGATTTCCCGGATTTAGCTACATTTTCTACACTAAGAACTGACTTGGAGAATCTCTTTCAGCTGTTCTAAAACAGGTTCTCATCTGTTTACACTCATTTTCTCTGAATTATTCATGTTTTCATGTAGTTTCCTATATTCTGACTTCTGGCCCAAGTATAAGCTTTGCCCACTTTATCAAACAACTTCCTACACACTGTTATGAACTGAGGCAGCTCCGGAACATTGTCTCTCAACTGTGTTATAGAGTGTAGTACTACAAATCAGTGAAGTGTAAGGCTTTCCAAAGCTGCCGAACGTGTTTCTTTCTCTATTTCAACGGTATTCTGCCTTGTATAACACACATTTACCACTCTAGTCTCCTTTAAGTAATGAATATAGGATTCATACAGTCTTTCATGTGATCTTAACTCCAATTAAGGATTTCCCGTATCTTAGCTACCTTTTCTACACTAAGAACTGCCTTGGAGATTCTCTTTCAGCTGTTCTAAACAAGTTCTCATCGGTTTACAGTCATTTTCACGGAATTATTCACGTTTTCATGTAGTTTCCTATATTCTTCCTTCTGGCCCAAGTATAAGCTTGCCCACTTTATCAAACAATTTCCTACACACTGTTATGAACTGAGGCAGCTCGGAAACATTGTCTCTCAACTGTGTTATAGAGTGTAGTACTACATTTCAGTGAAGTGTAAGGCTTTCCAAAGCTGCCGAACCTGTTTCTTTCTCTATTTCAATGGCATTCTGCCTTATATACCACACATTTCCCACTCTAGTCTCCTTTAAGTAAACAATATAGGATTCATACAGTGTTTGATGTTATCTTAACTCGAATTAAGGATTTCCCTTATCTTAGCTACCTTTTCTACACTTAGAACTGACTTGGAGATTCTCTTTCAGCTGTTCTAAAGAAGTTCTCATCTGTTTACAGTCATTTTCACTGAATTATTCATGTTTTTATGTAGTATCCTATATTCTTCCTTCTGACCAAGTATAAGCTTTGCCCACTTTATCAAACAACTTCCTACACACTGTTCTGAACTGAGGCAGCTAGGAACATTGTGTTTCAAATGTGTTATAGAGTGTAGTACTACATTTCAGTGAAGTGTAAGGTTTTCCGAAGCTGCCGAACGTGTTCCTTTCTCTATTTCAACGGTATTCTGCCTTGTATAACACACATTTACCACTCTAGTCTCCTTTAAGTAATGAATATAGGATTCATACAGTGTTTGATATTACCTTAACTCGAATTAAGGATTTCCCTTATCTTAGCTACCTTTTCTACACTAAGAACTGACTTGGAGATTCTCTTTCAGCTGTTCTAAACAAGTTCTCATCAGTTTACAGTCATTTTCAGTGAATTATTCATGTTTTCATGTAGTTTCCTATATTCTGCCTTCTGGCCCAAGTATAAGCTTTGCCCACTTTATCAAACAACTTCCTACACACTGTTATGAACTGAGGCAGCTAGGGAACATTGTCTCTCAACTGTGTTATAGAGTGTAGTACTACATTTCAGTGAAGTGTAAGGCTTTCCAAAGCTGCCGAAGGTGTTTCTTTCTCTATTTCAATGGTATTCTGCCTTGTATAACACACATTTACCACTCTAGTCTCCTTTAAGTAAAGAATATAGGATTCATACAGTGTTTCATGTGATGTTAACTCCAATTAAGGATTTCCCGGATTTAGCTACATTTTCTACAATAAGAACTGACTTGGAGAATCTCTTTCAGCTGTTCTAAAACAGGTTCCCATCTGTTTACACTCATTTTCTCTGAATTATTCATGTTTTCATGTAGTTTCCTATATTCTGACTTCTGGCCCAAGTATAAGCTTGCCCACTTTATCAAACAACTTCCTACACACTGTTATGAACTGAGGCAGCTCGGGAACATTGTCTCTCAACTGTGTTATAGAGTGTAGTACTACATTTCAGTGAAGTGTAAGGCTTTCCAGAGCTGCCGAAGGTGTTTCTTTCTCTATTTCAATGGCATTCTGCCTTATATACCACACATTTACCACTCTAGTCTCCTTTAAGTAAACAATATAGGATTCATAGAGTGTTTGATGTTATCTTAACTCGAATTAAGGATTTCCCTTATCTTAGCTACCTTTTCTACACTTAGAACTGACTTGGAGATTCTCTTTCAGCTGTTCTAAACAAGTTCTCATCTGTTTACAGTCATTTTCACTGAATTATTCATGTTTTTATGTAGTTTCCTATATTCTTCCTTCTGGCCCAAGTATAAGCTTTGCCCACTTTATCAAACAACTTCCTACACACTGTTATGAACTGAGGCAGCTAGGGAACATTGTCTCTCAACTGTGTTATAGAGTGTAGTACTACATTTCAGTGAAGTGTAAGGCTTTCCAAAGCTGCAGAACGTGTTTCTTTCTCTATTTCAATGGTATTCTGCCTTATATAACACACATTTACCACTCTAGTCTCCTTTGAGGAAAAAATATAGGATTCATACAGTCTTTCATGTGATCTTAACTCCAATTAAGGATTTCCCGGATTTAGCTACATTTTCTCCACTAAGAACTGACTTGGAGAATCTCTTTCAGCTGTTCTAAAACAGGTTCTCATCTGTTTACACTCATTTTCTCTGAATTATTCATGTTTTCATGTAGTTTTCTATATTCTGACTTCTGGCCCAAGAAGAAGCTTTGCCCACTTTTTCAAACAACTTCCTACACACTGTTATGAACTGAGGCAGCTAGGGAACATTGTGTTTCAAATGTGTTATAGAGTGTAGTACTACATTTCAGTGAAGTGTAAGACTTTCCAAAGCTGCCGAACGTGTTTCTTTCTCTATTTCAACGGTATTCTGCCTTGTATAACACACATTTACCACTCTAGTCTCCTTTAAGTAATGAATATAGGATTCATACAGTGTTTGATGTTACCTTAACTCGAATTAAGGATTTCCCTTATCTTACCTACCTTTTCTACACTAAGAACTGCCTTGGAGATTCTCTTTCAGCTGTTCTAAACAAGTTCTCATCTGTTTACAGTCATTTTCACGGAATTATTCATGTTTTCATGTAGTTTCCTATATTCTTCCTTCTGGCCCAAGTATAAGCTTGCCCACTTTATCAAACAACTTCCTACACACTGTTATGAACTGAGGCAGCTCGGGAACATTGTCTCTCAACTGTGTTATAGAGTGTAGTACTACATTTCAGTGAAGTGTAAGGCTTTCCAAAGCTGCCGAACGTGTTTCTTTCTCTATTTCAATGGCATTCTGCCTTATATACCACACATTTACCACTCTAGTCTCCTTTAAGTAAACAATATAGGATTCATACAGTGTTTGATGTTACCTTAACTCGAATTAAGGATTTCCCTTATCTTAGCTACCTTTTCTACACTAAGAACTGCCTTGGAGATTCTCTTTCAGCTGTTCTAAACAAGTTCTCATCTGTTTACAGTCATTTTCACTGAATTATTCATGTTTTCATGTAGTTTCCTATATTCTTCCTTCTGGCCCAAGTATAAGCTTGCCCACTTTATCAAACAACTTCCTACACACTGTTATGAACTGAGGGAGCTAGGGAACATTGTCTCTCAACTGTGTTATAGAGTGTAGTACTACATTTCAGTGAAGTGTAAGGCTTTCCAAAGCTGCCGAACGTGTTTCTTTCTCTATTTCAATGGTATTCTGCCTTATATAACACACATTTACCACTCTAGTCTCCTTTAAGTAAACAATATAGGATTCATACAGTGTTTCATGTGATCTTAACTCCAATTAAGGATTTCCCGGATTTAGCTACATTTTCTACACTAAGAACTGACTTGGAGAATCTCTTTCAGCTGTTCTAAAACAGGTTCTCATCTGTTTACAGTCATTTTCTCTGAATTATTCATGTTTTCATGTAGTTTCCTATATTCTGCCTTCTGGTCCAAGTATAAGCTTTGCCCACTTTATCAAACAACTTCCTACACACTGTTATGAACTGAGGCAGCTAGGGAACATTGTGTCTCAAATGTGTTATAGAGTGTAGTACTACATTTCTGTAAAGTGTAAGGCTTTCCAAAGCTGCCGAACGTGTTTCTTTCTCTATTTCAATGGTATTCTGCCTTGTATAACACACATTTAACACTCTAGTCTCCTTTAAGTAAAGAATATAGGATTCATACAGTGTTTCATGTGATCTTAACTGGAATTAAGGATTTCCCTTATCTTAGCTACCTTTTCTACACTAAGAACTGACTTGGAGATTCTCTTTCAGCTGTTCTAAACAAGTTCTCATCAGTTTACAGTCATTTTCAGTGAATTATTCATGTTTTCATGTAGTTTCCTATATTCTGCCTTCTGGCCCAAGTATAAGCTTTGCCCACTTTATCAAACAACTTCCTACACACTGTTATGAACTGAGGCAGCTAGGGAACATTGTCTCTCAACTGTGTTATAGAGTGTAGTACTACATTTCAGTGAAGTGTAAGGCTTTCCAAAGCTGCCGAAGGTGTTTCTTTCTCTATTTCAATGGTATTCTGCCTTGTATAACACACATTTACCACTCTAGTCTCCTTTAAGTAAAGAATATAGGATTCATACAGTGTTTCATGTGATCTTAACTCCAATTAAGGATTTCCCGGATTTAGCTACATTTTCTACAATAAGAACTGACTTGGAGAATCTCTTTCAGCTGTTCTAAAACAGGTTCCCATCTGTTTACACTCATTTTCTCTGAATTATTCATGTTTTCATGTAGTTTTCTATATTCTGACTTCTGGCCTAAGTATAAGCTTGCCCACTTTATCAAACAACTTCCTACACACTGTTATGAACTGAGGCAGCTCGGGAACATTGTCTCTCAACTGTGTTATAGAGTGTAGTACTACATTTCAGTGAAGTGTAAGGCTTTCCAAAGCTGCCGAAGGTGTTTCTTTCTCTATTTCAATGGCATTCTGCCTTATATACCACACATTTACCACTCTAGTCTCCTTTAAGTAAACAATATAGGATTCATACAGTGTTTGATGTTATCTTAACTCCAATTAAGGATTTCCCTTATCTTAGCTACCTTTTCTACACTTAGAACTGACTTGGAGATTCTCTTTCAGCTGTTCTAAACAAGTTCTCATCTGTTTACAGTCATTTTCACTGAATTATTCATGTTTTTATGTAGTTTCCTATATTCTTCCTTCTGGCCCAAGTATAAGCTTTGCCCACTTTATCAAACAACTTCCTACACACTGTTATGAACTGAGGCAGCTAGGGAACATTGTCTCTCAACTGTGTTATAGAGTGTAGTACTACATTTCAGTGAAGTGTAAGGCTTTCCAAAGCTGCCGAACGTGTTTCTTTCTCTATTTCAATGGTATTCTGCCTTATATAACACACATTTACCACTCTAGTCTCCTTTGAGGAAAAAATATAGGATTCATACAGTCTTTCATGTGATCTTAACTCCAATTAAGGATTTCCCGGATTTAGCTACATTTTCTACACTAAGAACTGACTTGGAGAATCTCTTTCAGCTGTTCTAAAACAGGTTCTCATCTGTTTACACTCATTTTCTCTGAATTATTCATGTTTTCATGTAGTTTCCTATATTCTGACTTCTGGCCCAAGTATAAGCTTTGCCCACTTTATCAAACAACTTCCTACACACTGTTATGGACTGAGGCAGCTAGGGAACATTGTGTCTCAAATGTGTTATAGAGTGTAGTACTACATTTCAGTGAAGTGTAAGGCTTTCCAAAGCTGCCAAACGTGTTTCTTTCTCTATTTCAATGGTATTCTGCCTTGTATAACACACATTTACCACTCTAGTCTCTTTTAAGTAATGAATATAGGATTCATACAGTGTTTGATGTTACCTTAACTCGAATAAAGGATTTCCCTTATCTTAGCTACCTTTTCTACACTAAGAACTGCCTTGGAGATTCTCTTTCAGCTGTTCTAAACAAGTTCTCATCTGTTTACAGTCATTTTCACTGAATTATTCATGTTTTCATGTAGTTTCCTATATTCTGCCTTCTGGCCCAAGTATAAGCTTTGCCCACTTTATCAAACAACTTCCTACACACTGTTATGAACTGAGGCAGCTAGGGAACATTGTCTCTCAACTGTGTTATAGAGTGTAGTACTACATTTCAGTGAAGTGTAAGGCTTTCCAAAGCTGCCGAAGGTGTTTCTTTCTCTATTTCAATGGTATTCTGCCTTGTATAACACACATTTACCACTCTAGTCTCCTTTAAGTAAAGAATATCGGATTCATACAGTGTTTCATGTGATCTTAACTCCAATTAAGGATTTCCCGGATTTAGCTACATTTTCTACAATAAGAACTGACTTGGAGAATCTCTTTCAGCTGTTCTAAAACAGGTTCCCATCTGTTTACACTCATTTTCTCTGAATTATTCATGTTTTCATGTAGTTTCCTATATTCTGACTTCTGGCCCAAGTATAAGCTTGCCCACTTTATCAAACAACTTCCTACACACTGTTATGAACTGAGGCAGCTCGGGAACATTGTCTCTCAACTGTGTTATAGAGTGTAGTACTACATTTCAGTGAAGTGTAAGGCTTTCCAAAGCTGCCGAAGGTGTTTCTTTCTCTATTTCAATGGCATTCTGCCTTATATACCACACATTTACCACTCTAGTCTCCTTTAAGTAAACAATATAGGATTCATACAGTGTTTGATGTTATCTTAACTCGAATTAAGGATTTCCCTTATCTTAGCTACCTTTTCTACACTTAGAACTGACTTGGAGATTCTCTTTCAGCTGTTCTAAACAAGTTCTCATCTGTTTACAGTCATTTTCACTGAATTATTCATGTTTTTATGTAGTTTCCTATATTCTTCCTTCTGGCCCAAGTATAAGCTTTGCCCACTTTATCAAACAACTTCCTACACACTGTTATGAACTGAGGCAGCTAGGGAACATTGTCTCTCAACTGTGTTATAGAGTGTAGTACTACATTTCAGTGAAGTGTAAGGCTTTCCAAAGCTGCCGAACGTGTTTCTTTCTCTATTTCAATGGTATTCTGCCTTATATAACACACATTTACCACTCTAGTCTCCTTTGAGGAAAAAATATAGGATTCATACAGTCTTTCATGTGATCTTAACTCCAGTTAAGGATTTCCCGGATTTAGCTACATTTTCTACACTAAGAACTGACTTGGAGAATCTCTTTCAGCTGTTCTAAAACAGGTTCTCATCTGTTTACACTCATTTTCTCTGAATTATTCATGTTTTCATGTAGTTTCCTATATTCTGACTTCTGGCCCATGTATAAGCTTTGCCCACTTTATCAAACAACTTCCTACACACTGTTATGGACTGAGGCAGCTAGGGAACATTGTGTCTCAAATGTGTTATAGAGTGTAGTACTACATTTCAGTGAAGTGTAAGGCTTTCCAAAGCTGCCGAACGTGTTTCTTTCTCTATTTCAATGGTATTCTGCCTTGTATAACACACATTTACCACTCTAGTCTCTTTTAAGTAATGAATATAGGATTCATACAGTGTTTGATGTTACCTTAACTCGAATTAAGGATTTCCCTTATCTTAGCTACCTTTTCTAAACTAAGAACTGCCTTGGAGATTCTCTTTCAGCTGTTCTAAACAAGTTCTCATCTGTTTACAGTCATTTTCACTGAATTATTCATGTTTTCATGTAGTTTCCTATATTCTTCCTTCTGGCCCAAGTATAAGCTTGCCCACTTTATCAAACAACTTCCTACACAATGTTATGAACTGAGGCAGCTCGGGAACATTGTCTCTAAACTGTGTTATAGAGTGTAGTACTACATTTCAGTGAAGTGTAAGGCTTTCCAAAGCTGCCGAACGTGTTTCTTTCTCTATTTCAATGGTATTCTGCCTTGTATAACACACATTTACCACTCTAGTCTCCTTTAAGTAAAGCATATAGGATTCATACAGTGTTTCATGTGATCTTAACTCGAATTAAGGATTTCCCGGATCTTAGCTAACATTTCTACACTAAGAACTGACTTTGAGATTCTCTTTCAGCTGTTCTAAACAAGTTCTCATCTGTTTACAGTCATTTTCACTGAATTATTCATGTTTTCATGTAGTTTCCTATATTCAGCCTTCTGGTCCAAGAATAAGCTTTGCGCACTTTATCAAATAACTTCCTACACACTGTTATGAACTGAGGGAGCTAGGGAACATTGTCTCTCAACTGTGTTATAGAGTGTAGTACTACATTTCAGTGAAGTGTAAGGCTTTCCTAAGCTGCCGAACGTGTTTCTTTCTCTATTTCAATGGTATTCTGCCTTATATAACACACATTTACCACTCTAGTCTCCTTTAAGTAAACAATATAGGATTCATACAGTGTTTCATGTGATCTTAACTCCAATTAAGGATTTCCCGGATTTAGCTACATTTTCTACACTAAGAACTGACTTGGAGAATCTCTTTCAGCTGTTCTAAAACAGGTTCTCATCTGTTTACAGTCATTTTCTCTGAATTATTCATGTTTTCATGTAGTTTCCTATATTCTGCCTTCTGGCCCAAGTATAAGCTTAGCCCACTTTATCAAACAACTTCCTACACACTGTTATGAACTGAGGCAGCTAGGGAACATTGTGTCTCAAATGTGTTATAGAGTGTAGTACTACACTTCTGTGAAATGTAAGGCTTTCCAAAGCTGCCGAACGTGTTTCTTTCTCTATTTCAATGGTATTCTGCCTTGTATAACACACATTTAACACTCTAGTCTCCTTTAAGTAAAGAATATAGGATTCATACAGTGTTTCATGTGATCTTAACTGGAATTAAGGATTTCCCTTATCTTAGCTACCTTTTCTACACTAAGAACTGACTTGGAGATTCTCTTTCAGCTGTTCTAAACAAGTTCTCATCTGTTTACAGTCATTTTCACTGAATTATTCATGTTTTCATGTAGTTTCCTATATTCTGCCTTCTGGCCCAAGTATAAGCTTTGCCCACTTTATCAAACAACTTCCTACACACTGTTATGAACTGAGGCAGCTAGGGAACATTGTCTCTCAACTGTGTTATAGAGTGTAGTACTACATTTCAGTGAAGTGTAAGGCTTTCCAAAGCTGCCGAAGGTGTTTCTTTCTCTATTTCAATGGTATTCTGCCTTGTATAACACACATTTACCACTCTAGTCTCCTTTAAGTAAAGAATATAGGATTCATACAGTGTTTCATGTGATCTTAACTCCAATTAAGGATTTCCCGGATTTAGCTACATTTTCTACAATAAGAACTGACTTGGAGAATCTCTTTCAGCTGTTCTAAAACAGGTTCTCATCTGTTTACAGTCATTTTCACTGAATTATTCATGTTTTTATGTAGTATCCTATATTCTTCCTTCTGGCCCAAGAAGAAGCTTTGCCCACTTTTTCAAACAACTTCCTACACACTGTTATGAACTGAGGCAGCTAGGGAACATTGTGTTTCAAATGTGTTATAGAGTGTAGTACTACATTTCAGTGAAGTGTAAGGCTTTCCAAAGCTGCCGAACGTGTTTCTTTCTCTATTTCAATGGTATTCTGCCTTGTATAACACACATTTACCACTCTAGTCTCCTTTAAGTAAAGCATATAGGATTCATACAGTGTTTCATGTGATCTTAACTCGAATTAAGGATTTCCCGGATCTTAGCTAACTTTTCTACACTAAGAACTGACTTTGAGATTCTCTTTCAGCTGTTCTAAACAAGTTCTCATCTGTTTACAGTCATTTTCACTGAATTATTCATGTTTTCATGTAGTTTCCTATTTTCTGCCTTCTGGCCCAAGTATAAGCTTTGCCCAGTTTATCAAACAACTTCCTACACACTGTTATGAACTGAGGCAGCTAGGGAACATTGTCTCTCAACTGTGTTATAGAGTGTAGTACTACATTTCAGTGAAGTGTAAGGCTTTCCAAAGCTGCCGAACGTGTTCCTTTCTCTATTTCAATGGTATTCTGCCTTATATAACACACATTTACCACTCTAGTCTCCTTTAAGTAAACAATATAGGATTCATACAGTGTTTCATGTGATCTTAACTCCAATTAAGGATTTCCCGGATTTAGCTACATTTTCTACAATAAGAACTGACTTGGAGAATCTCTTTCAGCTGTTCTAAAACAGGTTCTCATCTGTTTACACTCATTTTCTCTGAATTATTCATGTTTTCATGTAGTTTCCTATATTCTGACTTCTGGCCCAAGTATAAGCTTGCCCACTTTATCAAACAACTTCCTACACACTGTTATGAACTGAGGCAGCTCGGGAACATTGTCTCTCAACTGCGTTATAGAGTGTAGTACTACATTTCAGTGAAGTGTAAGGCTTTCCAAAGCTGCCGAACGTGTTTCTTTCTCTATTTCAATGGTATTCTGCCTTGTATAACACACATTTAGCACTCTAGTCTCTTTTAAGTAATGAATATAGGATTCATACAGTGTTTGATGTTACCTTAACTCGAATTAAGGATTTCCCTTATCTTAGCTACCTTTTCTACACTAAGAACTGCCTTGGAGATTCTCTTTCAGCTGTTCTAAACAAGTTCTCATCTGTTTACAGTCATTTTCACTGAATTATTCATGTTTTCATGTAGTTTCCTATATTCTTCCTTCTGGCCCAAGTATAAGCTTGCCCACTTTATCAAACAACTTCCTACACAGTGTTATGAACTGAGGCACCTCGGGAACATTGTCTCTCAACTGTGTTATAGAGTGTAGTACTACATTTCAGTGAAGTGTAAGGCTTTCCAAAGCTGCCGAACGTGTTTCTTTCTCTATTTCAATGGTATTCTGCCTTGTATAACACACATTTACCACTCTAGTCTCCTTTAAGTAAAGCATATACGATTCATACAGTGTTTCATGTGATCTTAACTCGAATTAAGGATTTCCCGGATCTTAGCTACCTTTTCTACACTAAGAACTGACTTGGAGATTCTCTTTCAGCTGTTCTAAACAAGTTCTCATCTGTTTACAGTCATTTTCACTGAATTATTCATGTTTTCATGTAGTTTCCTATATTCTTCCTTCTGGCCCAAGTATAAGCTTGCCCACTTTATCAAACAACTTCCTACACACTGTTATGAACTGAGGCAGCTGTGGAACATTGTCTCTCAACTGTGTTATAGAGTGTAGTACTACATTTCAGTGAAGTGTAAGGCTTTCCAAAGCTGCCGAACGTGTTTCTTTCTCTATTTCAACGGTATTCTGCCTTGTATAACACACATTTACCACTCTAGTCTCCTTTAAGTAAAGCATATACGATTCATACAGTGTTTCATGTGATCTTAACTCCAATTAAGGATTTCCCGGATTTAGCTACATTTTCTACACTAAGAACTGACTTGGAGAATCTCTTTCAGCTGTTCTAAAACAGGTTCTCATCTGTTTACAGTCATTTTCTCTGCATTATTCATGTTTTCATGTAGTTTCCTATATTCTGCCTTCTGGCCCAAGTATAAGCTTTGCCCACTTTATCAAACAACTTCCTACACACTGTTATGAACTGAGGCAGCTAGGGAACATTTTGTCTCAAATGTGTTATAGAGTGTAGTACTACATTTCTGTAAAGTGTAAGGGTTTCCAAAGCTGCCGAAGGTGTTTCTTTCTCTATTTCAATGGTATTCTGCCTTGTATAACACACATTTACCACTCTAGTCTCCTTTAAGTAAAGAATATAGGATTCATACAGTGTTTCATGTGATCTTAACTGGAATTAAGGATTTCCCTTATCTTAGCTACCTTTTCTACACTAAGAACTGACTTGGAGATTCTCTTTCAGCTGTTCTAAACAAGTTCTCATCAGTTTACAGTCATTTTCAGTGAATTATTCATGTTTTCATGTAGTTTCCTATATTCTGCCTTCTGGCCCAAGTATAAGCTTTGCCCACTTTATCAAACAACTTCCTACACACTGTTATGAACTGAGGCAGCTAGGGAACATTGTCTCTCAACTGTGTTATAGAGTGTAGTACTACATTTCAGTGAAGTGTAAGGCTTTCCAAAGCTGCCGAACGTGTTTCTTTCTCTATTTCAATGGTATTCTGCCTTGTATAACACACATTTACCACTCTAGTCTCTTTTAAGTAATGAATATAGGATTCATACAGTGTTTGATGTTCCCTTAACTCGAATTAAGGATTTCCCTTATCTTAGCTACCTTTTCTACACTAAGAACTGCCTTGGAGATTCTCTTTCAGCTGTTCTAAACAAGTTCTCATCTGTTTACAGTCATTTTCACTGAATTATTCATGTTTTCATGTAGTTTCCTATATTCTTCCTTCTGGCCCAAGTATAAGCTTGCCCACTTTATCAAACAACTTCCTACACAGTGATATGAACTGAGGCACCTCGGGAACATTGTCTCTCAACTGTGTTATAGAGTGTAGTACTACATTTCAGTGAAGTGTAAGGCTTTCCAAAGCTGCCGAACGTGTTTCTTTCTCTATTTCAATGGTATTCTGCCTTGTATAACACACATTTACCACTCTAGTCTCCTTTAAGTAAAGCATATAGGATTCATACAGTGTTTCATGTGATCTTAACTCGAATTAAGGATTTCCCGGATCTTAGCTAACTTTTCTACACTAAGAACTGACTTTGAGATTCTCTTTCAGCTGTTCTAAACAAGTTCTCATCTGTTTACAGTCATTTTCACTGAATTATTCATGTTTTCATGTAGTTTCCTATTTTCTGCCTTCTGGCCCAAGTATAAGCTTTGCCCAGTTTATCAAACAACTTCCTACACACTGTTATGAACTGAGGCAGCTAGGGAACATTGTCTCTCAACTGTGTTATAGAGTGTAGTACTACATTTCAGTGAAGTGTAAGGCTTTCCAAAGCTGCCGAACGTGTTCCTTTCTCTATTTCAATGGTATTCTGCCTTATATAACACACATTTACCACTCTAGTCTCCTTTAAGTAAACAATATAGGATTCATACAGTGTTTCATGTGATCTTAACTCCAATTAAGGATTTCCCGGATTTAGCTACATTTTCTACAATAAGAACTGACTTGGAGAATCTCTTTCAGCTGTTCTAAAACAGGTTCTCATCTGTTTACACTCATTTTCTCTGAATTATTCATGTTTTCATGTAGTTTCCTATATTCTGACTTCTGGCCCAAGTATAAGCTTGCCCACTTTATCAAACAACTTCCTACACACTGTTATGAACTGAGGCAGCTCGGGAACATTGTCTCTCAACTGCGTTATAGAGTGTAGTACTACATTTCAGTGAAGTGTAAGGCTTTCCAAAGCTGCCGAACGTGTTTCTTTCTCTATTTCAATGGTATTCTGCCTTGTATAACACACATTTAGCACTCTAGTCTCTTTTAAGTAATGAATATAGGATTCATACAGTGTTTGATGTTACCTTAACTCGAATTAAGGATTTCCCTTATCTTAGCTACCTTTTCTACACTAAGAACTGCCTTGGAGATTCTCTTTCAGCTGTTCTAAACAAGTTCTCATCTGTTTACAGTCATTTTCACTGAATTATTCATGTTTTCATGTAGTTTCCTATATTCTTCCTTCTGGCCCAAGTATAAGCTTGCCCACTTTATCAAACAACTTCCTACACAGTGTTATGAACTGAGGCACCTCGGGAACATTGTCTCTCAACTGTGTTATAGAGTGTAGTACTACATTTCAGTGAAGTGTAAGGCTTTCCAAAGCTGCCGAACGTGTTTCTTTCTCTATTTCAATGGTATTCTGCCTTGTATAACACACATTTACCACTCTAGTCTCCTTTAAGTAAAGCATATACGATTCATACAGTGTTTCATGTGATCTTAACTCGAATTAAGGATTTCCCGGATCTTAGCTACCTTTTCTACACTAAGAACTGACTTGGAGATTCTCTTTCAGCTGTTCTAAACAAGTTCTCATCTGTTTACAGTCATTTTCACTGAATTATTCATGTTTTCATGTAGTTTCCTATATTCTTCCTTCTGGCCCAAGTATAAGCTTGCCCACTTTATCAAACAACTTCCTACACAGTGTTATGAACTGAGGCACCTCGGGAACATTGTCTCTCAACTGTGTTATAGAGTGTAGTACTACATTTCAGTGAAGTGTAAGGCTTTCCAAAGCTGCCGAACGTGTTTCTTTCTCTATTTCAATGGTATTCTGCCTTATATAACACACATTTACCACTCTAGTCTCCTTTAAGTAAACAATATAGGATTCATACAGTGTTTCATGTGATCTTAACTCCAATTAAGGATTTCCCGGATTTAGCTACATTTTCTACACTAAGAACTGACTTGGAGAATCTCTTTCAGCTGTTCTAAAACAGGTTCTCATCTGTTTACAGTCATTTTCTCTGAATTATTCATGTTTTCATGTAGTTTCCTATATTCTGCCTTCTGGCCCAAGTATAAGCTTTGCCCACTTTATCAAACAACTTCCTACACACTGTTATGAACTGAGGCAGCTAGGGAACATTGTGTCTCAAATGTGTTATAGAGTGTAGTACTACATTTCTGTGAAGTGTAAGGCTTTCCAAAGCTGCCGAACGTGTTTCTTTCTCTATTTCAATGGTATTCTGCCTTGTATAACACACATTTAACACTCTAGTCTCCTTTAAGTAAAGAATATAGGATTCATACAGTGTTTCATGTGATCTTAACTGGAATTAAGGATTTCCCTTATCTTAGCTACCTTTTCTACACTAAGAACTGACTTGGAGAATCTCTTTCAGCTGTTCTAAAACAGGTTCTCATCTGTTTACACTCATTTTCTCCGAATTATTCATGTTTTCATGTAGTTTCCTATATTCTGACTTCTGGCCCAAGTATAAGCTTGCCCACTTTATCAAACAACTTCGTACACACTGTTATGAACTGAGGCAGCTCGGGAACATTGTCTCTCAACTGTGTTATAGAGTGTAGTACTACATTTCAGTGAAGTGTAAGGCTTTCCAAAGCTGCCGAACGTGTTTCTTTCTCTATTTCAACGGTATTCTGCCTTGTATAACACACATTTACCACTCTAGTCTCCTTTAAGTAATGAATATAGGATTCATACAGTGTTTGCTATTACCTTAACTCGAATTAAGGATTTCCCTTATCTTAGCTACCTTTTCTACACTAAGAACTGCCTTGGAGATTCTCTTTCAGCTGTTCTAAACAAGTTCTCATCTGTTTACAGTCATTTTCACGGAATTATTCATGTTTTCATGTAGTTTCCTATATTCTTCCTTCTGGCCCAAGTATAAGCTTGCCCACTTTATCAAACAACTTTTCTACTCACTGTTATGAATTGAGGCAGCTCGGGAACATTGTCTCTCAACTGTGTTATAGAGTGTAGTACTACATTTCAGTGAAGTGTAAGGCTTTCCAAAGCTGCCGAACCTGTTTCTTTCTCTATTTCAATGGCATTCTGCCTTATATACCACACATTTACCACTCTAGTCTCCTTTAAGTAAACAATATAGGATTCATACAGTGTTTGATGTTATCTTAACTCGAATTAAGGATTTCCCTTATCTTAGCTACCTTTTCTACACTTAGAACTGACTTGGAGATTCTCTTTCAGCTCTTCTAAACAAGTTCTCATCTGTTTACAGTCATTTTCACTGAATTATTCATGTTTTTATGTAGTTTCCTATATTCTTCCTTCTGGCCCAAGTATAAGCTTTGCCCACTTTATCAAACAACTTCCTACAAACTCTTATGAACTGAGGCAGCTAGGGAACATTGTCTCTCAACTGTGTTATAGAGTGTAGTACTACATTTCAGTGAAGTGTAAGGCTTTCCAAAGCTGCCGAACGTGTTTCTTTCTCTATTTCAACGGTATTCTGCCTTGTATAACACACATTTACCACTCTAGTCTCCTTTAAGTAAAGCATATACGATTCATACAGTGTTTCATGTGATCTTAACTCCAATTAAGGATTTCCCGGATTTAGCTACATTTTCTACACTAAGAACTGACTTGGAGAATCTCTTTCAGCTGTTCTAAAACAGGTTCTCATCTGTTTACAGTCATTTTCTCTGCATTATTCATGTTTTCATGTAGTTTCCTATATTCTGCCTTCTGGCCCAAGTATAAGCTTTGCCCACTTTATCAAACAACTTCCTACACACTGTTATGAACTGAGGCAGCTAGGGAACATTTTGTCTCAAATGTGTTATAGAGTGTAGTACTACATTTCTGTAAAGTGTAAGGGTTTCCAAAGCTGCCGAAGGTGTTTCTTTCTCTATTTCAATGGTATTCTGCCTTGTATAACACACATTTACCACTCTAGTCTCCTTTAAGTAAAGAATATAGGATTCATACAGTGTTTCATGTGATCTTAACTGGAATTAAGGATTTCCCTTATCTTAGCTACCTTTTCTACACTAAGAACTGACTTGGAGATTCTCTTTCAGCTGTTCTAAACAAGTTCTCATCAGTTTACAGTCATTTTCAGTGAATTATTCATGTTTTCATGTAGTTTCCTATATTCTGCCTTCTGGCCCAAGTATAAGCTTTGCCCACTTTATCAAACAACTTCCTACACACTGTTATGAACTGAGGCAGCTAGGGAACATTGTCTCTCAACTGTGTTATAGAGTGTAGTACTACATTTCAGTGAAGTGTAAGGCTTTCCAAAGCTGCCGAACGTGTTTCTTTCTCTATTTCAATGGTATTCTGCCTTGTATAACACACATTTACCACTCTAGTCTCTTTTAAGTAATGAATATAGGATTCATACAGTGTTTGATGTTACCTTAACTCGAATTAAGGATTTCCCTTATCTTAGCTACCTTTTCTACACTAAGAACTGCCTTGGAGATTCTCTTTCAGCTGTTCTAAACAAGTTCTCATCTGTTTACAGTCATTTTCACTGAATTATTCATGTTTTCATGTAGTTTCCTATATTCTTCCTTCTGGCCCAAGTATAAGCTTGCCCACTTTATCAAACAACTTCCTACACAGTGATATGAACTGAGGCACCTCGGGAACATTGTCTCTCAACTGTGTTATAGAGTGTAGTACTACATTTCAGTGAAGTGTAAGGCTTTCCAAAGCTGCCGAACGTGTTTCTTTCTCTATTTCAATGGTATTCTGCCTTGTATAACACACATTTACCACTCTAGTCTCCTTTAAGTAAAGCATATAGGATTCATACAGTGTTTCATGTGATCTTAACTCGAATTAAGGATTTCCCGGATCTTAGCTAACTTTTCTACACTAAGAACTGACTTTGAGATTCTCTTTCAGCTGTTCTAAACAAGTTCTCATCTGTTTACAGTCATTTTCACTGAATTATTCATGTTTTCATGTAGTTTCCTATTTTCTGCCTTCTGGCCCAAGTATAAGCTTTGCCCAGTTTATCAAACAACTTCCTACACACTGTTATGAACTGAGGCAGCTAGGGAACATTGTCTCTCAACTGTGTTATAGAGTGTAGTACTACATTTCAGTGAAGTGTAAGGCTTTCCAAAGCTGCCGAACGTGTTCCTTTCTCTATTTCAATGGTATTCTGCCTTATATAACACACATTTACCACTCTAGTCTCCTTTAAGTAAACAATATAGGATTCATACAGTGTTTCATGTGATCTTAACTCCAATTAAGGATTTCCCGGATTTAGCTACATTTTCTACAATAAGAACTGACTTGGAGAATCTCTTTCAGCTGTTCTAAAACAGGTTCTCATCTGTTTACACTCATTTTCTCTGAATTATTCATGTTTTCATGTAGTTTCCTATATTCTGACTTCTGGCCCAAGTATAAGCTTGCCCACTTTATCAAACAACTTCCTACACACTGTTATGAACTGAGGCAGCTCGGGAACATTGTCTCTCAACTGCGTTATAGAGTGTAGTACTACATTTCAGTGAAGTGTAAGGCTTTCCAAAGCTGCCGAACGTGTTTCTTTCTCTATTTCAATGGTATTCTGCCTTGTATAACACACATTTAGCACTCTAGTCTCTTTTAAGTAATGAATATAGGATTCATACAGTGTTTGATGTTACCTTAACTCGAATTAAGGATTTCCCTTATCTTAGCTACCTTTTCTACACTAAGAACTGCCTTGGAGATTCTCTTTCAGCTGTTCTAAACAAGTTCTCATCTGTTTACAGTCATTTTCACTGAATTATTCATGTTTTCATGTAGTTTCCTATATTCTTCCTTCTGGCCCAAGTATAAGCTTGCCCACTTTATCAAACAACTTCCTACACAGTGTTATGAACTGAGGCACCTCGGGAACATTGTCTCTCAACTGTGTTATAGAGTGTAGTACTACATTTCAGTGAAGTGTAAGGCTTTCCAAAGCTGCCGAACGTGTTTCTTTCTCTATTTCAATGGTATTCTGCCTTGTATAACACACATTTACCACTCTAGTCTCCTTTAAGTAAAGCATATACGATTCATACAGTGTTTCATGTGATCTTAACTCGAATTAAGGATTTCCCGGATCTTAGCTACCTTTTCTACACTAAGAACTGACTTGGAGATTCTCTTTCAGCTGTTCTAAACAAGTTCTCATCTGTTTACAGTCATTTTCACTGAATTATTCATGTTTTCATGTAGTTTCCTATATTCTTCCTTCTGGCCCAAGTATAAGCTTGCCCACTTTATCAAACAACTTCCTACACAGTGTTATGAACTGAGGCACCTCGGGAACATTGTCTCTCAACTGTGTTATAGAGTGTAGTACTACATTTCAGTGAAGTGTAAGGCTTTCCAAAGCTGCCGAACGTGTTTCTTTCTCTATTTCAATGGTATTCTGCCTTATATAACACACATTTACCACTCTAGTCTCCTTTAAGTAAACAATATAGGATTCATACAGTGTTTCATGTGATCTTAACTCCAATTAAGGATTTCCCGGATTTAGCTACATTTTCTACACTAAGAACTGACTTGGAGAATCTCTTTCAGCTGTTCTAAAACAGGTTCTCATCTGTTTACAGTCATTTTCTCTGAATTATTCATGTTTTCATGTAGTTTCCTATATTCTGCCTTCTGGCCCAAGTATAAGCTTTGCCCACTTTATCAAACAACTTCCTACACACTGTTATGAACTGAGGCAGCTAGGGAACATTGTGTCTCAAATGTGTTATAGAGTGTAGTACTACATTTCTGTGAAGTGTAAGGCTTTCCAAAGCTGCCGAACGTGTTTCTTTCTCTATTTCAATGGTATTCTGCCTTGTATAACACACATTTAACACTCTAGTCTCCTTTAAGTAAAGAATATAGGATTCATACAGTGTTTCATGTGATCTTAACTGGAATTAAGGATTTCCCTTATCTTAGCTACCTTTTCTACACTAAGAACTGACTTGGAGAATCTCTTTCAGCTGTTCTAAAACAGGTTCTCATCTGTTTACACTCATTTTCTCCGAATTATTCATGTTTTCATGTAGTTTCCTATATTCTGACTTCTGGCCCAAGTATAAGCTTGCCCACTTTATCAAACAACTTCGTACACACTGTTATGAACTGAGGCAGCTCGGGAACATTGTCTCTCAACTGTGTTATAGAGTGTAGTACTACATTTCAGTGAAGTGTAAGGCTTTCCAAAGCTGCCGAACGTGTTTCTTTCTCTATTTCAACGGTATTCTGCCTTGTATAACACACATTTACCACTCTAGTCTCCTTTAAGTAATGAATATAGGATTCATACAGTGTTTGCTATTACCTTAACTCGAATTAAGGATTTCCCTTATCTTAGCTACCTTTTCTACACTAAGAACTGCCTTGGAGATTCTCTTTCAGCTGTTCTAAACAAGTTCTCATCTGTTTACAGTCATTTTCACGGAATTATTCATGTTTTCATGTAGTTTCCTATATTCTTCCTTCTGGCCCAAGTATAAGCTTGCCCACTTTATCAAACAACTTTTCTACTCACTGTTATGAATTGAGGCAGCTCGGGAACATTGTCTCTCAACTGTGTTATAGAGTGTAGTACTACATTTCAGTGAAGTGTAAGGCTTTCCAAAGCTGCCGAACCTGTTTCTTTCTCTATTTCAATGGCATTCTGCCTTATATACCACACATTTACCACTCTAGTCTCCTTTAAGTAAACAATATAGGATTCATACAGTGTTTGATGTTATCTTAACTCGAATTAAGGATTTCCCTTATCTTAGCTACCTTTTCTACACTTAGAACTGACTTGGAGATTCTCTTTCAGCTCTTCTAAACAAGTTCTCATCTGTTTACAGTCATTTTCACTGAATTATTCATGTTTTTATGTAGTTTCCTATATTCTTCCTTCTGGCCCAAGTATAAGCTTTGCCCACTTTATCAAACAACTTCCTACAAACTCTTATGAACTGAGGCAGCTAGGGAACATTGTCTCTCAACTGTGTTATAGAGTGTAGTACTACATTTCAGTGAAGTGTAAGGCTTTCCAAAGCTGCCGAACGTGTTTCTTTCTCTATTTCAATGGTATTCTGCCTTATATAACACACATTTACCACTCTAGTCTCCTTTGAGGAAAAAATATAGGATTCATACAGTCTTTCATGTGATCTTAACTCCAATTAAGGATTTCCCGGATTTAGCTACATTTTCTACACTAAGAACTGACTTGGAGAATCTCTTTCAGCTGTTCTAAAACAGGTTCTCATCTGTTTACACTCATTTTCTCTGAAATATTCATGTTTTCATGTAGTTTCCTATATTCTGACTTCTGGCCCAAGTATAAGCTTTGCCCACTTTATCAAACAACTTCCTACACACTGTTATGAACTGAGGCAGCTCCGGAACATTGTCTCTCAACTGTGTTATAGAGTGTAGTACTACAAATCAGTGAAGTGTAAGGCTTTCCAAAGCTGCCGAACGTGTTTCTTTCTCTATTTCAACGGTATTCTGCCTTGTATAACACACATTTACCACTCTAGTCTCCTTTAAGTAATGAATATAGGATTCATACAGTGTTTGATGTTACCTTAACTCGAATTAAGGATTTCCCGTATCTTAGCTACCTTTTCTACACTAAGAACTGCCTTGGAGATTCTCTTTCAGCTGTTCTAAACAAGTTCTCATCGGTTTACAGTCATTTTCACGGAATTATTCATGTTTTCATGTAGTTTCCTATATTCTTCCTTCTGGCCCAAGTATAAGCTTGCCCACTTTATCAAACAATTTCCTACACACTGTTATGAACTGAGGCAGCTCGGAAACATTGTCTCTCAACTGTGTTATAGAGTGTAGTACTACATTTCAGTGAAGTGTAAGGCTTTCCAAAGCTGCCGAACCTGTTTCTTTCTCTATTTCAATGGCATTCTGCCTTATATACCACACATTTACCACTCTAGTCTCCTTTAAGTAAACAATATAGGATTCATACAGTGTTTGATGTTATCTTAACTCGAATTAAGGATTTCCCTTATCTTAGCTACCTTTTCTACACTTAGAACTGACTTGGAGATTCTCTTTCAGCTGTTCTAAACAAGTTCTCATCTGTTTACAGTCATTTTCACTGAATTATTCATGTTTTTATGTAGTATCCTATATTCTTCCTTCTGACCAAGTATAAGCTTTGCCCACTTTATCAAACAACTTCCTACACACTGTTCTGAACTGAGGCAGCTAGGAACATTGTGTTTCAAATGTGTTATAGAGTGTAGTACTACATTTCAGTGAAGTGTAAGGCTTTCCAAAGCTGCCGAACGTGTTTCTTTCTCTATTTCAACGGTATTCTGCCTTGTATAACACACATTTACCACTCTAGTCTCCTTTAAGTAATGAATATAGGATTCATACAGTGTTTGATGTTACCTTAACTCGAATTAAGGATTTCCCTTATCTTAGCTACCTTTTCTACACTAAGAACTGCCTTGGAGATTCTCTTTCAGCTGTTCTAAACAAGTTCTCATCAGTTTACAGTCATTTTCAATGAATTATTCATGTTTTCATGTAGTTTCCTATATTCTGCCTTCTGGCCCAAGTATAAGCTTGCCCACTTTATCAAACAACTTCCTACACAGTGTTATGAACTGAGGCACCTCGGGAACATTGTCTCTCAACTGTGTTATAGAGTGTAGTACTACATTTCAGTGAAGTGTAAGGCTTTCCAAAGGTGCCGAACGTGTTTCTTTCTCTATTTCAATGGTATTCTGCCTTGTATAACACACATTTACCACTCTAGTCTCCTTTAAGTAAAGCATATACGATTCATACAGTGTTTCATGTGATCTTAACTCGAATTAAGGATTTCCCGGATCTTAGATACCTTTTCTACACTAAGAACTGACTTGGAGATTCTCTTTCAGCTGTTCTAAACAAGTTCTCATCTGTTTACAGTCATTTTCTCTGAATTATTCATGTTTTCATGTAGTTTCCTACATTCTGCCTTCTGGCCCAAGTATAAGCTTTGCCCACTTTATCAAACAACTTCCTACACACTGTTATGAACTGAGGCAGCTAGGGAACATTGTGTCTCAAATGTGTTATAGAGTGTAGTACTACATTTCTGTGAAGTGTAAGGCTTTCCAAAGCTGCCGAACGTGTTTCTTTCTCTATTTCAATGGTATTCTGCCTTGTATAACACACATTTAACACTCTAGTCTCCTTTAAGTAAAGAATATAGGATTCATACAGTGTTTCATGTGATCTTAACTGGAATTAAGGATTTCCCTTATCTTAGCTACCTTTTCTACACTAAGAACTGACTTGGAGATTCTCTTTCAGCTGTTCTAAACAAGTTCTCATCAGTTTACAGTCATTTTCAGTGAATTATTCATGTTTTCATGTAGTTTCCTATATTCTGCCTTCTGGCCCAAGTATAAGCTTTGCCCACTTTATCAAACAACTTCCTATACACTGTTATGAACTGAGGCAGCTAGGGAACATTGTCTCTCAACTGTGTTATAGAGTGTAGTACTACATTTCAGTGAAGTGTAAGGCTTTCCAAAGCTGCCGAAGGTGTTTCTTTCTCTATTTCAATGGTATTCTGCCTTGTATAACACACATTTACCACTCTAGTCTCCTTTAAGTAAAGAATATAGGATTCATACAGTGTTTCATGTGATCTTAACTCCAATTAAGGATTTCCCGGATTTAGCTACATTTTCTACAATAAGAACTGACTTGGAGAATCTCTTTCAGCTGTTCTAAAACAGGTTCTCATCTGTTTACACTCATTTTCTCTGAATTATTCATGTTTTCATGTAGTTTCCTATATTCTGACTTCTGGCCCAAGTATAAGCTTGCCCACTTTATCAAACAACTTCCTACACACTGTTATGAACTGAGGCAGCTCCGGAACATTGTCTCTCAACTGTGTTATAGAGTGTAGTACTACATTTCAGTGAAGTGTAAGGCTTTCCAAAGCTGCCGAACGTGTTTCTTTCTCTATTTCAATGGTATTCTGCCTTGTATAACACACATTTACCACTCTAGTCTCCTTTAAGTAATGAATATAGGATTCATACAGTGTTTGATGTTACCTTAACTCGAATTAAGGATTTCCCTTATCTTAGCTACCTTTTCTACACTAAGAACTGCCTTGGAGATTCTCTTTCAGCTGTTCTAAACAAGTTCTCATCTGTTTACAGTCATTTTCACGGAATTATTCATGTTTTCATGTAGTTTCCTATATTCTTCCTTCTGGCCCAAGTATAAGCTTGCCCACTTTATCAAACAACTTTTCTACTCACTGTTATGAATTGAGGCAGCTCGGGAACATTGTCTCTCAACTGTGTTATAGAGTGTAGTACTACATTTCAGTGAAGTGTAAGGCTTTCCAAAGCTGCCGAACCTGTTTCTTTCTCTATTTCAATGGCATTCTGCCTTATATACCACACATTTACCACTCTAGTCTCCTTTAAGTAAACAATATAGGATTCATACAGTGTTTGATGTTATCTTAACTCGAATTAAGGATTTCCCTTATCTTAGCTACCTTTTCTACACTTAGAACTGTCTTGGAGATTCTCTTTCAGCTCTTCTAAACAAGTTCTCATCTGTTTACAGTCATTTTCACTGAATTATTCATGTTTTTATGTAGTTTCCTATATTCTTCCTTCTGGCCCAAGTATAAGCTTTGCCCACTTTATCAAACAACTTCCTACACACTCTTATGAACTGAGGCAGCTAGGGAACATTGTCTCTCAACTGTGTTATAGAGTGTAGTACTACATTTCAGTGAAGTGTAAGGCTTTCCAAAGCTGCCGAACGTGTTTCTTTCTCTATTTCAATGGTATTCTGCCTTATATAAGACACATTTACCACTCTAGTCTCCTTTGAGGAAAAAATATAGGATTCATACAGTCTTTCATGTGATCTTAACTCCAATTAAGGATTTCCCGGATTTAGCTACATTTTCTACACTAAGAACTGACTTGGAGAATCTCTTTCAGCTGTTCTAAAACAGGTTCTCACCTGTTTACACTCATTTTCTCTGAATTATTCATGTTTTCATGTAGTTTCCTATATTCTGACTTCTGGCCCAAGTATAAGCTTTGCCCACTTTATCAAACAACTTCCTACACACTGTTATGAACTGAGGCAGCTCCGGAACATTGTCTCTCAACTGTGTTATAGAGTGTAGTACTACAAATCAGTGAAGTGTAAGTCTTTCCAAAGCTGCCAAACGTGTTTCTTTCTCTATTTCAATGGTATTCTGCCTTGTATAACAC
The DNA here is from genome assembly GCF_964339955.1 of Pipistrellus hanaki. NCBI lineage: Eukaryota > Metazoa > Chordata > Mammalia > Chiroptera > Vespertilionidae > Pipistrellus > Pipistrellus hanaki. Next base: position 98,938,034 of record NC_140507.1, on the reverse strand, counting down.
ACATTTACCACTCTAGTCTCTTTTAAGTAAAGAATATAGGATTCATACAGTGTTTCATGTGATCTTAACTCGAATTAAGGATTTCCCCGATCTTAGCTAACTTTTCTACACTAATAACTGACTTGGAGAATCTCTTTCAGCTGTTCTAAACAAGTTCTCAACTGTTTACAGTCATTTACACTGAATTATTCATGTTTTCATGTAGTTTCCTCTATTCTGCCTTCTGGTCCAAGAATAAGCTTTGCCCACTTTATCAAACAACTTCCAACACACTGTTATGAACTGAGGCAGCTAGGGAACATTGTGTCTCAAATGTGTTATAGAGTGTAGTACTACATTTCAGTGAAGTGTAAGGCTTTCCAAAGCTGCCGAACGTGTTTCTTTCTCTATTTCAATGGTATTCTGCCTTGTATAACACACATTTACCACTCTAGTCTCCTTTAAGTAATGAATATAGGATTCATACAGTGTTTGATGTTACCTTAACTCGAATTAAGGATTTCCCTTATCTTAGCTACCTTTTCTACACTAAGAACTGCCTTGGAGATTCTCTTTCAGCTGTTCTAAACAAGTTCTCATCAGTTTACAGTCATTTTCAATGAATTATTCATATTTTCATGTAGTTTCCTATATTCTGCCTTCTGGCCCAAGTATAAGCTTTGCCCACTTTATCAAACAACTTCCTACACACTGTTATGAACTGAGGCAGCTAGGGAACATTGTCTCTCAACTGTGTTATAGAGTGTAGTACTACATTTCAGTGAAGTGTAAGGCTTTCCAAAGCTGCCGAAGGTGTTTCTTTCTCTCTTTCAATGGTATTCTGCCTTGTATAACACACATTTACCACTCTAGTCTCCTTTAAGTAAAGAATATAGGATTCATACAGTGTTTCATGTGATCTTAACTCCAATTAAGGATTTCCCGGATTTAGCTACATTTTCTACAATAAGAACTGACTTGGAGAATCTCTTTCAGCTGTTCTAAAACAGGTTCTCATCTGTTTACACTCATTTTCTCTGAATTATTCATGTTTTCATGTAGTTTCCTATATTCTGACTTCTGGCACAAGTATAAGCTTGCCCACTTTATCAAACAACTTCCTACACACTGTTATGAACTGAGGCAGCTCGTGAACATTGTCTCTCAACTGTGTTATATAGTGTAGTACTACATTTCAGTGAAGTGTAAGGCTTTCCAAAGCTGCCGAACGTGTTTCTTTCTCTATTTCAATGGTATTCTGCCTTGTATAAAACACATTTACCACTCTAGTCTCTTTTAAGTAATGAATATAGGATTCATACAGTGTTTGATGTTACCTTAACTCGAATTAAGGATTTCCCTTATCTTAGCTACCTTTTCTACACTAAGAACTGCCTTGGAGATTCTCTTTCAGCTGTTCTAAACAAGTTCTCATCTGTTTACAGTCATTTTCACTGAATTATTCATGTTTTCATGTAGTTTCCTATATTCTTCCTTCTGGCCCAAGTATAAGCTTGCCCACTTTATCAAACAACTTCCTACACAGTGTTATGAACTGAGGCACCTCGGGAACATTGTCTCTCAACTGTGTTATAGAGTGTAGTACTACATTTCAGTGAAGTGTAAGGCTTTCCAAAGGTGCCGAACGTGTTTCTTTCTCTATTTCAATGGTATTCTGCCTTGTATAACACACATTTACCACTCTAGTCTCCTTTAAGTAAAGCATATACGATTCATACAGTGTTTCATGTGATCTTAACTCGAATTAAGGATTTCCCGGATCTTAGCTACCTTTTCTACACTAAGAACTGACTTGGAGATTCTCTTTCAGCTGTTCTAAACAAGTTCTCATCTGTTTACAGTCATTTTCTCTGAATTATTCATGTTTTCATGTAGTTTCCTATATTCTGCCTTCTGGCCCAAGTATAAGCTTTGCCCACTTTATCAAACAACTTCCTACACACTGTTATGAACTGAGGCAGCTAGGGAACATTGTGTCTCAAATGTGTTATAGAGTGTAGTACTACATTTCTGTGAAGTGTAAGGCTTTCCAAAGCTGCCGAACGTGTTTCTTTCTCTATTTCAATGGTATTCTGCCTTGTATAACACACATTTAACACTCTAGTCTCCTTTAAGTAAAGAATATAGGATTCATACAGTGTTTCATGTGATCTTAACTGGAGTTAAGGATTTCCCTTATCTTAGCTACCTTTTCTACACTAAGAACTGACTTGGAGATTCTCTTTCAGCTGTTCTAAACAAGTTCTCATCAGTTTACAGTCATTTTCAGTGAATTATTCATGTTTTCATGTAGTTTCCTATATTCTGCCTTCTGGCCCAAGTATAAGCTTTGCCCACTTTATCAAACAACTTCCTATACACTGTTATGAACTGAGGCAGCTAGGGAACATTGTCTCTCAACTGTGTTATAGAGTGTAGTACTACATTTCAGTGAAGTGTAAGGCTTTCCAAAGCTGCCGAAGGTGTTTCTTTCTCTATTTCAATGGTATTCTGCCTTGTATAACACACATTTACCACTCTAGTCTCCTTTAAGTAAAGAATATAGGATTCATACAGTGTTTCATGTGATCTTAACTCCAATTAAGGATTTCCCGGATTTAGCTACATTTTCTACAATAAGAACTGACTTGGAGAATCTCTTTCAGCTGTTCTAAAACAGGTTCTCATCTGTTTACACTCATTTTCTCTGAATTATTCATGTTTTCATGTAGTTTCCTATATTCTGACTTCTGGCCCAAGTATAAGCTTGCCCACTTTATCAAACAACTTCCTACACACTGTTATGAACTGAGGCAGCTCGGGAACATTGTCTCTCAACTGTGTTATAGAGTGTAGTACTACATTTCAGTGAAGTGTAAGGCTTTCCAAAGCTGCCGAACGTGTTTCTTTCTCTATTTCAATGGCATTCTGCCTTGTATAACACACATTTACCACTCTAGTCTCCTTTAAGTAATGAATATAGGATTCATACAGTGTTTGATGTTACCTTAACTCGAATTAAGGATTTCCCTTATCTTAGCTACCTTTTCTACTCTAAGAACTGCCTTGGAGATTCTCTTTCAGCTGTTCTAAACAAGTTCTCATCTGTTTACAGTCATTTTCACGGAATTATTCATGTTTTCATGTAGTTTCCTATATTCTTCCTTCTGGCCCAAGTATAAGCTTGCCCACTTTATCAAACAACTTTTCTACTCACTGTTATGAATTGAGGCAGCTCGGGAACATTGTCTCTCAACTGTGTTATAGAGTGTAGTACTACATTTCAGTGAAGTGTAAGGCTTTCCAAAGCTGCCGAACCTGTTTCTTTCTCTATTTCAATGGCATTCTGCCTTATATACCACACATTTACCACTCTAGTCTCCTTTAAGTAAACAATATAGGATTCATACAGTGTTTGATGTTATCTTAACTCGAATTAAGGATTTCCCTTATCTTAGCTACCTTTTCTACACTTAGAACTGACTTGGAGATTCTCTTTCAGCTCTTCTAAACAAGTTCTCATCTGTTTACAGTCATTTTCACTGAATTATTCATGTTTTTATGTAGTTTCCTATATTCTTCCTTCTGGCCCAAGTATAAGCTTTGCCCACTTTATCAAACAACTTCCTACACACTCTTATGAACTGAGGCAGCTAGGGAACATTGTCTCTCAACTGTGTTATAGAGTGTAGTACTACATTTCAGTGAAGTGTAAGGCTTTCCAAAGCTGCCGAACGTGTTTCTTTCTCTATTTCAATGGTATTCTGCCTTATATAACACACATTTACCACTCTAGTCTCCTTTGAGGAAAAAATATAGGATTCATACAGTCTTTCATGTGATCTTAACTCCAATTAAGGATTTCCCGGATTTAGCTACATTTTCTACACTAAGAACTGACTTGGAGAATCTCTTTCAGCTGTTCTAAAACAGGTTCTCACCTGTTTACACTCATTTTCTCTGAATTATTCATGTTTTCATGTAGTTTCCTATATTCTGACTTCTGGCCCAAGTATAAGCTTTGCCCACTTTATCAAACAACTTCCTACACACTGTTATGAACTGAGGCAGCTCCGGAACATTGTCTCTCAACTGTGTTATAGAGTGTAGTACTACAAATCAGTGAAGTGTAAGGCTTTCCAAAGCTGCCAAACGTGTTTCTTTCTCTATTTCAATGGTATTCTGCCTTGTATAACACACATTTACCACTCTAGTCTCTTTTAAGTAAAGAATATAGGATTCATACAGTGTTTCATGTGATCTTAACTCGAATTAAGGATTTCCCCGATCTTAGCTAACTTTTCTACACTAATAACTGACTTGGAGAATCTCTTTCAGCTGTTCTAAACAAGTTCTCAACTGTTTACAGTCATTTACACTGAATTATTCATGTTTTCATGTAGTTTCCTCTATTCTGCCTTCTGGTCCAAGAATAAGCTTTGCCCACTTTATCAAACAACTTCCAACACACTGTTATGAACTGAGGCAGCTAGGGAACATTGTGTCTCAAATGTGTTATAGAGTGTAGTACTACATTTCAGTGAAGTGTAAGGCTTTCCAAAGCTGCCGAACGTGTTTCTTTCTCTATTTCAATGGTATTCTGCCTTGTATAACACACATTTACCACTCTAGTCTCCTTTAAGTAATGAATATAGGATTCATACAGTGTTTCATGTTACCTTAACTCGAATTAAGGATTTCCCTTATCTTAGCTACCTTTTCTACACTAAGAACTGCCTTGGAGATTCTCTTTCAGCTGTTCTAAACAAGTTCTCATCTGTTTACAGTCATTTTCACTGAATTATTCATGTTGTCATGTAGTTTCCTATATTCTTCCTTCTGGCCCAAGTATAAGCTTGCCCACTTTATCAAACAACTTCCTACACACTGTTATGAACTGAGGCAGCTGTGGAACATTGTCTCTCAACTGTGTTATATAGTGTAGTACTACATTTCAGTGAAGTGTAAGGCTTTCCAAAGCTGCCGAACGTGTTTCTTTCTCTATTTCAATGGTATTCTGCCTTGTATAAAACACATTTACCACTCTAGTCTCTTTTAAGTAATGAATATAGGATTCATACAGTGTTTGATGTTACCTTAACTCGAATTAAGGATTTCCCTTATCTTAGCTACCTTTTCTACACTAAGAACTGCCTTGGAGATTCTCTTTCAGCTGTTCTAAACAAGTTCTCATCTGTTTACAGTCATTTTCACTGAATTATTCATGTTTTCATGTAGTTTCCTATATTCTTCCTTCTGGCCCAAGTATAAGCTTGCCCACTTTATCAAACAACTTCCTACACAGTGTTATGAACTGAGGCACCTCGGGAACATTGTCTCTCAACTGTGTTATAGAGTGTAGTACTACATTTCAGTGAAGTGTAAGGCTTTCCAAAGGTGCCGAACGTGTTTCTTTCTCTATTTCAATGGTATTCTGCCTTGTATAACACACATTTACCACTCTAGTCTCCTTTAAGTAAAGCATATACGATTCATACAGTGTTTCATGTGATCTTAACTCGAATTAAGGATTTCCCGGATCTTAGCTACCTTTTCTACACTAAGAACTGACTTGGAGATTCTCTTTCAGCTGTTCTAAACAAGTTCTCATCTGTTTACAGTCATTTTCTCTGAATTATTCATGTTTTCATGTAGTTTCCTATATTCTTCCTTCTGGCCCAAGTATAAGCTTTGCCCACTTTATCAAACAACTTCCTACACACTGTTATGAACTGAGGCAGCTAGGGAACATTGTGTCTCAAATGTGTTATAGAGTGTAGTACTACATTTCTGTGAAGTGTAAGGCTTTCCAAAGCTGCCGAACGTGTTTCTTTCTCTATTTCAATGGTATTCTGCCTTGTATAACACACATTTAACACTCTAGTCTCCTTTAAGTAAAGAATATAGGATTCATACAGTGTTTCATGTGATCTTAACTGGAGTTAAGGATTTCCCTTATCTTAGCTACCTTTTCTACACTAAGAACTGACTTGGAGATTCTCTTTCAGCTGTTCTAAACAAGTTCTCATCAGTTTACAGTCATTTTCAGTGAATTATTCATGTTTTCATGTAGTTTCCTATATTCTGCCTTCTGGCCCAAGTATAAGCTTTGCCCACTTTATCAAACAACTTCCTATACACTGTTATGAACTGAGGCAGCTAGGGAACATTGTCTCTCAACTGTGTTATAGAGTGTAGTACTACATTTCAGTGAAGTGTAAGGCTTTCCAAAGCTGCCGAAGGTGTTTCTTTCTCTATTTCAATGGTATTCTGCCTTGTATAACACACATTTACCACTCTAGTCTCCTTTAAGTAAAGAATATAGGATTCATACAGTGTTTCATGTGATCTTAACTCCAATTAAGGATTTCCCGGATTTAGCTACATTTTCTACAATAAGAACTGACTTGGAGAATCTCTTTCAGCTGTTCTAAAACAGGTTCTCATCTGTTTACACTCATTTTCTCTGAATTATTCATGTTTTCATGTAGTTTCCTATATTCTGACTTCTGGCCCAAGTATAAGCTTGCCCACTTTATCAAACAACTTCCTACACACTGTTATGAACTGAGGCAGCTCGGGAACATTGTCTCTCAACTGTGTTATAGAGTGTAGTACTACATTTCAGTGAAGTGTAAGGCTTTCCAAAGCTGCCGAACGTGTTTCTTTCTCTATTTCAATGGCATTCTGCCTTGTATAACACACATTTACCACTCTAGTCTCCTTTAAGTAATGAATATAGGATTCATACAGTGTTTGATGTTACCTTAACTCGAATTAAGGATTTCCCTTATCTTAGCTACCTTTTCTACTCTAAGAACTGCCTTGGAGATTCTCTTTCAGCTGTTCTAAACAAGTTCTCATCTGTTTACAGTCATTTTCACGGAATTATTCATGTTTTCATGTAGTTTCCTATATTCTTCCTTCTGGCCCAAGTATAAGCTTGCCCACTTTATCAAACAACTTTTCTACTCACTGTTATGAATTGAGGCAGCTCGGGAACATTGTCTCTCAACTGTGTTATAGAGTGTAGTACTACATTTCAGTGAAGTGTAAGGCTTTCCAAAGCTGCCGAACCTGTTTCTTTCTCTATTTCAATGGCATTCTGCCTTATATACCACACATTTACCACTCTAGTCTCCTTTAAGTAAACAATATAGGATTCATACAGTGTTTGATGTTATCTTAACTCGAATTAAGGATTTCCCTTATCTTAGCTACCTTTTCTACACTTAGAACTGACTTGGAGATTCTCTTTCAGCTCTTCTAAACAAGTTCTCATCTGTTTACAGTCATTTTCACTGAATTATTCATGTTTTTATGTAGTTTCCTATATTCTTCCTTCTGGCCCAAGTATAAGCTTTGCCCACTTTATCAAACAACTTCCTACACACTCTTATGAACTGAGGCAGCTAGGGAACATTGTCTCTCAACTGTGTTATAGAGTGTAGTACTACATTTCAGTGAAGTGTAAGGCTTTCCAAAGCTGCCGAACGTGTTTCTTTCTCTATTTCAATGGTATTCTGCCTTATATAACACACATTTACCACTCTAGTCTCCTTTGAGGAAAAAATATAGGATTCATACAGTCTTTCATGTGATCTTAACTCCAATTAAGGATTTCCCGGATTTAGCTACATTTTCTACACTAAGAACTGACTTGGAGAATCTCTTTCAGCTGTTCTAAAACAGGTTCTCACCTGTTTACACTCATTTTCTCTGAATTATTCATGTTTTCATGTAGTTTCCTATATTCTGACTTCTGGCCCAAGTATAAGCTTTGCCCACTTTATCAAACAACTTCCTACACACTGTTATGAACTGAGGCAGCTCCGGAACATTGTCTCTCAACTGTGTTATAGAGTGTAGTACTACAAATCAGTGAAGTGTAAGGCTTTCCAAAGCTGCCAAACGTGTTTCTTTCTCTATTTCAATGGTATTCTGCCTTGTATAACACACATTTACCACTCTAGTCTCTTTTAAGTAAAGAATATAGGATTCATACAGTGTTTCATGTGATCTTAACTCGAATTAAGGATTTCCCCGATCTTAGCTAACTTTTCTACACTAATAACTGACTTGGAGAATCTCTTTCAGCTGTTCTAAACAAGTTCTCAACTGTTTACAGTCATTTACACTGAATTATTCATGTTTTCATGTAGTTTCCTCTATTCTGCCTTCTGGTCCAAGAATAAGCTTTGCCCACTTTATCAAACAACTTCCAACACACTGTTATGAACTGAGGCAGCTAGGGAACATTGTGTCTCAAATGTGTTATAGAGTGTAGTACTACATTTCAGTGAAGTGTAAGGCTTTCCAAAGCTGCCGAACGTGTTTCTTTCTCTATTTCAATGGTATTCTGCCTTGTATAACACACATTTACCACTCTAGTCTCCTTTAAGTAATGAATATAGGATTCATACAGTGTTTCATGTTACCTTAACTCGAATTAAGGATTTCCCTTATCTTAGCTACCTTTTCTACACTAAGAACTGCCTTGGAGATTCTCTTTCAGCTGTTCTAAACAAGTTCTCATCTGTTTACAGTCATTTTCACTGAATTATTCATGTTGTCATGTAGTTTCCTATATTCTTCCTTCTGGCCCAAGTATAAGCTTGCCCACTTTATCAAACAACTTCCTACACACTGTTATGAACTGAGGCAGCTGTGGAACATTGTCTCTCAACTGTGTTATAGAGTGTAGTACTACATTTCCGTGAAGTGTAAGGCTTTCCAAAGCTGCCGAACGTGTTTCTTTCTCTATTTCAATGGTATTCTGCCTTGTATACACACATTTACCACACTAGTCTCCTTTAAGAAAAGAATATAGGATTCATACAGTGTTTCATGTGATCTTAACTGGAATTAAGGATTTCCCTTATCTTAGCTACCTTTTCTACACTAAGAACTGACTTTGAGATTCTCTTTCAGCTGTTCTAAACAAGTTCTCATCTGTTTACAGTCATTTTCACTGAATTATTCATGTTTTCATGTAGTTTCCTATATTCTGCCTTCTGGCCCAAGTATAAGCTTTGCCCACTTTATCAAACAACTTCCTACACACTCTTATGAACTGAGGGAGCTAGGGAACATTGTCTCTCAACTGTGTTATAGAGTGTAGTACTACATTTCAGTGAAGTGTAAGGCTTTCCAAAGCTGCCGAACGTGTTTCTTTCTCTTTTTCAATGGTATTCTGCCTTATATAACACACATTTACCACTCTAGTCTCCGTTAAGTAAACAATATAGGATTCATACAGTGTTTGATGTTATCTTAACTCGAATTAAGAATTTCCCTTATCTTAGCTACCTTTTCTACATTAAGAACTGACTTGGAGATTCTCTTTCAGCTGTTCTAAACAAGTTCTCATCTGTTTACAGTCATTTTCACTGAATTATTCATGTTTTCATGTAGTTTCCTATATTCTTCCTTCTGGCCCAAGTATAAGCTTGCCCACTTTATCAAACAACTTCCTACACAGTGTTATGAACTGAGGCACCTCGGGAACATTGTCTCTCAACTGTGTTATAGAGTGTAGTACTACATTTCAGTGAAGTGTAAGGCTTTCCAAAGCTGCCGAACGTGTTTCTTTCTCTATTTCAATGGTATTCTGCCTTGTATAACACACATTTACCACTCTAGTCTCCTTTAAGTAAAGCATATAGGATTCATACAGTGTTTCATGTGATCTTAACTCGAATTAAGGATTTCCCGGATCTTAGCTAACTTTTCTACACTAAGAACTGACTTTGAGATTCTCTTTCAGCTGTTCTAAACAAGTTCTCATCTGTTTACAGTCATTTTCACTGAATTATTCATGTTTTCATGTAGTTTCCTATTTTCTGCCTTCTGGCCCAAGTATAAGCTTTGCCCAGTTTATCAAACAACTTCCTACACACTGTTATGAACTGAGGCAGCTAGGGAACATTGTCTCTCAACTGTGTTATAGAGTGTAGTACTACATTTCAGTGAAGTGTAAGGCTTTCCAAAGCTGCCGAACGTGTTCCTTTCTCTATTTCAATGGTATTCTGCCTTATATAACACACATTTACCACTCTAGTCTCCTTTAAGTAAACAATATAGGATTCATACAGTGTTTCATGTGATCTTAACTCCAATTAAGGATTTCCCGGATTTAGCTACATTTTCTACAATAAGAACTGACTTGGAGAATCTCTTTCAGCTGTTCTAAAGCAGGTTCTCATCTGTTTACACTCATTTTCTCTGAATTATTCATGTTTTCATGTAGTTTCCTATATTCTGACTTCTGGCCCAAGTATAAGCTTGCCCACTTTATCAAACAACTTCCTACACACTGTTATGAACTGAGGCAGCTCGGGAACATTGTCTCTCAACTGTGTTATAGAGTGTAGTACTACATTTCAGTGAAGTGTAAGGCTTTCCAAAGCTGCCGAACGTGTTTCTTTCTCTATTTCAATGGTATTCTGCCTTGTATAACACACATTTAGCACTCTAGTCTCTTTTAAGTAATGAATATAGGATTCATACAGTGTTTGATGTTACCTTAACTCGAATTAAGGATTTCCCTTATCTTAGCTACCTTTTCTACACTAAGAACTGCCTTGGAGATTCTCTTTCAGCTGTTCTAAACAAGTTCTCATCTGTTTACAGTCATTTTCACTGAATTATTCATGTTTTCATGTAGTTTCCTATATTCTTCCTTCTGGCCCAAGTATAAGCTTGCCCACTTTATCAAACAACTTCCTACACAGTGTTATGAACTGAGGCACCTCGGGAACATTGTCTCTCAACTGTGTTATAGAGTGTAGTACTACATTTCAGTGAAGTGTAAGGCTTTCCAAAGCTGCCGAACGTGTTTCTTTCTCTATTTCAATGGTATTCTGCCTTGTATAACACACATTTACCACTCTAGTCTCCTTTAAGTAAAGCATATACGATTCATACAGTGTTTCATGTGATCTTAACTCGAATTAAGGATTTCCCGGATCTTAGCTACCTTTTCTACACTAAGAACTGACTTGGAGATTCTCTTTCAGCTGTTCTAAACAAGTTCTCATCTGTTTACAGTCATTTTCACTGAATTATTCATGTTTTCATGTAGTTTCCTATATTCTTCCTTCTGGCCCAAGTATAAGCTTGCCCACTTTATCAAACAACTTCCTACACACTGTTATGAACTGAGGCAGCTGTGGAACATTGTCTCTCAACTGTGTTATAGAGTGTAGTACTACATTTCAGTGAAGTGTAAGGCTTTCCAAAGCTGCCGAAGGTGTTTCTTTCTCTATTTCAATGGTATTCTGCCTTATATAACACACATTTACCACTCTAGTCTCCTTTAAGTAAACAATATAGGATTCATACAGTGTTTCATGTGATCTTAACTCCAATTAAGGATTTCCCGGATTTAGCTACATTTTCTACACTAAGAACTGACTTGGAGAATCTCTTTCAGCTGTTCTAAAACAGGTTCTCATCTGTTTACAGTCATTTTCTCTGAATTATTCATGTTTTCATGTAGTTTCCTATATTCTGCCTTCTGGCCCAAGTATAAGCTTTGCCCACTTTATCAAACAACTTCCTACACACTGTTATGAACTGAGGCAGCTAGGGAACATTGTGTCTCAAATGTGTTATAGAGTGTAGTACTACATTTCTGTGAAGTGTAAGGCTTTCCAAAGCTGCCGAACGTGTTTCTTTCTCTATTTCAATGGTATTCTGCCTTGTATAACACACATTTAACACTCTAGTCTCCTTTAAGTAAAGAATATAGGATTCATACAGTGTTTCATGTGATCTTAACTGGAATTAAGGATTTCCCTTATCTTAGCTACCTTTTCTACACTAAGAACTGACTTGGAGATTCTCTTTCAGCTGTTCTAAACAAGTTCTCATCAGTTTACAGTCATTTTCAGTGAATTATTCATGTTTTCATGTAGTTTCCTATATTCTGCCTTCTGGCCCAAGTATAAGCTTTGCCCACTTTATCAAACAACTTCCTATACACTGTTATGAACTGAGGCAGCTAGGGAACATTGTCTCTCAACTGTGTTATAGAGTGTAGTACTACATTTCAGTGAAGTGTAAGGCTTTCCAAAGCTGCCGAAGGTGTTTCTTTCTCTATTTCAATGGTATTCTGCCTTGTATAACACACATTTACCACTCTAGTCTCCTTTAAGTAAAGAATATAGGATTCATACAGTGTTTCATGTGATCTTAACTCCAATTAAGGATTTCCCGGATTTAGCTACATTTTCTACAATAAGAACTGACTTGGAGAATCTCTTTCAGCTGTTCTAAAACAGGTTCTCATCTGTTTACACTCATTTTCTCCGAATTATTCATGTTTTCATGTAGTTTCCTATATTCTGAATTCTGGCCCAAGTATAAGCTTGCCCACTTTATCAAACAACTTCGTACACACTGTTATGAACTGAGGCAGCTCGGGAACATTGTCTCTCAACTGTGTTATAGAGTGTAGTACTACATTTCAGTGAAGTGTAAGGCTTTCCAAAGCTGCCGAACGTGTTTCTTTCTCTATTTCAACGGTATTCTGCCTTGTATAACACACATTTACCACTCTAGTCTCCTTTAAGTAATGAATATAGGATTCATACAGTGTTTGATGTTACCTTAACTCGAATTAAGGATTTCCCTTATCTTAGCTACCTTTTCTACACTAAGAACTGCCTTGGAGATTCTCTTTCAGCTGTTCTAAACAAGTTCTCATCTGTTTACAGTCATTTTCACGGAATTATTCATGTTTTCATGTAGTTTCCTATATTCTTCCTTCTGGCCCAAGTATAAGCTTGCCCACTTTATCAAACAACTTTTCTACTCACTGTTATGAATTGAGGCAGCTCGGGAACATTGTCTCTCAACTGTGTTATAGAGTGTAGTACTACATTTCAGTGAAGTGTAAGGCTTTCCAAAGCTGCCGAACCTGTTTCTTTCTCTATTTCAATGGCATTCTGCCTTATATACCACACATTTACCACTCTAGTCTCCTTTAAGTAAACAATATAGGATTCATACAGTGTTTGATGTTATCTTAACTCGAATTAAGGATTTCCCTTATCTTAGCTACCTTTTCTACACTTAGAACTGACTTGGAGATTCTCTTTCAGCTCTTCTAAACAAGTTCTCATCTGTTTACAGTCATTTTCACTGAATTATTCATGTTTTTATGTAGTTTCCTATATTCTTCCTTCTGGCCCAAGTATAAGCTTTGCCCACTTTATCAAACAACTTCCTACAAACTCTTATGAACTGAGGCAGCTAGGGAACATTGTCTCTCAACTGTGTTATAGAGTGTAGTACTACATTTCAGTGAAGTGTAAGGCTTTCCAAAGCTGCCGAACGTGTTTCTTTCTCTATTTCAATGGTATTCTGCCTTATATAACACACATTTACCACTCTAGTCTCCTTTGAGGAAAAAATATAGGATTCATACAGTCTTTCATGTGATCTTAACTCCAATTAAGGATTTCCCGGATTTAGCTACATTTTCTACACTAAGAACTGACTTGGAGAATCTCTTTCAGCTGTTCTAAAACAGGTTCTCATCTGTTTACACTCATTTTCTCTGAATTATTCATGTTTTCATGTAGTTTCCTATATTCTGACTTCTGGCCCAAGTATAAGCTTTGCCCACTTTATCAAACAACTTCCTACACACTGTTATGAACTGAGGCAGCTCCGGAACATTGTCTCTCAACTGTGTTATAGAGTGTAGTACTACAAATCAGTGAAGTGTAAGGCTTTCCAAAGCTGCCGAACGTGTTTCTTTCTCTATTTCAACGGTATTCTGCCTTGTATAACACACATTTACCACTCTAGTCTCCTTTAAGTAATGAATATAGGATTCATACAGTCTTTCATGTGATCTTAACTCCAATTAAGGATTTCCCGTATCTTAGCTACCTTTTCTACACTAAGAACTGCCTTGGAGATTCTCTTTCAGCTGTTCTAAACAAGTTCTCATCGGTTTACAGTCATTTTCACGGAATTATTCATGTTTTCATGTAGTTTCCTATATTCTTCCTTCTGGCCCAAGTATAAGCTTGCCCACTTTATCAAACAATTTCCTACACACTGTTATGAACTGAGGCAGCTCGGAAACATTGTCTCTCAACTGTGTTATAGAGTGTAGTACTACATTTCAGTGAAGTGTAAGGCTTTCCAAAGCTGCCGAACCTGTTTCTTTCTCTATTTCAATGGCATTCTGCCTTATATACCACACATTTCCCACTCTAGTCTCCTTTAAGTAAACAATATAGGATTCATACAGTGTTTGATGTTATCTTAACTCGAATTAAGGATTTCCCTTATCTTAGCTACCTTTTCTACACTTAGAACTGACTTGGAGATTCTCTTTCAGCTGTTCTAAAGAAGTTCTCATCTGTTTACAGTCATTTTCACTGAATTATTCATGTTTTTATGTAGTATCCTATATTCTTCCTTCTGACCAAGTATAAGCTTTGCCCACTTTATCAAACAACTTCCTACACACTGTTCTGAACTGAGGCAGCTAGGAACATTGTGTTTCAAATGTGTTATAGAGTGTAGTACTACATTTCAGTGAAGTGTAAGGTTTTCCGAAGCTGCCGAACGTGTTCCTTTCTCTATTTCAACGGTATTCTGCCTTGTATAACACACATTTACCACTCTAGTCTCCTTTAAGTAATGAATATAGGATTCATACAGTGTTTGATATTACCTTAACTCGAATTAAGGATTTCCCTTATCTTAGCTACCTTTTCTACACTAAGAACTGCCTTGGAGATTCTCTTTCAGCTGTTCTAAACAAGTTCTCATCAGTTTACAGTCATTTTCAATGAATTATTCATGTTTTCATGTAGTTTCCTATATTCTGCCTTCTGGCCCAAGTATAAGCTTTGCCCACTTTATCAAACAACTTCCTACACACTGTTATGAACTGAGGCAGCTAGGGAACATTGTCTCTCAACTGTGTTATAGAGTGTAGTACTACATTTCAGTGAAGTGTAAGGCTTTCCAAAGCTGCCGAAGGTGTTTCTTTCTCTCTTTCAATGGTATTCTGCCTTGTATAACACACATTTACCACTCTAGTCTCCTTTAAGTAAAGAATATAGGATTCATACAGTGTTTCATGTGATCTTAACTCCAATTAAGGATTTCCCGGATTTAGCTACATTTTCTACAATAAGAACTGACTTGGAGAATCTCTTTCAGCTGTTCTAAAACAGGTTCTCATCTGTTTACACTCATTTTCTCTGAATTATTCATGTTTTCATGTAGTTTCCTATATTCTGACTTCTGGCACAAGTATAAGCTTGCCCACTTTATCAAACAACTTCCTACACACTGTTATGAACTGAGGCAGCTCGGGAACATTGTCTCTCAACTGTGTTATATAGTGTAGTACTACATTTCAGTGAAGTGTAAGGCTTTCCAAAGCTGCCGAACGTGTTTCTTTCTCTATTTCAATGGTATTCTGCCTTGTATAAAACACATTTACCACTCTAGTCTCTTTTAAGTAATGAATATAGGATTCATACAGTGTTTGATGTTACCTTAACTCGAATTAAGGATTTCCCTTATCTTAGCTACCTTTTCTACACTAAGAACTGCCTTGGAGATTCTCTTTCAGCTGTTCTAAACAAGTTCTCATCTGTTTACAGTCATTTTCACTGAATTATTCATGTTTTCATGTAGTTTCCTATATTCTTCCTTCTGGCCCAAGTATAAGCTTGCCCACTTTATCAAACAACTTCCTACACAGTGTTATGAACTGAGGCACCTCGGGAACATTGTCTCTCAACTGTGTTATAGAGTGTAGTACTACATTTCAGTGAAGTGTAAGGCTTTCCAAAGGTGCCGAACGTGTTTCTTTCTCTATTTCAATGGTATTCTGCCTTGTATAACACACATTTACCACTCTAGTCTCCTTTAAGTAAAGCATATACGATTCATACAGTGTTTCATGTGATCTTAACTCGAATTAAGGATTTCCCGGATCTTAGCTACCTTTTCTACACTAAGAACTGACTTGGAGATTCTCTTTCAGCTGTTCTAAACAAGTTCTCATCTGTTTACAGTCATTTTCTCTGAATTATTCATGTTTTCATGTAGTTTCCTATATTCTGCCTTCTGGCCCAAGTATAAGCTTTGCCCACTTTATCAAACAACTTCCTACACACTGTTATGAACTGAGGCAGCTAGGGAACATTGTGTCTCAAATGTGTTATAGAGTGTAGTACTACATTTCTGTGAAGTGTAAGGCTTTCCAAAGCTGCCGAACGTGTTTCTTTCTCTATTTCAATGGTATTCTGCCTTGTATAACACACATTTAACACTCTAGTCTCCTTTAAGTAAAGAATATAGGATTCATACAGTGTTTCATGTGATCTTAACTGGAATTAAGGATTTCCCTTATCTTAGCTACCTTTTCTACACTAAGAACTGACTTGGAGATTCTCTTTCAGCTGTTCTAAACAAGTTCTCATCAGTTTACAGTCATTTTCAGTGAATTATTCATGTTTTCATGTAGTTTCCTATATTCTGACTTCTGGCCCAAGTATAAGCTTTGCCCACTTTATCAAACAACTTCCTATACACTGTTATGAACTGAGGCAGCTAGGGAACATTGTCTCTCAACTGTGTTATAGAGTGTAGTACTACATTTCAGTGAAGTGTAAGGCTTTCCAAAGCTGCCGAAGGTGTTTCTTTCTCTATTTCAATGGTATTCTGCCTTGTATAACACACATTTACCACTCTAGTCTCCTTTAAGTAAAGAATATAGGATTCATACAGTGTTTCATGTGATCTTAACTCCAATTAAGGATTTCCCGGATTTAGCTACATTTTCTACAATAAGAACTGACTTGGAGAATCTCTTTCAGCTGTTCTAAAACAGGTTCTCATCTGTTTACACTCATTTTCTCTGAATTATTCATGTTTTCATGTAGTTTCCTATATTCTGACTTCTGGCCCAAGTATAAGCTTGCCCACTTTATCAAACAACTTCCTACACACTGTTATGAACTGAGGCAGCTCGGGAACATTGTCTCTCAACTGTGTTATAGAGTGTAGTACTACATTTCAGTGAAGTGTAAGGCTTTCCAAAGCTGCCGAACGTGTTTCTTTCTCTATTTCAACGGTATTCTGCCTTGTATAACACACATTTACCACTCTAGTCTCCTTTAAGTAATGAATATAGGATTCATACAGTGTTTGATGTTACCTTAACTCGAATTAAGGATTTCCCTTATCTTAGCTACCTTTTCTACACTAAGAACTGCCTTGGAGATTCTCTTTCAGCTGTTCTAAACAAGTTCTCATCTGTTTACAGTCATTTTCACGGAATTATTCATGTTTTCATGTAGTTTCCTATATTCTTCCTTCTGGCCCAAGTATAAGCTTGCCCACTTTATCAAACAACTTTTCTACTCACTGTTATGAATTGAGGCAGCTCGGGAACATTGTCTCTCAACTGTGTTATAGAGTGTAGTACTACATTTCAGTGAAGTGTAAGGCTTTCCAAAGCTGCCGAACCTGTTTCTTTCTCTATTTCAATGGCATTCTGCCTTATATACCACACATTTACCACTCTAGTCTCCTTTAAGTAAACAATATAGGATTCATACAGTGTTTGATGTTATCTTAACTCGAATTAAGGATTTCCC
The DNA here is from genome assembly GCF_964339955.1 of Pipistrellus hanaki. Classification (NCBI taxonomy): domain Eukaryota; kingdom Metazoa; phylum Chordata; class Mammalia; order Chiroptera; family Vespertilionidae; genus Pipistrellus; species Pipistrellus hanaki. Next base: position 98,920,410 of record NC_140507.1, on the reverse strand, counting down.
TTATCTTAGCTACCTTTTCTACACTTAGAACTGACTTGGAGATTCTCTTTCAGCTCTTCTAAACAAGTTCTCATCTGTTTACAGTCATTTTCACTGAATTATTCATGTTTTTATGTAGTTTCCTATATTCTTCCTTCTGGCCCAAGTATAAGCTTTGCCCACTTTATCAAACAACTTCCTACACACTCTTATGAACTGAGGCAGCTAGGGAACATTGTCTCTCAACTGTGTTATAGAGTGTAGTACTACATTTCAGTGAAGTGTAAGGCTTTCCAAAGCTGCCGAACGTGTTTCTTTCTCTATTTCAATGGTATTCTGCCTTATATAACACACATTTACCACTCTAGTCTCCTTTGAGGAAAAAATATAGGATTCATACAGTCTTTCATGTGATCTTAACTCCAATTAAGGATTTCCCGGATTTAGCTACATTTTCTACACTAAGAACTGACTTGGAGAATCTCTTTCAGCTGTTCTAAAACAGGTTCTCACCTGTTTACACTCATTTTCTCTGAATTATTCATGTTTTCATGTAGTTTCCTATATTCTGACTTCTGGCCCAAGTATAAGCTTTGCCCACTTTATCAAACAACTTCCTACACACTGTTATGAACTGAGGCAGCTCCGGAACATTGTCTCTCAACTGTGTTATAGAGTGTAGTACTACAAATCAGTGAAGTGTAAGGCTTTCCAAAGCTGCCAAACGTGTTTCTTTCTCTATTTCAATGGTATTCTGCCTTGTATAACACACATTTACCACTCTAGTCTCTTTTAAGTAAAGAATATAGGATTCATACAGTGTTTCATGTGATCTTAACTCGAATTAAGGATTTCCCCGATCTTAGCTAACTTTTCTACACTAATAACTGACTTGGAGAATCTCTTTCAGCTGTTCTAAACAAGTTCTCAACTGTTTACAGTCATTTACACTGAATTATTCATGTTTTCATGTAGTTTCCTCTATTCTGCCTTCTGGTCCAAGAATAAGCTTTGCCCACTTTATCAAACAACTTCCAACACACTGTTATGAACTGAGGCAGCTAGGGAACATTGTGTCTCAAATGTGTTATAGAGTGTAGTACTACATTTCAGTGAGGTGTAAGGCTTTCCAAAGCTGCCGAACGTGTTTCTTTCTCTATTTCAATGGTATTCTGCCTTGTATAACACACATTTACCACTCTAGTCTCCTTTAAGTAATGAATATAGGATTCATACAGTGTTTCATGTTACCTTAACTCGAATTAAGGATTTCCCTTATCTTAGCTACATTTTCTACACTAAGAACTGCCTTGGAGATTCTCTTTCAGCTGTTCTAAACAAGTTCTCATCTGTTTACAGTCATTTTCACTGAATTATTCATGTTGTCATGTAGTTTCCTATATTCTTCCTTCTGGCCCAAGTATAAGCTTGCCCACTTTATCAAACAACTTCCTACACACTGTTATGAACTGAGGCAGCTGTGGAACATTGTCTCTCAACTGTGTTATAGAGTGTAGTACTACATTTCCTTGAAGTGTAAGGCTTTCCAAAGCTGCCGAACGTGTTTCTTTCTCTATTTCAATGGTATTCTGCCTTGTATACACACATTTACCACACTAGTCTCCTTTAAGAAAAGAATATAGGATTCATACAGTGTTTCATGTGATCTTAACTGGAATTAAGGATTTCCCTTATCTTAGCTACCTTTTCTACACTAAGAACTGACTTTGAGATTCTCTTTCAGCTGTTCTAAACAAGTTCTCATCTGTTTACAGTCATTTTCACTGAATTATTCATGTTTTCATGTAGTTTCCTATATTCTGCCTTCTGGCCCAAGTATAAGCTTTGCCCACTTTATCAAACAACTTCCTACACACTCTTATGAACTGAGGGAGCTAGGGAACATTGTCTCTCAACTGTGTTATAGAGTGTAGTACTACATTTCAGTGAAGTGTAAGGCTTTCCAAAGCTGCCGAACGTGTTTCTTTCTCTTTTTCAATGGTATTCTGCCTTATATAACACACATTTACCACTCTAGTCTCCGTTAAGTAAACAATATAGGATTCATACAGTGTTTGATGTTATCTTAACTCGAATTAAGAATTTCCCTTATCTTAGCTACCTTTTCTACATTAAGAACTGACTTGGAGATTCTCTTTCAGCTGTTCTAAACAAGTTCTCATCTGTTTACAGTCATTTTCACTGAATTATTCATGTTTTCATGTAGTTTCCTATATTCTGCCTTCTGGTCCAAGTATAAGCTTTGCCCACTTTATCAAACAACTTCCTACACACTGTTATGAACTGAGGGAGCTAGGGAACATTGTCTCTCAACTGTGTTATAGAGTGTAGTACTACATTTCAGTGAAGTGTAAGGCTTTCCAAAGCTGCCGAACGTGTTTCTTTCGCTATTTCAATGGTATTCTGCCTTGTATAACACACATTTACCACTCTAGTCTCCTTTAAGTAATGAATATAGGATTCATACAGTGTTTGATGTTATCTAAACTAGAATTAAGGATTTCCCTTATCTTAGCTACCTTTTCTACACTAAGAACTGACTTGGAGATTCTCTTTTTTCTGTTCTAAATTAGTTCTCATCCATTTACAGTCATTTTCAGTGAATTATTCATGTTTTCATGTAGTTTCCTATATTCTGCCTTCTGGCCCAAGTATAAGCTTTGCCCACTTTATCAAACAACTTCCTACACACTGTTATGAACTGAGGGAGCTAGGGAACATTGTCTCTCAACTGTGTTATAGAGTGTAGTACTACATTTCAGTGAAGTGTAAGGCTTTCCAAAGCTGCCGAACGTGTTTCTTTCTCTTTTTCAATGGTATTCTGCCTTATATAACACACATTTACCACTCTAGTCTCCGTTAAGTAAACAATATAGGATTCATACAGTGTTTGATGTTATCTTAACTCGAATTAAGGATTTCCCTTATCTTAGCTACCTTTTCTACATTAAGAACTGACTTGGAGATTCTCTTTCAGCTGTTCTAAACAAGTTCTCATCTGTTTACAGTCATTTTCACTGAATTATTCATGTTTTCATGTAGTTTCCTATATTCTGCCTTCTGGTCCAAGTATAAGCTTTGCCCACTTTATCAAACAACTTCCTACACACTGTTATGAACTGAGGGAGCTAGGGAACATTGTCTCTCAACTGTGTTATAGAGTGTAGTACTACATTTCAGTGAAGTGTAAGGCTTTCCAAAGCTGCCGAACGTGTTTCTTTCGCTATTTCAATGGTATTCTGCCTTGTATAACACACATTTACCACTCTAGTCTCCTTTAAGTAATGAATATAGGATTCATACAGTGTTTGATGTTATCTTAACTGGAATTAAGGATTTCCCTTATCTTAGCTACCTTTTCTACATTAAGAACTGACTTGGAGATTCTCTTTCAGCTGTTCTAAACAAGTTTTCATCTGTTTACAGTAATTTTTAGTGAATTATTCATGTTTTCATGTTGTTTCCTATATTCTTCCTTCTGGCCCAAGTATAAGCTTTGCCCACTTTATCAAAAAACTTCGTACACACTGTTATGAACTGATGGAGCTAGGGAACATTGTCTCTCAACTGTGTTATAGATTGTAGTACTACATTTCAGTGAAGTGTAAGGCTTTCCAAAGCTGCCGAACGTGTTTCTTTCTCTTTTTCAATGGTATTCTGCCTTATATAACACACATTTACCACTCTAGTCTCCTTTAAGTAAAGAATATAGGATTCATACAGGGTTTCATGTGATCTAAACTGGAATTTAGGATTTCCCTTATCTTAGCTACCTTTTCTACATTAAGAACTGACTTGGAGATTCTCTTTCAGCTGTTCTAAAAAAGTTCTCATCTGTTTACAGTCATTTTCACTGAATTATTTATGTTTTCATGTAGTTTCCTATATTCTGCCTTCTGGTCCAAGTATAAGCTTTGCCCACTTTATCAAACAACTTCCTACACACTGTTATGAACTGAGGGAGCTAGGGAACATTGTCTCTCAACTGTGTTATAGAGTGTAGTACTACATTTCAGTGAAGTATAAGGCTTTCCAAAGCTGCCGAACGTGTTTCTTTCTCTATTTCAATGGTATTCTGCCTTGTATAACACACATTTACCACTCTAGTCTCCTTTAAGTAAAGCATATAGGATTCATACAGTGTTTCATGTGATCTTAACTGGAATTAAGGATTTCCCTTATGTTAGCTACCTTTTCTACACTAAGAACTGCCTTGGAGATTCTCTTTCAGCTGTTCTAAACAAGTTCTCATCTGTTTACAGTCATTTTCACTGAATTATTCATGTTTTCATGTAGTTTCCTATAATCTGCCTTCTGGACCAAGTATAAGCTTTGCCCACTTTATCAAACACCTTCCTACACACTGTTATGAACTGAGGCAGCTCGGGAACATTGTCTTCAACTGTGTTATAGAGTTTAGTACTACATTTCAGTGAAGTGTAAGGCTTTCCAAAGCTGCCGAACGGGTTTCTTTCTCTATTTCAATGGTATTCTGCCTTGTATAACACACATTTACCACTCTAGTCTCCTTTAAGTAAAGAATATAGGATTCATACAGTGTTTCATGTGATCTTAACTGGAATTAAGGATTTCCATTATCTTACCTACCTTTTCTACACTAAGAACTGACTTGGAGGTTCTCTTTCAGCTGTTCTAAACAAGTTTTCATCTGTTTACAGTCATTTTCACTGAATTATTCATGTTTTCATGTAGTTTCCTATATTCTGCCTTCTGGTCCAAGTATAAGCTTTGCCCACTTTATCAAACAACTTCCTACACACTGTTATGAACTGAGGGAGCTAGGGAACATTGTCTCTCAACTGTGTTATAGAGTGTAGTACTACATTTCAGTGAAGTGTAAGGCTTTCCAAAGCTGCCGAACGTGTTTCTTTCGCTATTTCAATGGTATTCTGCCTTGTATAACACACATTTACCACTCTAGTCTCCTTTAAGTAATGAATATAGGATTCATACAGTGTTTGATGTTATCTAAACTAGAATTAAGGATTTCCCTTATCTTAGCTACCTTTTCTACACTAAGAACTGACTTGGAGATTCTCTTTTTTCTGTTCTAAATTAGTTCTCATCCATTTACAGTCATTTTCAGTGAATTATTCATGTTTTCATGTAGTTTCCTATATTCTGCCTTCTGGCCCAAGTATAAGCTTTGCCCACTTTATCAAACAACTTCCTACACACTTTTATGAACTGAGGGAGCTAGGGAACATTGTCTCTCAACTGTGTTATAGAGTGTAGTACTACATTTCAGTGAAGTGTAAGGCTTTCCAAAGCTGCCGAACGTGTTTCTTTCTCTTTTTCAATGGTATTCTGCCTTATATAACACACATTTACCACTCTAGTCTCCGTTAAGTAAACAATATAGGATTCATACAGTGTTTGATGTTATCTTAACTCGAATTAAGGATTTCCCTTATCTTAGCTACCTTTTCTACATTAAGAACTGACTTGGAGATTCTCTTTCAGCTGTTCTAAACAAGTTCTCATCTGTTTACAGTCATTTTCACTGAATTATTCATGTTTTCATGTAGTTTCCTATATTCTGCCTTCTGGTCCAAGTATAAGCTTTGCCCACTTTATCAAACAACTTCCTACACACTGTTATGAACTGAGGGAGCTAGGGAACATTGTCTCTCAACTGTGTTATAGAGTGTAGTACTACATTTCAGTGAAGTGTAAGGCTTTCCAAAGCTGCCGAACGTGTTTCTTTCGCTATTTCAATGGTATTCTGCCTTGTATAACACACATTTACCACTCTAGTCTCCTTTAAGTAATGAATATAGGATTCATACAGTGTTTGATGTTATCATAACTGGAATTAAGGATTTCCCTTATCTTAGCTACCTTTTCTACATTAAGAACTGACTTGGAGATTCTCTTTCAGCTGTTCTAAACAAGTTTTCATCTGTTTACAGTAATTTTTAGTGAATTATTCATGTTTTCATGTTGTTTCCTATATTCTTCCTTCTGGCCCAAGTATAAGCTTTGCCCACTTTATCAAAAAACTTCGTACACACTGTTATGAACTGATGGAGCTAGGGAACATTGTCTCTCAACTGTGTTATAGATTGTAGTACTACATTTCAGTGAAGTGTAAGGCTTTCCAAAGCTGCCGAACGTGTTTCTTTCTCTTTTTCAATGGTATTCTGCCTTATATAACACACATTTACCACTCTAGTCTCCTTTAAGTAAAGAATATAGGATTCATACAGGGTTTCATGTGATCTAAACTGGAATTTAGGATTTCCCTTATCTTAGCTACCTTTTCTACATTAAGAACTGACTTGGAGATTCTCTTTCAGCTGTTCTAAAAAAGTTCTCATCTGTTTACAGTCATTTTCACTGAATTATTTATGTTTTCATGTAGTTTCCTATATTCTGCCTTCTGGTCCAAGTATAAGCTTTGCCCACTTTATCAAACAACTTCCTACACACTGTTATGAACTGAGGGAGCTAGGGAACATTGTCTCTCAACTGTGTTATAGAGTGTAGTACTACATTTCAGTGAAGTATAAGGCTTTCCAAAGCTGCCGAACGTGTTTCTTTCTCTATTTCAATGGTATTCTGCCTTGTATAACACACATTTACCACTCTAGTCTCCTTTAAGTAAAGCATATAGGATTCATACAGTGTTTCATGTGATCTTAACTGGAATTAAGGATTTCCCTTATGTTAGCTACCTTTTCTACACTAAGAACTGCCTTGGAGATTCTCTTTCAGCTGTTCTAAACAAGTTCTCATCTGTTTACAGTCATTTTCACTGAATTATTCATGTTTTCATGTAGTTTCCTATAATCTGCCTTCTGGACCAAGTATAAGCTTTGCCCACTTTATCAAACACCTTCCTACACACTGTTATGAACTGAGGCAGCTCGGGAACATTGTCTTCAACTGTGTTATAGAGTTTAGTACTACATTTCAGTGAAGTGTAAGGCTTTCCAAAGCTGCCGAACGGGTTTCTTTCTCTATTTCAATGGTATTCTGCCTTGTATAACACACATTTACCACTCTAGTCTCCTTTAAGTAAAGAATATAGGATTCATACAGTGTTTCATGTGATCTTAACTGGAATTAAGGATTTCCATTATCTTACCTACCTTTTCTACACTAAGAACTGACTTGGAGGTTCTCTTTCAGCTGTTCTAAACAAGTTTTCATCTGTTTACAGTCATTTTCACTGAATTATTCATGTTTTCATGTAGTTTCCTATATTCTGCCTTCTGGTCCAAGTATAAGCTTTGCCCACTTTATCAAACAACTTCCTACACACTGTTATGAACTGAGGGAGCTAGGGAACATTGTCTCTCAACTGTGTTATAGAGTGTAGTACTACATTTCAGTGAAGTGTAAGGCTTTCCAAAGCTGCCGAACGTGTTTCTTTCGCTATTTCAATGGTATTCTGCCTTGTATAACACACATTTACCACTCTAGTCTCCTTTAAGTAATGAATATAGGATTCATACAGTGTTTGATGTTATCTAAACTAGAATTAAGGATTTCCCTTATCTTAGCTACCTTTTCTACACTAAGAACTGACTTGGAGATTCTCTTTTTTCTGTTCTAAATTAGTTCTCATCCATTTACAGTCATTTTCAGTGAATTATTCATGTTTTCATGTAGTTTCCTATATTCTGCCTTCTGGCCCAAGTATAAGCTTTGCCCACTTTATCAAACAACTTCCTACACACTTTTATGAACTGAGGGAGCTAGGGAACATTGTCTCTCAACTGTGTTATAGAGTGTAGTACTACATTTCAGTGAAGTGTAAGGCTTTCCAAAGCTGCCGAACGTGTTTCTTTCTCTTTTTCAATGGTATTCTGCCTTATATAACACACATTTACCACTCTAGTCTCCGTTAAGTAAACAATATAGGATTCATACAGTGTTTGATGTTATCTTAACTCGAATTAAGGATTTCCCTTATCTTAGCTACCTTTTCTACATTAAGAACTGACTTGGAGATTCTCTTTCAGCTGTTCTAAACAAGTTCTCATCTGTTTACAGTCATTTTCACTGAATTATTCATGTTTTCATGTAGTTTCCTATATTCTGCCTTCTGGTCCAAGTATAAGCTTTGCCCACTTTATCAAACAACTTCCTACACACTGTTATGAACTGAGGGAGCTAGGGAACATTGTCTCTCAACTGTGTTATAGAGTGTAGTACTACATTTCAGTGAAGTGTAAGGCTTTCCAAAGCTGCCGAACGTGTTTCTTTCGCTATTTCAATGGTATTCTGCCTTGTATAACACACATTTACCACTCTAGTCTCCTTTAAGTAATGAATATAGGATTCATACAGTGTTTGATGTTATCTTAACTGGAATGAAGGATTTCCCTTATCTTAGCTACCTTTTCTACATTAAGAACTGACTTGGAGATTCTCTTTCAGCTGTTCTAAACAAGTTTTCATCTGTTTACAGTAATTTTTAGTGAATTATTCATGTTTTCATGTTGTTTCCTATATTCTTCCTTCTGGCCCAAGTATAAGCTTTGCCCACTTTATCAAAAAACTTCGTACACACTGTTATGAACTGATGGAGCTAGGGAACATTGTCTCTCAACTGTGTTATAGATTGTAGTACTACATTTCAGTGAAGTGTAAGGCTTTCCAAAGCTGCCGAACGTGTTTCTTTCTCTTTTTCAATGGTATTCTGCCTTATATAACACACATTTACCACTCTAGTCTCCTTTAAGTAAAGAATATAGGATTCATACAGGGTTTCATGTGATCTAAACTGGAATTTAGGATTTCCCTTATCTTAGCTACCTTTTCTACATTAAGAACTGACTTGGAGATTCTCTTTCAGCTGTTCTAAAAAAGTTCTCATCTGTTTACAGTCATTTTCACTGAATTATTTATGTTTTCATGTAGTTTCCTATATTCTGCCTTCTGGTCCAAGTATAAGCTTTGCCCACTTTATCAAACAACTTCCTACACACTGTTATGAACTGAGGGAGCTAGGGAACATTGTCTCTCAACTGTGTTATAGAGTGTAGTACTACATTTCAGTGAAGTATAAGGCTTTCCAAAGCTGCCGAACGTGTTTCTTTCTCTATTTCAATGGTATTCTGCCTTGTATAACACACATTTACCACTCTAGTCTCCTTTAAGTAAAGCATATAGGATTCATACAGTGTTTCATGTGATCTTAACTGGAATTAAGGATTTCCATTATCTTACCTACCTTTTCTACACTAAGAACTGACTTGGAGGTTCTCTTTCAGCTGTTCTAAACAAGTTTTCATCTGTTTACAGTCATTTTTAGTGAATTATTCATGTTTTCATGTAGTTTCCTATATTCTTCCTTCTGGCCCAAGTATAAGCTTTGCCCACTTTATCAAAAAACTTCCTACACACTGTTATGAACTGATGGAGCTAGGGAACATTGTCTCTCAACTGTGTTATAGAGTGTAGTACTACATTTCAGTGAAGTGTAAGGCTTTCCAAAGCTGCCGAACGTGTTTCTTTCGCTTTTTCAATGGTATTCTGCCTTATATAACACACATTTACCACTCTAGTCTCCTTTAAGTAAAGAATATAGGATTCATACAGGGTTTCATGTGATCTAAACTGGAATTTAGGATTTCCCTTATCTTAGCTACCTTTTCTACACTAAGAACTGACTTGGAGATTCTCTTTCAGCTGTTCTAAACAAGTTCTCATCTTTTTACAGTCATTTTCACTGAATTATTCATGTTTTCATGTAGTTTCCTCTATTCAGCCTTCTGGTCCAAGAATAAGCTTTGCCCACTTTATCAAACAACTTCCTACACACTGTTATGAACTGAGGCAGCTCGGAACATTGTGTCTCAAATGTATTATAGAGTGTGGTACTACATTTCAGTGAAGTGTAAGGCTTTCCAGAGCTGCCGAACGTGTTTCTTTCTCTATTTCAATGGTATTCTGCCTTGTATAACACACATTTACCACTCTAGTCTCCATTAAGTAAAGAATATAGGATTCATACAGTGTTTCATGTGATCTTAACTGGAATTAAGGATGTCCCTTATTTACCTACCTTTTCTACACTAAGAACTGACTTGGAGGTTCTCTTTCAGCTGTTCTAAACAAGTTTTCATCTGTTTACAGCAATTTTTAGTGAATTATTCATGTTTTCATGTAGTTTCCTATATTCTGCCTTCTGGCCCAAGTATAAGCTTTGCCCACTTTATCAAAAAACTTCGTACACACTGTTATGAACTGATGGAGCTAGGGAACATTGTCTCTCAACTGTGTTATAGATTGTAGTACTACATTTCAGTGAAGTGTAAGGCTTTCCAAAGCTGCCGAACGTGTTTCTTTCTCTTTTTCAATGGTATTCTGCCTTATATAACACACATTTACCACTCTAGTCTCCTTTAAGTAAAGAATATAGGATTCATACAGGGTTTCATGTGATCTAAACTGGAATTTAGGATTTCCCTTATCTTAGCTACCTTTTCTACACTAAGAACTGACTTGGAGATTATCTTTCAGCTGTTCTAAACAAGTTCTCATCTGTTTACAGTCATTTTCAGTGAATTATTCATGTTTTCATGTAGTTGTCTATATTCTGCCTTCTGGCCCAAGTATAAGCTTTGCCCACTTTATCAAACAACTTCCTACACACTGTTATGAACTGAGGGAGCTAGGGAACATTGTCTCTCCACTGTGTTATAGAGTGTAGTACTACATTTCAGTGAAGTGAAAGCCTTTCCAAAGCTGTCGAACGTGTTTCTTTCTCTATTTCAATGGTATTCTGCCTTGTATAACACACATTTACCACTCTAGTCTCCTTTAAGTAAAGAATATAGGATTCATACAGTGTTTCATGTGATCTTAACTGGAATTAAGGATTTCCCTTATCTTAGCTACCTTTTCTACACTAAGAACTGACTTTGAGATTCTCTTTCAGCTGTTCTAAACAAGTTCTCATCTGTTTACAGTCATTTTCACTGAATTATTCATGTTTTCATGTAGTTTCCTCTATTCAGCCTTCTGGTCCAAGAATAAGCTTTGCCCACTTTATCAAACAACTTCCTACACACTGTTATGAACTGAGGCAGCTCGGAACATTGTGTCTCAAATGTGTTATAGAGTGTGGTACTACATTTCAGTGAAGTGTAAGGCTTTCCAGAGCTGCCGAACGTGTTTCTTTCTCTATTTCAATGGTATTCTGCCTTGTATAACACACATTTACCACTCTAGTCTCCTTTAAGTAAAGAATATAGGATTCATACAGTGTTTCATGTGATCTTAACTGGAATTAAGGATGTCCCTTATTTACCTACCTTTTCTACACTAAGAACTGACTTGGAGGTTCTCTTTCAGCTGTTCTAAACAAGTTTTCATCTGTTTACAGTCATTTTTAGTGAATTATTCATGTTTTCATGTAGTTTCCTATATTCTGCCTTCTGGCCCAAGTATAAGCTTTGCCCACTTTATCAAACAACTTCCTACACACTGTTATGAACTGAGGGAGCTAGGGATCATTGTCTCTCAACTGTGTTATAGAGTGTAGTACTACATTTCAGTGAAGTGTAAGGCTTTCCAAAGCTGCCGAACGTGTTTCTTTCTCTTTTTCAATGGTATTCTGCCTTATATAACACACATTTACCACTCTAGTCTCCGTTAAGTAAACAATATAGGATTCATACAGTGTTTGATGTTATCTTAACTCGAATTAAGGATTTCCCGTATCTTAGCTACCTTTTCTACATTAAGAACTGACTTGGAGATTCTCTTTCAGCTGTTCTAAACAAGTTCTCATCTGTTTACAGTCATTTTCACTGAATTATTCATGTTTTCATGTAGTTTCCTATATTCTGCCTTCTGGTCCAAGTATAAGCTTTGCCCACTTTATCAAACAACTTCCTACACACTGTTATGAACTGAGGGAGCTAGGGAACATTGTCTCTCAACTGTGTTATAGAGTGTAGTACTACATTTCAGTGAAGTGTAAGGCTTTCCAAAGCTGCCGAACGTGTTTCTTTCGCTATTTCAATGGTATTCTGCCTTGTATAACACACATTTACCACTCTAGTCTCCTTTAAGTAATGAATATAGGATTCATACAGTGTTTCATGTGATCTTAACTGGAATTAAGGATTTCCATTATCTTACCTACCTTTTCTACACTAAGAACTGACTTGGAGGTTCTCTTTCAGCTGTTCTAAACAAGTTTTCATCTGTTTACAGTCATTTTTAGTGAATTATTCATGTTTTCATGTAGTTTCCTATATTCTTCCTTCTGGCCCAAGTATAAGCTTTGCCCACTTTATCAAAAAACTTCCTACACACTGTTATGAACTGATGGAGCTAGGGAACATTGTCTCTCAACTGTGTTATAGAGTGTAGTACTACATTTCAGTGAAGTGTAAGGCTTTCCAAAGCTGCCGAACGTGTTTCTTTCGCTTTTTCAATGGTATTCTGCCTTATATAACACACATTTACCACTCTAGTCTCCTTTAAGTAAAGAATATAGGATTCATACAGGGTTTCATGTGATCTAAACTGGAATTTAGGATTTCCCTTATCTTAGCTACCTTTTCTACACTAAGAACTGACTTGGAGATTCTCTTTCAGCTGTTCTAAACAAGTTCTCATCTTTTTACAGTCATTTTCACTGAATTATTCATGTTTTCATGTAGTTTCCTCTATTCAGCCTTCTGGTCCAAGAATAAGCTTTGCCCACTTTATCAAACAACTTCCTACACACTGTTATGAACTGAGGCAGCTCGGGAACATTGTCTCTCAACTGTGTTATAGAGTGTAGTACTACATTTCAGTGAAGTGTAAGGCTTTCCAAAGCTGCCGAACGTGTTTCTTTCTCTATTTCAACGGTATTCTGCCTTGTATAACACACATTTACCACTCTAGTCTCCTTTAAGTAATGAATATAGGATTCATACAGTGTTTGATGTTACCTTAACTCGAATTAAGGATTTCCCTTATCTTAGCTACCTTTTCTACACTAAGAACTGCCTTGGAGATTCTCTTTCAGCTGTTCTAAACAAGTTCTCATCTGTTTACAGTCATTTTCACGGAATTATTCATGTTTTCATGTAGTTTCCTATATTCTTCCTTCTGGCCCAAGTATAAGCTTGCCCACTTTATCAAACAACTTTTCTACTCACTGTTATGAATTGAGGCAGCTCGGGAACATTGTCTCTCAACTGTGTTATAGAGTGTAGTACTACATTTCAGTGAAGTGTAAGGCTTTCCAAAGCTGCCGAACCTGTTTCTTTCTCTATTTCAATGGCATTCTGCCTTATATACCACACATTTACCACTCTAGTCTCCTTTAAGTAAACAATATAGGATTCATACAGTGTTTGATGTTATCTTAACTCGAATTAAGGATTTCCCTTATCTTAGCTACCTTTTCTACACTTAGAACTGACTTGGAGATTCTCTTTCAGCTCTTCTAAACAAGTTCTCATCTGTTTACAGTCATTTTCACTGAATTATTCATGTTTTTATGTAGTTTCCTATATTCTTCCTTCTGGCCCAAGTATAAGCTTTGCCCACTTTATCAAACAACTTCCTACACACTCTTATGAACTGAGGCAGCTAGGGAACATTGTCTCTCAACTGTGTTATAGAGTGTAGTACTACATTTCAGTGAAGTGTAAGGCTTTCCAAAGCTGCCGAACGTGTTTCTTTCTCTATTTCAATGGTATTCTGCCTTATATAACACACATTTACCACTCTAGTCTCCTTTGAGGAAAAAATATAGGATTCATACAGTCTTTCATGTGATCTTAACTCCAATTAAGGATTTCCCGGATTTAGCTACATTTTCTACACTAAGAACTGACTTGGAGAATCTCTTTCAGCTGTTCTAAAACAGGTTCTCACCTGTTTACACTCATTTTCTCTGAATTATTCATGTTTTCATGTAGTTTCCTATATTCTGACTTCTGGCCCAAGTATAAGCTTTGCCCACTTTATCAAACAACTTCCTACACACTGTTATGAACTGAGGCAGCTCCGGAACATTGTCTCTCAACTGTGTTATAGAGTGTAGTACTACAAATCAGTGAAGTGTAAGGCTTTCCAAAGCTGCCAAACGTGTTTCTTTCTCTATTTCAATGGTATTCTGCCTTGTATAACACACATTTACCACTCTAGTCTCTTTTAAGTAAAGAATATAGGATTCATACAGTGTTTCATGTGATCTTAACTCGAATTAAGGATTTCCCCGATCTTAGCTAACTTTTCTACACTAATAACTGACTTGGAGAATCTCTTTCAGCTGTTCTAAACAAGTTCTCAACTGTTTACAGTCATTTACACTGAATTATTCATGTTTTCATGTAGTTTCCTCTATTCTGCCTTCTGGTCCAAGTATAAGCTTTGCCCACTTTATCAAACAACTTCCAACACACTGTTATGAACTGAGGCAGCTAGGGAACATTGTGTCTCAAATGTGTTATAGAGTGTAGTACTACATTTCAGTGAAGTGTAAGGCTTTCCAAAGCTGCCGAACGTGTTTCTTTCTCTATTTCAATGGTATTCTGCCTTGTATAACACACATTTACCACTCTAGTCTCCTTTAAGTAATGAATATAGGATTCATACAGTGTTTCATGTTACCTTAACTCGAATTAAGGATTTCCCTTATCTTAGCTACATTTTCTACACTAAGAACTGCCTTGGAGATTCTCTTTCAGCTGTTCTAAACAAGTTCTCATCTGTTTACAGTCATTTTCACTGAATTATTCATGTTGTCATGTAGTTTCCTATATTCTTCCTTCTGGCCCAAGTATAAGCTTGCCCACTTTATCAAACAACTTCCTACACACTGTTATGAACTGAGGCAGCTGTGGAACATTGTCTCTCAACTGTGTTATAGAGTGTAGTACTACATTTCCGTGAAGTGTAAGGCTTTCCAAAGCTGCCGAACGTGTTTCTTTCTCTATTTCAATGGTATTCTGCCTTGTATACACACATTTACCACACTAGTCTCCTTTAAGAAAAGAATATAGGATTCATACAGTGTTTCATGTGATCTTAACTGGAATTAAGGATTTCCCTTATCTTAGCTACCTTTTCTACACTAAGAACTGACTTTGAGATTCTCTTTCAGCTGTTCTAAACAAGTTCTCATCTGTTTACAGTCATTTTCACTGAATTATTCATGTTTTCATGTAGTTTCCTATATTCTGCCTTCTGGCCCAAGTATAAGCTTTGCCCACTTTATCAAACAACTTCCTACACACTCTTATGAACTGAGGGAGCTAGGGAACATTGTCTCTCAACTGTGTTATAGAGTGTAGTACTACATTTCAGTGAAGTGTAAGGCTTTCCAAAGCTGCCGAACGTGTTTCTTTCTCTTTTTCAATGGTATTCTGCCTTATATAACACACATTTACCACTCTAGTCTCCGTTAAGTAAACAATATAGGATTCATACAGTGTTTGATGTTATCTTAACTCGAATTAAGAATTTCCCTTATCTTAGCTACCTTTTCTACATTAAGAACTGACTTGGAGATTCTCTTTCAGCTGTTCTAAACAAGTTCTCATCTGTTTACAGTCATTTTCACTGAATTATTCATGTTTTCATGTAGTTTCCTATATTCTGCCTTCTGGTCCAAGTATAAGCTTTGCCCACTTTATCAAACAACTTCCTACACACTGTTATGAACTGAGGGAGCTAGGGAACATTGTCTCTCAACTGTGTTATAGAGTGTAGTACTACATTTCAGTGAAGTGTAAGGCTTTCCAAAGCTGCCGAACGTGTTTCTTTCGCTATTTCAATGGTATTCTGCCTTGTATAACACACATTTACCACTCTAGTCTCCTTTAAGTAATGAATATAGGATTCATACAGTGTTTGATGTTATCTAAACTAGAATTAAGGATTTCCCTTATCTTAGCTACCTTTTCTACACTAAGAACTGACTTGGAGATTCTCTTTTTTCTGTTCTAAATTAGTTCTCATCCATTTACAGTCATTTTCAGTGAATTATTCATGTTTTCATGTAGTTTCCTATATTCTGCCTTCTGGTCCAAGTATAAGCTTTGCCCACTTTATCAAACAACTTCCTACACACTGTTATGAACTGAGGGAGCTAGGGAACATTGTCTCTCAACTGTGTTATAGAGTGTAGTACTACATTTCAGTGAAGTATAAGGCTTTCCAAAGCTGCCGAACGTGTTTCTTTCTCTATTTCAATGGTATTCTGCCTTGTATAACACACATTTACCACTCTAGTCTCCTTTAAGTAAAGCATATAGGATTCATACAGTGTTTCATGTGATCTTAACTGGAATTAAGGATTTCCCTTATGTTAGCTACCTTTTCTACACTAAGAACTGCCTTGGAGATTCTCTTTCAGCTGTTCTAAACAAGTTCTCATCTGTTTACAGTCATTTTCACTGAATTATTCATGTTTTCATGTAGTTTCCTATAATCTGCCTTCTGGACCAAGTATAAGCTTTGCCCACTTTATCAAACACCTTCCTACACACTGTTATGAACTGAGGCAGCTCGGGAACATTGTCTTCAACTGTGTTATAGAGTTTAGTACTACATTTCAGTGAAGTGTAAGGCTTTCCAAAGCTGCCGAACGGGTTTCTTTCTCTATTTCAATGGTATTCTGCCTTGTATAACACACATTTACCACTCTAGTCTCCTTTAAGTAAAGAATATAGGATTCATACAGTGTTTCATGTGATCTTAACTGGAATTAAGGATTTCCATTATCTTACCTACCTTTTCTACACTAAGAACTGACTTGGAGGTTCTCTTTCAGCTGTTCTAAACAAGTTTTCATCTGTTTACAGTCATTTTCACTGAATTATTCATGTTTTCATGTAGTTTCCTATATTCTGCCTTCTGGTCCAAGTATAAGCTTTGCCCACTTTATCAAACAACTTCCTACACACTGTTATGAACTGAGGGAGCTAGGGAACATTGTCTCTCAACTGTGTTATAGAGTGTAGTACTACATTTCAGTGAAGTGTAAGGCTTTCCAAAGCTGCCGAACGTGTTTCTTTCGCTATTTCAATGGTATTCTGCCTTGTATAACACACATTTACCACTCTAGTCTCCTTTAAGTAATGAATATAGGATTCATACAGTGTTTGATGTTATCTAAACTAGAATTAAGGATTTCCCTTATCTTAGCTACCTTTTCTACACTAAGAACTGACTTGGAGATTCTCTTTTTTCTGTTCTAAATTAGTTCTCATCCATTTACAGTCATTTTCAGTGAATTATTCATGTTTTCATGTAGTTTCCTATATTCTGCCTTCTGGCCCAAGTATAAGCTTTGCCCACTTTATCAAACAACTTCCTACACACTTTTATGAACTGAGGGAGCTAGGGAACATTGTCTCTCAACTGTGTTATAGAGTGTAGTACTACATTTCAGTGAAGTGTAAGGCTTTCCAAAGCTGCCGAACGTGTTTCTTTCTCTTTTTCAATGGTATTCTGCCTTATATAACACAGATTTACCACTCTAGTCTCCGTTAAGTAAACAATATAGGATTCATACAGTGTTTGATGTTATCTTAACTCGAATTAAGGATTTCCCTTATCTTAGCTACCTTTTCTACATTAAGAACTGACTTGGAGATTCTCTTTCAGCTGTTCTAAACAAGTTCTCATCTGTTTACAGTCATTTTCACTGAATTATTCATGTTTTCATGTAGTTTCCTATATTCTGCCTTCTGATCCAAGTATAAGCTTTGCCCACTTTATCAAACAACTTCCTACACACTGTTATGAACTGAGGGAGCTAGGGAACATTGTCTCTCAACTGTGTTATAGAGTGTAGTACTACATTTCAGTGAAGTGTAAGGCTTTCCAAAGCTGCCGAACGTGTTTCTTTCGCTATTTCAATGGTATTCTGCCTTGTATAACACACATTTACCACTCTAGTCTCCTTTAAGTAATGAATATAGGATTCATACAGTGTTTGATGTTATCATAACTGGAATTAAGGATTTCCCTTATCTTAGCTACCTTTTCTACATTAAGAACTGACTTGGAGATTCTCTTTCAGCTGTTCTAAACAAGTTTTCATCTGTTTACAGTAATTTTTAGTGAATTATTCATGTTTTCATGTTGTTTCCTATATTCTTCCTTCTGGCCCAAGTATAAGCTTTGCCCACTTTATCAAAAAACTTCGTACACACTGTTATGAACTGATGGAGCTAGGGAACATTGTCTCTCAACTGTGTTATAGATTGTAGTACTACATTTCAGTGAAGTGTAAGGCTTTCCAAAGCTGCCGAACGTGTTTCTTTCTCTTTTTCAATGGTATTCTGCCTTATATAACACACATTTACCACTCTAGTCTCCTTTAAGTAAAGAATATAGGATTCATACAGGGTTTCATGTGATCTAAACTGGAATTTAGGATTTCCCTTATCTTAGCTACCTTTTCTACATTAAGAACTGACTTGGAGATTCTCTTTCAGCTGTTCTAAAAAAGTTCTCATCTGTTTACAGTCATTTTCACTGAATTATTTATGTTTTCATGTAGTTTCCTATATTCTGCCTTCTGGTCCAAGTATAAGCTTTGCCCACTTTATCAAACAACTTCCTACACACTGTTATGAACTGAGGGAGCTAGGGAACATTGTCTCTCAACTGTGTTATAGAGTGTAGTACTACATTTCAGTGAAGTATAAGGCTTTCCAAAGCTGCCGAACGTGTTTCTTTCTCTATTTCAATGGTATTCTGCCTTGTATAACACACATTTACCACTCTAGTCTCCTTTAAGTAAAGCATATAGGATTCATACAGTGTTTCATGTGATCTTAACTGGAATTAAGGATTTCCCTTATGTTAGCTACCTTTTCTACACTAAGAACTGCCTTGGAGATTCTCTTTCAGCTGTTCTAAACAAGTTCTCATCTGTTTACAGTCATTTTCACTGAATTATTCATGTTTTCATGTAGTTTCCTATAATCTGCCTTCTGGACCAAGTATAAGCTTTGCCCACTTTATCAAACACCTTCCTACACACTGTTATGAACTGAGGCAGCTCGGGAACATTGTCTTCAACTGTGTTATAGAGTTTAGTACTACATTTCAGTGAAGTGTAAGGCTTTCCAAAGCTGCCGAACGGGTTTCTTTCTCTATTTCAATGGTATTCTGCCTTGTATAACACACATTTACCACTCTAGTCTCCTTTAAGTAAAGAATATAGGATTCATACAGTGTTTCATGTGATCTTAACTGGAATTAAGGATTTCCATTATCTTACCTACCTTTTCTACACTAAGAACTGACTTGGAGGTTCTCTTTCAGCTGTTCTAAACAAGTTTTCATCTGTTTACAGTCATTTTCACTGAATTATTCATGTTTTCATGTAGTTTCCTATATTCTGCCTTCTGGTCCAAGTATAAGCTTTGCCCACTTTATCAAACAACTTCCTACACACTGTTATGAACTGAGGGAGCTAGGGAACATTGTCTCTCAACTGTGTTATAGAGTGTAGTACTACATTTCAGTGAAGTGTAAGGCTTTCCAAAGCTGCCGAACGTGTTTCTTTCGCTATTTCAATGGTATTCTGCCTTGTATAACACACATTTACCACTCTAGTCTCCTTTAAGTAATGAATATAGGATTCATACAGTGTTTGATGTTATCTAAACTAGAATTAAGGATTTCCCTTATCTTAGCTACCTTTTCTACACTAAGAACTGACTTGGAGATTCTCTTTTTTCTGTTCTAAATTAGTTCTCATCCATTTACAGTCATTTTCAGTGAATTATTCATGTTTTCATGTAGTTTCCTATATTCTGCCTTCTGGCCCAAGTATAAGCTTTGCCCACTTTATCAAACAACTTCCTACACACTTTTATGAACTGAGGGAGCTAGGGAACATTGTCTCTCAACTGTGTTATAGAGTGTAGTACTACATTTCAGTGAAGTGTAAGGCTTTCCAAAGCTGCCGAACGTGTTTCTTTCTCTTTTTCAATGGTATTCTGCCTTATATAACACACATTTACCACTCTAGTCTCCGTTAAGTAAACAATATAGGATTCATACAGTGTTTGATGTTATCTTAACTCGAATTAAGGATTTCCCTTATCTTAGCTACCTTTTCTACATTAAGAACTGACTTGGAGATTCTCTTTCAGCTGTTCTAAACAAGTTCTCATCTGTTTACAGTCATTTTCACTGAATTATTCATGTTTTCATGTAGTTTCCTATATTCTGCCTTCTGGTCCAAGTATAAGCTTTGCCCACTTTATCAAACAACTTCCTACACACTGTTATGAACTGAGGGAGCTAGGGAACATTGTCTCTCAACTGTGTTATAGAGTGTAGTACTACATTTCAGTGAAGTGTAAGGCTTTCCAAAGCTGCCGAACGTGTTTCTTTCGCTATTTCAATGGTATTCTGCCTTGTATAACACACATTTACCACTCTAGTCTCCTTTAAGTAATGAATATAGGATTCATACAGTGTTTGATGTTATCTTAACTGGAATGAAGGATTTCCCTTATCTTAGCTACCTTTTCTACATTAAGAACTGACTTGGAGATTCTCTTTCAGCTGTTCTAAACAAGTTTTCATCTGTTTACAGTAATTTTTAGTGAATTATTCATGTTTTCATGTTGTTTCCTATATTCTTCCTTCTGGCCCAAGTATAAGCTTTGCCCACTTTATCAAAAAACTTCGTACACACTGTTATGAACTGATGGAGCTAGGGAACATTGTCTCTCAACTGTGTTATAGATTGTAGTACTACATTTCAGTGAAGTGTAAGGCTTTCCAAAGCTGCCGAACGTGTTTCTTTCTCTTTTTCAATGGTATTCTGCCTTATATAACACACATTTACCACTCTAGTCTCCTTTAAGTAAAGAATATAGGATTCATACAGGGTTTCATGTGATCTAAACTGGAATTTAGGATTTCCCTTATCTTAGCTACCTTTTCTACATTAAGAACTGACTTGGAGATTCTCTTTCAGCTGTTCTAAAAAAGTTCTCATCTGTTTACAGTCATTTTCACTGAATTATTTATGTTTTCATGTAGTTTCCTATATTCTGCCTTCTGGTCCAAGTATAAGCTTTGCCCACTTTATCAAACAACTTCCTACACACTGTTATGAACTGAGGGAGCTAGGGAACATTGTCTCTCAACTGTGTTATAGAGTGTAGTACTACATTTCAGTGAAGTATAAGGCTTTCCAAAGCTGCCGAACGTGTTTCTTTCTCTATTTCAATGGTATTCTGCCTTGTATAACACACATTTACCACTCTAGTCTCCTTTAAGTAAAGCATATAGGATTCATACAGTGTTTCATGTGATCTTAACTGGAATTAAGGATTTCCATTATCTTACCTACCTTTTCTACACTAAGAACTGACTTGGAGGTTCTCTTTCAGCTGTTCTAAACAAGTTTTCATCTGTTTACAGTCATTTTTAGTGAATTATTCATGTTTTCATGTACTTTCCTATATTCTTCCTTCTGGCCCAAGTATAAGCTTTGCCCACTTTATCAAAAAACTTCCTACACACTGTTATGAACTGATGGAGCTAGGGAACATTGTCTCTCAACTGTGTTATAGAGTGTAGTACTACATTTCAGTGAAGTGTAAGGCTTTCCAAAGCTGCCGAACGTGTTTCTTTCGCTTTTTCAATGGTATTCTGCCTTATATAACACACATTTACCACTCTAGTCTCCTTTAAGTAAAGAATATAGGATTCATACAGGGTTTCATGTGATCTAAACTGGAATTTAGGATTTCCCTTATCTTAGCTACCTTTTCTACACTAAGAACTGACTTGGAGATTCTCTTTCAGCTGTTCTAAACAAGTTCTCATCTTTTTACAGTCATTTTCACTGAATTATTCATGTTTTCATGTAGTTTCCTCTATTCAGCCTTCTGGTCCAAGAATAAGCTTTGCCCACTTTATCAAACAACTTCCTACACACTGTTATGAACTGAGGCAGCTCGGAACATTGTGTCTCAAATGTATTATAGAGTGTGGTACTACATTTCAGTGAAGTGTAAGGCTTTCCAGAGCTGCCGAACGTGTTTCTTTCTCTATTTCAATGGTATTCTGCCTTGTATAACACACATTTACCACTCTAGTCTCCATTAAGTAAAGAATATAGGATTCATACAGTGTTTCATGTGATCTTAACTGGAATTAAGGATGTCCCTTATTTACCTACCTTTTCTACACTAAGAACTGACTTGGAGGTTCTCTTTCAGCTGTTCTAAACAAGTTTTCATCTGTTTACAGC
Organism: Pipistrellus hanaki; assembly: GCF_964339955.1. NCBI lineage: Eukaryota > Metazoa > Chordata > Mammalia > Chiroptera > Vespertilionidae > Pipistrellus > Pipistrellus hanaki. The sequence goes on along the minus strand of NC_140507.1, from coordinate 98,898,185 downwards.
AATTTTTAGTGAATTATTCATGTTTTCATGTAGTTTCCTATATTCTGCCTTCTGGCCCAAGTATAAGCTTTGCCCACTTTATCAAAAAACTTCGTACACACTGTTATGAACTGATGGAGCTAGGGAACATTGTCTCTCAACTGTGTTATAGATTGTAGTACTACATTTCAGTGAAGTGTAAGGCTTTCCAAAGCTGCCGAACGTGTTTCTTTCTCTTTTTCAATGGTATTCTGCCTTATATAACACACATTTACCACTCTAGTCTCCTTTAAGTAAAGAATATAGGATTCATACAGGGTTTCATGTGATCTAAACTGGAATTTAGGATTTCCCTTATCTTAGCTACCTTTTCTACACTAAGAACTGACTTGGAGATTATCTTTCAGCTGTTCTAAACAAGTTCTCATCTGTTTACAGTCATTTTCAGTGAATTATTCATGTTTTCATGTAGTTGTCTATATTCTGCCTTCTGGCCCAAGTATAAGCTTTGCCCACTTTATCAAACAACTTCCTACACACTGTTATGAACTGAGGGAGCTAGGGAACATTGTCTCTCCACTGTGTTATAGAGTGTAGTACTACATTTCAGTGAAGTGAAAGCCTTTCCAAAGCTGTCGAACGTGTTTCTTTCTCTATTTCAATGGTATTCTGCCTTGTATAACACACATTTACCACTCTAGTCTCCTTTAAGTAAAGAATATAGGATTCATACAGTGTTTCATGTGATCTTAACTGGAATTAAGGATTTCCCTTATCTTAGCTACCTTTTCTACACTAAGAACTGACTTTGAGATTCTCTTTCAGCTGTTCTAAACAAGTTCTCATCTGTTTACAGTCATTTTCACTGAATTATTCATGTTTTCATGTAGTTTCCTCTATTCAGCCTTCTGGTCCAAGAATAAGCTTTGCCCACTTTATCAAACAACTTCCTACACACTGTTATGAACTGAGGCAGCTCGGAACATTGTGTCTCAAATGTGTTATAGAGTGTGGTACTACATTTCAGTGAAGTGTAAGGCTTTCCAGAGCTGCCGAACGTGTTTCTTTCTCTATTTCAATGGTATTCTGCCTTGTATAACACACATTTACCACTCTAGTCTCCTTTAAGTAAAGAATATAGGATTCATACAGTGTTTCATGTGATCTTAACTGGAATTAAGGATGTCCCTTATTTACCTACCTTTTCTACACTAAGAACTGACTTGGAGGTTCTCTTTCAGCTGTTCTAAACAAGTTTTCATCTGTTTACAGTCATTTTTAGTGAATTATTCATGTTTTCATGTAGTTTCCTATATTCTGCCTTCTGGCCCAAGTATAAGCTTTGCCCACTTTATCAAACAACTTCCTACACACTGTTATGAACTGAGGGAGCTAGGGAACATTGTCTCTCAACTGTGTTATAGAGTGTAGTACTACATTTCAGTGAAGTGTAAGGCTTTCCAAAGCTGCCGAACGTGTTTCTTTCGCTATTTCAATGGTATTCTGCCTTGTATAACACACATTTACCACTCTAGTCTCCTTTAAGTAATGAATATAGGATTCATACAGTGTTTGATGTTATCTAAACTAGAATTAAGGATTTCCCTTATCTTAGCTACCTTTTCTACACTAAGAACTGACTTGGAGATTCTCTTTTTTCTGTTCTAAATTAGTTCTCATCCATTTACAGTCATTTTCAGTGAATTATTCATGTTTTCATGTAGTTTCCTATATTCTGCCTTCTGGCCCAAGTATAAGCTTTGCCCACTTTATCAAACAACTTCCTACACACTTTTATGAACTGAGGGAGCTAGGGAACATTGTCTCTCAACTGTGTTATAGAGTGTAGTACTACATTTCAGTGAAGTGTAAGGCTTTCCAAAGCTGCCGAACGTGTTTCTTTCTCTTTTTCAATGGTATTCTGCCTTATATAACACACATTTACCACTCTAGTCTCCGTTAAGTAAACAATATAGGATTCATACAGTGTTTGATGTTATCTTAACTCGAATTAAGGATTTCCCTTATCTTAGCTACCTTTTCTACATTAAGAACTGACTTGGAGATTCTCTTTCAGCTGTTCTAAACAAGTTCTCATCTGTTTACAGTCATTTTCACTGAATTATTCATGTTTTCATGTAGTTTCCTATATTCTGCCTTCTGGTCCAAGTATAAGCTTTGCCCACTTTATCAAACAACTTCCTACACACTGTTATGAACTGAGGGAGCTAGGGAACATTGTCTCTCAACTGTGTTATAGAGTGTAGTACTACATTTCAGTGAAGTGTAAGGCTTTCCAAAGCTGCCGAACGTGTTTCTTTCGCTATTTCAATGGTATTCTGCCTTGTATAACACACATTTACCACTCTAGTCTCCTTTAAGTAATGAAGATAGGATTCATACAGTGTTTGATGTTATCTTAACTGGAATGAAGGATTTCCCTTATCTTAGCTACCTTTTCTACATTAAGAACTGACTTGGAGATTCTCTTTCAGCTGTTCTAAACAAGTTTTCATCTGTTTACAGTAATTTTTAGTGAATTATTCATGTTTTCATGTTGTTTCCTATATTCTTCCTTCTGGCCCAAGTATAAGCTTTGCCCACTTTATCAAAAAACTTCGTACACACTGTTATGAACTGATGGAGCTAGGGAACATTGTCTCTCAACTGTGTTATAGATTGTAGTACTACATTTCAGTGAAGTGTAAGGCTTTCCAAAGCTGCCGAACGTGTTTCTTTCTCTTTTTCAATGGTATTCTGCCTTATATAACACACATTTACCACTCTAGTCTCCTTTAAGTAAAGAATATAGGATTCATACAGGGTTTCATGTGATCTAAACTGGAATTTAGGATTTCCCTTATCTTAGCTACCTTTTCTACATTAAGAACTGACTTGGAGATTCTCTTTCAGCTGTTCTAAAAAAGTTCTCATCTGTTTACAGTCATTTTCACTGAATTATTTATGTTTTCATGTAGTTTCCTATATTCTGCCTTCTGGTCCAAGTATAAGCTTTGCCCACTTTATCAAACAACTTCCTACACACTGTTATGAACTGAGGGAGCTAGGGAACATTGTCTCTCAACTGTGTTATAGAGTGTAGTACTACATTTCAGTGAAGTATAAGGCTTTCCAAAGCTGCCGAACGTGTTTCTTTCTCTATTTCAATGGTATTCTGCCTTGTATAACACACATTTACCACTCTAGTCTCCTTTAAGTAAAGCATATAGGATTCATACAGTGTTTCATGTGATCTTAACTGGAATTAAGGATTTCCATTATCTTACCTACCTTTTCTACACTAAGAACTGACTTGGAGGTTCTCTTTCAGCTGTTCTAAACAAGTTTTCATCTGTTTACAGTCATTTTTAGTGAATTATTCATGTTTTCATGTAGTTTCCTATATTCTTCCTTCTGGCCCAAGTATAAGCTTTGCCCACTTTATCAAAAAACTTCCTACACACTGTTATGAACTGATGGAGCTAGGGAACATTGTCTCTCAACTGTGTTATAGAGTGTAGTACTACATTTCAGTGAAGTGTAAGGCTTTCCAAAGCTGCCGAACGTGTTTCTTTCGCTTTTTCAATGGTATTCTGCCTTATATAACACACATTTACCACTCTAGTCTCCTTTAAGTAAAGAATATAGGATTCATACAGGGTTTCATGTGATCTAAACTGGAATTTAGGATTTCCCTTATCTTAGCTACCTTTTCTACACTAAGAACTGACTTGGAGATTCTCTTTCAGCTGTTCTAAACAAGTTCTCATCTTTTTACAGTCATTTTCACTGAATTATTCATGTTTTCATGTAGTTTCCTCTATTCAGCCTTCTGGTCCAAGAATAAGCTTTGCCCACTTTATCAAACAACTTCCTACACACTGTTATGAACTGAGGCAGCTCGGAACATTGTGTCTCAAATGTATTATAGAGTGTGGTACTACATTTCAGTGAAGTGTAAGGCTTTCCAGAGCTGCCGAACGTGTTTCTTTCTCTATTTCAATGGTATTCTGCCTTGTATAACACACATTTACCACTCTAGTCTCCATTAAGTAAAGAATATAGGATTCATACAGTGTTTCATGTGATCTTAACTGGAATTAAGGATGTCCCTTATTTACCTACCTTTTCTACACTAAGAACTGACTTGGAGGTTCTCTTTCAGCTGTTCTAAACAAGTTTTCATCTGTTTACAGCAATTTTTAGTGAATTATTCATGTTTTCATGTAGTTTCCTATATTCTGCCTTCTGGCCCAAGTATAAGCTTTGCCCACTTTATCAAAAAACTTCGTACACACTGTTATGAACTGATGGAGCTAGGGAACATTGTCTCTCAACTGTGTTATAGATTGTAGTACTACATTTCAGTGAAGTGTAAGGCTTTCCAAAGCTGCCGAACGTGTTTCTTTCTCTTTTTCAATGGTATTCTGCCTTATATAACACACATTTACCACTCTAGTCTCCTTTAAGTAAAGAATATAGGATTCATACAGGGTTTCATGTGATCTAAACTGGAATTTAGGATTTCCCTTATCTTAGCTACCTTTTCTACACTAAGAACTGACTTGGAGATTATCTTTCAGCTGTTCTAAACAAGTTCTCATCTGTTTACAGTCATTTTCAGTGAATTATTCATGTTTTCATGTAGTTGTCTATATTCTGCCTTCTGGCCCAAGTATAAGCTTTGCCCACTTTATCAAACAACTTCCTACACACTGTTATGAACTGAGGGAGCTAGGGAACATTGTCTCTCCACTGTGTTATAGAGTGTAGTACTACATTTCAGTGAAGTGAAAGCCTTTCCAAAGCTGTCGAACGTGTTTCTTTCTCTATTTCAATGGTATTCTGCCTTGTATAACACACATTTACCACTCTAGTCTCCTTTAAGTAAAGAATATAGGATTCATACAGTGTTTCATGTGATCTTAACTGGAATTAAGGATTTCCCTTATCTTAGCTACCTTTTCTACACTAAGAACTGACTTTGAGATTCTCTTTCAGCTGTTCTAAACAAGTTCTCATCTGTTTACAGTCATTTTCACTGAATTATTCATGTTTTCATGTAGTTTCCTCTATTCAGCCTTCTGGTCCAAGAATAAGCTTTGCCCACTTTATCAAACAACTTCCTACACACTGTTATGAACTGAGGCAGCTCGGAACATTGTGTCTCAAATGTGTTATAGAGTGTGGTACTACATTTCAGTGAAGTGTAAGGCTTTCCAGAGCTGCCGAACGTGTTTCTTTCTCTATTTCAATGGTATTCTGCCTTGTATAACACACATTTACCACTCTAGTCTCCTTTAAGTAAAGAATATAGGATTCATACAGTGTTTCATGTGATCTTAACTGGAATTAAGGATGTCCCTTATTTACCTACCTTTTCTACACTAAGAACTGACTTGGAGGTTCTCTTTCAGCTGTTCTAAACAAGTTTTCATCTGTTTACAGTCATTTTTAGTGAATTATTCATGTTTTCATGTAGTTTCCTATATTCTGCCTTCTGGCCCAAGTATAAGCTTTGCCCACTTTATCAAACAACTTCCTACACACTGTTATGAACTGAGGGAGCTAGGGATCATTGTCTCTCAACTGTGTTATAGAGTGTAGTACTACATTTCAGTGAAGTGTAAGGCTTTCCAAAGCTGCCGAACGTGTTTCTTTCTCTTTTTCAATGGTATTTTGCCTTATATAACACACATTTACCACTCTAGTCTCCGTTAAGTAAACAATATAGGATTCATACAGTGTTTGATGTTATCTTAACTCGAATTAAGGATTTCCCGTATCTTAGCTACCTTTTCTACATTAAGAACTGACTTGGAGATTCTCTTTCAGCTGTTCTAAACAAGTTCTCATCTGTTTACAGTCATTTTCACTGAATTATTCATGTTTTCATGTAGTTTCCTATATTCTGCCTTCTGGTCCAAGTATAAGCTTTGCCCACTTTATCAAACAACTTCCTACACACTGTTATGAACTGAGGGAGCTAGGGAACATTGTCTCTCAACTGTGTTATAGAGTGTAGTACTACATTTCAGTGAAGTGTAAGGCTTTCCAAAGCTGCCGAACGTGTTTCTTTCGCTATTTCAATGGTATTCTGCCTTGTATAACACACATTTACCACTCTAGTCTCCTTTAAGTAATGAATATAGGATTCATACAGTGTTTCATGTGATCTTAACTGGAATTAAGGATTTCCATTATCTTACCTACCTTTTCTACACTAAGAACTGACTTGGAGGTTCTCTTTCAGCTGTTCTAAACAAGTTTTCATCTGTTTACAGTCATTTTTAGTGAATTATTCATGTTTTCATGTAGTTTCCTATATTCTTCCTTCTGGCCCAAGTATAAGCTTTGCCCACTTTATCAAAAAACTTCCTACACACTGTTATGAACTGATGGAGCTAGGGAACATTGTCTCTCAACTGTGTTATAGAGTGTAGTACTACATTTCAGTGAAGTGTAAGGCTTTCCAAAGCTGCCGAACGTGTTTCTTTCGCTTTTTCAATGGTATTCTGCCTTATATAACACACATTTACCACTCTAGTCTCCTTTAAGTAAAGAATATAGGATTCATACAGGGTTTCATGTGATCTAAACTGGAATTTAGGATTTCCCTTATCTTAGCTACCTTTTCTACACTAAGAACTGACTTGGAGATTCTCTTTCAGCTGTTCTAAACAAGTTCTCATCTTTTTACAGTCATTTTCACTGAATTATTCATGTTTTCATGTAGTTTCCTCTATTCAGCCTTCTGGTCCAAGAATAAGCTTTGCCCACTTTATCAAACAACTTCCTACACACTGTTATGAACTGAGGCAGCTCGGGAACATTGTCTCTCAACTGTGTTATAGAGTGTAGTACTACATTTCAGTGAAGTGTAAGGCTTTCCAAAGCTGCCGAACGTGTTTCTTTCTCTATTTCAACGGTATTCTGCCTTGTATAACACACATTTACCACTCTAGTCTCCTTTAAGTAATGAATATAGGATTCATACAGTGTTTGATGTTACCTTAACTCGAATTAAGGATTTCCCTTATCTTAGCTACCTTTTCTACACTAAGAACTGCCTTGGAGATTCTCTTTCAGCTGTTCTAAACAAGTTCTCATCTGTTTACAGTCATTTTCACGGAATTATTCATGTTTTCATGTAGTTTCCTATATTCTTCCTTCTGGCCCAAGTATAAGCTTGCCCACTTTATCAAACAACTTTTCTACTCACTGTTATGAATTGAGGCAGCTCGGGAACATTGTCTCTCAACTGTGTTATAGAGTGTAGTACTACATTTCAGTGAAGTGTAAGGCTTTCCAAAGCTGCCGAACCTGTTTCTTTCTCTATTTCAATGGCATTCTGCCTTATATACCACACATTTACCACTCTAGTCTCCTTTAAGTAAACAATATAGGATTCATACAGTGTTTGATGTTATCTTAACTCGAATTAAGGATTTCCCTTATCTTAGCTACCTTTTCTACACTTAGAACTGACTTGGAGATTCTCTTTCAGCTCTTCTAAACAAGTTCTCATCTGTTTACAGTCATTTTCACTGAATTATTCATGTTTTTATGTAGTTTCCTATATTCTTCCTTCTGGCCCAAGTATAAGCTTTGCCCACTTTATCAAACAACTTCCTACACACTCTTATGAACTGAGGCAGCTAGGGAACATTGTCTCTCAACTGTGTTATAGAGTGTAGTACTACATTTCAGTGAAGTGTAAGGCTTTCCAAAGCTGCCGAACGTGTTTCTTTCTCTATTTCAATGGTATTCTGCCTTATATAACACACATTTACCACTCTAGTCTCCTTTGAGGAAAAAATATAGGATTCATACAGTCTTTCATGTGATCTTAACTCCAATTAAGGATTTCCCGGATTTAGCTACATTTTCTACACTAAGAACTGACTTGGAGAATCTCTTTCAGCTGTTCTAAAACAGGTTCTCACCTGTTTACACTCATTTTCTCTGAATTATTCATGTTTTCATGTAGTTTCCTATATTCTGACTTCTGGCCCAAGTATAAGCTTTGCCCACTTTATCAAACAACTTCCTACACACTGTTATGAACTGAGGCAGCTCCGGAACATTGTCTCTCAACTGTGTTATAGAGTGTAGTACTACAAATCAGTGAAGTGTAAGGCTTTCCAAAGCTGCCAAACGTGTTTCTTTCTCTATTTCAATGGTATTCTGCCTTGTATAACACACATTTACCACTCTAGTCTCTTTTAAGTAAAGAATATAGGATTCATACAGTGTTTCATGTGATCTTAACTCGAATTAAGGATTTCCCCGATCTTAGCTAACTTTTCTACACTAATAACTGACTTGGAGAATCTCTTTCAGCTGTTCTAAACAAGTTCTCAACTGTTTACAGTCATTTACACTGAATTATTCATGTTTTCATGTAGTTTCCTCTATTCTGCCTTCTGGTCCAAGAATAAGCTTTGCCCACTTTATCAAACAACTTCCAACACACTGTTATGAACTGAGGCAGCTAGGGAACATTGTGTCTCAAATGTGTTATAGAGTGTAGTACTACATTTCAGTGAAGTGTAAGGCTTTCCAAAGCTGCCGAACGTGTTTCTTTCTCTATTTCAATGGTATTCTGCCTTGTATAACACACATTTACCACTCTAGTCTCCTTTAAGTAATGAATATAGGATTCATACAGTGTTTCATGTTACCTTAACTCGAATTAAGGATTTCCCTTATCTTAGCTACATTTTCTACACTAAGAACTGCCTTGGAGATTCTCTTTCAGCTGTTCTAAACAAGTTCTCATCTGTTTACAGTCATTTTCACTGAATTATTCATGTTGTCATGTAGTTTCCTATATTCTTCCTTCTGGCCCAAGTATAAGCTTGCCCACTTTATCAAACAACTTCCTACACACTGTTATGAACTGAGGCAGCTGTGGAACATTGTCTCTCAACTGTGTTATAGAGTGTAGTACTACATTTCCGTGAAGTGTAAGGCTTTCCAAAGCTGCCGAACGTGTTTCTTTCTCTATTTCAATGGTATTCTGCCTTGTATACACACATTTACCACACTAGTCTCCTTTAAGAAAAGAATATAGGATTCATACAGTGTTTCATGTGATCTTAACTGGAATTAAGGATTTCCCTTATCTTAGCTACCTTTTCTACACTAAGAACTGACTTTGAGATTCTCTTTCAGCTGTTCTAAACAAGTTCTCATCTGTTTACAGTCATTTTCACTGAATTATTCATGTTTTCATGTAGTTTCCTATATTCTGCCTTCTGGCCCAAGTATAAGCTTTGCCCACTTTATCAAACAACTTCCTACACACTCTTATGAACTGAGGGAGCTAGGGAACATTGTCTCTCAACTGTGTTATAGAGTGTAGTACTACATTTCAGTGAAGTGTAAGGCTTTCCAAAGCTGCCGAACGTGTTTCTTTCTCTTTTTCAATGGTATTCTGCCTTATATAACACACATTTACCACTCTAGTCTCCGTTAAGTAAACAATATAGGATTCATACAGTGTTTGATGTTATCTTAACTCGAATTAAGAATTTCCCTTATCTTAGCTACCTTTTCTACATTAAGAACTGACTTGGAGATTCTCTTTCAGCTGTTCTAAACAAGTTCTCATCTGTTTACAGTCATTTTCACTGAATTATTCATGTTTTCATGTAGTTTCCTATATTCTGCCTTCTGGTCCAAGTATAAGCTTTGCCCACTTTATCAAACAACTTCCTACACACTGTTATGAACTGAGGGAGCTAGGGAACATTGTCTCTCAACTGTGTTATAGAGTGTAGTACTACATTTCAGTGAAGTGTAAGGCTTTCCAAAGCTGCCGAACGTGTTTCTTTCGCTATTTCAATGGTATTCTGCCTTGTATAACACACATTTACCACTCTAGTCTCCTTTAAGTAATGAATATAGGATTCATACAGTGTTTGATGTTATCTAAACTAGAATTAAGGATTTCCCTTATCTTAGCTACCTTTTCTACACTAAGAACTGACTTGGAGATTCTCTTTTTTCTGTTCTAAATTAGTTCTCATCCATTTACAGTCATTTTCAGTGAATTATTCATGTTTTCATGTAGTTTCCTATATTCTGCCTTCTGGTCCAAGTATAAGCTTTGCCCACTTTATCAAACAACTTCCTACACACTGTTATGAACTGAGGGAGCTAGGGAACATTGTCTCTCAACTGTGTTATAGAGTGTAGTACTACATTTCAGTGAAGTATAAGGCTTTCCAAAGCTGCCGAACGTGTTTCTTTCTCTATTTCAATGGTATTCTGCCTTGTATAACACACATTTACCACTCTAGTCTCCTTTAAGTAAAGCATATAGGATTCATACAGTGTTTCATGTGATCTTAACTGGAATTAAGGATTTCCCTTATGTTAGCTACCTTTTCTACACTAAGAACTGCCTTGGAGATTCTCTTTCAGCTGTTCTAAACAAGTTCTCATCTGTTTACAGTCATTTTCACTGAATTATTCATGTTTTCATGTAGTTTCCTATAATCTGCCTTCTGGACCAAGTATAAGCTTTGCCCACTTTATCAAACACCTTCCTACACACTGTTATGAACTGAGGCAGCTCGGGAACATTGTCTTCAACTGTGTTATAGAGTTTAGTACTACATTTCAGTGAAGTGTAAGGCTTTCCAAAGCTGCCGAACGGGTTTCTTTCTCTATTTCAATGGTATTCTGCCTTGTATAACACACATTTACCACTCTAGTCTCCTTTAAGTAAAGAATATAGGATTCATACAGTGTTTCATGTGATCTTAACTGGAATTAAGGATTTCCATTATCTTACCTACCTTTTCTACACTAAGAACTGACTTGGAGGTTCTCTTTCAGCTGTTCTAAACAAGTTTTCATCTGTTTACAGTCATTTTCACTGAATTATTCATGTTTTCATGTAGTTTCCTATATTCTGCCTTCTGGTCCAAGTATAAGCTTTGCCCACTTTATCAAACAACTTCCTACACACTGTTATGAACTGAGGGAGCTAGGGAACATTGTCTCTCAACTGTGTTATAGAGTGTAGTACTACATTTCAGTGAAGTGTAAGGCTTTCCAAAGCTGCCGAACGTGTTTCTTTCGCTATTTCAATGGTATTCTGCCTTGTATAACACACATTTACCACTCTAGTCTCCTTTAAGTAATGAATATAGGATTCATACAGTGTTTGATGTTATCTAAACTAGAATTAAGGATTTCCCTTATCTTAGCTACCTTTTCTACACTAAGAACTGACTTGGAGATTCTCTTTTTTCTGTTCTAAATTAGTTCTCATCCATTTACAGTCATTTTCAGTGAATTATTCATGTTTTCATGTAGTTTCCTATATTCTGCCTTCTGGCCCAAGTATAAGCTTTGCCCACTTTATCAAACAACTTCCTACACACTGTTATGAACTGAGGGAGCTAGGGAACATTGTCTCTCAACTGTGTTATAGAGTGTAGTACTACATTTCAGTGAAGTGTAAGGCTTTCCAAAGCTGCCGAACGTGTTTCTTTCTCTTTTTCAATGGTATTCTGCCTTATATAACACAGATTTACCACTCTAGTCTCCGTTAAGTAAACAATATAGGATTCATACAGTGTTTGATGTTATCTTAACTCGAATTAAGGATTTCCCTTATCTTAGCTACCTTTTCTACATTAAGAACTGACTTGGAGATTCTCTTTCAGCTGTTCTAAACAAGTTCTCATCTGTTTACAGTCATTTTCACTGAATTATTCATGTTTTCATGTAGTTTCCTATATTCTGCCTTCTGATCCAAGTATAAGCTTTGCCCACTTTATCAAACAACTTCCTACACACTGTTATGAACTGAGGGAGCTAGGGAACATTGTCTCTCAACTGTGTTATAGAGTGTAGTACTACATTTCAGTGAAGTGTAAGGCTTTCCAAAGCTGCCGAACGTGTTTCTTTCGCTATTTCAATGGTATTCTGCCTTGTATAACACACATTTACCACTCTAGTCTCCTTTAAGTAATGAATATAGGATTCATACAGTGTTTGATGTTATCATAACTGGAATTAAGGATTTCCCTTATCTTAGCTACCTTTTCTACATTAAGAACTGACTTGGAGATTCTCTTTCAGCTGTTCTAAACAAGTTTTCATCTGTTTACAGTAATTTTTAGTGAATTATTCATGTTTTCATGTTGTTTCCTATATTCTTCCTTCTGGCCCAAGTATAAGCTTTGCCCACTTTATCAAAAAACTTCGTACACACTGTTATGAACTGATGGAGCTAGGGAACATTGTCTCTCAACTGTGTTATAGATTGTAGTACTACATTTCAGTGAAGTGTAAGGCTTTCCAAAGCTGCCGAACGTGTTTCTTTCTCTTTTTCAATGGTATTCTGCCTTATATAACACACATTTACCACTCTAGTCTCCTTTAAGTAAAGAATATAGGATTCATACAGGGTTTCATGTGATCTAAACTGGAATTTAGGATTTCCCTTATCTTAGCTACCTTTTCTACATTAAGAACTGACTTGGAGATTCTCTTTCAGCTGTTCTAAAAAAGTTCTCATCTGTTTACAGTCATTTTCACTGAATTATTTATGTTTTCATGTAGTTTCCTATATTCTGCCTTCTGGTCCAAGTATAAGCTTTGCCCACTTTATCAAACAACTTCCTACACACTGTTATGAACTGAGGGAGCTAGGGAACATTGTCTCTCAACTGTGTTATAGAGTGTAGTACTACATTTCAGTGAAGTATAAGGCTTTCCAAAGCTGCCGAACGTGTTTCTTTCTCTATTTCAATGGTATTCTGCCTTGTATAACACACATTTACCACTCTAGTCTCCTTTAAGTAAAGCATATAGGATTCATACAGTGTTTCATGTGATCTTAACTGGAATTAAGGATTTCCCTTATGTTAGCTACCTTTTCTACACTAAGAACTGCCTTGGAGATTCTCTTTCAGCTGTTCTAAACAAGTTCTCATCTGTTTACAGTCATTTTCACTGAATTATTCATGTTTTCATGTAGTTTCCTATAATCTGCCTTCTGGACCAAGTATAAGCTTTGCCCACTTTATCAAACACCTTCCTACACACTGTTATGAACTGAGGCAGCTCGGGAACATTGTCTTCAACTGTGTTATAGAGTTTAGTACTACATTTCAGTGAAGTGTAAGGCTTTCCAAAGCTGCCGAACGGGTTTCTTTCTCTATTTCAATGGTATTCTGCCTTGTATAACACACATTTACCACTCTAGTCTCCTTTAAGTAAAGAATATAGGATTCATACAGTGTTTCATGTGATCTTAACTGGAATTAAGGATTTCCATTATCTTACCTACCTTTTCTACACTAAGAACTGACTTGGAGGTTCTCTTTCAGCTGTTCTAAACAAGTTTTCATCTGTTTACAGTCATTTTCACTGAATTATTCATGTTTTCATGTAGTTTCCTATATTCTGCCTTCTGGTCCAAGTATAAGCTTTGCCCACTTTATCAAACAACTTCCTACACACTGTTATGAACTGAGGGAGCTAGGGAACATTGTCTCTCAACTGTGTTATAGAGTGTAGTACTACATTTCAGTGAAGTGTAAGGCTTTCCAAAGCTGCCGAACGTGTTTCTTTCGCTATTTCAATGGTATTCTGCCTTGTATAACACACATTTACCACTCTAGTCTCCTTTAAGTAATGAATATAGGATTCATACAGTGTTTGATGTTATCTAAACTAGAATTAAGGATTTCCCTTATCTTAGCTACCTTTTCTACACTAAGAACTGACTTGGAGATTCTCTTTTTTCTGTTCTAAATTAGTTCTCATCCATTTACAGTCATTTTCAGTGAATTATTCATGTTTTCATGTAGTTTCCTATATTCTGCCTTCTGGCCCAAGTATAAGCTTTGCCCACTTTATCAAACAACTTCCTACACACTTTTATGAACTGAGGGAGCTAGGGAACATTGTCTCTCAACTGTGTTATAGAGTGTAGTACTACATTTCAGTGAAGTGTAAGGCTTTCCAAAGCTGCCGAACGTGTTTCTTTCTCTTTTTCAATGGTATTCTGCCTTATATAACACACATTTACCACTCTAGTCTCCGTTAAGTAAACAATATAGGATTCATACAGTGTTTGATGTTATCTTAACTCGAATTAAGGATTTCCCTTATCTTAGCTACCTTTTCTACATTAAGAACTGACTTGGAGATTCTCTTTCAGCTGTTCTAAACAAGTTCTCATCTGTTTACAGTCATTTTCACTGAATTATTCATGTTTTCATGTAGTTTCCTATATTCTGCCTTCTGGTCCAAGTATAAGCTTTGCCCACTTTATCAAACAACTTCCTACACACTGTTATGAACTGAGGGAGCTAGGGAACATTGTCTCTCAACTGTGTTATAGAGTGTAGTACTACATTTCAGTGAAGTGTAAGGCTTTCCAAAGCTGCCGAACGTGTTTCTTTCGCTATTTCAATGGTATTCTGCCTTGTATAACACACATTTACCACTCTAGTCTCCTTTAAGTAATGAATATAGGATTCATACAGTGTTTGATGTTATCTTAACTGGAATGAAGGATTTCCCTTATCTTAGCTACCTTTTCTACATTAAGAACTGACTTGGAGATTCTCTTTCAGCTGTTCTAAACAAGTTTTCATCTGTTTACAGTAATTTTTAGTGAATTATTCATGTTTTCATGTTGTTTCCTATATTCTTCCTTCTGGCCCAAGTATAAGCTTTGCCCACTTTATCAAAAAACTTCGTACACACTGTTATGAACTGATGGAGCTAGGGAACATTGTCTCTCAACTGTGTTATAGATTGTAGTACTACATTTCAGTGAAGTGTAAGGCTTTCCAAAGCTGCCGAACGTGTTTCTTTCTCTTTTTCAATGGTATTCTGCCTTATATAACACACATTTACCACTCTAGTCTCCTTTAAGTAAAGAATATAGGATTCATACAGGGTTTCATGTGATCTAAACTGGAATTTAGGATTTCCCTTATCTTAGCTACCTTTTCTACATTAAGAACTGACTTGGAGATTCTCTTTCAGCTGTTCTAAAAAAGTTCTCATCTGTTTACAGTCATTTTCACTGAATTATTTATGTTTTCATGTAGTTTCCTATATTCTGCCTTCTGGTCCAAGTATAAGCTTTGCCCACTTTATCAAACAACTTCCTACACACTGTTATGAACTGAGGGAGCTAGGGAACATTGTCTCTCAACTGTGTTATAGAGTGTAGTACTACATTTCAGTGAAGTATAAGGCTTTCCAAAGCTGCCGAACGTGTTTCTTTCTCTATTTCAATGGTATTCTGCCTTGTATAACACACATTTACCACTCTAGTCTCCTTTAAGTAAAGCATATAGGATTCATACAGTGTTTCATGTGATCTTAACTGGAATTAAGGATTTCCATTATCTTACCTACCTTTTCTACACTAAGAACTGACTTGGAGGTTCTCTTTCAGCTGTTCTAAACAAGTTTTCATCTGTTTACAGTCATTTTTAGTGAATTATTCATGTTTTCATGTACTTTCCTATATTCTTCCTTCTGGCCCAAGTATAAGCTTTGCCCACTTTATCAAAAAACTTCCTACACACTGTTATGAACTGATGGAGCTAGGGAACATTGTCTCTCAACTGTGTTATAGAGTGTAGTACTACATTTCAGTGAAGTGTAAGGCTTTCCAAAGCTGCCGAACGTGTTTCTTTCGCTTTTTCAATGGTATTCTGCCTTATATAACACACATTTACCACTCTAGTCTCCTTTAAGTAAAGAATATAGGATTCATACAGGGTTTCATGTGATCTAAACTGGAATTTAGGATTTCCCTTATCTTAGCTACCTTTTCTACACTAAGAACTGACTTGGAGATTCTCTTTCAGCTGTTCTAAACAAGTTCTCATCTTTTTACAGTCATTTTCACTGAATTATTCATGTTTTCATGTAGTTTCCTCTATTCAGCCTTCTGGTCCAAGAATAAGCTTTGCCCACTTTATCAAACAACTTCCTACACACTGTTATGAACTGAGGCAGCTCGGAACATTGTGTCTCAAATGTATTATAGAGTGTGGTACTACATTTCAGTGAAGTGTAAGGCTTTCCAGAGCTGCCGAACGTGTTTCTTTCTCTATTTCAATGGTATTCTGCCTTGTATAACACACATTTACCACTCTAGTCTCCATTAAGTAAAGAATATAGGATTCATACAGTGTTTCATGTGATCTTAACTGGAATTAAGGATGTCCCTTATTTACCTACCTTTTCTACACTAAGAACTGACTTGGAGGTTCTCTTTCAGCTGTTCTAAACAAGTTTTCATCTGTTTACAGCAATTTTTAGTGAATTATTCATGTTTTCATGTAGTTTCCTATATTCTGCCTTCTGGCCCAAGTATAAGCTTTGCCCACTTTATCAAAAAACTTCGTACACACTGTTATGAACTGATGGAGCTAGGGAACATTGTCTCTCAACTGTGTTATAGATTGTAGTACTACATTTCAGTGAAGTGTAAGGCTTTCCAAAGCTGCCGAACGTGTTTCTTTCTCTTTTTCAATGGTATTCTGCCTTATATAACACACATTTACCACTCTAGTCTCCTTTAAGTAAAGAATATAGGATTCATACAGGGTTTCATGTGATCTAAACTGGAATTTAGGATTTCCCTTATCTTAGCTACCTTTTCTACACTAAGAACTGACTTGGAGATTATCTTTCAGCTGTTCTAAACAAGTTCTCATCTGTTTACAGTCATTTTCAGTGAATTATTCATGTTTTCATGTAGTTGTCTATATTCTGCCTTCTGGCCCAAGTATAAGCTTTGCCCACTTTATCAAACAACTTCCTACACACTGTTATGAACTGAGGGAGCTAGGGAACATTGTCTCTCCACTGTGTTATAGAGTGTAGTACTACATTTCAGTGAAGTGAAAGCCTTTCCAAAGCTGTCGAACGTGTTTCTTTCTCTATTTCAATGGTATTCTGCCTTGTATAACACACATTTACCACTCTAGTCTCCTTTAAGTAAAGAATATAGGATTCATACAGTGTTTCATGTGATCTTAACTGGAATTAAGGATTTCCCTTATCTTAGCTACCTTTTCTACACTAAGAACTGACTTTGAGATTCTCTTTCAGCTGTTCTAAACAAGTTCTCATCTGTTTACAGTCATTTTCACTGAATTATTCATGTTTTCATGTAGTTTCCTCTATTCAGCCTTCTGGTCCAAGAATAAGCTTTGCCCACTTTATCAAACAACTTCCTACACACTGTTATGAACTGAGGCAGCTCGGAACATTGTGTCTCAAATGTGTTATAGAGTGTGGTACTACATTTCAGTGAAGTGTAAGGCTTTCCAGAGCTGCCGAACGTGTTTCTTTCTCTATTTCAATGGTATTCTGCCTTGTATAACACACATTTACCACTCTAGTCTCCTTTAAGTAAAGAATATAGGATTCATACAGTGTTTCATGTGATCTTAACTGGAATTAAGGATGTCCCTTATTTACCTACCTTTTCTACACTAAGAACTGACTTGGAGGTTCTCTTTCAGCTGTTCTAAACAAGTTTTCATCTGTTTACAGTCATTTTTAGTGAATTATTCATGTTTTCATGTAGTTTCCTATATTCTGCCTTCTGGCCCAAGTATAAGCTTTGCCCACTTTATCAAACAACTTCCTACACACTGTTATGAACTGAGGGAGCTAGGGATCATTGTCTCTCAACTGTGTTATAGAGTGTAGTACTACATTTCAGTGAAGTGTAAGGCTTTCCAAAGCTGCCGAACGTGTTTCTTTCTCTTTTTCAATGGTATTCTGCCTTATATAACACACATTTACCACTCTAGTCTCCGTTAAGTAAACAATATAGGATTCATACAGTGTTTGATGTTATCTTAACTCGAATTAAGGATTTCCCGTATCTTAGCTACCTTTTCTACATTAAGAACTGACTTGGAGATTCTCTTTCAGCTGTTCTAAACAAGTTCTCATCTGTTTACAGTCATTTTCACTGAATTATTCATGTTTTCATGTAGTTTCCTATATTCTGCCTTCTGGTCCAAGTATAAGCTTTGCCCACTTTATCAAACAACTTCCTACACACTGTTATGAACTGAGGGAGCTAGGGAACATTGTCTCTCAACTGTGTTATAGAGTGTAGTACTACATTTCAGTGAAGTGTAAGGCTTTCCAAAGCTGCCGAACGTGTTTCTTTCGCTATTTCAATGGTATTCTGCCTTGTATAACACACATTTACCACTCTAGTCTCCTTTAAGTAATGAATATAGGATTCATACAGTGTTTCATGTGATCTTAACTGGAATTAAGGATTTCCATTATCTTACCTACCTTTTCTACACTAAGAACTGACTTGGAGGTTCTCTTTCAGCTGTTCTAAACAAGTTTTCATCTGTTTACAGTCATTTTTAGTGAATTATTCATGTTTTCATGTAGTTTCCTATATTCTTCCTTCTGGCCCAAGTATAAGCTTTGCCCACTTTATCAAAAAACTTCGTACACACTGTTATGAACTGATGGAGCTAGGGAACATTGTCTCTCAGCTGTGTTATAGATTGTAGTACTACATTTCAGTGAAGAGTAAGGCTTTCCAAAGCTGCCGAAGGTGTTTCTTTCTCTTTTTCAATGGTATTCTGCCTTATATAACACACATTTACCACTCTAGTCTCCTTTAAGTAAAGAATATAGGATTCATACAGGGTTTCATGTGATCTAAACTGGAATTTAGGATTTCCCTTATCTTAGCTACCTTTTCTACACTAAGAACTGACTTGGAGATTCTCTTTCAGCTGTTCTAAACAAGTTCTCATCTGTTTACAGTCATTTTCACTGAATTATTCATGTTTTCATGTAGTTTCCTATATTCTGCCTTCTGGCCCAAGTATAAGCTTTGCCCACTTTATCAAACAACTTCCTACACACTCTTATGAACTGAGGGAGCTAGGGAACATTGTCTCTCAACTGTGTTATAGAGTGTAGTACTACATTTCAGTGAAGTGTAAGGCTTTCCAAAGCTGCCAAACGTGTTTCTTTCTCTTTTTCAATGGTATTCTGCCTTATATAACACACATTTACCACTCTAGTCTCCGTTAAGTAAACAATATAGGATTCATACAGTGTTTGATGTTATCTTAACTCGAATTAAGGATTTCCCTTATCTTAGCTACCTTTTCTACATTAAGAACTGACTTGGAGATTCTCTTTCAGCTGTTCTAAACAAGTTCTCATCTGTTTACAGTCATTTTCACTGAATTATTCATGTTTTCATGTAGTTTCCTATATTCTGCCTTCTGGTCCAAGTATAAGCTTTGCCCACTTTATCAAACAACTTCCTACACACTGTTATGAACTGAGGGAGCTAGGGAACATTGTCTCTCAACTGTGTTATAGAGTGTAGTACTACATTTCAGTGAAGTGTAAGGCTTTCCAAAGCTGCCGAACGTGTTTCTTTCGCTATTTCAATGGTATTCTGCCTTGTATAACACACATTTACCACTCTAGTCTCCTTTAAGTAATGAATATAGGATTCATACAGTGTTTGATGTTATCTAAACTAGAATTAAGGATTTCCCTTATCTTAGCTACCTTTTCTACACTAAGAACTGACTTGGAGATTCTCTTTTTTCTGTTCTAAATTAGTTCTCATCCATTTACAGTCATTTTCAGTGAATTATTCATGTTTTCATGTAGTTTCCTATATTCTGCCTTCTGGCCCAAGTATAAGCTTTGCCCACTTTATCAAACAACTTCCTACACACTGTTATGAACTGAGGCAGCTCGGGAACATTGTCTCTCAACTGTGTTATAGAGTGTAGTACTACATTTCAGTGAAGTGTAAGGCTTTCCAAAGCTGCCGAACGTGTTTCTTTCTCTTTTTCAATGGTATTCTGCCTTATATAACACACATTTACCACTCTAGTCTCCGTTAAGTAAACAATATAGGATTCATACAGTGTTTGATGTTATCTTAACTCGAATTAAGGATTTCCCTTATCTTAGCTACCTTTTCTACATTAAGAACTGACTTGGAGATTCTCTTTCAGCTGTTCTAAACAAGTTCTCATCTGTTTACAGTCATTTTCACTGAATTATTCATGTTTTCATGTAGTTTCCTATATTCTGCCTTCTGGTCCAAGTATAAGCTTTGCCCACTTTATCAAACAACTTCCTACACACTGTTATGAACTGAGGGAGCTAGGGAACATTGTCTCTCAACTGTGTTATAGAGTGTAGTACTACATTTCGGTGAAGTGTAAGGCTTTCCAAAGCTGCCGAACGTGTTTCTTTCGCTATTTCAATGGTATTCTGCCTTGTATAACACACATTTACCACTCTAGTCTCCTTTAAGTAAAGAATATAGGATTCATACAGTGTTTTATGTGATCTTAACTGGAATTAAGGATTTCCATTATCTTACCTACCTTTTCTACACTAAGAACTGACTTGGAGGTTATCTTTCAGCTGTTCTAAACAAGTTTTCATCTGTTTACAGTCATTTTTAGTGAATTATTCATGTTTTCATGTAGTTTCCTATATTCTTCCTTCTGGCCCAAGTATAAGCTTTGCCCACTTTATCAAAAAACTTCCTACACACTGTTATGAACTGATGGAGCTAGGGAACATTGTCTCTCAACTGTGTTATAGAGTGTAGTACTACATTTCAGTGAAGTGTAAGGCTTTCCAAAGCTGCCGAACATGTTTCTTTCTCTTTTTCAATGGTATTCTGCCTTATATAACACACATTTACCACTCTAGTCTCCTTTAAGTAAAGAATATAGGATTCATACAGGGTTTCATGTGATCTAAACTGGAATTTAGGATTTCCCTTATCTTAGCTACCTTTTCTACACTAAGAACTGACTTGGAGATTCTCTTTCAGCTGTTCTAAACAAGTTCTCATCTGTTTACAGTCATTTTCAGTGAATAATTCATGTTTTCATGTAGTTGTCTATATTCTGCCTTCTGGCCCAAGTATAAGCTTTGCCCACTTTATCAAACAACTTCCTACACACTGTTATGAACTGAGGGAGCTAGGGAACATTGTCTCTCCACTGTGTTATAGAGTGTAGAACTACATTTCAGTGAAGTGAAAGCCTTTCCAAAGCTGTCGAACGTGTTTCTTTCTCTATTTCAATGGTATTCTGCCTTGTATAACACACATTTACCACTCTAGTCTCCTTTAAGTAAAGAATATAGGATTCATACAGTGTTTCATGTGATCTTAACTGGAATTAAGGATTTCCCTTATCTTAGCTCCCTTTTGTACACTAAGAACTGACTTTGAGATTCTCTTCCAGCTGTTCTAAACAAGTTCTCATTTTTTACAGTCATTTTCACTGAATTATTCATGTTTTCATGTAGTTTCCTCTATTCAGCCTTCTGGTCCAAGAATAAGCTTTGCCCACTTTATCAAACAACTTCCTACACACTGTTATGAACTGAGGCAGCTCGGAACATTGTGTCTCAAATGTGTTATAGAGTGTGGTACTACATTTCAGTGAAGTGTAAGGCTTTCCAGAGCTGCCGAACGTGTTTCTTTCTCTATTTCAATGGTATTCTGCCTTGTATAACACACATTTACCACTCTAGTCTCCTTTAAGTAAAGAATATAGGATTCATACAGTGTTTCATGTGATCTTAACTGGAATTAAGGATGTCCCTTATTTACCTACCTTTTCTACACTAAGAACTGACTTGGAGGTTCTCTTTCAGCTGTTCTAAACAAGTTTTCATCTGTTTACAGTCATTTTTAGTGAATTATTCATGTTTTCATGTAGTTTCCTATATTCTGCCTTCTGGCCCAAGTATAAGCTTTGCCCACTTTATCAAAAAACTTCGTACACACTGTTATGAACTGATGGAGCTAGGGAACATTGTCTCTCAACTGTGTTATAGATTGTAGTACTACATTTCAGTGAAGTGTAAGGCTTTCCAAAGCTGCCGAACGTGTTTCTTTCTCTTTTTCAATGGTATTCTGCCTTATATAACACACATTTACCACTCTAGTCTCCTTTAAGTAAAGAATATAGGATTCATACAGGGTTTCATGTGATCTAAACTGGAATTTAGGATTTCCCTTATCTTAGCTACCTTTTCTACACTAAGAACTGACTTGGAGATTCTCTTTCAGCTGTTCTAAACAAGTTCTCATCTGTTTACAGTCATTTTCAGTGAATTATTCATGTTTTCATGTAGTTGTCTATATTCTGCCTTCTGGCCCAAGTATAAGCTTTGCCCACTTTATCAAACAACTTCCTACACACTGTTATGAACTGAGGGAGCTAGGGAACATTGTCTCTCCACTGTGTTATAGAGTGTAGTACTACATTTCAGTGAAGTGAAAGCCTTTCCAAAGCTGTCGAACGTGTTTCTTTCTCTATTTCAATGGTATTCTACCTTGTATAACACACATTTACCACTCTAGTCTCCTTTAAGTAAAGAATATAGGATTCATACAGTGTTTCATGTGATCTTAACTGGAATTAAGGATTTCCCTTATCTTAGCTACCTTTTCTACACTAAGAACTGACTTTGAGATTCTCTTTCAGCTGTTCTAAACAAGTTCTCATCTGTTTACAGTCATTTTCACTGAATTATTCATGTTTTCATGTAGTTTCCACTATTCAGCCTTCTGGTCCAAGAATAAGCTTTGCCCACTTTATCAAACAACTTCCTACACACTGTTATGAACTGAGGCAGCTCGGAACATTGTGTCTCAAATGTGTTATAGAGTGTGGTACTACATTTCAGTGAAGTGTAAGGCTTTCCAGAGCTGCCGAACGTGTTTCTTTCTCTATTTCAATGGTATTCTGCCTTGTATAACACACATTTACCACTCTAGTCTCCTTTAAGTAAAGAATATAGGATTCATACAGTGTTTCATGTGATCTTAACTGGAATTAAGGATGTCCCTTATTTACCTACCTTTTCTACACTAAGAACTGACTTGGAGGTTCTCTTTCAGCTGTTCTAAACAAGTTTTCATCTGTTTACAGTCATTTTTAGTGAATTATTCATGTTTTCATGTAGTTTCCTATATTCTGCCTTCTGGCCCAAGTATAAGCTTTGCCCACTTTATCAAAAAACTTCGTACACACTGTTATGAACTGATGGAGCTAGGGAACATTGTCTCTCAACTGTGTTATAGATTGTAGTACTACATTTCAGTGAAGTGTAAGGCTTTCCAAAGCTGCCGAACGTGTTTCTTTCTCTTTTTCAATGGTATTCTGCCTTATATAACACACATTTACCACTCTAGTCTCCTTTAAGTAAAGAATATAGGATTCATACAGGGTTTCATGTGATCTAAACTGGAATTTAGGATTTCCCTTATCTTAGCTACCTTTTCTACACTAAGAACTGACTTGGAGATTCTCTTTCAGCTGTTCTAAACAAGTTCTCATCTGTTTACAGTCATTTTCAGTGAATTATTCATGTTTTCATGTAGTTGTCTATATTCTGCCTTCTGGCCCAAGTATAAGCTTTGCCCACTTTATCAAACAACTTCCTACACACTGTTATGAACTGAGGGAGCTAGGGAACATTGTCTCTCCACTGTGTTATAGAGTGTAGTACTACATTTCAGTGAAGTGAAAGCCTTTCCAAAGCTGTCGAACGTGTTTCTTTCTCTATTTCAATGGTATTCTACCTTGTATAACACACATTTACCACTCTAGTCTCCTTTAAGTAAAGAATATAGGATTCATACAGTGTTTCATGTGATCTTAACTGGAATTAAGGATTTCCCTTATCTTAGCTACCTTTTCTACACTAAGAACTGACTTTGAGATTCTCTTTCAGCTGTTCTAAACAAGTTCTCATCTGTTTACAGTCATTTTCACTGAATTATTCATGTTTTCATGTAGTTTTCACTATTCAGCCTTCTGGTCCAAGAATAAGCTTTGCCCACTTTATCAAACAACTTCCTACACACTGTTATGAACTGAGGCAGCTCGGAACATTGTGTCTCAAATGTGTTATAGAGTGTGGTACTACATTTCAGTGAAGTGTAAGGCTTTCCAGAGCTGCCGAACGTGTTTCTTTCTCTATTTCAATGGTATTCTGCCTTGTATAACACACATTTACCACTCTAGTCTCCTTTAAGTAAAGAATATAGGATTCATACAGTGTTTCATGTGATCTTAACTGGAATTAAGGATGTCCCTTATTTACCTACCTTTTCTACACTAAGAACTGACTTGGAGGTTCTCTTTCAGCTGTTCTAAACAAGTTTTCATCTGTTTACAGTCATTTTTAGTGAATTATTCATGTTTTCATGTAGTTTCCTATATTCTGCCTTCTGGCCCAAGTATAAGCTTTGCCCACTTTATCAAACAACTTCCTACACACTGTTATGAACTGAGGGAGCTAGGGAACATTGTCTCTCAACTGTGTTGTAGAGTGTAGTACTACATTTCAGTGAAGTGTAAGGCTTTCCAAAGCTGCCGAACGTGTTTCTTTCGCTATTTCAATGGTATTCTGCCTTGTATAACACACATTTACCACTCTAGTCTCCTTTAAGTAATGAATATAGGATTCATACAGTGTTTCATGTGATCTTAACTGGAATTAAGGATGTCCCTTATTTACCTACCTTTTCTACACTAAGAACTGACTTGGAGGTTCTCTTTCAGCTGTTCTAAACAAGTTTTCATCTGTTTACAGTCATTTTTAGTGAATTATTCATGTTTTCATGTAGTTTCCTATATTCTGCCTTCTGGCCCAAGTATAAGCTTTGCCCACTTTATCAAAAAACTTCGTACACACTGTTATGAACTGATGGAGCTAGGGAACATTGTCTCTCAACTGTGTTATAGATTGTAGTACTACATTTCAGTGAAGTGTAAGGCTTTCCAAAGCTGCCTAACGTGTTTCTTTCTCTTTTTCAATGGTATTCTGCCTTATATAACAAACATTTACCACTCTAGTCTCCTTTAAGTAAAGAATATAGGATTCATGCAGGGTTTCATGTGATCTAAACTGGAATTTAGGATTTCCCTTATCTTAGCTACCTTTTCTACACTAAGAACTGACTTGGAGATTCTCTTTCAGCTGTTCTAAACAAGTTCTCATCTGTTTACAGTCATTTTCAGTGAATTATTCATGTTTTCATGTAGTTGTCTATATTCTGCCTTCTGGCCCAAGTATAAGCTTTGCCCACTTTATCAAACAACTTCCTACACACTGTTATGAACTGAGGGAGCTAGGGAACATTGTCTCTCCACTGTGTTATAGAGTGTAGTACTACATTTCAGTGAAGTGAAAGCCTTTCCAAAGCTGTCGAACGTGTTTCTTTCTCTATTTCAATGGTATTCTGCCTTGTATAACACACATTTACCACTCTAGTCTCCTTTAAGTAAAGAATATAGGATTCATACAGTGTTTCATGTGATCTTAACTGGAATTAAGGATTTCCCTTATGTTAGCTACCTTTTCTACACTAAGAACTGCCTTGGAGATTCTCTTTCAGCTGTTCTTAACAAGTTCTCATCTGTTTACAGTCATTTTCACTGAATTATTCATGTTTTCAAGTAGTTTCCTATATTCTTCCTTCTGGCCCAAGTATAAGCTTGCCCACTTTATCAAACAACTTTCTACACACTGTTATGAACTGTGGCAGCTCGGGAACATTGTCTCTCAACTGTGTTATAGAGTGTAGTACTACATTTCAGTGAAGTGTAAGGCTTTCCAAAGCTGCCAAACGTGTTTCTTTCTCTATTTCAATGGTATTCTGCCTGGTATAACACACATTTACCACTCTAGTCTCCTTTAAGTAAAGCATATAGGATTCATACAGTGTTTCATGTGATCTTAACTGGAATTAAGGATTTCCCTTATGTTAGCTACCTTTTCTACACTAAGAACTGACTTGGAGATTCTCTTTCAGCTTTTCTAAACAAGTTCTCATCTGTTTACAGTCATTTTCACTGAATTATTCATGTTTTCATGTAGTTTCCTATATTCTGCCTTCTGGCCCAAGTATAAGCTTTGCCCACTTTATCAAACACCTTCCTACACACTGTTATGAACTGAGGCAGCTAGGGAACATTGTCTCCAACTGTGTTATAGAGTGTAGTACTACATTTCAGTGAAGTGTAAGGCTTTCCAGAGCTGCCGAACGTGTTTCTTTCTCTATTTCAATGGTATTCTGCCTTGTATAACACAGATTTACCACTCTAGTCTCCTTTAAGTAAACAATATAGGATTCATACAGTGTTTGATGTTATCTTAACTCGAATTAAGGATTTCCCTTATCTTAGCTACCTTTTCTACATTAAGAACTGACTTGGAGATTCTCTTTCAGCTGTTCTAAACAAGTTCTCATCTGTTTACAGTCATTTTCACTGAATTAATCATGTTTTCATGTAGTTTCCTATATTCTGCCTTCTGGTCCAAGTATAAGCTTTGCCCACTTTATCAAACAACTTCATACACACTGTTATGAACTGAGGGAGCTAGGGAACATTGTCTCTCAACTGTGTTATACAGTGTAGTACTACATTTCAGTGAAGTATAAGGCTTTCCAAAGCTGCGGAACGTGTTTCTTTCTCTATTTCAATGGAATTCTGCCTTGTATAACACACATTTACCACTCTAGTCTCCTTTAAGTAAAGCATATAGGATTCATACAGTGTTTCATGTGATCTTAACTGGAATTAAGGATTTCCCTTATGTTAGCTACCTTTTCTACACTAAGAACTGCCTTGGAGATTCTCTTTCAGCTGTTCTTAACAAGTTCTCATCTGTTTACAGTCATTTTCACTGAATTATTCATGTTTTCAAGTAGTTTCCTATATTCTTCCTTCTGGCCCAAGTATAAGCTTGCCCACTTTATCAAACAACTTTCTACACACTGTTATGAACTGTGGCAGCTCGGGAACATTGTCTCTCAACTGTGTTATAGAGTGTAGTACTACATTTCAGTGAAGTGTAAGGCTTTCCAAAGCTGCCAAACGTGTTTCTTTCTCTATTTCAATGGTATTCTGCCTGGTATAACACACATTTACCACTCTAGTCTCCTTTAAGTAAAGCATATAGGATTCATACAGTGTTTCATGTGATCTTAACTGGAATTAAGGATTTCCCTTATGTTAGCTACCTTTTCTACACTAAGAACTGACTTGGAGATTCTCTTTCAGCTTTTCTAAACAAGTTCTCATCTGTTTACAGTCATTTTCACTGAATTATTCATGTTTTCATGTAGTTTCCTATATTCTGCCTTCTGGCCCAAGTATAAGCTTTGCCCACTTTATCAAACACCTTCCTACACACTGTTATGAACTGAGGCAGCTAGGGAACATTGTCTCCAACTGTGTTATAGAGTGTAGTACTACATTTCAGTGAAGTGTAAGGCTTTCCAGAGCTGCCGAACGTGTTTCTTTCTCTATTTCAATGGTATTCTGCCTTGTATAACACACATTTACCACTCTAGTCTCCTTTAAGTAAAGAATATAGGATTCATACAGTGTTTCATGTCATCTTAACTGGAATTAAGGATTTCCCTTATCTTACCTACCTTTTCTACACTAAGAACTGACTTGGAGGTTCTCTTTCAGCTGTTCTAAACAAGTTTTCATCTGTTTACAGACATTTTTAGTGAATTATTCATATTTTCATTTAGTTTCCCATATTCTGCCTTCTGACGCAAGTATAAGCTTTGCCCACTTTATCAAAAAACTTCCTACACACTGTTATGAACTGATGGAGCTAGGGAACATTGTCTCTCAACTGTGTTATAGAGTGTAGTACTACATTTCAGTGAAGTGTAAGGCTTTCCAGAGCTGCCGAACGTGTTTCTTTCTCTATTTCAATGGTATTCTGCCTTGTATAACACACATTTACCACTCTAGTCTCCTTTAAGTAAAGCATATAGGATTCATACAGTGTTTCATGTGATCTTAACTGGAATTAAGGATTTCCCTTATCTTACCTACCTTTTCTACACTAAGAACTGACTTGGAGATTCTCTTTCAGCTGTTCTTAACAAGTTCTCATCTGTTTACAGTCATTTTCACTGAATTATTCATGTTTTCATGTAGTTTCCTATATTCTTCCTTCTGGCCCAAGTATAAGCTTGCCCCCTTTATCAAACAACTTTCTACACACTGTTATGAACTGAGGCAGCTCGGGAACATTGTCTCCTAACTGTGTTATAGAGTGTAGTACTACATTTCAGTGAAGTGTAAGGCTTTCCAAAGCTGCCAAACGTGTTTCTTTCTCTATTTCAATGGTATTCTGCCTTGTATAACACACATTTACCACTCTAGTCTCCTTTAAGTAAAGCATATAGGATTCATACAGTGTTTCATGTGATCTTAACTGGAATTAAGGATTTCCCTTATGTTAGCTACCTTTTCTACACTAAGAACTGACTTGGAGATTCTCTTTCAGCTTTTCTAAACAAGTTCTCATCTGTTTAAAGTCATTTTCACTGAATTATTCATGTTTTCATGTAGTTTCCTATATTCTGCCTTCTGGCCCAAGTATAAGCTTTGCCCACTTTATCAAACACCTTCCTACACACTGTTATGAACTGAGGCAGCTAGGAACATTGTCTCTCAACTGTGTTATAGAGTGTAGTACTACATTTCAGTGAAGTATAAGGCTTTCCAAAGCTGCGGAACGTGTTTCTTTCTCTATTTCAATGGAATTCTGCCTTGTATAACACACATTTACCACTCTAGTCTCCTTAAAGTAAAGCATATAGGATTCATACAGTGTTTCATGTGATCTTAACTGGAATTAAGGATTTCCCTTATGTTAGCTACCTTTTCTACACTAAGAACTGCCTTGGAGATTCTCTTTCAGCTGTTCTTAACAAGTTCTCATCTGTTTACAGTCATTTTCACTGAATTATTCATGTTTTCATGTAGTTTCCTATATTCTTCCTTCTGGCCCAAGTATAAGCTTGCCCACTTTATCAAACAACTTTCTACACACTGTTATGAACTGAGGCAGCTCTGGAACATTGTCTCTCAACTGTGTTATAGAGTGTAGTACTACATTTCAGTGAAGTGTAAGGCTTTCCAAAGCTGCCAAACGTGTTTCTTTCTCTATTTCAATGGTATTCTGCCTTGTATAATGCACATTTACCACTCTAGTCTCCTTTAAGTAAAGCATATAGGATTCATACAGTGTTTCATGTGATCTTAACTGGAATTAAGGATTTCCCTTATGTTAGCTACCTTTTCTACACTAAGAACTGACTTGGAGATTCTCTTTCAGCCTTTCTAAAGAAGTTCTCATCTGTTTACAGTCATTTTCACTGAATTATTCATGATTTCATGTAGTTTCCTATATTCTGCCTTCTGGCCCAAGTATAAGCTTTGCCCACTTTATCGAACACCTTCCTACACACCGTTATGAACTGAGGCAGCTAGGGAACATTGTCTCCAACTGTGTTATAGAGTGTAGTACTACATTTCAGTGAAGTGTAAGACTTTCCAGAGCTGCCGAACGTGTTTCTTTCTCTATTTCAATGGTATTCTGCCTTGTATAACACAGATTTACCACTCTAGTCTCCTTTAAGTAAACAATATAGGATTCATACAGTGTTTGATGTTATCTTAACTCGAATTAAGGATTTCCCTTATCTTAGCTACCTTTTCTACATTAAGAACTGACTTGGATATTCTCTTTCAGCTGTTCTAAACAAGTTCTCATCTGTTTACAGTCATTTTCACTGAATTAATCATGTTTTCATGTAGTTTCCTATATTCTGCCTTCTGGTCCAAGTATAAGCTTTGCCCACTTTATCAAACAACTTCCTACACACTGTTATGAACTGAGGGAGCTAGGGAACATTGTCTCTCAACTGTGTTATAGAGTGTAGTACTACATTTCAGTGAAGTATAAGGCTTTCCAAAGCTGCGGAACGTGTTTCTTTCTCTATTTCAATGGAATTCTGCCTTGTATAACACACATTTACCACTCTAGTCTCCTTTAAGTAAAGCATATAGGATTCATACAGTGTTTCATGTGATCTTAACTGGAATTAAGGATTTCCCTTATGTTAGCTACCTTTTCTACACTAAGAACTGCCTTGGAGATTCTCTTTCAGCTGTTCTTAACAAGTTCTCATCTGTTTACAGTCATTTTCACTGAATTATTCATGTTTTCAAGTAGTTTCCTATATTCTTCCTTCTGGCCCAAGTATAAGCTTGCCCACTTTATCAAACAACTTTCTACACACTGTTATGAACTGTGGCAGCTCGGGAACATTGTCTCTCAACTGTGTCATAGAGTGTAGTACTACATTTCAGTGAAGTGTAAGGCTTTCCAAAGCTGCCAAACGTGTTTCTTTCTCTATTTCAATGGTATTCTGCCTGGTATAACACACATTTACCACTCTAGTCTCCTTTAAGTAAAGCATATAGGATTCATACAGTGTTTCATGTGATCTTAACTGGAATTAAGGATTTCCCTTATGTTAGCTACCTTTTCTACACTAAGAACTGACTTGGAGATTCTCTTTCAGCTTTTCTAAACAAGTTCTCATCTGTTTACAGTCATTTTCACTGAATTATTCATGTTTTCATGTAGTTTCCTATATTCTGCCTTCTGGCCCAAGTATAAGCTTTGCCCACTTTATCAAACACCTTCCTACACACTGTTATGAACTGAGGCAGCTAGGGAACATTGTCTCCAACTGTGTTATAGAGTGTAGTACTACATTTCAGTGAAGTGTAAGGCTTTCCAGAGCTGCCGAACGTGTTTCTTTCTCTATTTCAATGGTATTCTGCCTTGTATAACACACATTTACCACTCTAGTCTCCTTTAAGTAAAGAATATAGGATTCATACAGTGTTTCATGTCATCTTAACTGGAATTAAGGATTTCCCTTATCTTACCTACCTTTTCTACACTAAGAACTGACTTGGAGGTTCTCTTTCAGCTGTTCTAAACAAGTTTTCATCTGTTTACAGACATTTTTAGTGAATTATTCATATTTTCATTTAGTTTCCCATATTCTGCCTTCTGACAAAAGTATAAGCTTTGCCCACTTTATCAAAAAACTTCCTACACACTGTTATGAACTGATGGAGCTAGGGAACATTGTCTCTCAACTGTGTTATAGAGTGTAGTACTACATTTCAGTGAAGTGTAAGGCTTTCCAGAGCTGCCGAACGTGTTTCTTTCTCTATTTCAATGGTATTCTGCCTTGTATAACACACATTTACCACTCTAGTCTCCTTTAAGTAAAGCATATAGGATTCATACAGTGTTTCATGTGATCTTAACTGGAATTAAGGATTTCCCTTATCTTACCTACCTTTTCTACACTAAGAACTGACTTGGAGATTCTCTTTCAGCTGTTCTTAACAAGTTCTCATCTGTTTACAGTCATTTTCACTGAATTATTCATGTTTTCATGTAGTTTCCTATATTCTTCCTTCTGGCCCAAGTATAAGCTTGCCCCCTTTATCGAACAACTTTCTACACACTGTTATGAACTGAGGCAGCTCGGGAACATTGTCTCCTAACTGTGTTATAGAGTGTAGTACTACATTTCAGTGAAGTGTAAGGCTTTCCAAAGCTGCCAAACGTGTTTCTTTCTCTATTTCAATGGTATTCTGCCTTGTATAACACACATTTACCACTCTAGTCTCCTTTAAGTAAAGCATATAGGATTCATACAGTGTTTCATGTGATCTTAACTGGAATTAAGGATTTCCCTTATGTTAGCTACCTTTTCTACACTAAGAACTGACTTGGAGATTCTCTTTCAGCTTTTCTAAACAAGTTCTCATCTGTTTAAAGTCATTTTCACTGAATTATTCATGTTTTCATGTAGTTTCCTATATTCTGCCTTCTGGCCCAAGTATAAGCTTTGCCCACTTTATCAAACACCCTCCTACACACTGTTATGAACTGAGGCAGCTAGGAACATTGTCTCTCAACTGTGTTATAGAGTGTAGTACTACATTTCAGTGAAGTATAAGGCTTTCCAAAGCTGCGGAACGTGTTTCTTTCTCTATTTCAATGGAATTCTGCCTTGTATAACACACATTTACCACTCTAGTCTCCTTAAAGTAAAGCATATAGGATTCATACAGTGTTTCATGTGATCTTAACTGGAATTAAGGATTTCCCTTATGTTAGCTACCTTTTCTACACTAAGAACTGCCTTGGAGATTCTCTTTCAGCTGTTCTTAACAAGTTCTCATCTGTTTACAGTCATTTTCACTGAATTATTCATGTTTTCATGTAGTTTCCTATATTCTTCCTTCTGGCCCAAGTATCAGCTTGCCCACTTTATCAAACAACTTTCTACACACTGTTATGAACTGAGGCAGCTCTGGAACATTGTCTCTCAACTGTGTTATAGAGTTTAGTACTACATTTCAGTGAAGTGTAAGGCTTTCCAAAGCTGCCGAACGTGTTTCTTTCTCTATTTCAATGGTATTCTGCCTTGTATAACACACATTTACCACTCTAGTCTCATTTAGGTAAAGCATATAGGATTCATACAGTGTTTCATGTGATCTTAACTGGAATTAAGGATTTCCCTTATCTTACCTACCTTTTCTACACTAAGAACTGACTTGGAGATTCTCTTTCAGCTTTTCTAAAGAAGTTCTCATCTGTTT
The DNA here is from genome assembly GCF_964339955.1 of Pipistrellus hanaki. Taxonomy (NCBI): domain Eukaryota; kingdom Metazoa; phylum Chordata; class Mammalia; order Chiroptera; family Vespertilionidae; genus Pipistrellus; species Pipistrellus hanaki. Next base: position 98,865,621 of record NC_140507.1, on the reverse strand, counting down.
ACAGTCATTTTCACTGAATTATTCATGTTTTCATGTAGTTTCCTATATTCTGCCTTCTGGCCCAAGTATAAGCTTTGCCCACTTTATCAAACACCTTCCTACACACTGTTATGAACTGAGGCAGCTAGGGAACATTGTCTCCAACTGTGTTATAGAGTGTAGTACTACATTTCAGTGAAGTGTAAGGCTTTCCAGAGCTGCCGAACGTGTTTCTTTCTCTATTTCAATGGTATTCTGCCTTGTATAACACACATTTACCACTCTAGTCTCCTTTAAGTAAAGAATATAGGATTCATACAGTGTTTCATGTCATCTTAACTGGACTTAAGGATTTCCCTTATCTTACCTACCTTTTCTACACTAAGAACTGACTTGGAGGTTCTCTTTCAGCTGTTCTAAACAAGTTTTCATCTGTTTACAGACATTTTTAGTGAATTATTCATATTTTCATTTAGTTTCCTATATTCTGCCTTCTGACCCAAGTATAAGCTTTGCCCACTTTATCAAAAAACTTCCTACACACTGTTATGAACTGATGGAGCTAGGGAACATTGTCTCTCAACTGTGTTATAGAGTGTAGTACTACATTTCAGTGAAGTGTAAGGATTTCCAAAGCTGCCGAACGTGTTTCTTTCTCTTTTTCAATGGTATTCTGCCTAATATAACACAGATTTACCACTCTAGTCTCCTTTAAGTAAACAATATAGGATTCATACAGTGTTTGATGTTATCTTAACTCGAATTAAGGATTTCCCTTATCTTAGCTACCTTTTCTACATTAAGAACTGACTTGGAGATTCTCTTTCAGCTGTTCTAAACAAGTTCTCATCTGTTTACAGTCATTTTCACTGAATTATTCATGTTTTCATGTAGTTTCCTATATTCTGCCTTCTGGTCCAAGTATAAGCTTTGCCCACTTTATCAAACAACTTCCTACACACTGTTATGAACTGAGGGAGCTAGGGAACATTGTCTCTCAACTGTGTTATAGAGTGTAGTACTACATTTCAGTGAAGTATAAGGCTTTCCAAAGCTGCGGAGCGTGTTTCTTTCTCAATTTCAATGGAATTCTGCCTTGTATAACACACATTTACCACTCTAGTCTCCTTTAAGTAAAGCATATAGGATTCATACAGTGTTTCATGTGATCTTAACTGGAATTAAGGATTTCCCTTATGTTAGCTACCTTTTCTACACTAAGAACTGACTTGGAGATTCTCTTTCAGCTTTTCTAAACAAGTTCTCATCTGTTTACAGTCATTTTCACTGAATTATTCATGTTTTCATGTAGTTTCCTATATTCTGCCTTCTGGCCCAAGTATAAGCTTTGCCCACTTTATCAAACACCTTCCTACACACTGTTATGAACTGAGGCAGCTCGGGAACATTGTCTCTCAACTGTGTTATAGAGTTTAGTACTACATTTCAGTGAAGTGTAAGGCTTTCCAAAGCTGCCGAACGTGTTTCTTTCTCTATTTCAATGGTATTCTGCCTTGTATAACACACATTTACCACTCTAGTCTCATTTAGGTAAAGCATATAGGATTCATACAGGGTTTCATGTGATCTAAACTGGAATTTAGGATTTCCCTTATCTTAGCTACCTTTTCTACACTAAGAACTGACTTGGAGATTCTCTTTCAGCTGTTCTAAACAAGTTTTCATCTGTTTACAGACATTTTTAGTGAATTATTCATAATTTCATTTAGTTTCCTATATTCTGCCTTCTGACCCAAGTATAAGCTTTGCCCACTTTATCAAAAAACTTCCTACACACTGTTATGAACTGATGGAGCTAGGGAACATTGTCTCTCAACTGTGTTATAGAGTGTAGTACTACATTTCAGTGAAGTGTAAGGATTTCCAAAGCTGCCGAACGTGTTTCTTTCTCTTTTTCAATGGTATTCTGCCTTATATAACACAGAATTACCACTCTAGTCTCCTTTAAGTAAACAATATAGGATTCATACAGTGTTTGATGTTATCTTAACTCGAATTAAGGATTTCCCTTATCTTAGCTACGTTTTCTACATTAAGAACTGACTTGGAGATTCTCTTTCAGCTGTTCTAAACAAGTTCTCATCTCTTTACAGTCATTTTCACTGAATTATTCATGTTTTCATGTAGTTTCCTATATTCTGCCTTCTGGTCCAAGTATAAGCTTTGCCCACTTTATCAAACAACTTCCTACACACTGTTATGAACTGAGGGAGCTAGGGAACATTGTCTCTCAACTGTGTTATAGAGTGTAGTACTATATTTCAGTAAAGTATAAGGCTTTCCAAAGCTGCGGAACGTGTTTCTTTCTCTATTTCAATGGAATTCTGCCTTGTATAACACACATTTACCACTCTAGTCTCCTTTAAGTAAAGCATATAGGATTCATACAGTGTTTCATGTGATCTTAACTGGAATTAAGGATTTCCCTTATGTTAGCTACCTTTTCTACACTAAGAACTGCCTTGGAGATTCTCTTTCAGCTGTTCTTAACAAGTTCTCATCTGTTTACAGTCATTTTCACTGAATTATTCATGTTTTCAAGTAGTTTCCTATATTCTTCCTTCTGGCCCAAGTATAAGCTTGCCCACTTTATCAAACAACTTTCTACACACTGTTATGAACTGTGGCAGCTCGGGAACATTGTCTCTCAACTGTGTTATAGAGTGTAGTACTACATTTCAGTGAAGTGTAAGGCTTTCCAAAGCTGCCAAACGTGTTTCTTTCTCTATTTCAATGGTATTCTGCCTGGTATAACACACATTTACCACTCTAGTCTCCTTTAAGTAAAGCATATAGGATTCATACAGTGTTTCATGTGATCTTAACTGGAATTAAGGATTTCCCTTATGTTAGCTACCTTTTCTACACTAAGAACTGACTTGGAGATTCTCTTTCAGCTTTTCTAAACAAGTTCTCATCTGTTTACAGTCATTTTCACTGAATTATTCATGTTTTCATGTAGTTTCCTATATTCTGCCTTCTGGCCCAAGTATAAGCTTTGCCCACTTTATCAAACACCTTCCTACACACTGTTATGAACTGAGGCAGCTAGGGAACATTGTCTCCAACTGTGTTATAGAGTGTAGTACTACATTTCAGTGAAGTGTAAGGCTTTCCAGAGCTGCCGAACGTGTTTCTTTCTCTTTTTCAATGGTATTCTGCCTTGTATAACACACATTTACCACTCTAGTCTCCTTTAAGTAAAGAATATAGGATTCATACAGTGTTTCATGTCATCTTAACTGGAATTAAGGATTTCCCTTATCTTACCTACCTTTTCTACACTAAGAACTGACTTGGAGGTTCTCTTTCAGCTGTTCTAAACAAGTTTTCATCTGTTTACAGACATTTTTAGTGAATTATTCATATTTTCATTTAGTTTCCCATATTCTGCCTTCTGACCCAAGTATAAGCTTTGCCCACTTTATCAAAAAACTTCCTACACACTGTTATGAACTGATGGAGCTAGGGAACATTGTCTCTCAACTGTGTTATAGAGTGTAGTACTACATTTCAGTGAAGTGTAAGGCTTTCCAGAGCTGCCGAACGTGTTTCTTTCTCTATTTCAATGGTATTCTGCCTTGTATAACACACATTTACCACTCTAGTCTCCTTTAAGTAAAGCATATAGGATTCATACAGTGTTTCATGTGATCTTAACTGGAATTAAGGATTTCCCTTATCTTACCTACCTTTTCTACACTAAGAACTGACTTGGAGATTCTCTTTCAGCTTTTCTAAACAAGTTCTCATCTGTTTACAGTCATTTTCACTGAATTATTCATGTTTTCATGTAGTTTCCTATATTCTGCCTTCTGGCCCAAGTATAAACTTTGCCCACTTTATCAAACACCTTCCTACACACTGTTATGAACTGAGGCAGCTCGGGAACATTGTCTCTCAACTGTGTTATAGAGTTTAGTACTACATTTCAGTGAAGTGTAAGGCTTTCCAAAGCTGCCGAACGTGTTTCTTTCTCTATTTCAATGGTATTCTGCCTTGTATAACACACATTTACCACTCTAGTCTCATTTAGGTAAAGCATATAGGATTCATACAGTGTTTCATGTGATCTTAACTGGAATTAAGGATTTCCCTTATCTTACCTACCTTTTCTACACTAAGAACTGACTTGGAGATTCTCTTTCAGCTTTTCTAAAGAAGTTCTCATCTGTTTACAGTCATTTTCACTGAATTATTCATGTTTTCATGTAGTTTCCTATATTCTGCCTTCTGGCCCAAGTATAAGCTTTGCCCACTTTATCAAACACCTTCCTACACACTGTTATGAACTGAGGCAGCTAGGGAACATTGTCTCCAACTGTGTTATAGAGTGTAGTACTACATTTCAGTGAAGTGTAAGGCTTTCCAAAGCTGCCGAACGTGTTTCTTTCTCTATTTCAATGGTATTCTGCCTTGTATAACACACATTTACCACTCTAGTCTCCTTTAAGTAAAGAATATAGGATTCATACAGTGTTTCATGTCATCTTAACTGGACTTAAGGATTTCCCTTATCTTACCTACCTTTTCTACACTAAGAACTGACTTGGAGGTTCTCTTTCAGCTGTTCTAAACAAGTTTTCATCTGTTTACAGACATTTTTAGTGAATTATTCATATTTTCATTTAGTTTCCTATATTCTGCCTTCTGACCCAAGTATAAGCTTTGCCCACTTTATCAAAAAACTTCCTACACACTGTTATGAACTGATGGAGCTAGGGAACATTGTCTCTCAACTGTGTTATAGAGTGTAGTACTACATTTCAGTGAAGTGTAAGGATTTCCAAAGCTGCCGAACGTGTTTCTTTCTCTTTTTCAATGGTATTCTGCCTAATATAACACAGATTTACCACTCTAGTCTCCTTTAAGTAAACAATATAGGATTCATACAGTGTTTGATGTTATCTTAACTCGAATTAAGGATTTCCCTTATCTTAGCTACCTTTTCTACATTAAGAACTGACTTGGAGATTCTCTTTCAGCTGTTCTAAACAAGTTCTCATCTGTTTACAGTCATTTTCACTGAATTATTCATGTTTTCATGTAGTTTCCTATATTCTGCCTTCTGGTCCAAGTATAAGCTTTGCCCACTTTATCAAACAACTTCCTACACACTGTTATGAACTGAGGGAGCTAGGGAACATTGTCTCTCAACTGTGTTATAGAGTGTAGTACTACATTTCAGTGAAGTATAAGGCTTTCCAAAGCTGCGGAACGTGTTTCTTTCTCTATTTCAATGGAATTCTGCCTTGTATAACACACATTTACCACTCTAGTCTCCTTTAAGTAAAGCATATAGGATTCATACAGTGTTTCATGTGATCTTAACTGGAATTAAGGATTTCCCTTATGTTAGCTACCTTTTCTACACTAAGAACTGCCTTGGAGATTCTCTTTCAGCTGTTCTTAACAAGTTCTCATCTGTTTACAGTCATTTTCACTGAATTATTCATGTTTTCAAGTAGTTTCCTATATTCTTCCTTCTGGCCCAAGTATAAGCTTGCCCACTTTATCAAACAACTTTCTACACACTGTTATGAACTGTGGCAGCTCGGGAACATTGTCTCTCAACTGTGTTATAGAGTGTAGTACTACATTTCAGTGAAGTGTAAGGCTTTCCAAAGCTGCCAAACGTGTTTCTTTCTCTATTTCAATGGTATTCTGCCTGGTATAACACACATTTACCACTCTAGTCTCCTTTAAGTAAAGCATATAGGATTCATACAGTGTTTCATGTGATCTTAACTGGAATTAAGGATTTCCCTTATGTTAGCTACCTTTTCTACACTAAGAACTGACTTGGAGATTCTCTTTCAGCTTTTCTAAACAAGTTCTCATCTGTTTACAGTCATTTTCACTGAATTATTCATGTTTTCATGTAGTTTCCTATATTCTGCCTTCTGGCCCAAGTATAAGCTTTGCCCACTTTATCAAACACCTTCCTACACACTGTTATGAACTGAGGCAGCTAGGGAACATTGTCTCCAACTGTGTTATAGAGTGTAGTACTACATTTCAGTGAAGTGTAAGGCTTTCCAGAGCTGCCGAACGTGTTTCTTTCTCTATTTCAATGGTATTCTGCCTTGTATAACACACATTTACCACTCTAGTCTCCTTTAAGTAAAGAATATAGGATTCATACAGTGTTTCATGTCATCTTAACTGGAATTAAGGATTTCCCTTATCTTACCTACCTTTTCTACACTAAGAACTGACTTGGAGGTTCTCTTTCAGCTGTTCTAAACAAGTTTTCATCTGTTTACAGACATTTTTAGTGAATTATTCATATTTTCATTTAGTTTCCCATATTCTGCCTTCTGACCCAAGTATAAGCTTTGCCCACTTTATCAAAAAACTTCCTACACACTGTTATGAACTGATGGAGCTAGGGAACATTGTCTCTCAACTGTGTTATAGAGTGTAGTACTACATTTCAGTGAAGTGTAAGGCTTTCCAGAGCTGCCGAACGTGTTTCTTTCTCTATTTCAATGGTATTCTGCCTTGTATAACACACATTTACCACTCTAGTCTCCTTTAAGTAAAGCATATAGGATTCATACAGTGTTTCATGTGATCTTAACTGGAATTAAGGATTTCCCTTATGTTAGCTACCTTTTCTACACTAAGAACTGACTTGGAGATTCTCTTTCAGCTTTTCTAAACAAGTTCTCATCTGTTTACAGTCATTTTCACTGAATTATTCATGTTTTCATGTAGTTTCCTATATTCTGCCTTCTGGCCCAAGTATAAGCTTTGCCCACTTTATCAAACACCTTCCTACACACTGTTATGAACTGAGGCAGCTCGGGAACATTGTCTCTCAACTGTGTTATAGAGTTTAGTACTACATTTCAGTGAAGTGTAAGGCTTTCCAAAGCTGCCGAACGTGTTTCTTTCTCTATTTCAATGGTATTCTGCCTTGTATAACACACATTTACCACTCTAGTCTCATTTAGGTAAAGCATATAGGATTCATACAGGGTTTCATGTGATCTAAACTGGAATTTAGGATTTCCCTTATCTTAGCTACCTTTTCTACACTAAGAACTGACTTGGAGATTCTCTTTCAGCTGTTCTAAACAAGTTTTCATCTGTTTACAGACATTTTTAGTGAATTATTCATATTTTCATTTAGTTTCCTATATTCTGCCTTCTGACCCAAGTATAAGCTTTGCCCACTTTATCAAAAAACTTCCTACACACTGTTATGAACTGATGGAGCTAGGGAACATTGTCTCTCAACTGTGTTATAGAGTGTAGTACTACATTTCAGTGAAGTGTAAGGATTTCCAAAGCTGCCGAACGTGTTTCTTTCTCTTTTTCAATGGTATTCTGCCTTATATAACACAGAATTACCACTCTAGTCTCCTTTAAGTAAACAATATAGGATTCATACAGTGTTTGATGTTATCTTAACTCGAATTAAGGATTTCCCTTATCTTAGCTACGTTTTCTACATTAAGAACTGACTTGGAGATTCTCTTTCAGCTGTTCTAAACAAGTTCTCATCTCTTTACAGTCATTTTCACTGAATTATTCATGTTTTCATGTAGTTTCCTATATTCTGCCTTCTGGTCCAAGTATAAGCTTTGCCCACTTTATCAAACAACTTCCTACACACTGTTATGAACTGAGGGAGCTAGGGAACATTGTCTCTCAACTGTGTTATAGAGTGTAGTACTACATTTCAGTGAAGTATAAGGCTTTCCAAAGCTGCGGAACGTGTTTCTTTCTCTATTTCAATGGAATTCTGCCTTGTATAACACACATTTACCACTCTAGTCTCCTTTAAGTAAAGCATATAGGATTCATACAGTGTTTCATGTGATCTTAACTGGAATTAAGGATTTCCCTTATGTTAGCTACCTTTTCTACACTAAGAACTGCCTTGGAGATTCTCTTTCAGCTGTTCTTAACAAGTTCTCATCTGTTTACAGTCATTTTCACTGAATTATTCATGTTTTCAAGTAGTTTCCTATATTCTTCCTTCTGGCCCAAGTATAAGCTTGCCCACTTTATCAAACAACTTTCTACACACTGTTATGAACTGTGGCAGCTCGGGAACATTGTCTCTCAACTGTGTTATAGAGTGTAGTACTACATTTCAGTGAAGTGTAAGGCTTTCCAAAGCTGCCAAACGTGTTTCTTTCTCTATTTCAATGGTATTCTGCCTGGTATAACACACATTTACCACTCTAGTCTCCTTTAAGTAAAGCATATAGGATTCATACAGTGTTTCATGTGATCTTAACTGGAATTAAGGATTTCCCTTATGTTAGCTACCTTTTCTACACTAAGAACTGACTTGGAGATTCTCTTTCAGCTTTTCTAAACAAGTTCTCATCTGTTTACAGTCATTTTCACTGAATTATTCATGTTTTCATGTAGTTTCCTATATTCTGCCTTCTGGCCCAAGTATAAGCTTTGCCCACTTTATCAAACACCTTCCTACACACTGTTATGAACTGAGGCAGCTAGGGAACATTGTCTCCAACTGTGTTATAGAGTGTAGTACTACATTTCAGTGAAGTGTAAGGCTTTCCAGAGCTGCCGAACGTGTTTCTTTCTCTATTTCAATGGTATTCTGCCTTGTATAACACACATTTACCACTCTAGTCTCCTTTAAGTAAAGCATATAGGATTCATACAGTGTTTCATGTGATCTTAACTGGAATTAAGGATTTCCCTTATCTTACCTACCTTTTCTACACTAAGAACTGACTTGGAGATTCTCTTTCAGCTGTTCTTAACAAGTTCTCATCTGTTTACAGTCATTTTCACTGAATTATTCATGTTTTCATGTAGTTTCCTATATTCTTCCTTCTGGCCCAAGTATAAGCTTGCCCCCTTTATCAAACAACTTTCTACACACTGTTATGAACTGAGGCAGCTCGGGAACATTGTCTCCTAACTGTGTTATAGAGTGTAGTACTACATTTCAGTGAAGTGTAAGGCTTTCCAAAGCTGCCAAACGTGTTTCTTTCTCTATTTCAATGGTATTCTGCCTTGTATAACACACATTTACCACTCTAGTCTCCTTTAAGTAAAGCATATAGGATTCATACAGTGTTTCATGTGATCTTAACTGGAATTAAGGATTTCCCTTATGTTAGCTACCTTTTCTACACTAAGAACTGACTTGGAGATTCTCTTTCAGCTTTTCTAAACAAGTTCTCATCTGTTTAAAGTCATTTTCACTGAATTATTCATGTTTTCATGTAGTTTCCTATATTCTGCCTTCTGGCCCAAGTATAAGCTTTGCCCACTTTATCAAACACCTTCCTACACACTGTTATGAACTGAGGCAGCTAGGAACATTGTCTCTCAACTGTGTTATAGAGTGTAGTACTACATTTCAGTGAAGTATAAGGCTTTCCAAAGCTGCGGAACGTGTTTCTTTCTCTATTTCAATGGTATTCTGCCTGGTATAACACACATTTACCACTCTAGTCTCCTTTAAGTAAAGCATATAGGATTCATACAGTGTTTCATGTGATCTTAACTGGAATTAAGGATTTCCCTTATCTTACCTACCTTTTCTACACTAAGAACTGACTTGGAGATTCTCTTTCAGCTGTTCTTAACAAGTTCTCATCTGTTTACAGTCATTTTCACTGAATTATTCATGTTTTCATGTAGTTTCCTATATTCTTCCTTCTGGCCCAAGTATAAGCTTGCCCCCTTTATCAAACAACTTTCTACACACTGTTATGAACTGAGGCAGCTCGGGAACATTGTCTCCTAACTGTGTTATAGAGTGTAGTACTACATTTCAGTGAAGTGTAAGGATTTCCAAAGCTGCCGAACGTGTTTCTTTCTCTTTTTCAATGGTATTCTGCCTTATATAACACAGAATTACCACTCTAGTCTCCTTTAAGTAAACAATATAGGATTCATACAGTGTTTGATGTTATCTTAACTCGAATTAAGGATTTCCCTTATCTTAGCTACGTTTTCTACATTAAGAACTGACTTGGAGATTCTCTTTCAGCTGTTCTAAACAAGTTCTCATCTCTTTACAGTCATTTTCACTGAATTATTCATGTTTTCATGTAGTTTCCTATATTCTGCCTTCTGGTCCAAGTATAAGCTTTGCCCACTTTATCAAACAACTTCCTACACACTGTTATGAACTGAGGGAGCTAGGGAACATTGTCTCTCAACTGTGTTATAGAGTGTAGTACTACATTTCAGTGAAGTATAAGGCTTTCCAAAGCTGCGGAACGTGTTTCTTTCTCTATTTCAATGGAATTCTGCCTTGTATAACACACATTTACCACTCTAGTCTCCTTTAAGTAAAGCATATAGGATTCATACAGTGTTTCATGTGATCTTAACTGGAATTAAGGATTTCCCTTATGTTAGCTACCTTTTCTACACTAAGAACTGCCTTGGAGATTCTCTTTCAGCTGTTCTTAACAAGTTCTCATCTGTTTACAGTCATTTTCACTGAATTATTCATGTTTTCAAGTAGTTTCCTATATTCTTCCTTCTGGCCCAAGTATAAGCTTGCCCACTTTATCAAACAACTTTCTACACACTGGTATGAACTGTGGCAGCTCGGGAACATTGTCTCTCAACTGTGTTATAGAGTGTAGTACTACATTTCAGTGAAGTGTAAGGCTTTCCAAAGCTGCCAAACGTGTTTCTTTCTCTATTTCAATGGTATTCTGCCTGGTATAACACACATTTACCACTCTAGTCTCCTTTAAGTAAAGCATATAGGATTCATACAGTGTTTCATGTGATCTTAACTGGAATTAAGGATTTCCCTTATGTTAGCTACCTTTTCTACACTAAGAACTGACTTGGAGATTCTCTTTCAGCTTTTCTAAACAAGTTCTCATCTGTTTACAGTCATTTTCACTGAATTATTCATGTTTTCATGTAGTTTCCTATATTCTGCCTTCTGGCCCAAGTATAAGCTTTGCCCACTTTATCAAACACCTTCCTACACACTGTTATGAACTGAGGCAGCTAGGGAACATTGTCTCCAACTGTGTTATAGGGTGTAGTACTACATTTCAGTGAAGTGTAAGGCTTTCCAGAGCTGCCGAACGTGTTTCTTTCTCTATTTCAATGGTATTCTGCCTTGTATAACACACATTTACCACTCTAGTCTCCTTTAAGTAAAGAATATAGGATTCATACAGTGTTTCATGTCATCTTAACTGGAATTAAGGATTTCCCTTATCTTACCTACCTTTTCTACACTAAGAACTGACTTGGAGGTTCTCTTTCAGCTGTTCTAAACAAGTTTTCATCTGTTTACAGACATTTTTAGTGAATTATTCATATTTTCATTTAGTTTCCCATATTCTGCCTTCTGACCCAAGTATAAGCTTTGCCCACTTTATCAAAAAACTTCCTACACACTGTTATGAACTGATGGAGCTAGGGAACATTGTCTCTCAACTGTGTTATAGAGTGTAGTACTACATTTCAGTGAAGTGTAAGGCTTTCCAGAGCTGCCGAACGTGTTTCTTTCTCTATTTCAATGGTATTCTGCCTTGTATAACACACATTTACCACTCTAGTCTCCTTTAAGTAAAGCATATAGGATTCATACAGTGTTTCATGTGATCTTAACTGGAATTAAGGATTTCCCTTATCTTACCTACCTTTTCTACACTAAGAACTGACTTGGAGATTCTCTTTCAGCTGTTCTTAACAAGTTCTCATCTGTTTACAGTCATTTTCACTGAATTATTCATGTTTTCATGTAGTTTCCTATATTCTTCCTTCTGGCCCAAGTATAAGCTTGCCCCCTTTATCAAACAACTTTCTACACACTGTTATGAACTGAGGCAGCTCGGGAACATTGTCTCCTAACTGTGTTATAGAGTGTAGTACTACATTTCAGTGAAGTGTAAGGCTTTCCAAAGCTGCCAAACGTGTTTCTTTCTCTATTTCAATGGTATTCTGCCTTGTATAACACACATTTACCACTCTAGTCTCCTTTAAGTAAAGCATATAGGATTCATACAGTGTTTCATGTGATCTTAACTGGAATTAAGGATTTCCCTTATGTTAGCTACCTTTTCTACACTAAGAACTGACTTGGAGATTCTCTTTCAGCTTTTCTAAACAAGTTCTCATCTGTTTAAAGTCATTTTCACTGAATTATTCATGTTTTCATGTAGTTTCCTATATTCTGCCTTCTGGCCCAAGTATAAGCTTTGCCCACTTTATCAAACACCTTCCTACACACTGTTATGAACTGAGGCAGCTAGGAACATTGTCTCTCAACTGTGTTATAGAGTGTAGTACTACATTTCAGTGAAGTATAAGGCTTTCCAAAGCTGCGGAACGTGTTTCTTTCTCTATTTCAATGGTATTCTGCCTGGTATAACACACATTTACCACTCTAGTCTCCTTTAAGTAAAGCATATAGGATTCATACAGTGTTTCATGTGATCTTAACTGGAATTAAGGATTTCCCTTATCTTACCTACCTTTTCTACACTAAGAACTGACTTGGAGATTCTCTTTCAGCTGTTCTTAACAAGTTCTCATCTGTTTACAGTCATTTTCACTGAATTATTCATGTTTTCATGTAGTTTCCTATATTCTTCCTTCTGGCCCAAGTATAAGCTTGCCCCCTTTATCAAACAACTTTCTACACACTGTTATGAACTGAGGCAGCTCGGGAACATTGTCTCCTAACTGTGTTATAGAGTGTAGTACTACATTTCAGTGAAGTGTAAGGATTTCCAAAGCTGCCGAACGTGTTTCTTTCTCTTTTTCAATGGTATTCTGCCTTATATAACACAGAATTACCACTCTAGTCTCCTTTAAGTAAACAATATAGGATTCATACAGTGTTTGATGTTATCTTAACTCGAATTAAGGATTTCCCTTATCTTAGCTACGTTTTCTACATTAAGAACTGACTTGGAGATTCTCTTTCAGCTGTTCTAAACAAGTTCTCATCTCTTTACAGTCATTTTCACTGAATTATTCATGTTTTCATGTAGTTTCCTATATTCTGCCTTCTGGTCCAAGTATAAGCTTTGCCCACTTTATCAAACAACTTCCTACACACTGTTATGAACTGAGGGAGCTAGGGAACATTGTCTCTCAACTGTGTTATAGAGTGTAGTACTACATTTCAGTGAAGTATAAGGCTTTCCAAAGCTGCGGAACGTGTTTCTTTCTCTATTTCAATGGAATTCTGCCTTGTATAACACACATTTACCACTCTAGTCTCCTTTAAGTAAAGCATATAGGATTCATACAGTGTTTCATGTGATCTTAACTGGAATTAAGGATTTCCCTTATGTTAGCTACCTTTTCTACACTAAGAACTGCCTTGGAGATTCTCTTTCAGCTGTTCTTAACAAGTTCTCATCTGTTTACAGTCATTTTCACTGAATTATTCATGTTTTCAAGTAGTTTCCTATATTCTTCCTTCTGGCCCAAGTATAAGCTTGCCCACTTTATCAAACAACTTTCTACACACTGTTATGAACTGTGGCAGCTCGGGAACATTGTCTCTCAACTGTGTTATAGAGTGTAGTACTACATTTCAGTGAAGTGTAAGGCTTTCCAAAGCTGCCAAACGTGTTTCTTTCTCTATTTCAATGGTATTCTGCCTGGTATAACACACATTTACCACTCTAGTCTCCTTTAAGTAAAGCATATAGGATTCATACAGTGTTTCATGTGATCTTAACTGGAATTAAGGATTTCCCTTATGTTAGCTACCTTTTCTACACTAAGAACTGACTTGGAGATTCTCTTTCAGCTTTTCTAAACAAGTTCTCATCTGTTTACAGTCATTTTCACTGAATTATTCATGTTTTCATGTAGTTTCCTATATTCTGCCTTCTGGCCCAAGTATAAGCTTTGCCCACTTTATCAAACACCTTCCTACACACTGTTATGAACTGAGGCAGCTAGGGAACATTGTCTCCAACTGTGTTATAGGGTGTAGTACTACATTTCAGTGAAGTGTAAGGCTTTCCAGAGCTGCCGAACGTGTTTCTTTCTCTATTTCAATGGTATTCTGCCTTGTATAACACACATTTACCACTCTAGTCTCCTTTAAGTAAAGAATATAGGATTCATACAGTGTTTCATGTCATCTTAACTGGAATTAAGGATTTCCCTTATCTTACCTACCTTTTCTACACTAAGAACTGACTTGGAGGTTCTCTTTCAGCTGTTCTAAACAAGTTTTCATCTGTTTACAGACATTTTTAGTGAATTATTCATATTTTCATTTAGTTTCCCATATTCTGCCTTCTGACCCAAGTATAAGCTTTGCCCACTTTATCAAAAAACTTCCTACACACTGTTATGAACTGATGGAGCTAGGGAACATTGTCTCTCAACTGTGTTATAGAGTGTAGTACTACATTTCAGTGAAGTGTAAGGCTTTCCAGAGCTGCCGAACGTGTTTCTTTCTCTATTTCAATGGTATTCTGCCTTGTATAACACACATTTACCACTCTAGTCTCCTTTAAGTAAAGCATATAGGATTCATACAGTGTTTCATGTGATCTTAACTGGAATTAAGGATTTCCCTTATCTTACCTACCTTTTCTACACTAAGAACTGACTTGGAGATTCTCTTTCAGCTGTTCTTAACAAGTTCTCATCTGTTTACAGTCATTTTCACTGAATTATTCATGTTTTCATGTAGTTTCCTATATTCTTCCTTCTGGCCCAAGTATAAGCTTGCCCCCTTTATCAAACAACTTTCTACACACTGTTATGAACTGAGGCAGCTCGGGAACATTGTCTCCTAACTGTGTTATAGAGTGTAGTACTACATTTCAGTGAAGTGTAAGGCTTTCCAAAGCTGCCAAACGTGTTTCTTTCTCTATTTCAATGGTATTCTGCCTTGTATAACACACATTTACCACTCTAGTCTCCTTTAAGTAAAGCATATAGGATTCATACAGTGTTTCATGTGATCTTAACTGGAATTAAGGATTTCCCTTATGTTAGCTACCTTTTCTACACTAAGAACTGACTTGGAGATTCTCTTTCAGCTTTTCTAAACAAGTTCTCATCTGTTTAAAGTCATTTTCACTGAATTATTCATGTTTTCATGTAGTTTCCTATATTCTGCCTTCTGGCCCAAGTATAAGCTTTGCCCACTTTATCAAACACCTTCCTACACACTGTTATGAACTGAGGCAGCTAGGAACATTGTCTCTCAACTGTGTTATAGAGTGTAGTACTACATTTCAGTGAAGTATAAGGCTTTCCAAAGCTGCGGAACGTGTTTCTTTCTCTATTTCAATGGTATTCTGCCTGGTATAACACACATTTACCACTCTAGTCTCCTTTAAGTAAAGCATATAGGATTCATACAGTGTTTCATGTGATCTTAACTGGAATTAAGGATTTCCCTTATCTTACCTACCTTTTCTACACTAAGAACTGACTTGGAGATTCTCTTTCAGCTGTTCTTAACAAGTTCTCATCTGTTTACAGTCATTTTCACTGAATTATTCATGTTTTCATGTAGTTTCCTATATTCTTCCTTCTGGCCCAAGTATAAGCTTGCCCCCTTTATCAAACAACTTTCTACACACTGTTATGAACTGAGGCAGCTCGGGAACATTGTCTCCTAACTGTGTTATAGAGTGTAGTACTACATTTCAGTGAAGTGTAAGGATTTCCAAAGCTGCCGAACGTGTTTCTTTCTCTTTTTCAATGGTATTCTGCCTTATATAACACAGAATTACCACTCTAGTCTCCTTTAAGTAAAGCATATAGGATTCATACAGTGTTTGATGTTATCTTAACTCGAATTAAGGATTTCCCTTATCTTAGCTACGTTTTCTACATTAAGAACTGACTTGGAGATTCTCTTTCAGCTGTTCTAAACAAGTTCTCATCTCTTTACAGTCATTTTCACTGAATTATTCATGTTTTCATGTAGTTTCCTATATTCTGCCTTCTGGTCCAAGTATAAGCTTTGCCCACTTTATCAAACAACTTCCTACACACTGTTATGAACTGAGGGAGCTAGGGAACATTGTCTCTCAACTGTGTTATAGAGTGTAGTACTACATTTCAGTGAAGTATAAGGCTTTCCAAAGCTGCGGAACGTGTTTCTTTCTCTATTTCAATGGAATTCTGCCTTGTATAACACACATTTACCACTCTAGTCTCCTTTAAGTAAAGCATATAGGATTCATACAGTGTTTCATGTGATCTTAACTGGAATTAAGGATTTCCCTTATGTTAGCTACCTTTTCTACACTAAGAACTGCCTTGGAGATTCTCTTTCAGCTGTTCTTAACAAGTTCTCATCTGTTTACAGTCATTTTCACTGAATTATTCATGTTTTCAAGTAGTTTCCTATATTCTTCCTTCTGGCCCAAGTATAAGCTTGCCCACTTTATCAAACAACTTTCTACACACTGTTATGAACTGTGGCAGCTCGGGAACATTGTCTCTCAACTGTGTTATAGAGTGTAGTACTACATTTCAGTGAAGTGTAAGGCTTTCCAAAGCTGCCAAACGTGTTTCTTTCTCTATTTCAATGGTATTCTGCCTGGTATAACACACATTTACCACTCTAGTCTCCTTTAAGTAAAGCATATAGGATTCATACAGTGTTTCATGTGATCTTAACTGGAATTAAGGATTTCCCTTATGTTAGCTACCTTTTCTACACTAAGAACTGACTTGGAGATTCTCTTTCAGCTTTTCTAAACAAGTTCTCATCTGTTTACAGTCATTTTCACTGAATTATTCATGTTTTCATGTAGTTTCCTATATTCTGCCTTCTGGCCCAAGTATAAGCTTTGCCCACTTTATCAAACACCTTCCTACACACTGTTATGAACTGAGGCAGCTAGGGAACATTGTCTCCAACTGTGTTATAGAGTGTAGTACTACATTTCAGTGAAGTGTAAGGCTTTCCAGAGCTGCCGAACGTGTTTCTTTCTCTATTTCAATGGTATTCTGCCTTGTATAACACACATTTACCACTCTAGTCTCCTTTAAGTAAAGAATATAGGATTCATACAGTGTTTCATGTCATCTTAACTGGAATTAAGGATTTCCCTTATCTTACCTACCTTTTCTACACTAAGAACTGACTTGGAGGTTCTCTTTCAGCTGTTCTAAACAAGTTTTCATCTGTTTACAGACATTTTTAGTGAATTATTCATATTTTCATTTAGTTTCCCATATTCTGCCTTCTGACCCAAGTATAAGCTTTGCCCACTTTATCAAAAAACTTCCTACACACTGTTATGAACTGATGGAGCTAGGGAACATTGTCTCTCAACTGTGTTATAGAGTGTAGTACTACATTTCAGTGAAGTGTAAGGCTTTCCAGAGCTGCCGAACGTGTTTCTTTCTCTATTTCAATGGTATTCTGCCTTGTATAACACACATTTACCACTCTAGTCTCCTTTAAGTAAAGCATATAGGATTCATACAGTGTTTCATGTGATCTTAACTGGAATTAAGGATTTCCCTTATCTTACCTACCTTTTCTACACTAAGAACTGACTTGGAGATTCTCTTTCAGCTGTTCTTAACAAGTTCTCATCTGTTTACAGTCATTTTCACTGAATTATTCATGTTTTCATGTAGTTTCCTATATTCTTCCTTCTGGCCCAAGTATAAGCTTGCCCCCTTTATCAAACAACTTTCTACACACTGTTATGAACTGAGGCAGCTCGGGAACATTGTCTCCTAACTGTGTTATAGAGTGTAGTACTACATTTCAGTGAAGTGTAAGGCTTTCCAAAGCTGCCAAACGTGTTTCTTTCTCTATTTCAATGGTATTCTGCCTTGTATAACACACATTTACCACTCTAGTCTCCTTTAAGTAAAGCATATAGGATTCATACAGTGTTTCATGTGATCTTAACTGGAATTAAGGATTTCCCTTATGTTAGCTACCTTTTCTACACTAAGAACTGACTTGGAGATTCTCTTTCAGCTTTTCTAAACAAGTTCTCATCTGTTTAAAGTCATTTTCACTGAATTATTCATGTTTTCATGTAGTTTCCTATATTCTGCCTTCTGGCCCAAATATAAGCTTTGCCCACTTTATCAAACACCTTCCTACACACTGTTATGAACTGAGGCAGCTAGGAACATTGTCTCTCAACTGTGTTATAGAGTGTAGTACTACATTTCAGTGAAGTATAAGGCTTTCCAAAGCTGCGGAACGTGTTTCTTTCTCTATTTCAATGGTATTCTGCCTGGTATAACACACATTTACCACTCTAGTCTCCTTTAAGTAAAGCATATAGGATTCATACAGTGTTTCATGTGATCTTAACTGGAATTAAGGATTTCCCTTATCTTACCTACCTTTTCTACACTAAGAACTGACTTGGAGATTCTCTTTCAGCTGTTCTTAACAAGTTCTCATCTGTTTACAGTCATTTTCACTGAATTATTCATGTTTTCATGTAGTTTCCTATATTCTTCCTTCTGGCCCAAGTATAAGCTTGCCCCCTTTATCAAACAACTTTCTACACACTGTTATGAACTGAGGCAGCTCGGGAACATTGTCTCCTAACTGTGTTATAGAGTGTAGTACTACATTTCAGTGAAGTGTAAGGCTTTCCAAAGCTGCCAAACGTGTTTCTTTCTCTATTTCAATGGTATTCTGCCTTGTATAACACACATTTACCACTCTAGTCTCCTTTAAGTAAAGCATATAGGATTCATACAGTGTTTCATGTGATCTTAACTGGAATTAAGGATTTCCCTTATGTTAGCTACCTTTTCTACACTAAGAACTGCCTTGGAGATTCTCTTTCAGCTGTTCTTAACAAGTTCTCATCTGTTTACAGTCATTTTCACTGAATTATTCATGTTTTCAAGTAGTTTCCTATATTCTTCCTTCTGGCCCAAGTATAAGCTTGCCCACTTTATCAAACAACTTTCTACACACTGTTATGAACTGTGGCAGCTCGGGAACATTGTCTCTCAACTGTGTCATAGAGTGTAGTACTACATTTCAGTGAAGTGTAAGGCTTTCCAAAGCTGCCAAACGTGTTTCTTTCTCTATTTCAATGGTATTCTGCCTTGTATAACGCACATTTACCACTCTAGTCTCCTTTAAGTAAAGCATATAGGATTCATACAGTGTTTCATGTGATCTTAACTGGAATTAAGGATTTCCCTTATCTTACCTACCTTTTCTACACTAAGAACTGACTTGGAGGTTCTCTTTCAGCTGTTCTAAACAAGTTTTCATCTGTTTACAGACATTTTTAGTGAATTATTCATATTTTCATTTAGTTTCCTATATTCTGCCTTCTGACCCAAGTATAAGCTTTGCCCACTTTATCAAAAAACTTCCTACACACTGTTATGAACTGATGGAGCTAGGGAACATTGTCTCTCAACTGTGTTATAGAGTGTAGTACTACATTTCAGTGAAGTGTAAGGATTTCCAAAGCTGCCGAACGTGTTTCTTTCTCTTTTTCAATGGTATTCTGCCTAATATAACACAGATTTACCACTCTAGTCTCCTTTAAGTAAACAATATAGGATTCATACAGTATTTGATGTTATCTTAACTCGAATTAAGGATTTCCCTTATCTTAGCTACCTTTTCTACATTAAGAACTGACTTGGAGATTCTCTTTCAGCTGTTCTAAACAAGTTCTCATCTGTTTACAGTCATTTTCACTGAATTATTCATGTTTTCATGTAGTTTCCTATATTCTGCCTTCTGGTCCAAGTATAAGCTTTGCCCACTTTATCAAACAACTTCCTACACACTGTTATGAACTGAGGGAGCTAGGGAACATTGTCTCTCAACTGTGTTATAGAGTGTAGTACTACATTTCAGTGAAGTATAAGGCTTTCCAAAGCTGCGGAGCGTGTTTCTTTCTCTATTTCAATGGAATTCTGCCTTGTATAACACACATTTACCACTCTAGTCTCCTTTAAGTAAAGCATATAGGATTCATACAGTGTTTCATGTGATCTTAACTGGAATTAAGGATTTCCCTTATGTTAGCTACCTTTTCTACACTAAGAACTGACTTGGAGATTCTCTTTCAGCTTTTCTAAACAAGTTCTCATCTGTTTACAGTCATTTTCACTGAATTATTCATGTTTTCATGTAGTTTCCTATATTCTGCCTTCTGGCCCAAGTATAAGCTTTGCCCACTTTATCAAACACCTTCCTACACACTGTTATGAACTGAGGCAGCTCGGGAACATTGTCTCTCAACTGTGTTATATAGTTTAGTACTACATTTCAGTGAAGTGTAAGGCTTTCCAAAGCTGCCGAACGTGTTTCTTTCTCTATTTCAATGGTATTCTGCCTTGTATAACACACATTTACCACTCTAGTCTCATTTAGGTAAAGCATATAGGATTCATACAGTGTTTCATGTGATCTTAACTGGAATTAAGGATTTCCCTTATCTTACCTACCTTTTCTACACTAAGAACTGACTTGGAGATTCTCTTTCAGCTTTTCTAAAGAAGTTCTCATCTGTTTACAGTCATTTTCACTGAATTATTCATGTTTTCATGTAGTTTCCTATATTCTGCCTTCTGGCCCAAGTATAAGCTTTGCCCACTTTATCAAACACCTTCCTACACACTGTTATGAACTGAGGCAGCTAGGGAACATTGTCTCCAACTGTGTTATAGAGTGTAGTACTACATTTCAGTGAAGTGTAAGGCTTTCCAGAGCTGCCGAACGTGTTTCTTTCTCTATTTCAATGGTATTCTGCCTTGTATAACACACATTTACCACTCTAGTCTCCTTTAAGTAAAGAATATAGGATTCATACAGTGTTTCATGTCATCTTAACTGGACTTAAGGATTTCCCTTATCTTACCTACCTTTTCTACACTAAGAACTGACTTGGAGGTTCTCTTTCAGCTGTTCTAAACAAGTTTTCATCTGTTTACAGACATTTTTAGTGAATTATTCATATTTTCATTTAGTTTCCTATATTCTGCCTTCTGACCCAAGTATAAGCTTTGCCCACTTTATCAAAAAACTTCCTACACACTGTTATGAACTGATGGAGCTAGGGAACATTGTCTCTCAACTGTGTTATAGAGTGTAGTACTACATTTCAGTGAAGTGTAAGGATTTCCAAAGCTGCCGAACGTGTTTCTTTCTCTTTTTCAATGGTATTCTGCCTAATATAACACAGATTTACCACTCTAGTCTCCTTTAAGTAAACAATATAGGATTCATACAGTGTTTGATGTTATCTTAACTCGAATTAAGGATTTCCCTTATCTTAGCTACCTTTTCTACATTAAGAACTGACTTGGAGATTCTCTTTCAGCTGTTCTAAACAAGTTCTCATCTGTTTACAGTCATTTTCACTGAATTATTCATGTTTTCATGTAGTTTCCTATATTCTGCCTTCTGGTCCAAGTATAAGCTTTGCCCACTTTATCAAACAACTTCCTACACACTGTTATGAACTGAGGGAGCTAGGGAACATTGTCTCTCAACTGTGTTATAGAGTGTAGTACTACATTTCAGTGAAGTATAAGGCTTTCCAAAGCTGCGGAGCGTGTTTCTTTCTCAATTTCAATGGAATTCTGCCTTGTATAACACACATTTACCACTCTAGTCTCCTTTAAGTAAAGCATATAGGATTCATACAGTGTTTCATGTGATCTTAACTGGAATTAAGGATTTCCCTTATGTTAGCTACCTTTTCTACACTAAGAACTGACTTGGAGATTCTCTTTCAGCTTTTCTAAACAAGTTCTCATCTGTTTACAGTCATTTTCACTGAATTATTCATGTTTTCATGTAGTTTCCTATATTCTGCCTTCTGGCCCAAGTATAAGCTTTGCCCACTTTATCAAACACCTTCCTACACACTGTTATGAACTGAGGCAGCTCGGGAACATTGTCTCTCAACTGTGTTATAGAGTTTAGTACTACATTTCAGTGAAGTGTAAGGCTTTCCAAAGCTGCCGAACGTGTTTCTTTCTCTATTTCAATGGTATTCTGCCTTGTATAACACACATTTACCACTCTAGTCTCATTTAGGTAAAGCATATAGGATTCATACAGGGTTTCATGTGATCTAAACTGGAATTTAGGATTTCCCTTATCTTAGCTACCTTTTCTACACTAAGAACTGACTTGGAGATTCTCTTTCAGCTGTTCTAAACAAGTTTTCATCTGTTTACAGACATTTTTAGTGAATTATTCATATTTTCATTTAGTTTCCTATATTCTGCCTTCTGACCCAAGTATAAGCTTTGCCCACTTTATCAAAAAACTTCCTACACACTGTTATGAACTGATGGAGCTAGGGAACATTGTCTCTCAACTGTGTTATAGAGTGTAGTACTACATTTCAGTGAAGTGTAAGGCTTTCCAAAGCTGCCAAACGTGTTTCTTTCTCTATTTCAATGGTATTCTGCCTTGTATAACACACATTTACCACTCTAGTCTCCTTTAAGTAAAGCATATAGGATTCATACAGTGTTTCATGTGATCTTAACTGGAATTAAGGATTTCCCTTATGTTAGCTACCTTTTCTACACTAAGAACTGCCTTGGAGATTCTCTTTCAGCTGTTCTTAACAAGTTCTCATCTGTTTACAGTCATTTTCACTGAATTATTCATGTTTTCATGTAGTTTCCTATATTCTTCCTTCTGGCCCAAGTATAAGCTTGCCCACTTTATCAAACAACTTTCTACACACTGTTATGAACTGAGGCAGCTCTGGAACATTGTCTCTCAACTGTGTTATAGAGTGTAGTACTACATTTCAGTGAAGTGTAAGGCTTTCCAAAGCTGCCAAACGTGTTTCTTTCTCTATTTCAATGGTATTCTGCCTTGTATAACGCACATTTACCACTCTAGTCTCCTTTAAGTAAAGCATATAGGATTCATACAGTGTTTCATGTGATCTTAACTGGAATTAAGGATTTCCCTTATGTTAGCTACCTTTTCTACACTAAGAACTGACTTGGAGATTCTCTTTCAGCCTTTCTAAAGAAGTTCTCATCTGTTTACAGTCATTTTCCCTGAATTATTCATGATTTCATGTAGTTTCCTATATTCTGCCTTCTGGCCCAAGTATAAGCTTTGCCCACTTTATCGAACACCTTCCTACACACTGTTATGAACTGAGGCAGCTAGGGAACATTGTCTCCAACTGTGTTATAGAGTGTAGTACTACATTTCAGTGAAGTGTAAGACTTTCCAGAGCTGCCGAACGTGTTTCTTTCTCTATTTCAATGGTATTCTGCCTTGTATAACACAGATTTACCACTCTAGTCTCCTTTAAGTAAACAATATAGGATTCATACAGTGTTTGATGTTATCTTAACTCGAATTAAGGATTTCCCTTATCTTAGCTACCTTTTCTACATTAAGAACTGACTTGGATATTCTCTTTCAGCTGTTCTAAAGAAGTTCTCATCTGTTTACAGTCATTTTCACTGAATTAATCATGTTTTCATGTAGTTTCCTATATTCTGCCTTCTGGTCCAAGTATAAGCTTTGCCCACTTTATCAAACAACTTCCTACACACTGTTATGAACTGAGGGAGCTAGGGAACATTGTCTCTCAACTGTGTTATAGAGTGTAGTACTACATTTCAGTGAAGTATAAGGCTTTCCAAAGCTGCGGAACGTGTTTCTTTCTCTATTTCAATGGAATTCTGCCTTGTATAACACACATTTACCACTCTAGTCTCCTTTAAGTAAAGCATATAGGATTCATACAGTGTTTCATGTGATCTTAACTGGAATTAAGGATTTCCCTTATGTTAGCTACCTTTTCTACACTAAGAACTGCCTTGGAGATTCTCTTTCAGCTGTTCTTAACAAGTTCTCATCTGTTTACAGTCATTTTCACTGAATTATTCATGTTTTCAAGTAGTTTCCTATATTCTTCCTTCTGGCCCAAGTATAAGCTTGCCCACTTTATCAAACAACTTTCTACACACTGTTATGAACTGTGGCAGCTCGGGAACATTGTCTCTCAACTGTGTCATAGAGTGTAGTACTACATTTCAGTGAAGTGTAAGGCTTTCCAAAGCTGCCAAACGTGTTTCTTTCTCTATTTCAATGGTATTCTGCCTGGTATAACACACATTTACCACTCTAGTCTCCTTTAAGTAAAGCATATAGGATTCATACAGTGTTTCATGTGATCTTAACTGGAATTAAGGATTTCCCTTATGTTAGCTACCTTTTCTACACTAAGAACTGACTTGGAGATTCTCTTTCAGCTGTTCTTAACAAGTTCTCATCTGTTTACAGTCATTTTCACTGAATTATTCATGTTTTCATGTAGTTTCCTATATTCTTCCTTCTGGCCCAAGTATAAGCTTGCCCACTTTATCAAACAACTTTCTATACACTGTTATGAACTGAGGCAGCTCTGGAACATTGTCTCTCAACTGTGTTATAGAGTGTAGTACTACATTTCAGTGAAGTGTAAGGCTTTCCAAAGCTGCCAAACGTGTTTCTTTCTCTATTTCAATGGTATTCTGCCTTGTATAACGCACATTTACCACTCTAGTCTCCTTTAAGTAAAGCATATAGGATTCATACAGTGTTTCATGTGATCTTAACTGGAATTAAGGATTTCCCTTATCTTACCTACCTTTTCTACACTAAGAACTGACTTGGAGGTTCTCTTTCAGCTGTTCTAAACAAGTTTTCATCTGTTTACAGACATTTTTAGTGAATTATTCATATTTTCATTTAGTTTCCTATATTCTGCCTTCTGACCCAAGTATAAGCTTTGCCCACTTTATCAAAAAACTTCCTACACACTGTTATGAACTGATGGAGCTAGGGAACATTGTCTCTCAACTGTGTTATAGAGTGTAGTACTACATTTCAGTGAAGTGTAAGGATTTCCAAAGCTGCCGAACGTGTTTCTTTCTCTTTTTCAATGGTATTCTGCCTAATATAACACAGATTTACCACTCTAGTCTCCTTTAAGTAAACAATATAGGATTCATACAGTGTTTGATGTTATCTTAACTCGAATTAAGGATTTCCCTTATCTTAGCTACCTTTTCTACATTAAGAACTGACTTGGAGATTCTCTTTCAGCTGTTCTAAACAAGTTCTCATCTGTTTACAGTCATTTTCACTGAATTATTCATGTTTTCATGTAGTTTCCTATATTCTGCCTTCTGGTCCAAGTATAAGCTTTGCCCACTTTATCAAACAACTTCCTACACACTGTTATGAACTGAGGGAGCTAGGGAACATTGTCTCTCAACTGTGTTATAGAGTGTAGTACTACATTTCAGTGAAGTATAAGGCTTTCCATAGCTGCGGAGCGTGTTTCTTTCTCTATTTCAATGGAATTCTGCCTTGTATAACACACATTTACCACTCTAGTCTCCTTTAAGTAAAGCATATAGGATTCATACAGTGTTTCATGTGATCTTAACTGGAATTAAGGATTTCCCTTATGTTAGCTACCTTTTCTACACTAAGAACTGACTTGGAGATTCTCTTTCAGCTTTTCTAAACAAGTTCTCATCTGTTTACAGTCATTTTCACTGAATTATTCATGTTTTCATGTAGTTTCCTATATTCTGCCTTCTGGCCCAAGTATAAGCTTTGCCCACTTTATCAAACACCTTCCTACACACTGTTATGAACTGAGGCAGCTCGGGAACATTGTCTCTCAACTGTGTTATAGAGTTTAGTACTACATTTCAGTGAAGTGTAAGGCTTTCCAAAGCTGCCGAACGTGTTTCTTTCTCTATTTCAATGGTATTCTGCCTTGTATAACACACATTTACCACTCTAGTCTCATTTAGGTAAAGCATATAGGATTCATACAGTGTTTCATGTGATCTTAACTGGAATTAAGGATTTCCCTTATCTTACCTACCTTTTCTACACTAAGAACTGACTTGGAGATTCTCTTTCAGCTTTTCTAAAGAAGTTCTCATCTGTTTACAGTCATTTTCACTGAATTATTCATGTTTTCATGTAGTTTCCTATATTCTGCCTTCTGGCCCAAGTATAAGCTTTGCCCACTTTATCAAACACCTTCCTACACACTGTTATGAACTGAGGCAGCTAGGGAACATTGTCTCCAACTGTGTTATAGAGTGTAGTACTACATTTCAGTGAAGTGTAAGGCTTTCCAGAGCTGCCGAACGTGTTTCTTTCTCTATTTCAATGGTATTCTGCCTTGTATAACACACATTTACCACTCTAGTCTCCTTTAAGTAAAGAATATAGGATTCATACAGTGTTTCATGTCATCTTAACTGGAATTAAGGATTTACCTTATCTTACCTACCTTTTCTACACTAAGAACTGACTTGGAGGTTCTCTTTCAGCTGTTCTAAACAAGTTTTCATCTGTTTACAGACATTTTTAGTGAATTATTCATATTTTCATTTAGTTTCCTATATTCTGCCTTCTGACCCAAGTATAAGCTTTGCCCACTTTATCAAAAAACTTCCTACACACTGTTATGAACTGATGGAGCTAGGGAACATTGTCTCTCAACTGTGTTATAGAGTGTAGTACTACATTTCAGTGAAGTGTAAGGATTTCCAAAGCTGCCGAACGTGTTTCTTTCTCTTTTTCAATGGTATTCTGCCTAATATAACACAGATTTACCACTCTAGTCTCCTTTAAGTAAACAATATAGGATTCATACAGTGTTTGATGTTATCTTAACTCGAATTAAGGATTTCCCTTATCTTAGCTACCTTTTCTACATTAAGAACTGACTTGGAGATTCTCTTTCAGCTGTTCTAAACAAGTTCTCATCTGTTTACAGTCATTTTCACTGAATTATTCATGTTTTCATGTAGTTTCCTATATTCTGCCTTCTGGTCCAAGTATAAGCTTTGCCCACTTTATCAAACAACTTCCTACACACTGTTATGAACTGAGGGAGCTAGGGAACATTGTCTCTCAACTGTGTTATAGAGTGTAGTACTACATTTCAGTGAAGTATAAGGCTTTCCAAAGCTGCGGAGCGTGTTTCTTTCTCAATTTCAATGGAATTCTGCCTTGTATAACACACATTTACCACTCTAGTCTCCTTTAAGTAAAGCATATAGGATTCATACAGTGTTTCATGTGATCTTAACTGGAATTAAGGATTTCCCTTATGTTAGCTACCTTTTCTACACTAAGAACTGACTTGGAGATTCTCTTTCAGCTTTTCTAAACAAGTTCTCATCTGTTTACAGTCATTTTCACTGAATTATTCATGTTTTCATGTAGTTTCCTATATTCTGCCTTCTGGCCCAAGTATAAGCTTTGCCCACTTTATCAAACACCTTCCTACACACTGTTATGAACTGAGGCAGCTCGGGAACATTGTCTCTCAACTGTGTTATAGAGTTTAGTACTACATTTCAGTGAAGTGTAAGGCTTTCCAAAGCTGCCGAACGTGTTTCTTTCTCTATTTCAATGGTATTCTGCCTTGTATAACACACATTTACCACTCTAGTCTCATTTAGGTAAAGCATATAGGATTCATACAGGGTTTCATGTGATCTAAACTGGAATTTAGGATTTCCCTTATCTTAGCTACCTTTTCTACACTAAGAACTGACTTGGAGATTCTCTTTCAGCTGTTCTAAACAAGTTTTCATCTGTTTACAGACATTTTTAGTGAATTATTCATATTTTCATTTAGTTTCCTATATTATGCCTTCTGACCCAAGTATAAGCTTTGCCCACTTTATCAAAAAACTTCCTACACACTGTTATGAACTGATGGAGCTAGGGAACATTGTCTCTCAACTGTGTTATAGAGTGTAGTACTACATTTCAGTGAAGTGTAAGGATTTCCAAAGCTGCCGAACGTGTTTCTTTCTCTTTTTCAATGGTATTCTGCCTTATATAACACAGAATTACCACTCTAGTCTCCTTTAAGTAAACAATATAGGATTCATACAGTGTTTGATGTTATCTTAACTCGAATTAAGGATTTCCCTTATCTTAGCTACGTTTTCTACATTAAGAACTGACTTGGAGATTCTCTTTCAGCTGTTCTAAACAAGTTCTCATCTCTTTACAGTCATTTTCACTGAATTATTCATGTTTTCATGTAGTTTCCTATATTCTGCCTTCTGGTCCAAGTATAAGCTTTGCCCACTTTATCAAACAACTTCCTACACACTGTTATGAACTGAGGGAGCTAGGGAACATTGTCTCTCAACTGTGTTATAGAGTGTAGTACTACATTTCAGTGAAGTATAAGGCTTTCCAAAGCTGCGGAACGTGTTTCTTTCTCTATTTCAATGGAATTCTGCCTTGTATAACACACATTTACCACTCTAGTCTCCTTTAAGTAAAGCATATAGGATTCATACAGTGTTTCATGTGATCTTAACTGGAATTAAGGATTTCCCTTATGTTAGCTACCTTTTCTACACTAAGAACTGCCTTGGAGATTCTCTTTCAGCTGTTCTTAACAAGTTCTCATCTGTTTACAGTCATTTTCACTGAATTATTCATGTTTTCAAGTAGTTTCCTATATTCTTCCTTCTGGCCCAAGTATAAGCTTGCCCACTTTATCAAACAACTTTCTACACACTGTTATGAACTGTGGCAGCTCGGGAACATTGTCTCTCAACTGTGTTATAGAGTGTAGTACTACATTTCAGTGAAGTGTAAGGCTTTCCAAAGCTGCCAAACGTGTTTCTTTCTCTATTTCAATGGTATTCTGCCTGGTATAACACACATTTACCACTCTAGTCTCCTTTAAGTAAAGCATATAGGATTCATACAGTGTTTCATGTGATCTTAACTGGAATTAAGGATTTCCCTTATGTTAGCTACCTTTTCTACACTAAGAACTGACTTGGAGATTCTCTTTCAGCTTTTCTAAACAAGTTCTCATCTGTTTACAGTCATTTTCACTGAATTATTCATGTTTTCATGTAGTTTCCTATATTCTGCCTTCTGGCCCAAGTATAAGCTTTGCCCACTTTATCAAACACCTTCCTACACACTGTTATGAACTGAGGCAGCTAGGGAACATTGTCTCCAACTGTGTTATAGAGTGTAGTACTACATTTCAGTGAAGTGTAAGGCTTTCCAGAGCTGCCGAACGTGTTTCTTTCTCTATTTCAATGGTATTCTGCCTTGTATAACACACATTTACCACTCTAGTCTCCTTTAAGTAAAGAATATAGGATTCATACAGTGTTTCATGTCATCTTAACTGGAATTAAGGATTTCCCTTATCTTACCTACCTTTTCTACACTAAGAACTGACTTGGAGGTTCTCTTTCAGCTGTTCTAAACAAGTTTTCATCTGTTTACAGACATTTTTAGTGAATTATTCATATTTTCATTTAGTTTCCCATATTCTGCCTTCTGACCCAAGTATAAGCTTTGCCCACTTTATCAAAAAACTTCCTACACACTGTTATGAACTGATGGAGCTAGGGAACATTGTCTCTCAACTGTGTTATAGAGTGTAGTACTACATTTCAGTGAAGTGTAAGGATTTCCAAACCTGCCGAACGTGTTTCTTTCTCTTTTTCAATGGTATTCTGCCTTATATAACACAGATTTACCACTCTAGTCTCCTTTAAGTAAACAATATAGGATTCATACAGTGTTTGATGTTATCTTAACTCGAATTAAGGATTTCCCTTATCTTAGCTACCTTTTCTACATTAAGAACTGACTTGGAGATTCTCTTTCAGCTGTTCTAAACAAGTTCTCATCTGTTTACAGTCATTTTCACTGAATTATTCATGTTTTCATGTAGTTTCCTATATTCTGCCTTCTGGTCCAAGTATAAGCTTTGCCCACTTTATCAAACAACTTCCTACACACTGTTATGAACTGAGGGAGCTAGGGAACATTGTCTCTCAACTGTGTTATACAGTGTAGTACTACATTTCAGTGAAGTATAAGGCTTTCCAAAGCTGCGGAACGTGTTTCTTTCTCTATTTCAATGGAATTCTGCCTTGTATAACACACATTTACCACTCTAGTCTCCTTTAAGTAAAGCATATAGGATTCATACAGTGTTTCATGTGATCTTAACTCGAATTAAGGATTTCCCTTATGTTAGCTACCTTTTCTACACTAAGAACTGACTTGGAGGTTCTCTTTCAGCTGTTCTTAACAAGTTCTCATCTGTTTACAGTCATTTTCACTGAATTATTCATGTTTTCATGTAGTTTCCTATATTCTTCCTTCTGGCCCAAGTATAAGCTTGCCCACTTTATCAAACAACTTTCTACACACTGTTATGAACTGAGGCAGCTCGGGAACATTGTCTCTCAACTGTGTTATAGAGTGTAGTACTACATTTCAGTGAAGTGTAAGGCTTTCCAAAGCTGCCAACCGTGTTTCTTTCTCTATTTCAATGGTATTCTGCCTTGTATAACACACATTTACCACTCTAGTCTCCTTTAAGTAAAGCATATAGGATTCATACAGTGTTTCATGTGATCTTAACTGGAATTAAGGATTTGCCTTATGTTAGCTACCTTTTCTACACTAAGAACTGACTTGGAGATTCTCTTTCAGCTTTTCTAAACAAGTTCTCATCTGTTTACAGTCATTTTCACTGAATTATTCATGTTTTCATGTAGTTTCCTATATTCTGCCTTCTGGCCCAAGTATAAGCTTTGCCCACTTTATCAAACACCTTCCTACACACTGTTATGAACTGAGGCAGCTAGGGAACATTGTCTCTCAACTGTGTTATAGAGTGTAGTACTACATTTCAGTGAAGTGTAAGGCTTTCCAGAGCTGCCGAACGTGTTTCTTTCTCTATTTCAATGGTATTCTGCCTTGTATAACACACATTTACTACTCTAGTCTCCTTTAAGTAAAGAATATAGGATTCATACAGTGTTTCATGTGATCTTAACTGGAATTAAGGATTTCCCTTATTTTAGCTACCTTTTCTACACTAAGAACTGACTTGGAGATTCTCTTTCAGCTTTTCTAAACAAGTGCTCATCTGTTTACAGTCATTTTCACTGAATTATTCATGTTTTCATGTAGTTTCCTATATTCTGCCTTCTGGCCCAAGTATAAGCTTTGCCCACTTTATCAAACACCTTCCTACACACTGTTATGAACTGAGGCAGCTCGGGAACATTGTCTCCTAACTGTGTTATAGAGTGTAGTACTACATTTCAGTGAAGTGTAAGGCTTTCCAGAGCTGCCAAACGTGTTTCTTTCTCTATTTCAATGGTATTCTGCCTTGTATAACACACATTTACCACTCTAGTCTCCTTTAAGTAAAGCATATAGGATTCATACAGTGTTTCATGTGATCTTAACTGGAATTAAGGATTTCCCTTATGTTAGCTACCTTTTCTACACTAAGAACTGACTTGGAGATTCTCTTTCAGCTTTTCTAAACAAGTTCTCATCTGTTTAAAGTCATTTTCACTGAATTATTCATGTTTTCATGTAGTTTCCTATATTCTGCCTTCTGGCCCAAGTATAAGCTTTGCCCACTTTATCAAACACCTTCCTACACACTGTTATGAACTGAGGCAGCTAGGAACATTGTCTCTCAACTGTGTTATAGAGTGTAGTACTACATTTCAGTGAAGTATAAGGCTTTCCAAAGCTGCGGAACGTGTTTCTTTCTCTATTTCAATGGAATTCTGCCTTGTATAACACACATTTACCACTCTAGTCTCCTTAAAGTAAAGCATATAGGATTCATACAGTGTTTCATGTGATCTTAACTGGAATTAAGGATTTCCCTTATGTTAGCTACCTTTTCTACACTAAGAACTGCCTTGGAGATTCTCTTTCAGCTGTTCTTAACAAGTTCTCATCTGTTTACAGTCATTTTCACTGAATTATTCATGTTTTCATGTAGTTTCCTATATTCTTCCTTCTGGCCCAAGTATAAGCTTGCCCACTTTATCAAACAACTTTCTACACACTGTTATGAACTGAGGCAGCTCTGGAACATTGTCTCTCAACTGTGTTATAGAGTGTAGTACTACATTTCAGTGAAGTGTAAGGCTTTCCAAAGCTGCCAACCGTGTTTCTTTCTCTATTTCAATGGTATTCTGCCTTGTATAACACACATTTACCACTCTAGTCTCCTTTAAGTAAAGCATATAGGATTCATACAGTGTTTCATGTGATCTTAACTGGAATTAAGGATTTGCCTTATGTTAGCTACCTTTTCTACACTAAGAACTGACTTGGAGATTCTCTTTCAGCTTTTCTAAACAAGTTCTCATCTGTTTACAGTCATTTTCACTGAATTATTCATGTTTTCATGTAGTTTCCTATATTCTGCCTTCTGGCCCAAGTATAAGC
Source organism: Pipistrellus hanaki (assembly GCF_964339955.1). Lineage (NCBI taxonomy): Eukaryota > Metazoa > Chordata > Mammalia > Chiroptera > Vespertilionidae > Pipistrellus > Pipistrellus hanaki. The sequence continues at coordinate 98,833,400 of NC_140507.1, read as the reverse complement.
TTTGCCCACTTTATCAAACACCTTCCTACACACTGTTATGAACTGAGGCAGCTAGGGAACATTGTCTCTCAACTGTGTTATAGAGTGTAGTACTACATTTCAGTGAAGTGTAAGGCTTTCCAGAGCTGCCGAACGTGTTTCTTTCTCTATTTCAATGGTATTCTGCCTTGTATAACACACATTTACTACTCTAGTCTCCTTTAAGTAAAGAATATAGGATTCATACAGTGTTTCATGTGATCTTAACTGGAATTAAGGATTTCCCTTATTTTAGCTACCTTTTCTACACTAAGAACTGACTTGGAGATTCTCTTTCAGCTTTTCTAAACAAGTGCTCATCTGTTTACAGTCATTTTCACTGAATTATTCATGTTTTCATGTAGTTTCCTATATTCTGCCTTCTGGCCCAAGTATAAGCTTTGCCCACTTTATCAAACACCTTCCTACACACTGTTATGAACTGAGGCAGCTAGGAACATTGTCTCTCAACTGTGTTATAGAGTGTAGTACTACATTTCAGTGAAGTATAAGGCTTTCCAAAGCTGCGGAACGTGTTTCTTTCTCTATTTCAATGGAATTCTGCCTTGTATAACACACATTTACCACTCTAGTCTCCTTAAAGTAAAGCATATAGGATTCATACAGTGTTTCATGTGATCTTAACTGGAATTAAGGATTTCCCTTATGTTAGCTACCTTTTCTACACTAAGAACTGCCTTGGAGATTCTCTTTCAGCTGTTCTTAACAAGTTCTCATCTGTTTACAGTCATTTTCACTGAATTATTCATGTTTTCATGTAGTTTCCTATATTCTTCCTTCTGGCCCAAGTATAAGCTTGCCCACTTTATCAAACAACTTTCTACACACTGTTATGAACTGAGGCAGCTCTGGAACATTGTCTCTCAACTGTGTTATAGAGTGTAGTACTACATTTCAGTGAAGTGTAAGGCTTTCCAAAGCTGCCAAACGTGTTTCTTTCTCTATTTCAATGGTATTCTGCCTTGTATAACACACATTTACCACTCTAGTCTCCTTTAAGTAAAGCATATAGGATTCATATAGTGTTTCATGTGATCTTAACTGGAATTAAGGATTTCCCTTATGTTAGCTACCTTTTCTACACTAAGAACTGACTTGGAGATTCTCTTTCAGCTTTTCTAAACAAGTTCTCATCTGTTTACAGTCATTTTCACTGAATTATTCATGTTTTCATGTAGTTTCCTATATTCTGCCTTCTGGCCCAAGTATAAGCTTTGCCCACTTTATCAAACACCTTCCTACACACTGTTATGAACTGAGGCAGCTAGGGAACATTGTCTCTCAACTGTGTTATAGAGTGTAGTACTACATTTCAGTGAAGTGTAAGGCTTTCCAGAGCTGCCGAACGTGTTTCTTTCTCTATTTCAATGGTATTCTGCCTTGTATAACACACATTTACCACTCTAGTCTCCTTTAAGTAAAGAATATAGGATTCATACAGTGTTTCATATGATCTTAACTGGAATTAAGGATTTCCCTTATGTTAGCTACCTTTTCTACACTAAGAACTGACTTGGAGATTCTCTTTCAGCTTTTCTAAACAAGTTCTCATCTGTTTACAGTCATTTTCACTGAATTATTCATGTTTTCATGTAGTTTCCTATATTCTGCCTTCTGGCCCAAGTATAAGCTTTGCCCACTTTATCAAACACCTTCCTACACACTGTTATGAACTGAGGCAGCTCGGGAACATTGTCTCTCAACTGTGTTATAGAGTTTAGTACTACATTTCAGTGAAGTGTAAGGCTTTCCAAAGCTGCCGAACGTGTTTCTTTCTCTATTTCAATGGTATTCTGCCTTGTATAACACACATTTACCACTCTAGTCTCATTTAGGTAAAGCATATAGGATTCATACAGTGTTTCATGTGATCTTAACTGGAATTAAGGATTTCCCTTATCTTACCTACCTTTTCTACACTAAGAACTGACTTGGAGATTCTCTTTCAGCTGTTCTAAACAAGTTTTCATCTGTTTACAATCATTTTTAGTGAATTATTCATGTTTTCATGTAGTTTCCTATATTCTGCCTTCTGGCCCAAGTATAAGCTTTGCCCACTTTATCAAAAAACTTCCTACACACTGTTATGAACTGATGGAGCTAGGGAACATTGTCTCTCAACTGTGTTATAGAGTGTAGTACTACATTTCAGTGAAGTGTAAGGCTTTCCAAAGCTGCGGAACGTGTTTCTTTCTCTTTTTCAATGGTATTCTGCCTTATATAACACACATTTACCACTCTAGTCTCCTTTAAGTAAAGAATATAGGATTCATACAGGGTTTCATGTGATCTAAACTGGAATTTAGGATTTCCCTTATCTTAGCTACCTTTTCTACACTAAGAACTGACTTGGAGATTCTCTTTCAGCTGTTCTAAACAAGTTTTCATCTGTTTACAGACATTTTTAGTGAATTATTCATATTTTCATTTAGTTTCCTATATTCTGCCTTCTGACCCAAGTATAAGCTTTGCCCACTTTATCAAAAAACTTCCTACACACTGTTATGAACTGATGGAGTTGGGAACATTGTCTCTCAACTGTGTTATAGAGTGTAGTACTACATTTCAGTGAAGTGTAAGGATTTCCAAAGCTGCCGAACGTGTTTCTTTCTATTTTTCAATGGTATTCTGCCTTATATAACACAGATTTACCACTCTAGTCTCCTTTAAGTAAACAATATAGGATTCATACAGTGTTTGATGTTATCTTAACTCGAATTAAGGATTTCCCTTATCTTAGCTACCTTTTCTACATTAAGAACTGACTTGGAGATTCTCTTTCAGCTGTTCTAAACAAGTTCTCATCTGTTTACAGTCATTTTCACTGAATTATTCATGTTTTCATGTAGTTTCCTATATTCTGCCTTCTGGTCCAAGTATAAGCTTTGCCCACTTTATCAAACAACTTCCTACACACTGTTATGAACTGAGGCAGCTCGGGAACATTGTCTCCTAACTGTGTTATAGAGTGTAGTACTACATTTCAGTGAAGTGTAAGGCTTTCCAGAGCTGCCAAACGTGTTTCTTTCTCTATTTCAATGGTATTCTGCCTTGTATAACACACATTTACCACTCTAGTCTCCTTTAAGTAAAGCATATAGGATTCATACAGTGTTTCATGTGATCTTAACTGGAATTAAGGATTTCCCTTATGTTAGCTACCTTTTCTACACTAAGAACTGCCTTGGAGATTCTCTTTCAGCTGTTCTTAACAAGTTCTCATCTGTTTACAGTCATTTTCACTGAATTATTCATGTTTTCATGTAGTTTCCTATATTCTTCCTTCTGGCCCAAGTATAAGCTTGCCCACTTTATCAAACAACTTTCTACACACTGTTATGAACTGAGGCAGCTCTGGAACATTGTCTCTCAACTGTGTTATAGAGTGTAGTACTACATTTCAGTGAAGTGTAAGGCTTTCCAAAGCTGCCAAACGTGTTTCTTTCTCTATTTCAATGGTATTCTGCCTTGTATAACACACATTTACCACTCTAGTCTCCTTTAAGTAAAGCATATAGGATTCATACAGTGTTTCATGTGATCTTAACTGGAATTAAGGATTTCCCTTATGTTAGCTACCTTTTCTACACTAAGTACTGACTTGGAGATTCTCTTTCAGCTTTTCTAAACAAGTTCTCATCTGTTTACAGTCATTTTCACTGAATTATTCATGTTTTCATGTAGTTTCCTATATTCTGCCTTCTGGCCCAAGTATAAGCTTTGCCCACTTTATCAAACACCTTCCTACACACTGTTATGAACTGAGGCAGCTAGGGAACATTGTCTCTCAACTGTGTTATAGAGTGTAGTACTACATTTCAGTGAAGTGTAAGGCTTTCCAGAGCTGCCGAACGTGTTTCTTTCTCTATTTCAATGGTATTCTGCCTTGTATAACACACATTTACCACTCTAGTCTCCTTTAAGTAAAGAATATAGGATTCATACAGTGTTTCATGTGATCTTAACTGGAATTAAGGATTTCCCTTATGTTAGCTACCTTTTCTACACTAAGAACTGACTTGGAGATTCTCTTTCAGCTTTTCTAAACAAGTTCTCATCTGTTTACAGTCATTTTCACTGAATTATTCATGTTTTCATGTAGTTTCCTATATTCTGCCTTCTGGCCCAAGTATAAGCTTTGCCCACTTTATCAAACACCTTCCTACACACTGTTATGAACTGAGGCAGCTCGGGAACATTGTCTCTCAACTGTGTTATAGAGTTTAGTACTACATTTCAGTGAAGTGTAAGGCTTTCCAAAGCTGCCGAACGTGTTTCTTTCTCTATTTCAATGGTATTCTGCCTTGTATAACACACATTTACCACTCTAGTCTCATTTAGGTAAAGCATATAGGATTCATACAGTGTTTCATGTGATCTTAACTGGAATTAAGGATTTCCCTTATCTTACCTACCTTTTCTACACTAAGAACTGACTTGGAGATTCTCTTTCAGCTGTTCTAAACAAGTTTTCATCTGTTTACAATCATTTTTAGTGAATTATTCATGTTTTCATGTAGTTTCCTATATTCTGCCTTCTGGCCCAAGTATAAGCTTTGCCCACTTTATCAAAAAACTTCCTACACACTGTTATGAACTGATGGAGCTAGGGAACATTGTCTCTCAACTGTGTTATAGAGTGTAGTACTACATTTCAGTGAAGTGTAAGGCTTTCCAAAGCTGCGGAACGTGTTTCTTTCTCTTTTTCAATGGTATTCTGCCTTATATAACACACATTTACCACTCTAGTCTCCTTTAAGTAAAGAATATAGGATTCATACAGGGTTTCATGTGATCTAAACTGGAATTTAGGATTTCCCTTATCTTAGCTACCTTTTCTACACTAAGAACTGACTTGGAGATTCTCTTTCAGCTGTTCTAAACAAGTTTTCATCTGTTTACAGACATTTTTAGTGAATTATTCATATTTTTATTTAGTTTCCTATATTCTGCCTTCTGACCCAAGTATAAGCTTTGCCCACTTTATCAAAAAACTTCCTACACACTGTTATGAACTGATGGAGCTAGGGAACATTGTCTCTCAACTGTGTTATAGAGTGTAGTACTACATTTCAGTGAAGTGTAAGGATTTCCAAAGCTGCCGAACGTGTTTCTTTCTCTTTTTCAATGGTATTCTGCCTTATATAACACAGATTTACCACTCTAGTCTCCTTTAAGTAAACAATATAGGATTCATACAGTGTTTGATGTTATCTTAACTCGAATTAAGGATTTCCCTTATCTTAGCTACCTTTTCTACATTAAGAACTGACTTGGAGATTCTCTTTCAGCTGTTCTAAACAAGTTCTCATCTGTTTACAGTCATTTTCACTGAATTATTCATGTTTTCATGTAGTTTCCTATATTCTGCCTTCTGGTCCAAGTATAAGCTTTGCCCACTTTATCAAACAACTTCCTACACACTGTTATGAACTGAGGGAGCTAGGGAACATTGTCTCTCAACTGTGTTATAGAGTGTAGTACTACATTTCAGTGACGTATAAGGCTTTCCAAAGCTGCGGAACGTGTTTCTTTCTCTATTTCAATGGAATTCTGCCTTGTATAACACACATTTACCACTCTAGTCTCCTTTAAGTAAAGCATATAGGATTCATACAGTGTTTCATGTGATCTTAACTGGAATTAAGGATTTCCCTTATGTTAGCTACCTTTTCTACACTAAGAACTGACTTGGAGATTCTCTTTCAGCTTTTCTAAACAAGTTCTCATCTGTTTACAGTCATTTTCACTGAATTATTCATGTTTTCATGTAGTTTCCTATATTCTGCCTTCTGGCCCAAGTATAAGCTTTGCCCACTTTATCAAACACCTTCCTACACACTGTTATGAACTGAGGCAGCTCGGGAACATTGTCTCTCAACTGTGTTATAGAGTTTAGTACTACATTTCAGTGAAGTGTAAGGCTTTCCAAAGCTGCGGAACGTGTTTCTTTCTCTATTTCAATGGTATTCTGCCTTGTATAACACACATTTACTACTCTAGTCTCCTTTAAGTAAAGAATATAGGATTCATACAGTGTTTGATGTGATCTTAACTGGAATTAAGGATTTCCCTTATGTTAGCTACCTTTTCTACACTAAGAACTGACTTGGAGATTCTCTTTCAGCTTTTCTAAACAAGTTCTCATCTGTTTACAGTCATTTACACTGAATTATTCATGTTTTCATGTAGTTTCCTATATTCTGCCTTCTGGCCCAAGTATAAGCTTTGCCCACTTTATCAAACACCTTCCTACACACTGTTATGAACTGAGGCAGCTCGGGAACATTGTCTCTCAACTGTGTTATAGAGTTTAGTACTACATTTCAGTGAAGTGTAAGGCTTTCCAAAGCTGCCGAACGTGTTTCTTTCTCTATTTCAATGGTATTCTGCCTTGTATAACACACATTTACCACTCTAGTCTCATTTAGGTAAAGCATATAGGATTCATACAGTGTTTCATGTGATCTTAACTGGAATTAAGGATTTCCCTTATCTTACCTACCTTTTCTACACTAAGAACTGACTTGGAGATTCTCTTTCAGCTGTTCTAAACAAGTTTTCATCTGTTTACAGTCATTTTTAGTGAATTATTCATGTTTTCATGTAGTTTCCTATATTCTGCCTTCTGGCCCAAGTATAAGCTTTGCCCACTTTATCAAAAAACTTCCTACACACTGTTATGAACTGATGGAGCTAGGGAACATTGTCTCTCAACTGTGTTATAGAGTGTAGTACTACATTTCAGTGAAGTGTAAGGCTTTCCAAAGCTGCCGAATGTGTTTCTTTCTCTTTTTCAATGGTATTCTGCCTTATATAACACACATTTACCACTCTAGTCTCTTTTAAGTAAAGAATATAGGATTCATACAGGGTTTCATGTGATCTAAACTGGAATTTAGGATTTCCCTTATCTTAGCTACCTTTTCTACACTAAGAACTGACTTGGAGATTCTCTTTCAGCTGTTCTAAACAAGTTCTCATCTGTTTACAGTCATTTTCACTGAATTATTCATGTTTTCATGTAGTTTCCTATATTCTGCCTTCTGGCCCAAGTATAAGCTTTGCCCACTTTATCAAACACCTTCCTACACACTGTTATGAACTGAGGCAGCTCGGGAACATTGTCTCTCAACTGTGTTATAGAGTTTAGTACTACATTTCAGTGAAGTGTAAGGCTTTCCAAAGCTGCCGAATGTGTTTCTTTCTCTATTTCAATGGTATTCTGCCTTGTATAACACACATTTACCACTCTAGTCTCATTTAGGTAAAGCATATAGGATTCATACAGTGTTTCATGTGATCTTAACTGGAATTAAGGATTTCCCTTATCTTACCTACCTTTTCTACAATAAGAACTGACTTGGAGATTCTCTTTCAGCTGTTCTAAACAAGTTTTCATCTGTTTACAGTCATTTTTAGTGAATTATTCATGTTTTCATGTAGTTTCCTATATTCTGCCTTCTGGCCCAAGTATAAGCTTTGCCCACTTTATCAAAAAACTTCCTACACACTGTTATGAACTGATGGAGCTAGGGAACATTGTCTCTCAACTGTGTTATAGAGTGTAGTACTACATTTCAGTGAAGTGTAAGGCTTTCCAAAGCTGCCGAACGTGTTTCTTTCTCTTTTTCAATGGTATTCTGCCTTATATAACACACATTTACCACTCTAGTCTCCTTTAAGTAAAGAATATAGGATTCATACAGGGTTTCATGTGATCTAAACTGGAATTTAGGATTTCCCTTATCTTAGCTACCTTTTCTACACTAAGAACTGACTTGGAGATTCTCTTTCAGCTGTTCTAAACAAGTTCTCATCTGTTTACAGTCATTTTCACTGAATTATTCATGTTTTCATGTAGTTTCCTATATTCTGCCTTCTGGCCCAAGTATAAGCTTTGCCCACTTTATCAAACACCTTCCTACACACTGTTATGAACTGATGGAGCTAGGGAACATTGTCTCTCAACTGTGTTATAGAGTGTAGTACTACATTTCAGTGAAGTGTAAGGCTTTCCAAAGCTGCCGAACGTGTTTGTTTCTCTTTTTCAATGGTATTCTGCCTTATATAACACACATTTACCACTCTAGTCTCCTTTAAGTAAAGAATATAGGATTCATACAGGGTTTCATGTGATCTAAACTGGAATTTAGGATTTCCCTTATCTTAGCTACCTTTTCTACACTAAGAACTGACTTGGAGATTCTCTTTCAGCTGTTCTAAACAAGTTCTCCTCTGTTTACAGTCATTTTCACTGAATTATTCATGTTTTCATGTAGTTGTCTATATTCTGCCTTATGGCCCAAGTATAAGCTTTGCCCACGTTATCAAAAAACTTCCTACACACTGTTATGAACTGATGGAGCTAGGGAACATTGTCTCTCAACTGTGTTATAGAGTGTAGTACTACATTTCAGTGAAGTGTAAGGATTTCCAAAGCTGCCGAACGTGTTTCTTTCTCTTTTTCAATGGTATTCTGCCTTGTATAACACACATTTACCACTCTAGTCTCCTTTAAGTAAACAATATAGGATTCATACAGTGTTTGATGTTATCTTAACTCGAATTAAGGATTTCCCTTATCTTAGCTACCTTTTCTACATTAAGAACTGACTTGGAGATTCTCTTTCAGCTGTTCTAAACAAGTTCTCATCTGTTTACAGTCATTTTCACTGAATTATTCATGTTTTCATGTAGTTTCCTATATTCTGCCTTCTGGCCCAAGTATAAGCTTTGCCCACTTTATCAAACACCTTCCTACACACTGTTATGAACTGAGGCAGCTAGGAACATTGTCTCTCAACTGTGTTATAGAGTGTAGTACTACATTTCAGTGAAGTATAAGGCTTTCCAAAGCTGCGGAACGTGTTTCTTTCTCTATTTCAATGGAATTCTTCCTTGTATAACACACATTTACCACTCTAGTCTCCTTAAAGAAAAGCATATAGGATTCATACAGTGTTTCATGTGATCTTAACTGGAATTAAGGATTTCCCTTATGTTAGCTACCTTTTCTACACTAAGAACTGCCTTGGAGATTCTCTTTCAGCTGTTCTTAACAAGTTCTCATTTGTTTACAGTCATTTTCACTGAATTATTCATGTTTTCATGTAGTTTCCTATATTCTTCCTTCTGGCCCAAGTATAAGCTTGCCCACTTTATCAAACAACTTTCTACACACTGTTATGAACTGAGGCAGCTCTGGAACATTGTCTCTCAACTGTGTTATAGAGTGTAGTACTACATTTCAGTGAAGTGTAAGGCTTTCCAGAGCTGCCGAACGTGTTTCTTTCTCTATTTCAATGGTATTCTGCCTTGTATAACACACATTTACCACTCTAGTCTCCTTTAAGTAAAGAATATAGGATTCATACAGTGTTTCATGTGATCTTAACTGGAATTAAGGATTTCCCTTATGTTAGCTACCTTTTCTACACTAAGAACTGACTTGGAGATTCTCTTTCAGCTTTTCTAAACAAGTTCTCATCTGTTTACAGTCATTTTCACTGAATTATTCATGTTTTCATGTAGTTTCCTATATTCTGCCTTCTGGCCCAAGTATAAGCTTTGCCCACTTTATCAAACACCTTCCTACACACTGTTATGAACTGAGGCAGCTCGGGAACATTGTCTCTCAACTGTGTTATAGAGTTTAGTACTACATTTCAGTGAAGTGTAAGGCTTTCCAAAGCTGCCGAACGTGTTTCTTTCTCTTTTTCAATGGTATTCTGCCTTGTATAACACACATTTACCACTCTAGTCTCATTTAGGTAAAGAATATAGGATTCATACAGTGTTTCATGTGATCTTAACTGGAATTAAGGATTTCCCTTATCTTACCTACCTTTTCTACACTAAGAACTGATTTGGAGATTCTCTTTCAGCTGTTCTAAACAAGTTTTCATCTGTTTACAGTCATTTTTAGTGAATTATTCATGTTTTCATGTAGTTTCCTATATTCTGCCTTCTGGCCCAAGTATAAGCTTTGCCCACTTTATCAAAAAACTTCCTACACACTGTTATGAACTGATGGAGCTAGGGAACATTGTCTCTCAACTGTGTTATAGAGTGTAGTACTACATTTCAGTGAAGTGTAAGGCTTTCCAAAGCTGCCGAACGTGTTTCTTTCTCTTTTTCAATGGTATTCTGCCTTATATAACACACATTTACCACTCTAGTCTCTTTTAAGTAAAGAATATAGGATTCATAAAGGGTTTCATGTGATCTAAACTGGAATTTAGGATTTCCCTTATCTTAGCTACCTTTTCTACACTAAGAACTGACTTGGAGATTCTCTTTCAGCTGTTCTAAACAAGTTCTCATCTGTTTACAGTCATTTTCACTGAATTATTCATGTTTTCATGTAGTTTCCTATATTCTGCCTTCTGGCCCAAGTATAAGCTTTGCCCACTTTATCAAACACCTTCCTACACACTGTTATGAACTGAGGCAGCTCGGGAACATTGTCTCTCAACTGTGTTATAGAGTTTAGTACTACATTTCAGTGAAGTGTAAGGCTTTCCAAAGCTGCCGAACGTGTTTCTTTCTCTTTTTCAATGGTATTCTGCCTTGTATAACACACATTTACCACTCTAGTCTCATTTAGGTAAAGCATATAGGATTCATACAGTGTTTCATGTGATCTTAACTGGAATTAAGGATTTCCCTTATCTTACCTACCTTTTCTACACTAAGAACTGACTTGGAGATTCTCTTTCAGCTGTTCTAAACAAGTTTTCATCTGTTTACAGTCATTTTTAGTGAATTATTCATGTTTTCATGTAGTTTCCTATATTCTGCCTTCTGGCCCAAGTATAAGCTTTGCCCACTTTATCAAAAAACTTCCTACACACTGTTATGAACTGATGGAGCTAGGGAACATTGTCTCTCAACTGTGTTATAGAGTGTAGTACTACATTTCAGTGAAGTGTAAGGCTTTCCAAAGCTGCCGAACGTGTTTCTTTCTCTTTTTCAATGGTATTCTGCCTTATATAACACACATTTACCACTCTAGTCTCTTTTAAGTAAAGAATATAGGATTCATACAGGGTTTCATGTGATCTAAACTGGAATTTAGGATTTCCCTTATCTTAGCTACCTTTTCTACACTAAGAACTGACTTGGAGATTCTCTTTCAGCTGTTCTAAACAAGTTCTCATCTGTTTACAGTCATTTTCACTGAATTATTCATGTTTTCATGTAGTTTCCTATATTCTGCCTTCTGGCCCAAGTATAAGCTTTGCCCACTTTATCAAACACCTTCCTACACACTGTTATGAACTGAGGCAGCTCGGGAACATTGTCTCTCAACTGTGTTATAGAGTTTAGTACTACATTTCAGTGAAGTGTAAGGCTTTCCAAAGCTGCCGAATGTGTTTCTTTCTCTATTTCAATGGTATTCTGCCTTGTATAACACACATTTACCACTCTAGTCTCATTTAGGTAAAGCATATAGGATTCATACAGTGTTTCATGTGATCTTAACTGGAATTAAGGATTTCCCTTATCTTACCTACCTTTTCTACACTAAGAACTGACTTGGAGATTCTCTTTCAGCTGTTCTAAACAAGTTTTCATCTGTTTACAGTCATTTTTAGTGAATTATTCATGTTTTCATGTAGTTTCCTATATTCTGCCTTCTGGCCCAAGTATAAGCTTTGCCCACTTTATCAAAAAACTTCCTACACACTGTTATGAACTGATGGAGCTAGGGAACATTGTCTCTCAACTGTGTTATAGAGTGTAGTACTACATTTCAGTGAAGTGTAAGGCTTTCCAAAGCTGCCGAACGTGTTTCTTTCTCTTTTTCAATGGTATTCTGCCTTATATAACACACATTTACCACTCTAGTCTCTTTTAAGTAAAGAATATAGGATTCATACAGGGTTTCATGTGATCTAAACTGGAATTTAGGATTTCCCTTATCTTAGCTACCTTTTCTACACTAAGAACTGACTTGGAGATTCTCTTTCAGCTGTTCTAAACAAGTTCTCATCTGTTTACAGTCATTTTCACTGAATTATTCATGTTTTCATGTAGTTTCCTATATTCTGCCTTCTGGCCCAAGTATAAGCTTTGCCCACTTTATCAAACACCTTCCTACACACTGTTATGAACTGAGGCAGCTCGGGAACATTGTCTCTCAACTGTGTTATAGAGTTTAGTACTACATTTCAGTGAAGTGTAAGGCTTTCCAAAGCTGCCGAACGTGTTTCTTTCTCTTTTTCAATGGTATTCTGCCTTGTATAACACACATTTACCACTCTAGTCTCATTTAGGTAAAGCATATAGGATTCATACAGTGTTTCATGTGATCTTAACTGGAATTAAGGATTTCCCTTATCTTACCTACCTTTTCTACACTAAGAACTGACTTGGAGATTCTCTTTCAGCTGTTCTAAACAAGTTTTCATCTGTTTACAGTCATTTTTAGTGAATTATTCATGTTTTCATGTAGTTTCCTATATTCTGCCTTCTGGCCCAAGTATAAGCTTTGCCCACTTTATCAAAAAACTTCCTACACACTGTTATGAACTGATGGACCTAGGGAACATTGTCTCTCAACTGTGTTATAGAGTGTAGTACTACATTTCAGTGAAGTGTAAGGCTTTCCAAAGCTGCCGAACGTGTTTCTTTCTCTTTTTCAATGGTATTCTGCCTTATATAACACACATTTACCACTCTAGTCTCCTTTAAGTAAAGAATATAGGATTCATACAGGGTTTCATGTGATCTAAACTGGAATTTAGGATTTCCCTTATCTTAGCTACCTTTTCTACACTAAGAACTGACTTGGAGATTCTCTTTCAGCTGTTCTAAACAAGTTCTCATCTGTTTACAGTCATTTTCACTGAATTATTCATGTTTTCATGTAGTTTCCTATATTCTGCCTTCTGGCCCAAGTATAAGCTTTGCCCACTTTATCAAACACCTTCCTACACACTGTTATGAACTGAGGCAGCTCGGGAACATTGTCTCTCAACTGTGTTATAGAGTTTAGTACTACATTTCAGTGAAGTGTAAGGCTTTCCAAAGCTGCCGAATGTGTTTCTTTCTCTATTTCAATGGTATTCTGCCTTGTATAACACACATTTACCACTCTAGTCTCATTTAGGTAAAGCATATAGGATTCATACAGTGTTTCATGTGATCTTAACTGGAATTAAGGATTTCCCTTATCTTACCTACCTTTTCTACACTAAGAACTGACTTGGAGATTCTCTTTCAGCTGTTCTAAACAAGTTTTCATCTGTTTACAGTCATTTTTAGTGAATTATTCATGTTTTCATGTAGTTTCCTATATTCTGCCTTCTGGCCCAAGTATAAGCTTTGCCCACTTTATCAAAAAACTTCCTACACACTGTTATGAACTGATGGAGCTAGGGAACATTGTCTCTCAACTGTGTTATAGAGTGTAGTACTACATTTCAGTGAAGTGTAAGGCTTTCCAAAGCTGCCGAACGTGTTTCTTTCTCTTTTTCAATGGTATTCTGCCTTATATAACACACATTTACCACTCTCGTCTCCTTTAAGTAAAGAATATAGGATTCATACAGGGTTTCATGTGATCTAAACTGGAATTTAGGATTTCCCTTATCTTAGCTACCTTTTCTACACTAAGAACTGACTTGGAGATTCTCTTTCAGCTGTTCTAAACAAGTTCTCATCTGTTTACAGTCATTTTCACTGAATTATTCATGTTTTCATGTAGTTTCCTATATTCTGCCTTCTGGCCCAAGTATAAGCTTTGCCCACTTTATCAAACACCTTCCTACACACTGTTATGAACTGAGGCAGCTAGGGAACATTGTCTCTCAACTGTGTTATAGAGTGTAGTACTACATTTCAGTGAAGTGTAAGGCTTTCCAAAGCTGCCGAACGTGTTTGTTTCTCTTTTTCAATGGTATTCTGCCTTATATAACACACATTTACCACTCTAGTCTCCTTTAAGTAAAGAATATAGGATTCATACAGGGTTTCATGTGATCTAAACTGGAATTTAGGATTTCCCTTATCTTAGCTACCTTTTCTACACTAAGAACTGACTTGGAGATTCTCTTTCAGCTGTTCTAAACAAGTTCTCATCTGTTTACAGTCATTTTCACTGAATTATTCATGTTTTCATGTAGTTGTCTATATTCTGCCTTATGGCCCAAGTATAAGCTTTGCCCACGTTATCAAAAAACTTCCTACACACTGTTATGAACTGATGGAGCTAGGGAACATTGTCTCTCAACTGTGTTATAGAGTGTAGTACTACATTTCAGTGAAGTGTAAGGATTTCCAAAGCTGCCGAACGTGTTTCTTTCTCTTTTTCAATGGTATTCTGCCTTGTATAACACACATTTACCACTCTAGTCTCCTTTAAGTAAACAATATAGGATTCATACAGTGTTTGATGTTATCTTAACTCGAATTAAGGATTTCCCTTATCTTAGCTACCTTTTCTACATTAAGAACTGACTTGGAGATTCTCTTTCAGCTGTTCTAAACAAGTTCTCATCTGTTTACAGTCATTTTCACTGAATTATTCATGTTTTCATGTAGTTTCCTATATTCTGCCTTCTGGCCCAAGTATAAGCTTTGCCCACTTTATCAAACACCTTCCTACACACTGTTATGAACTGAGGCAGCTAGGAACATTGTCTCTCAACTGTGTTATAGAGTGTAGTACTACATTTCAGTGAAGTATAAGGCTTTCCAAAGCTGCGGAACGTGTTTCTTTCTCTATTTCAATGGAATTCTGCCTTGTATAACACACATTTACCACTCTAGTCTCCTTAAAGTAAAGCATATAGGATTCATACAGTGTTTCATGTGATCTTAACTGGAATTAAGGATTTCCCTTATGTTAGCTACCTTTTCTACACTAAGAACTGCCTTGGAGATTCTCTTTCAGCTGTTCTTAACAAGTTCTCATCTGTTTACAGTCATTTTCACTGAATTATTCATGTTTTCATGTAGTTTCCTATATTCTTCCTTCTGGCCCAAGTATAAGCTTGCCCACTTTATCAAACAACTTTCTACACACTGTTATGAACTGAGGCAGCTCTGGAACATTGTCTCTCAACTGTGTTATAGAGTGTAGTACTACATTTCAGTGAAGTGTAAGGCTTTCCAGAGCTGCCGAACGTGTTTCTTTCTCTATTTCAATGGTATTCTGCCTTGTATAACACACATTTACCACTCTAGTCTCCTTTAAGTAAAGAATATAGGATTCATACAGTGTTTCATGTGATCTTAACTGGAATTAAGGATTTCCCTTATGTTAGCTACCTTTTCTACACTAAGAACTGACTTGGAGATTCTCTTTCAGCTTTTCTAAACAAGTTCTCATCTGTTTACAGTCATTTTCACTGAATTATTCATGTTTTCATGTAGTTTCCTATATTCTGCCTTCTGGCCCAAGTATAAGCTTTGCCCACTTTATCAAACACCTTCCTACACACTGTTATGAACTGAGGCAGCTCGGGAACATTGTCTCTCAACTGTGTTATAGAGTTTAGTACTACATTTCAGTGAAGTGTAAGGCTTTCCAAAGCTGCCGAACGTGTTTCTTTCTCTTTTTCAATGGTATTCTGCCTTGTATAACACACATTTACCACTCTAGTCTCATTTAGGTAAAGCATATAGGATTCATACAGTGTTTCATGTGATCTTAACTGGAATTAAGGATTTCCCTTATCTTACCTACCTTTTCTACACTAAGAACTGACTTGGAGATTCTCTTTCAGCTGTTCTAAACAAGTTTTCATCTGTTTACAGTCATTTTTAGTGAATTATTCATGTTTTCATGTAGTTTCCTATATTCTGCCTTCTGGCCCAAGTATAAGCTTTGCCCACTTTATCAAAAAACTTCCTACACACTGTTATGAACTGATGGAGCTAGGGAACATTGTCTCTCAACTGTGTTATAGAGTGTAGTACTACATTTCAGTGAAGTGTAAGGCTTTCCAAAGCTGCCGAACGTGTTTCTTTCTCTTTTTCAATGGTATTCTGCCTTATATAACACACATTTACCACTCTAGTCTCTTTTAAGTAAAGAATATAGGATTCATACAGGGTTTCATGTGATCTAAACTGGAATTTAGGATTTCCCTTATCTTAGCTACCTTTTCTACACTAAGAACTGACTTGGAGATTCTCTTTCAGCTGTTCTAAACAAGTTCTCATCTGTTTACAGTCATTTTCACTGAATTATTCATGTTTTCATGTAGTTTCCTATATTCTGCCTTCTGGCCCAAGTATAAGCTTTGCCCACTTTATCAAACACCTTCCTACACACTGTTATGAACTGAGGCAGCTCGGGAACATTGTCTCTCAACTGTGTTATAGAGTTTAGTACTACATTTCAGTGAAGTGTAAGGCTTTCCAAAGCTGCCGAATGTGTTTCTTTCTCTATTTCAATGGTATTCTGCCTTGTATAACACACATTTACCACTCTAGTCTCATTTAGGTAAAGCATATAGGATTCATACAGTGTTTCATGTGATCTTAACTGGAATTAAGGATTTCCCTTATCTTACCTACCTTTTCTACACTAAGAACTGACTTGGAGATTCTCTTTCAGCTGTTCTAAACAAGTTTTCATCTGTTTACAGTCATTTTTAGTGAATTATTCATGTTTTCATGTAGTTTCCTATATTCTGCCTTCTGGCCCAAGTATAAGCTTTGCCCACTTTATCAAAAAACTTCCTACACACTGTTATGAACTGATGGAGCTAGGGAACATTGTCTCTCAACTGTGTTATAGAGTGTAGTACTACATTTCAGTGAAGTGTAAGGCTTTCCAAAGCTGCCGAACGTGTTTCTTTCTCTTTTTCAATGGTATTTTGCCTTATATAACACACATTTACCACTCTAGTCTCCTTTAAGTAAAGAATATAGGATTCATACAGGGTTTCATGTGATCTAAACTGGAATTTAGGATTTCCCTTATCTTAGCTACCTTTTCTACACTAAGAACTGACTTGGAGATTCTCTTTCAGCTGTTCTAAACAAGTTCTCATCTGTTTACAGTCATTTTCACTGAATTATTCATGTTTTCATGTAGTTTCCTATATTCTGCCTTCTGGCCCAAGTATAAGATTTGCCCACTTTATCAAACACCTTCCTACACACTGTTATGAACTGATGGAGCTAGGGAACATTGTCTCTCAACTGTGTTATAGAGTGTAGTACTACATTTCAGTGAAGTGTAAGGCTTTCCAAAGCTGCCGAACGTGTTTGTTTCTCTTTTTCAATGGTATTCTGCCTTATATAACACACATTTACCACTCTAGTCTCCTTTAAGTAAAGAATATAGGATTCATACAGGGTTTCATGTGATCTAAACTGGAATTTAGGATTTCCCTTATCTTAGCTACCTTTTCTAAACTAAGAACTGACTTGGAGATTCTCTTTCAGCAGTTCTAAACAAGTTCTCATCTGTTTACAGTCATTTTCACTGAATTATTCATGTTTTCATGTAGTTTCCTATATTCTGCCTTCTGGCCCAAGTATAAGCTTTGCCCACTTTATCAAACACCTTCCTACACACTGTTATGAACTGAGGCAGCTAGGAACATTGTCTCTCAACTGTGTTATAGAGTGTAGTACTACATTTCAGTGAAGTATAAGGCTTTCCAAAGCTGCGGAACGTGTTTCTTTCTCTATTTCAATGGAATTCTGCCTTGTATAACACACATTTACCACTCTAGTATCCTTTTAAGTAATGAATATAGCATTGATACAGTGATGTTATCTAAACTCGAATTAAGGATTTCCCTTATCTTAGCTACCTTTTCTACACTAAGAACTGACTTGGAGATTCTCTTTCAGCTGTTCTAAACCAGTTCTCATCTGTTTACAGTCATTTTCACTGAATTATTCATGTTTTCATGTAGTTTCCTATATTCTGCCTTCTGGTCTAAGTATAAGCTTTGTCCACTTTATCAAACAACTTCCTACACACTGTTATGAACTGAGGCAGCTCGGGAACATTGTCTCTCAACTGTGTTATAGAGTGTAGTAATACATTTCAGTGAAGTGTAAGTCTTTCCAAAGCTGCCGAACGTGTTTCTTTCTCTATTTCAATGGTATTCTGCCTTGTATAACACACATTTACCACTCTAGTCTCCTTTAAGTAAAGAATATAGGATTCATACAGTGTTTCATGTGATCTTAACTGGAATTAAGGATTTCCCTTATCTTACCTACCTTTTCTACACTAAGAACTGACTTGGAGATTCTCTTTCAGCTGTTATAAACAAGTTTTCATCTGTTTACAGTCATTTTTAGTGAATTATTCATGTTTTCATGTAGTTTCCTATATTCTGCCTTCTGGCCAAAGTATAAGCTTTGCCCACTTTATCAAACACCTTCCTACACACTGTTATGAACTGAGGCAGCTCGGGAACATTGTCTCTCAACTGTGTTATAGAGTGTAGTACTACATTTCAGTGAAGTGTAAGGCTTTCCAGAGCTGCCCAACGTGTTTCTTTCTCTATTTCAATGGTATTCTGCCTTGTATAACACACATTTACCACTCTAGTCTCCTTTAAGTAAAGAATATAGGATTCATACAGTGTTTCATGTGATCTTAACTGGAATTAAGGATTTCCCTTATGTTAGCTACCTTTTCTACACTAAGAACTGACTTGGAGATTCTCTTTCAGCTTTTCTAAACAAGTTCTCATCTGTTTACAGTCATTTTCACTGAATTATTCATGTTTTCATGTAGTTTCCTATATTCTGCCTTCTGGCCCAAGTATAAGCTTTGCCCACTTTATCAAACACCTTCCTACACACTGTTATGAACTGAGGCAGCTCGGGAACATTGTCTCTCAACTGTGTTATAGAGTTTAGTACTACATTTCAGTGAAGTGTAAGGCTTTCCAAAGCTGCCGAACGTGTTTCTTTCTCTTTTTCAATGGTATTCTGCCTTATATAACACACATTTACCACTCTAGTCTCCTTTAAGTAAAGAATATAGGATTCATACAGGGTTTCATGTGATCTAAACTGGAATTTAGGATTTCCCTTATCTTAGCTACCTTTTCTACACTAAGAACTGACTTGGAGATTCTCTTTCAGCTTTTCTAAACAAGTTTTCATCTGTTTACAGACATTTTTAGTGAATTATTCATATTTTTATTTAGTTTCCTATATTCTGCCTTCTGACCCAAGTATAAGCTTTGCCCACTTTATCAAAAAACTTCCTACACACTGTTATGAACTGATGGAGCTAGGGAACATTGTCTCTCAACTGTGTTATAGAGTGTAGTACTACATTTCAGTGAAGTGTAAGGATTTCCAAAGCTGCCGAACGTGTTTCTTTCTCTTTTTCAATGGTATTCTGCCTTATATAACACAGATTTACCACTCTAGTCTCCTTTAAGTAAACAATATAGGATTCATACAGTGTTTGATGTTATCTTAACTCGAATTAAGGATTTCCCTTATCTTAGCTACCTTTTCTACATTAAGAACTGACTTGGAGATTCTCTTTCAGCTGTTCTAAACAAGTTCTCATCTGTTTACAGTCATTTTCACTGAATTATTCATGTTTTCATGTAGTTTCCTATATTCTGCCTTCTGGTCCAAGTATAAGCTTTGCCCACTTTATCAAACAACTTCCTACACACGGTTATGAACTGAGGGAGCTAGGGAACATTGTCTCTCAACTGTGTTATAGAGTGTAGTACTACATTTCAGTGAAGTATAAGGCTTTCCAAAGCTGCGCAACGTGTTTCTTTCTCTATTTCAATGGAATTCTGCCTTGTATAACACACATTTACCACTCTAGTCTCCTTTAAGTAAAGCATATAGGATTCATACAGTGTTTCATGTGATCTTAACTGGAATTAAGGATTTCCCTTATGTTAGCTACCTTTTCTACACTAAGAACTGACTTGGAGATTCTCTTTCAGCTGTTCTTAACAAGTTCTCATCTGTTTACAGTCATTTTCACTGAATTATTCATGTTTTCATGTAGTTTCCTATATTCTTCCTTCTGGCCCAAGTATAAGCTTGCCCACTTTATCAAACAACTTTCTACACACTTTTATGAACTGAGGCAGCTCGGGAACATTGTCTCTCAACTGTGTTATAGAGTGTAGTACTACATTTCAGTGAAGTGTAAGGCTTTCCAAAGCTGCCAAACGTGTTTCTTTCTCTATTTCAATGGTATTCTGCCTTGTATAACACACATTTACCACTCTAGTCTCCTTTAAGTAAAGAATATAGGATTCATACAGTGTTTCATGTGATCTTAACTGGAATTAAGGATTTCCCTTATGTTAGCTACCTTTTCTACACTAAGAACTGACTTGGAGATTCTCTTTCAGCTTTTCTAAACAAGTTCTCATCTGTTTACAGTCATTTTCACTGAATTATTCATGTTTTCATGTAGTTTCCTATATTCTGCCTTCTGGCCCAAGTATAAGCTTTGCCCACTTTATCAAACACCTTCCTACACACTGTTATGAACTGAGGCAGCTCGGGAACATTGTCTCTCAACTGTGTTATAGAGTTTAGTACTACATTTCAGTGAAGTGTAAGGCTTTCCAAAGCTGCCGAACGTGTTTCTTTCTCTATTTCAATGGTATTCTGCCTTGTATAACACACATTTACTACTCTAGTCTCCTTTAAGTAAAGAATATAGGATTCATACAGTGTTTCATGTGATCTTAACTGGAACTAAGGATTTCCCTTATGTTAGATACCTTTTCTACACTAAGAACTGACTTGGAGATTCTCTTTCAGCTTTTCTAAACAAGTTCTCATCTGTTTACAGTCATTTTCACTGAATTATTCATGTTTTCATGTAGTTTCCTATATTCTGCCTTCTGGCCCAAGTATAAGCTTTGCCCACTTTATCAAACACCTTCCTACATACTATTATGAACTGAGGCAGCTCGGGAACATTGTCTCTCAACTGTGTTATAGAGTTTAGTACTACATTTCAGTGAAGTGTAAGGCTTTCCAAAGCTGCCGAACGTGTTTCTTTCTCTATTTCAATGGTATTCTGCCTTGTATAACACACATTTACCACTCTAGTCTCATTTAGGTAAAGCATATAGGATTCATACAGTGTTTCATGTGATCTTAACTGGAATTAAGGATTTCCCTTATCTTACCTACCTTTTCTACACTAAGAACTGACTTGGAGATTCTCTTTCAGCTGTTCTAAACAAGTTTTCATCTGTTTACAGTCATTTTTAGTGAATTATTCATGTTTTCATGTAGTTTCCTATATTCTGCCTTCTGGCCCAAGTATAAGCATGGCCACGTTATCAAAAAACTTCCTACACACTGTTATGAACTGATGGAGCTAGGGAACATTGTCTCTCAACTGTGTTATAGAGTGTAGTACTACATTTCAGTGAAGTGTAAGGCTTTCCAAAGCTGCCGAACGTGTTTCTTTCTCTTTTTCAATGGTATTCTGCCTTATATAACACACATTTACCACTCTAGTCTCCTTTAAGTAAAGAATATAGGATTCATACAGGGTTTCATGTGATCTAAACTGGAATTTAGGATTTCCCTTATCTTAGCTACCTTTTCTACACTAAGAACTGACTTGGAGATTCTCTTTCAGCTGTTCTAAACAAGTTCTCATCTGTTTACAGTCATTTTCACTGAATTATTCATGTTTTCATGTAGTTTCCTATATTCTGATTTCTGGCCCAAGTATAAGCTTTGCCCACTTTATCAAACACCTTCCTACACACTGTTATGAACTGAGGCAGCTCGGGAACATTGTCTCTCAACTGTGTTATAGAGTTTAGTACTACATTTCAGTGAAGTGTAAAGCTTTCCAAAGCTGCCGAACGTGTTTCTTTCTCTATTTCAATGGTATTCTGCCTTGTATAACACACATTTACCACTCTAGTCTCATTTAGGTAAAGCATATAGGATTCATACAGTGTTTCATGTGATCTTAACTGGAATTAAGGATTTCCCTTATCTTACCTACCTTTTCAACACTAAGAACTGACTTGGAGATTCTCTTTCAGCTGTTCTAAACAAGTTTTCATCTGTTTACAGTCATTTTTAGTGAATTATTCATGTTTTCATGTAGTTTCCTATATTCTGCCTTCTGGCCCAAGTATAAGCTTTGCCCACTTTATCAAAAAACTTCCTACACACTGTTATGAACTGATGGAGCTAGGGAACATTGTCTCTCAACTGTGTTATAGAGTGTAGTACTACATTTCAGTGAAGTGTAAGGCTTTCCAAAGCTGCCGAATGTGTTTCTTTCTCTTTTTCAATGGTATTCTGCCTTATATAACACACATTTACCACTCTAGTCTCCTTTAAGTAAAGAATATAGGATTCATACAGGGTTTCATGTGATCTAAACTGGAATTTAGGATTTCCCTTATCTTAGCTACCTTTTCTATACTAAGAACTGACTTGGAGATTCTCTTTCAGCTGTTCTAAACACGTTCTCATCTGTTTACAGTCATTTTCAGTGAATTATTCATGTTTTCATGTAGTTGTCTATATTCTGCCTTATGGCCCAAGTATAAGCTTTGCCCACGTTATCAAAAAACTTCCTACACACTGTTATGAACTGATGGAGCTAGGGAACATTGTCTCTCAACTGTGTTATAGAGTGTAGTACTACATTTCAGTGAAGTGTAAGGATTTCCAAAGCTGCCGAACGTGTTTCTTTCTCTATTTCAATGGTATTCTGCCTTGTATAACACACATTTACCACTCTAGTCTCCTTAAAGTAAAGCATATAGGATTCATACAGTGTTTCATGTGATCTTAACTGGAATTAAGGATTTCCCTTATGTTAGCTACCTTTTCTACACTAAGAACTGCCTTGGAGATTCTGTTTCAGCTGTTCTTAACAAGTTCTCATCTGTTTACAGTCATTTTCACTGAATTATTCATGTTTTCATGTAGTTTCCTATATTCTTCCTTCTGGCCCAAGTATAAGCTTGCCCACTTTATCAAACAACTTTCTACACACTGTTATGAACTGAGGCAGCTCTGGAACATTGTCTCTCAACTGTGTTATAGAGTGTAGTACTACATTTCAGTGAAGTGTAAGGCTTTCCAAAGCTGCCAAACGTGTTTCTTTCTCTATTTCAATGGTATTCTGCCTTGTATAACACACATTTACCACTCTAGTCTCCTTTAAGTAAAGCATATAGGATTCATACAGTGTTTCATGTGATCTTAACTGGAATTAAGGATTTCCCTTATGTTAGCTACCTTTTCTACACTAAGAACTGACTTGGAGATTCTCTTTCAGCTTTTCTAAACAAGTTCTCATCTGTTTACAGTCATTTTCACTGAATTATTCATGTTTTCATGTAGTTTCCTATATTCTGCCTTCTGGCCCAAGTACAAGCTTTGCCCACTTTATCAAACACCTTCCTACACACTGTTATGAACTGAGGCAGCTAGGGAACATTGTCTCTCAACTGTGTTATAGAGTGTAGTACTACATTTCAGTGAAGTGTAAGGCTTTCCAGAGCTGCCGAACGTGTTTCTTTCTCTATTTCAATGGTATTCTGCCTTGTATAACACACATTTACCACTCTAGTCTCATTTAGGTAAAGCATATAGGATTCATACAGTGTTTCATGTGATCTTAACTGGAATTAAGGATTTCCCTTATCTTACCTACCTTTTCTACACTAAGAACTGACTTGGAGATTCTCTTTCAGCTGTTCTAAACAAGTTTTCATCTGTTTACAGTCATTTTTAGTGAATTATTCATGTTTTCATGTAGTTTCCTATATTCTGCCTTCTGGCCCAAGTATAAGCTTTGCCCACTTTATCAAAAAACTTCCTACACACTGTTATGAACTGATGGAGCTAGGGAACATTGTCTCTCAACTGTGTTATAGAGTGTAGTACTACATTTCAGTGAAGTGTAAGGCTTTCCAAAGCTGCCGAACGTGTTTCTTTCTCTTTTTCAATGGTATTCTGCCTTATATAACACACATTTACCACTCTAGTCTCCTTTAAGTAAAGAATATAGGATTCATACAGGGTTTCATGTGATCTAAACTGGAATTTAGGATTTCCCTTATCTTAGCTACCTTTTCTACACTAAGAACTGACTTGGAGATTCTCTTTCAGCTGTTCTAAACAAGTTTTCATCTGTTTACAGACATTTTTAGTGAATTATTCATATTTTCATTTAGTTTCCTATATTCTGCCTTCTGACCCAAGTATAAGCTTTGCCCACTTTATCAAAAAACTTCCTACACACTGTTATGAACTGATGGAGCTAGGGAACATTGTCTCTCAACTGTGTTATAGAGTGTAGTACTACATTTCAGTATAGTGTAAGGCTTTCCAAAGCTGGGGAACGTGTTTCTTTCTCTATTTCAATGGAATTCTGCCTTGTATAACACACATTTACCACTCTAGTCTCCTTTAAGTAAAGCATATAGGATTCATACAGTGTTTCATGTGATCTTAACTGGAATTAAGGATTTCCCTTATGTTAGCTACCTTTTCTACACTAAGAACTGCCTTGAGATTCTCTTTCAGCTGTTCTAAGCAAGTTCTCATCTGTTTACAGTCATTTTCACTGAATTATTCATGTTTTCATGTAGTTTCCTATATTCTTCCTTCTGGCCCAAGTATAAGCTTGCCCACTTTATCAAACAACTTTCTACACACTGTTATGAACTGAGGCAGCTCGGGAACATTGTCTCTCAACTGTGTTATAGAGTGTAGTACTACATTTCAGTGAAGTGTAAGGCTTTCCAAAGCTGCTAAACGTGTTTCTTTCTCTATTTCAATGGTATTCTGCCTTGTATAACACACATTTACCACTCTAGTCTCCTTTAAGTAAAGCATATAGGATTCATACAGTGTTTCATGTGATCTTAACTGGAATTAAGGATTTCCCTTATGTTAGCTACCTTTTCTACACTAAGAACTGACTTGGAGATTCTCTTTCAGCTTTTCTAAACAAGTTCTCATCTGTTTAAAGTCATTTTCACTGAATTATTCATGTTTTCATGTAGTTTCCTATATTATGCCTTCTGGCCCAAGTATAAGCTTTGCCCACTTTATCAAACACCTTCCTACACACTGTTATGAACTGAGGCAGCTCAGGAACATTGTCTCTCAACTGTGTTATAGAGTTTAGTACTACATTTCAGTGAAGTGTAAGGCTTTCCAAAGCTGCCGAACGTGTTTCTTTCTCTATTTCAATGGTATTCTGCCTTGTATAACACACATTTACTACTTTAGTCTCCTTTAAGTAAAGAATATAGGATTCATACAGTGTTTCATGTGATCTTAACTGGAATTAAGGATTTCCCTTATGTTAGCTACCTTTTCTACACTAAGAACTGACTTGGAGATTCTCTTTCAGCTTTTCTAAACAAGTTCTCATCTGTTTACAGTCATTTTCACTGAATTATTCATGTTTTCATGTAGTTTCCTATATTCTGCCTTCTGGCCCAAGTATAAGCTTTGCCCACTTTATCAAACACCTTCCTACACACTGTTATGAACTGAGGCAGCTCGGGAACATTGTCTCTCAACTGTGTTATAGAGTTTAGTACTACATTTCAGTGAAGTGTAAGGCTTTCCAAAGCTGCCGAACGTGTTTCTTTCTCTATTTCAATGGTATTCTGCGTTGTATAACACACATTTACCACTCTAGTCTCATTTAGGTAAAGCATATAGGATTCATACAGTGTTTCATGTGATCTTAACTGGAATTAAGGTTTTCCCTTATCTTACCTACCTTTTCTACACTAAGAACTGACTTGGAGATTCTCTTTCAGCTGTTCTAAACAAGTTTTCATCTGTTTACAGTCATTTTTAGTGAATTATTCATGTTTTCATGTAGTTTCCTATATTCTGCCTTCTGGCCCAAGTATAAGCTTTGCCCACTTTATCAAAAAACTTCCTACACACTGTTATGAACTGAGGCAGCTAGGGAACATTGTCTCTCAACTGTGTTATAGAGTGTAGTACTACATTTCAGTAAAGTGTAAGGCTTTCCAAAGCTGGGGAACGTGTTTCTTTCTCTATTTCAATGGAATTCTGCCTTGTATAACACACATTTACCACTCTAGTCTCCTTTAAGTAAAGCATATAGGATTCATACAGTGTTTCATGTGATCTTAACTGGAATTAAGGATTTCCCTTATGTTAGCTACCTTTTCTACACTAAGAACTGCCTTGAGATTCTCTTTCAGCTGTTCTAAGCAAGTTCTCATCTGTTTACAGTCATTTTCACTGAATTATTCATGTTTTCATGTAGTTTCCTATATTCTTCCTTCTGGCCCAAGTATAAGCTTGCCCACTTTATCAAACAACTTTCTACACACTGTTATGAACTGAGGCAGCTCGGGAACATTGTCTCTCAACTGTGTTATAGAGTGTAGTACTACATTTCAGTGAAGTGTAAGGCTTTCCAAAGCTGCCAAACGTGTTTCTTTCTCTATTTCAATGGTATTCTGCCTTGTATAACACACATTTACCACTCTAGTCTCCTTTAAGTAAAGCATATAGGATTCATACAGTGTTTCATGTGATCTTAACTGGAATTAAGGATTTCCCTTATATTAGCTACCTTTTCTACACTAAGAACTGACTTGGAGATTCTCTTTCAGCTTTTCTAAACAAGTTCTCATCTGTTTACAGTCATTTTCACAGAATTATTCATGTTTTCATGTAGTTTCCTATATTCTGCCTTCTGGCCCAAGTATAAGCTTTGCCCACTTTATCAAACACCTTCCTACACACTGTTATGAACTGAGGCAGCTAGGGAACATTGTCTCTCAACTGTGTTATAGAGTGTAGTACTACATTTCAGTGAAGTGTAAGGCTTTCCAGAGCTGCCGAACGTGTTTCTTTCTCTATTTCAATGGTATTCTGCCTTGTATAACACACATTTACCACTCTAGTCTCCTTTAAGTAAAGAATATAGGATTCATCCAGTGTTTCATGTGATCTTAACTGGAATTAAGGATTTCCCTTATGTTAGCTACCTTTTCTACACTAAGAACTGACTTGGAGATTCTCTTTCAGCTTTTCTAAACAAGTTTTCATCTGTTTACAGACATTTTTAGTGAATTATTCATATTTTTATTTAGTTTCCTATATTCTGCCTTCTGACCCAAGTATAAGCTTTGCCCACTTTATCAAAAAACTTCCTACACACTGTTATGAACTGATGGAGCTAGGGAACATTGTCTCTCAACTGTGTTATAGAGTGTAGTACTACATTTCAGTGAAGTGTAAGGATTTCCAAAGCTGCCGAACGTGTTTCTTTCTCTTTTTCAATGGTATTCTGCCTTATATAACACAGATTTACCACTCTAGTCTCCTTTAAGTAAACAATATAGGATTCATACAGTGTTTGATGTTATCTTAACTCGAATTAAGGATTTCCCTTATCTTAGCTACCTTTTCTACATTAAGAACTGACTTGGAGATTCTCTTTCAGCTGTTCTAAACAAGTTCTCATCTGTTTACAGTCATTTTCACTGAATTATTCATGTTTTCATGTAGTTTCCTATATTCTGCCTTCTGGTCCAAGTATAAGCTTTGCCCACTTTATCAAACAACTTCCTACACACGGTTATGAACTGAGGGAGCTAGGGAACATTGTCTCTCAACTGTGTTATAGAGTGTAGTACTACATTTCAGTGAAGTATAAGGCTTTCCAAAGCTGCGCAACGTGTTTCTTTCTCTATTTCAATGGAATTCTGCCTTGTATAACACACATTTACCACTCTAGTCTCCTTTAAGTAAAGCATATAGGATTCATACAGTGTTTCATGTGATCTTAACTGGAATTAAGGATTTCCCTTATGTTAGCTACCTTTTCTACACTAAGAACTGACTTGGAGATTCTCTTTCAGCTGTTCTTAACAAGTTCTCATCTGTTTACAGTCATTTTCACTGAATTATTCATGTTTTCATGTAGTTTCCTATATTCTTCCTTCTGGCCCAAGTATAAGCTTGCCCACTTTATCAAACAACTTTCTACACACTTTTATGAACTGAGGCAGCTCGGGAACATTGTCTCTCAACTGTGTTATAGAGTGTAGTACTACATTTCAGTGAAGTGTAAGGCTTTCCAAAGCTGCCAAACGTGTTTCTTTCTCTATTTCAATGGTATTCTGCCTTGTATAACACACATTTACCACTCTAGTCTCCTTTAAGTAAAGAATATAGGATTCATACAGTGTTTCATGTGATCTTAACTGGAATTAAGGATTTCCCTTATGTTAGCTACCTTTTCTACACTAAGAACTGACTTGGAGATTCTCTTTCAGCTTTTCTAAACAAGTTCTCATCTGTTTACAGTCATTTTCACTGAATTATTCATGTTTTCATGTAGTTTCCTATATTCTGCCTTCTGGCCCAAGTATAAGCTTTGCCCACTTTATCAAACACCTTCCTACACACTGTTATGAACTGAGGCAGCTCGGGAACATTGTCTCTCAACTGTGTTATAGAGTTTAGTACTACATTTCAGTGAAGTGTAAGGCTTTCCAAAGCTGCCGAACGTGTTTCTTTCTCTATTTCAATGGTATTCTGCCTTGTATAACACACATTTACTACTCTAGTCTCCTTTAAGTAAAGAATATAGGATTCATACAGTGTTTCATGTGATCTTAACTGGAATTAAGGATTTCCCTTATGTTAGATACCTTTTCTACACTAAGAACTGACTTGGAGATTCTCTTTCAGCTTTTCTAAACAAGTTCTCATCTGTTTACAGTCATTTTCACTGAATTATTCATGTTTTCATGTAGTTTCCTATATTCTGCCTTCTGGCCCAAGTATAAGCTTTGCCCACTTTATCAAACACCTTCCTACATACTATTATGAACTGAGGCAGCTCGGGAACATTGTCTCTCAACTGTGTTATAGAGTTTAGTACTACATTTCAGTGAAGTGTAAGGCTTTCCAAAGCTGCCGAACGTGTTTCTTTCTCTATTTCAATGGTATTCTGCCTTGTATAACACACATTTACCACTCTAGTCTCATTTAGGTAAAGCATATAGGATTCATACAGTGTTTCATGTGATCTTAACTGGAATTAAGGATTTCCCTTATCTTACCTACCTTTTCTACACTAAGAACTGACTTGGAGATTCTCTTTCAGCTGTTCTAAACAAGTTTTCATCTGTTTACAGTCATTTTTAGTGAATTATTCATGTTTTCATGTAGTTTCCTATATTCTGCCTTCTGGCCCAAGTATAAGCATGGCCACGTTATCAAAAAACTTCCTACACACTGTTATGAACTGATGGAGCTAGGGAACATTGTCTCTCAACTGTGTTATAGAGTGTAGTACTACATTTCAGTGAAGTGTAAGGCTTTCCAAAGCTGCCGAACGTGTTTCTTTCTCTTTTTCAATGGTATTCTGCCTTATATAACACACATTTACCACTCTAGTCTCCTTTAAGTAAAGAATATAGGATTCATACAGGGTTTCATGTGATCTAAACTGGAATTTAGGATTTCCCTTATCTTAGCTACCTTTTCTACACTAAGAACTGACTTGGAGATTCTCTTTCAGCTGTTCTAAACAAGTTCTCATCTGTTTACAGTCATTTTCACTGAATTATTCATGTTTTCATGTAGTTTCCTATATTCTGATTTCTGGCCCAAGTATAAGCTTTGCCCACTTTATCAAACACCTTCCTACACACTGTTATGAACTGAGGCAGCTCGGGAACATTGTCTCTCAACTGTGTTATAGAGTTTAGTACTACATTTCAGTGAAGTGTAAAGCTTTCCAAAGCTGCCGAACGTGTTTCTTTCTCTATTTCAATGGTATTCTGCCTTGTATAACACACATTTACCACTCTAGTCTCATTTAGGTAAAGCATATAGGATTCATACAGTGTTTCATGTGATCTTAACTGGAATTAAGGATTTCCCTTATCTTACCTACCTTTTCAACACTAAGAACTGACTTGGAGATTCTCTTTCAGCTGTTCTAAACAAGTTTTCATCTGTTTACAGTCATTTTTAGTGAATTATTCATGTTTTCATGTAGTTTCCTATATTCTGCCTTCTGGCCCAAGTATAAGCTTTGCCCACTTTATCAAAAAACTTCCTACACACTGTTATGAACTGATGGAGCTAGGGAACATTGTCTCTCAACTGTGTTATAGAGTGTAGTACTACATTTCAGTGAAGTGTAAGGCTTTCCAAAGCTGCCGAATGTGTTTCTTTCTCTTTTTCAATGGTATTCTGCCTTATATAACACACATTTACCACTCTAGTCTCCTTTAAGTAAAGAATATAGGATTCATACAGGGTTTCATGTGATCTAAACTGGAATTTAGGATTTCCCTTATCTTAGCTACCTTTTCTATACTAAGAACTGACTTGGAGATTCTCTTTCAGCTGTTCTAAACACGTTCTCATCTGTTTACAGTCATTTTCAGTGAATTATTCATGTTTTCATGTAGTTGTCTATATTCTGCCTTATGGCCCAAGTATAAGCTTTGCCCACGTTATCAAAAAACTTCCTACACACTGTTATGAACTGATGGAGCTAGGGAACATTGTCTCTCAACTGTGTTATAGAGTGTAGTACTACATTTCAGTGAAGTGTAAGGATTTCCAAAGCTGCCGAACGTGTTTCTTTCTCTATTTCAATGGTATTCTGCCTTGTATAACACACATTTACCACTCTAGTCTCCTTAAAGTAAAGCATATAGGATTCATACAGTGTTTCATGTGATCTTAACTGGAATTAAGGATTTCCCTTATGTTAGCTACCTTTTCTACACTAAGAACTGCCTTGGAGATTCTGTTTCAGCTGTTCTTAACAAGTTCTCATCTGTTTACAGTCATTTTCACTGAATTATTCATGTTTTCATGTAGTTTCCTATATTCTTCCTTCTGGCCCAAGTATAAGCTTGCCCACTTTATCAAACAACTTTCTACACACTGTTATGAACTGAGGCAGCTCTGGAACATTGTCTCTCAACTGTGTTATAGAGTGTAGTACTACATTTCAGTGAAGTGTAAGGCTTTCCAAAGCTGCCAAACGTGTTTCTTTCTCTATTTCAATGGTATTCTGCCTTGTATAACACACATTTACCACTCTAGTCTCCTTTAAGTAAAGCATATAGGATTCATACAGTGTTTCATGTGATCTTAACTGGAATTAAGGATTTCCCTTATGTTAGCTACCTTTTCTACACTAAGAACTGACTTGGAGATTCTCTTTCAGCTTTTCTAAACAAGTTCTCATCTGTTTACAGTCATTTTCACTGAATTATTCATGTTTTCATGTAGTTTCCTATATTCTGCCTTCTGGCCCAAGTACAAGCTTTGCCCACTTTATCAAACACCTTCCTACACACTGTTATGAACTGAGGCAGCTAGGGAACATTGTCTCTCAACTGTGTTATAGAGTGTAGTACTACATTTCAGTGAAGTGTAAGGCTTTCCAGAGCTGCCGAACGTGTTTCTTTCTCTATTTCAATGGTATTCTGCCTTGTATAACACACATTTACCACTCTAGTCTCATTTAGGTAAAGCATATAGGATTCATACAGTGTTTCATGTGATCTTAACTGGAATTAAGGATTTCCCTTATCTTACCTACCTTTTCTACACTAAGAACTGACTTGGAGATTCTCTTTCAGCTGTTCTAAACAAGTTTTCATCTGTTTACAGTCATTTTTAGTGAATTATTCATGTTTTCATGTAGTTTCCTATATTCTGCCTTCTGGCCCAAGTATAAGCTTTGCCCACTTTATCAAAAAACTTCCTACACACTGTTATGAACTGATGGAGCTAGGGAACATTGTCTCTCAACTGTGTTATAGAGTGTAGTACTACATTTCAGTGAAGTGTAAGGCTTTCCAAAGCTGCCGAACGTGTTTCTTTCTCTTTTTCAATGGTATTCTGCCTTATATAACACACATTTACCACTCTAGTCTCCTTTAAGTAAAGAATATAGGATTCATACAGGGTTTCATGTGATCTAAACTGGAATTTAGGATTTCCCTTATCTTAGCTACCTTTTCTACACTAAGAACTGACTTGGAGATTCTCTTTCAGCTGTTCTAAACAAGTTTTCATCTGTTTACAGACATTTTTAGTGAATTATTCATATTTTCATTTAGTTTCCTATATTCTGCCTTCTGACCCAAGTATAAGCTTTGCCCACTTTATCAAAAAACTTCCTACACACTGTTATGAACTGATGGAGCTAGGGAACATTGTCTCTCAACTGTGTTATAGAGTGTAGTACTACATTTCAGTATAGTGTAAGGCTTTCCAAAGCTGGGGAACGTGTTTCTTTCTCTATTTCAATGGAATTCTGCCTTGTATAACACACATTTACCACTCTAGTCTCCTTTAAGTAAAGCATATAGGATTCATACAGTGTTTCATGTGATCTTAACTGGAATTAAGGATTTCCCTTATGTTAGCTACCTTTTCTACACTAAGAACTGCCTTGAGATTCTCTTTCAGCTGTTCTAAGCAAGTTCTCATCTGTTTACAGTCATTTTCACTGAATTATTCATGTTTTCATGTAGTTTCCTATATTCTTCCTTCTGGCCCAAGTATAAGCTTGCCCACTTTATCAAACAACTTTCTACACACTGTTATGAACTGAGGCAGCTCGGGAACATTGTCTCTCAACTGTGTTATAGAGTGTAGTACTACATTTCAGTGAAGTGTAAGGCTTTCCAAAGCTGCTAAACGTGTTTCTTTCTCTATTTCAATGGTATTCTGCCTTGTATAACACACATTTACCACTCTAGTCTCCTTTAAGTAAAGCATATAGGATTCATACAGTGTTTCATGTGATCTTAACTGGAATTAAGGATTTCCCTTATGTTAGCTACCTTTTCTACACTAAGAACTGACTTGGAGATTCTCTTTCAGCTTTTCTAAACAAGTTCTCATCTGTTTAAAGTCATTTTCACTGAATTATTCATGTTTTCATGTAGTTTCCTATATTATGCCTTCTGGCCCAAGTATAAGCTTTGCCCACTTTATCAAACACCTTCCTACACACTGTTATGAACTGAGGCAGCTCAGGAACATTGTCTCTCAACTGTGTTATAGAGTTTAGTACTACATTTCAGTGAAGTGTAAGGCTTTCCAAAGCTGCCGAACGTGTTTCTTTCTCTATTTCAATGGTATTCTGCCTTGTATAACACACATTTACTACTTTAGTCTCCTTTAAGTAAAGAATATAGGATTCATACAGTGTTTCATGTGATCTTAACTGGAATTAAGGATTTCCCTTATGTTAGCTACCTTTTCTACACTAAGAACTGACTTGGAGATTCTCTTTCAGCTTTTCTAAACAAGTTCTCATCTGTTTACAGTCATTTTCACTGAATTATTCATGTTTTCATGTAGTTTCCTATATTCTGCCTTCTGGCCCAAGTATAAGCTTTGCCCACTTTATCAAACACCTTCCTACACACTGTTATGAACTGAGGCAGCTCGGGAACATTGTCTCTCAACTGTGTTATAGAGTTTAGTACTACATTTCAGTGAAGTGTAAGGCTTTCCAAAGCTGCCGAACGTGTTTCTTTCTCTATTTCAATGGTA
Organism: Pipistrellus hanaki; assembly: GCF_964339955.1. Taxonomy (NCBI): domain Eukaryota; kingdom Metazoa; phylum Chordata; class Mammalia; order Chiroptera; family Vespertilionidae; genus Pipistrellus; species Pipistrellus hanaki. The sequence continues at coordinate 98,799,824 of NC_140507.1, read as the reverse complement.
TTCTGCGTTGTATAACACACATTTACCACTCTAGTCTCATTTAGGTAAAGCATATAGGATTCATACAGTGTTTCATGTGATCTTAACTGGAATTAAGGTTTTCCCTTATCTTACCTACCTTTTCTACACTAAGAACTGACTTGGAGATTCTCTTTCAGCTGTTCTAAACAAGTTTTCATCTGTTTACAGTCATTTTTAGTGAATTATTCATGTTTTCATGTAGTTTCCTATATTCTGCCTTCTGGCCCAAGTATAAGCTTTGCCCACTTTATCAAAAAACTTCCTACACACTGTTATGAACTGAGGCAGCTAGGGAACATTGTCTCTCAACTGTGTTATAGAGTGTAGTACTACATTTCAGTAAAGTGTAAGGCTTTCCAAAGCTGGGGAACGTGTTTCTTTCTCTATTTCAATGGAATTCTGCCTTGTATAACACACATTTACCACTCTAGTCTCCTTTAAGTAAAGCATATAGGATTCATACAGTGTTTCATGTGATCTTAACTGGAATTAAGGATTTCCCTTATGTTAGCTACCTTTTCTACACTAAGAACTGCCTTGAGATTCTCTTTCAGCTGTTCTAAGCAAGTTCTCATCTGTTTACAGTCATTTTCACTGAATTATTCATGTTTTCATGTAGTTTCCTATATTCTTCCTTCTGGCCCAAGTATAAGCTTGCCCACTTTATCAAACAACTTTCTACACACTGTTATGAACTGAGGCAGCTCGGGAACATTGTCTCTCAACTGTGTTATAGAGTGTAGTACTACATTTCAGTGAAGTGTAAGGCTTTCCAAAGCTGCCAAACGTGTTTCTTTCTCTATTTCAATGGTATTCTGCCTTGTATAACACACATTTACCACTCTAGTCTCCTTTAAGTAAAGCATATAGGATTCATACAGTGTTTCATGTGATCTTAACTGGAATTAAGGATTTCCCTTATGTTAGCTACCTTTTCTACACTAAGAACTGACTTGGAGATTCTCTTTCAGCTTTTCTAAACAAGTTCTCATCTGTTTACAGTCATTTTCACAGAATTATTCATGTTTTCATGTAGTTTCCTATATTCTGCCTTCTGGCCCAAGTATAAGCTTTGCCCACTTTATCAAACACCTTCCTACACACTGTTATGAACTGAGGCAGCTAGGGAACATTGTCTCTCAACTGTGTTATAGAGTGTAGTACTACATTTCAGTGAAGTGTAAGGCTTTCCAGAGCTGCCGAACGTGTTTCTTTCTCTATTTCAATGGTATTCTGCCTTGTATAACACACATTTACCACTCTAGTCTCCTTTAAGTAAAGAATATAGGATTCATCCAGTGTTTCATGTGATCTTAACTGGAATTAAGGATTTCCCTTATGTTAGCTACCTTTTCTACACTAAGAACTGACTTGGAGATTCTCTTTCAGCTTTTCTAAACAAGTTCTCATCTGTTTACAGTCATTTTCACTGAATTATTCATGTTTTCATGTAGTTTCCAATATTCTGCCTTCTGGCCCAAGTATAAGCTTTGCCCACTTTATCAAACACCTTTCTACACACTGTTATGAACTGAGGCAGCTCGGGAACATTGTCTCTCAACTGTGTTATAGAGTGTAGTACTACATTTCAGTGAAGTGTAAGGCTTTCCAAAGCTGCCAAACGTGTTTCTTTCTCTATTTCAATGGTATTCTGCCTTGTATAACACACATTTACCACTCTAGTCTCCTTTAAGTAAAGCATATAGGATTCATACAGTGTTTCATGTGATCTTAACTGGAATTAAGGATTTCCCTTATGTTAGCTACCTTTTCTACACTAAGAACTGACTTGGAGATTCTCTTTCAGCTTTTCTAAAGAAGTTCTCATCTGTTTACAGTCATTTTCTCTGAATTATTCATGTTTTCATGTAGTTTCCTATATTCTGCCTTCTGGCCCAAGTATAATCTTTTCCCACTTTATCAAAAACCTTCCTACACACTGTTATGAACTGAGGCAGCTAGGGAACATTGTCTCTCAACTGTGTTATAGAGTGTAGTACTACATTTCAGTGAAGTGTAAGGCTTTCCAAAGCTGCCGAACGTGTTTCTTTCTCTTTTTCAATGGTATTCTGCCTTATATAACACACATTTACCACTCTAGTCACCTTTAAGTAAAGAATATAGGATTCATACAGGGTTTCATGTGATCTTAACTGGAATTAAGGATTTCCCTTATGTTAGCTACCTTTTCTACACTAAGAACTGACTTGGAGATTCTCTTTCAGCTTTTCTAAACAAGTTCTCATCTGTTTACAGTCATTTTCATTGAATTATTCATGTTTTCATGTACTTTCCTATATTCTGCCTTCTGGTCAAAGTGTAAGCTTTGCCCACTTTATCAAACAACTTCCTACACACTGTTATGAACTGAGGCAGCTAGGGAACATTGTCTCTCAACTGTGTTATAGAGTATAGTACTACATTTCAGTGAAGTGTAAGGCTTTCCAAAGCTTCCGAACGTGTTTCTTTCTCTATTTCAATGGTATTCTGCCTTGTATAACACACATTTACCACTCTAGTCTACTTTAAGTAATGAATATAGGATACATACAGTGTTTGATGTTATCTAAACTAGAATTAAGGATTTCCCTTATCTTAGCTACCTTTTCTACACTAAGAACTGACTTGGAGATTCTCTTTTTTCTGTTCTAAATTAGTTCTCATCCGTTTACAGTCATTTTCATGAATTATTCATGTTTTCATGTAGTTGTCTATGTTCTGCCTTCTGGCCCAAGTATAAGCTTTGCCCACTTTATCAAACAACTTCCTACACACTGTTATGAACTGAGGGAGCTAGGGAACATTGTCTCTAAACTGTGTTATAGAGTGTAGTACGACATTTCAGTGAAGTGTAAGTATTTCCAAAGCTGCCGAACGTGTTTCTTTCTCTTTTTCAATGGTATTCTGCCTTATATAACACACATTTACCACTCTAGTCTCCTTTAAGTAAAGAATATAGGATTCATACAGGGTTTCATGTGATCTAAACTGGAATTTAGGATTTCCCTTATCTTAGCTACCTTTTCTACACTAAGAACTGACTTGGAGATTCTCTTTCAGCTGTTCTAAACAAGTTTTCATCTGTTTACAGACATTTTTAGTGAATTATTCATATTTTCATTTAGTTTCCTATATTCTGCCTTCTGACCCAAGTATAAGCTTTGCCCACTTTATCAAAAAACTTCCTACACACTGTTATGAACTGATGGAGCTAGGGAACATTGTCTCTCAACTGTGTTATAGAGTGTAGTACTACATTTCAGTGAAGTGTAAGGATTTCCAAAGCTGCCGAACGTGTTTCTTTCTCTTTTTCAATGGTATTCTGCCTTATATAACACAGATTTACCACTCTAGTCTCCTTTAAGTAAACAATATAGGATTCATACAGTGTTTGATGTTATCTTAACTCGAATTAAGGATTTCCCTTATCTTAGCTACCTTTTCTACATTAAGAACTGACTTGGAGATTCTCTTTCAGCTGTTCTAAACAAGTTCTCATCTGTTTACAGTCATTTTCACTGAATTATTCATGTTTTCATGTAGTTTCCTATATTCTGCCTTCTGGTCCAAGTATAAGCTTTGCCCACTTTATCAAACAACTTCCTACACACTGTTATGAACTGAGGGAGCTAGGGAACATTGTCTCTCAACTGTGTTATAGAGTGTAGTACTACATTTTAGTGAAGTATAAGGCTTTCCAAAGCTGCGGAACGTGTTTCTTTCTCTATTTCAATGGAATTCTGCCTTGTATAACACACATTTACCACTCTAGTCTCCTTTAAGTAAAGCATATAGGATTCATACAGTGTTTCATGTGATCTTAACTGGAATTAAGGATTTCCCTTATGTTAGCTACCTTTTCTACACTAAGAACTGCCTTTGAGATTCTCTTTCAGCTGTTCTTAACAAGTTCTCATCTGTTTACAGTCATTTTCACTGAATTATTCATGTTTTCATGTAGTTTCCTATATTCTTCCTTCTGGCCCAAGTATAAGCTTGCCCACTTTATCAAGCAACTTTCTACACACTGTTATGAACTGAGGCAGCTCGGGAACATTGTCTCCTAACTGTGTTATAGAGTGTAGTACGACATTTCAGTGAAGTGTAAGGCTTTCCAAAGCTGCCAAACGTGTTTCTTTCTCTATTTCAATGGTATTCTGCCTTGTATAACACACATTTACCACTCTAGTCTTTTTTAAGTAAAGCATATAGGATTCATACAGTGTTTCATGTGATCTTAACTGGAATTAAGGATTTCCCTTATGTTAGCTACCTTTTCTACACTAAGAACTGAATTGGAGATTCTCTTTCAGCTTTTCTAAACAAGTTCTCATCTGTTTAAAGTCATTTTCACTGAATTATTCATGTTTTCATGTAGTTTCCTATATTCTGCCTTCTGGCCCAAGTATAAGCTTTGCCCACTTTATCAAACACCTTCCTACACACTGTTATGAACTGAGGCAGCTAGGAACATTGTCTCTCAACTGTGTTATAGAGTGTAGTACTACATTTCAGTGAAGTATAAGGCTTTCCAAAGCTGCGGAACGTGTTTCTTTCTCTATTTCAATGGAATTGTGCCTTGTATAACACACATTTACCACTCTAGTCTCCTTAAAGTAAAGCATATAGGATTCATACAGTGTTTCATGTGATCTTAACTGGAATTAAGGATTTCCCTTATGTTAGCTACCTTTTCTACACTAAGAACTGCCTTAGAGATTCTCTTTCAGCTGTTCTTAACAAGTTCTCATCTTTTTACAGTCATTTTCACTGAATTATTCATGTTTTCATGTAGTTTCCTATATTCTTCCTTCTGGCCCAAGTATAAGCTTGCCCACTTTATCAAACAACTTTCTCCACACTGTTATGAACTGAGGCAGCTCTGGAACATTGTCTCTCAACTGTGTTATAGAGTGTAGTACTACATTTCAGTGAAGTGTAAGGCTTTCCAAAGCTGCCAAACGTGTTTCTTTCTCTATTTCAATGGTATTCTGCCTTGTATAACACACATTTACCACTCTAGTCTCCTTTAAGTAAAGCATATAGGATTCATACAGTGTTTCATGTGATCTTAACTGGAATTAAGGATTTCCCTTATGTTAGCTACCTTTTCTACACTAAGAACTGACTTGGAGATTCTCTTTCAGCTTTTCTAAACAAGTTCTCATCTGTTTACAGTCATTTTCACTGAATTATTCATGTTTTCATGTAGTTTCCTATATTCTGCCTTCTGGCCCAAGTATAAGCTTTGCCCACTTTATCAAACACCTTCCTACACACTGTTATGAACTGAGGCAGCTAGGAACATTGTCTCTCAACTGTGTTATAGAGTTTAGTACTACATTTCAGTGAAGTGTAAGGCTTTCCAAAGCTGCCGAACGTGTTTCTTTCTCTATTTCAATGGTATTCTGCCTTGTATAACACACATTTACCACTCTAGTCTCATTTAGGTAAAGCATATAGGATTCATACAGTGTTTCATGTGATCTTAACTGGAATTAAGGATTTCCCTTATCTTACCTACCTTTTCTACACTAAGAACTGACTTGGAGATTCTCTTTCAGCTGTTCTAAACAAGTTTTCATCTGTTTACAGTCATTTTTAGTGAATTATTCATGTTTTCAAGTAGTTTCCTATATTCTGCCTTCTGGCCCAAGTATAAGCTTTGCCCACTTTATCAAAAAACTTCCTACACACTGTTATGAACTGATGGAGCTAGGGAACATTGTCTCTCAACTGTGTTATAGAGTGTAGTACTACATTTCAGTGAAGTGTAAGGCTTTCCAAAGCTGCCAAACGTGTTTCTTTCTCTATTTCAATGGTATTCTGCCTTGTATAACACACATTTACCACTCTAGTCTCCTTTAAGTAAAGCATATAGGATTCATACAGTGTTTCATGTGATCTTAACTGGAATTAAGGATTTCCCTTATGTTAGCTACCTTTTCTACACTAAGAACTGACTTGGAGATTCTCTTTCAGCTTTTCTAAACAAGTTCTCATCTGTTTAAAGTCATTTTCACTGAATTATTCATGTTTTCATGTAGTTTCCTATATTCTGCCTTCTGGCCCAAGTATAAGCTTTGCCCACTTTATCAAACACCTTCCTACACACTGTTATGAACTGAGGCAGCTAGGAACATTGTCTCTCAACTGTGTTATAGAGTGTAGTACTACATTTCAGTGAAGTATAAGGCTTTCCAAAGCTGCGGAACGTGTTTCTTTCTCTATTTCAATGGAATTCTGCCTTGTATAACACACATTTACCACTCTAGTCTCCTTAAAGTAAAGCATATAGGATTCATACAGTGTTTCATGTGATCTTAACTGGAATTAAGGATTTCCCTTATGTTAGCTACCTTTTCTACACTAAGAACTGCCTTGGAGATTCTCTTTCAGCTGTTCTTAACAAGTTCTCATCTGTTTACAGTCATTTTCACTGAATTATTCATGTTTTCATGTAGTTTCCTATATTCTTCCTTCTGGCCCAAGTATAAGCTTGCCCACTTTATCAAACAACTTTCTCCACACTGTTATGAACTGAGGCAGCTCTGGAACATTGTCTCTCAACTGTGTTATAGAGTGTAGTACTACATTTCAGTGAAGTGTAAGGCTTTCCAAAGCTGCCAAACGTGTTTCTTTCTCTATTTCAATGGTATTCTGCCTTGTATAACACACATTTACCACTCTAGTCTCCTTTAAGTAAAGCATATAGGATTCATACAGTGTTTCATGTGATCTTAACTGGAATTAAGGATTTCCCTTATGTTAGCTACCTTTTCTACACTAAGAACTGACTTGGAGATTCTCTTTCAGCTTTTCTAAACAAGTTCTCATCTGTTTACAGTCATTTTCACTGAATTATTCATGTTTTCATGTAGTTTCCTATATTCTGCCTTCTGGCCCAAATATAAGCTTTGCCCACTTTATCAAACACCTTCCTACACACTGTTATGAACTGAGGCAGCTCGGGAACATTGTCTCTCAACTGTGTTATAGAGTTTAGTACTACATTTCAGTGAAGTGTAAGGCTTTCCAAAGCTGCCGAACGTGTTTCTTTCTCTATTTCAATGGTATTCTGCCTTGTATAACACACATTTACCACTCTAGTCTCATTTAGGTAAAGCATATAGGATTCATACAGTGTTTCATGTGATCTTAACTGGAATTAAGGATTTCCCTTATCTTACCTACCTTTTCTACACGAAGAACTGACTTGGAGATTCTCTTTCAGCTGTTCTAAACAAGTTTTCATCTGTTTACAGTAATTTTTAGTGAATTATTCATGTTTTCATGTAGTTTCCTATATTCTGCCTTCTGGCCCAAGTATAAGCTTTGCCCACTTTATCAAAAAACTTCCTACACACTGTTATGAACTAATGGAGCTAGGGAACATTGTCTCTCAACTGTGTTATAGAGTGTAGTACTACATTTCAGTGAAGTGTAAGGCTTTCCAAAGCTGCCGAACGTGTTTCTTTCTCTTTTTCAATGGTATTCTGCCTTATATAACACACATTTACCACTCTAGTCTCCTTTAAGTAAAGAATATAGGATTCATACAGTGTTTCATGTGATCTTAACTGGAATTAAGGATTTCCCTTATCTTACCTACCTTTTCTACACTAAGAACTGACTTGGAGATTCTCTTTCAGCTGTTCTAAACCAGTTTTCATCTGTTTACAGTCATTTTTAGTGAATTATTCATGTTTTCATGTAGTTTCCTATATTCTGCCTTCTGGCCCAAGTATAAGCTTTGCCCACTTTATCAAAAAACTTCCTACACACTGTTATGAACTGATGGAGCTAGGGAACATTGTCTCTCAACTGTGTTATAGAGTGTAGTACTACATTTCAGTGAAGTGTAAGGCTTTCCAAAGCTGCCGAACGTGTTTCTTTCTCTTTTTCAATGGTATTCTGCCTTATATAACACACATTTACCACTCTAGTCTCCTTTAAGTAAAGCATATAGGATTCATACAGTGTTTCATGTGATCTTAACTGGAATTAAGGATTTCCCTTATGTTAGCTACCTTTTCTACACTAAGAACTGCCTTGGAGATTCTCTTTCAGCTGTTCTTAACAAGTTCTCATCTGTTTACAGTCATTTTCACTGAATTATTCATGTTTTCATGTAGTTTCCTATATTCTTCCTTCTGGCCCAAGTATAAGCTTGCCCACTTTATCAAACAACTTTCTCCACACTGTTATGAACTGAGGCAGCTCTGGAACATTGTCTCTCAACTGTGTTATAGAGTGTAGTACTACATTTCAGTGAAGTGTAAGGCTTTCCAAAGCTGCCAAACGTGTTTCTTTCTCTATTTCAATGGTATTCTGCCTTGTATAACACACATTTACCACTCTAGTCTCCTTTAAGTAAAGCATATAGGATTCATACAGTGTTTCATGTGATCTTAACTGGAATTAAGGATTTCCCTTATGTTAGCTACCTTTTCTACACTAAGAACTGACTTGGAGATTCTCTTTCAGCTTTTCTAAACAAGTTCTCATCTGTTTACAGTCATTTTCACTGAATTATTCATGTTTTCATGCAGTTTCCTATATTCTGCCTTCTGGCCCAAATATAAGCTTTGCCCACTTTATCAAACACCTTCCTACACACTGTTATGAACTGAGGCAGCTCGGGAACATTGTCTCTCAACTGTGTTATAGAGTTTAGTACTACATTTCAGTGAAGTGTAAGGCTTTCCAAAGCTGCCGAACGTGTTTCTTTCTCTATTTCAATGGTATTCTGCCTTGTATAACACACATTTACCACTCTAGTCTCATTTAGGTAAAGCATATAGGATTCATACAGTGTTTCAGGTGATCTTAACTGGAATTAAGGATTTCCCTTATCTTACCTACCTTTTCTACACTAAGAACTGACTTGGAGATTCTCTTTCAGCTGTTCTAAACAAGTTTTCATCTGTTTACAGTCATTTTTAGTGAATTATTCATGTTTTCATGTAGTTTCCTATATTCTGCCTTCTGGCCCAAGTATAAGCTTTGCCCACTTTATCAAAAAACTTCCTACACACTGTTATGAACTGATGGAGCTAGGGAACATTGTCTCTCAACTGTGTTATAGAGTGTAGTACTACATTTCAGTGAAGTGTAAGGCTTTCCAAAGCTGCCGAACGTGTTTCTTTCTCTTTTTCAATGGTATTCTGCCTTATATAACACACATTTACCACTCTAGTCTCCTTTAAGTAAAGAATATAGGATTCATACAGTGTTTCATGTGATCTTAACTGGAATTAAGGATTTCCCTTATCTTACCTACCTTTTCTACACTAAGAACTGACTTGGAGATTCTCTTTCAGCTGTTCTAAACAAGTTTTCATCTGTTTACAGTCATTTTTAGTGAATTATTCATGTTTTCATGTAGTTTCCTATATTCTGCCTTCTGGCCCAAGTATAAGCTTTGCCCACTTTATCAAAAAACTTCCTACACACTGTTATGAACTGATGGAGCTAGAGAACATTGTCTCTCAACTGTGTTATAGAGTGTAGTACTACATTTCAGTGAAGTGTAAGGCTTTCCAAAGCTGCCGAACGTGTTTCTTTCTCTTTTTCAATGGTATTCTGCCTTATATAACACACATTTACCACTCTAGTCTCCTTTAAGTAAAGCATATAGGATTCATACAGTGTTTCATGTGATCTTAACTGGAATTAAGGATTTCCCTTATGTTAGCTACCTTTTCTACACTAAGAACTGCCTTGAGATTCTCTTTCAGCTGTTCTAAGCAAGTTCTCATCTGTTTACAGTTATTTTCACTGAATTATTCATGTTTTCATGTAGTTTCCTATATTCTTCCTTCTGGCCCAAGTATAAGCTTGCCCACTTTATCAAACAACTTTCTACACACTGTTATGAACTGAGGCAGCTCGGGAACATTGTCTCTCAACTGTGTTATAGAGTGTAGTACTACATTTCAGTGAAGTGTAAGGCTTTCCAAAGCTGCCAAACGTGTTTCTTTCTCTATTTCAATGGTATTCTGCCTTGTATAATACACATTTACCACTCTAGTCTCCTTTAAGTAAAGCATATAGGATTCATACAGTGTTTCATGTGATCTTAACTGGAATTAAGGATTTCCCTTATGTTAGCTATCTTTTCTACACTAAGAACTGACTTGGAGATTCTCTTTCAGCTTTTCTAAACAAGTTCTCATCTGTTTACAGTCATTTTCACTGAATTATTCATGTTTTCATGTAGTTTCCTATATTCTGCCTTCTGGCCCAAATATAAGCTTTGCCCACTTTATCAAACACCTTCCTACACACTGTTATGAACTGAGGCAGCTCGGGAACATTGTCTCTCAACTGTGTTATAGAGTTTAGTACTACATTTCAGTGAAGTGTAAGGCTTTCCAAAGCTGCCGAACGTGTTTCTTTCTCTATTTCAATGGTATTCTGCCTTGTATAACACACATTTACCACTCTAGTCTCATTTAGGTAAAGCATATAGGATTCATACAGTGTTTCATGTGATCTTAACTGGAATTAAGGATTTCCCTTATCTTACCTACCTTTTCTACACTAAGAACTGACTTGGAGATTCTCTTTCAGCTGTTCTAAACAAGTTTTCATCTGTTTACAGTCATTTTTAGTGAATTATTCATGTTTTCATGTAGTTTCCTATATTCTGCCTTCTGGCCCAAGTATAAGCTTTGCGCACTTTATCAAAAAACTTCCTACACACTGTTATGAACTGATGGAGCTAGGGAACATTGTCTCTCAACTGTGTTATAGAGTGTAGTACTACATTTCAGTGAAGTGTAAGGCTTTCCAAAGCTGCCGAACGTGTTTCTTTCTCTTTTTCAATGGTATTCTGCCTTATATAACACACATTTACCACTCTAGTCTCCTTTAAGTAAAGAATATAGGATTCATACAGGGTTTCATGTGATCTAAACTGGAATTTAGGATTTCCCTTATCTTAGCTACCTTTTCTACACTAAGAACTGACTTGGAGATTCTCTTTCAGCTGTTCTAAACAAGTTCTCATCTGTTTACAGTCATTTTCAGTGAATTATTCATGTTTTCATGTAGTTGTCTATATTCTGCCTTCTGGCCCAAGTATAAGCTTTGCCCACTTTATCAAACAACTTCCTACACACTGTTATGAACTGAGGGAGCTAGGGAACATTGTCTCTCAACCGTGTTATAGAGTGTAGTACTACATTTCAGTGAAGTATAAGGCTTTCCAAAGCTGGGGAACGTGTTTCTTTCTCTATTTCAATGGAATTCTGCCTTGTATAACACACATTTACCACTCTAGTCTCCTTTAAGTAAAGCATATAGGATTCATACAGTGTTTCATGTGATCTTAACTGGAATTAAGGATTTCCCTTATGTTAGCTACCTTTTCTACACTAAGAACTGCCTTGAGATTCTCTTTCAGCTGTTCTAAGCAAGTTCTCATCTGTTTACAGTCATTTTCACTGAATTTTTCATGTTTTCATGTAGTTTCCTATATTCTTCCTTCTGGCCCAAGTATAAGCTTGCCCACTTTATCAAACAACTTTCTACACACTGTTATGAACTGAGGCAGCTCGGGAACATTGTCTCTCAACTGTGTTATAGAGTGTAGTACTACATTTCAGTGAAGTGTAAGGCTTTCCAAAGCTCCCAAACGTGTTTCTTTCTCTATTTCAATGGAATTCTGCCTTGTATAACACACATTTACCACTCTAGTCTCCTTTAAGTAAAGCATATAGGATTCATACAGTGTTTCATGTGATCTTAACTGGAATTAAGGATTTCCCTTACGTTAGCTACCTTTTCTACACTAAGAACTGCCTTGAGATTCTCTTTCAGCTGTTCTAAGCAAGTTCTCATCTGTTTACAGTCATTTTCACTGAATTTTTCATGTTTTCATGTAGTTTCCTATATTCTTCCTTCTGGCCCAAGTATAAGCTTGCCCACTTTATCAAACAACTTTCTACACACTGTTATGAACTGAGGCAGCTCGGGAACATTGTCTCTCAACTGTGTTATAGAGTGTAGTACTACATTTCAGTGAAGTGTAAGGCTTTCCAGAGCTGCCGAACGTGTTTCTTTCTCTATTTCAATGGTATTCTGCCTTGTATAACACACATTTACCACTCTAGTCTCCTTTAAGTAAAGAATATAGGATTCATACAGTGTTTCATGTGATCTTAACTGGAATTAAGGATTTCCCTTATGTTAGCTACCTTTTCCACACTAAGAACTGACTTGGAGATTCCCTTTCAGCTTTTCTAAACAAGTTCTCATCTGTTTACAGTCATTTTCACTGAATTATTCATGTTTTCATGTAGTTTCCAATATTCTGCCTTCTGGCCCAAGTATAAGCTTTGCCCACTTTATCAAACACCTTTCTACACACTGTTATGAACTGAGGCAGCTCGGGAACATTGTCTCTCAACTGTGTTATAGAGTGTAGTACTACATTTCAGTGAAGTGTAAGGATTTCCAAAGCTGCCAAACGTGTTTCTTTCTCTATTTCAATGGTATTCTGCCTTGTATAACACACATTTACCACTCTAGTCTCCTTTAAGTAAAGCATATAGGATTCATACAGTTTCATGTGATCTTAACTGGAATTAAGGATTTCCCTTAAGTTAGCTACCTTTTCTACACTAAGAACTGACTTGGAGATTCTCTTTCAGCTTTTCTAAAGAAGTTCTCATCTGTTTACAGTCATTTTCACTGAATTATTCATGTTTTCATGTAGTTTCCTATATTCTGCCTTCTGGCCCAAGTATAAGCTTTGCCCACTTTATCAAACACCTTCCTACACACTGTTATGAACTGAGGCAGCTAGGGAACATTGTCTCTCAACTGTGTTATAGAGTGTAGTACTACATTTCAGTGAAGTGTAAGGCTTTCCAGAGCTGCCGAACATGTTTCTTTCTCTATTTCAATGGTATTCTGCCTTGTATAACACACATTTACCACTCTAGTCTCCTTTAAGTAAAGAATATAGGATTCATACAGTGTTTCATGTGATCTTAACTGGAATTAAGGATTTCCCTTATGTTAGCTACCTTTTCTACACTAAGAACTGACTTGGAGATTCTCTTTCAGCTTTTCTAAACAAGTTCTCATCTGTTTACAGTCATTTTCACTGAATTATTCAAGTTTTCATGTAGTTTCCTATATTCTGCCTTCTGGCCCAAGTATAAGCTTTGCCCACTTTATCAAACACCTTCCTACACACTGTTATGAACTGAGGCAGCTAGGAAACATTGTCTCCAACTGTGTTATAGAGTGTAGTACTACATTTCAGTGAAGTGTAAGGCTTTCCAGAGCTGCCGAACGTGTTTCTTTCTCTATTTCAATGGTATTCTGCCTTGTATAACACACATTTACCACTCTAGTCTCCTTTAAGTAAAGAATATAGGATTCATACAGGGTTTCATGTGATCTTAACTGGAATTAAGGATTTCCCTTATCTTACCTACCTTTTCTACACTAAGAACTGACTTGGAGATTCTCTTTCAGCTGTTCTAAACAAGTTTTCATCTGTTTACAGTCATTTTTAGTGAATTATTCATGTTTTCATGTAGTTTCCTATATTCTGCCTTCTGGCCCAAGTATAAGCTTTGCCCACTTTATCAAAAAACTTCCCACACACTGTTATGAACTGATGGAGCTAGGGAACATTGTCTCTCAACTGTGTTATAGAGTGTAGTACTACATTTCAGTGAAGTGTAAGGCTTTCCAAAGCTGCCGAACGTGTTTCTTTCTCTTTTTCAATGGTATTCTGCCTTATATAACACACATTTACCACTCTAGTCTCCTTTAAGTAAAGAATATAGGATTCATACAGGGTTTCATGTGATCTTAACTGGAAATAAGGATTTCCCTTATGTTAGCTACCTTTTCTACACTTAGAACTGACTTGGAGATTCTCTTTCAGCTTTTCTAAACAAGTTCTCATCTGTTTACAGTCATTTTCACTGAATTATTCATGTTTTCATGTAGTTTCCTATATTCTGCCTTCTGGTCAAAGTGTATGCTTTGCCCACTTTATCAAACAACTTCCTACACACTGTTATGAACTGAGGGAGCTAGGGAACATTGTCTCTCAACTGTGTTATAGAGTATAGTACTACATTTCAGTGAAGTGTAAGGCTTTCCAAAGCTTCCGAACGTGTTTCTTTCTCTATTTCAATGGAATTCTGCCTTGTATAACACACATTTACCACTCTAGTCTACTTTAAGTAATGAATATAGGATACATACAGTGTTTGATGTTATCTAAACTAGAATTAAGGATTTCCCTTATCTTAGCTACCTTTTCTACACTAAGAACTGACTTGGAGATTCTCTTTTTTCTGTTCTAAATTAGTTCTCATCCGTTTACAGTCATTTTCAGTGAATTATTCATGTTTTCATGTAGTTTCCTATATTCTGCCTTCTGGCCCAAGTATAAGCTTTGCCCACTTTATCAAACACCTTCCTACACACTGTTATGAACTGAGGCAGCTAGGGAACATTGTCTCTCAACTGTGTTATAGAGTGTAGTACTACATTTCAGTGAAGTGTAAGGCTTTCCAGAGCTGCCGAACGTGTTTCTTTCTCTATTTCAATGGTATTCTGCCTTGTATAACACACATTTACCACTCTAGTCTCCTTTAAGTAAAGAATATAGGATTCATACAGTGTTTCATGTGATCTTAACAGGAATTAAGGATTTCCCTTATGTTAGCTACCTTTTCTACACTAAGAACTGACTTGGAGATTCTCTTTCAGCTTTTCTAAACAAGTTCTCATCTGTTTACAGTCATTTTCACTGAATCATTCATGTTTTCATGTAGTTTCCTATATTCTGCCTTCTGGTCCAAGTATAAGCTTTGCCCACTTTATCAAACAACTTCCTACACACTGTTATGAACTGAGGGAGCTAGGGAACATTGTCTCTCAACTGTGTTATAGAGTGTAGTACTACATTTCAGTGAAGTATAAGGCTTTCCAAAGCTGCGGAACGTGTTTCTTTCTCTATTTCAATGGAATTCTGCCTTGTATAACACACATTTACCACTCTAGTCTCCTTTAAGTAAAGCATATAGGATTCATACAGTGTTTCATGTGATCTTAACTGGAATTAAGGATTTCCCTTATGTTAGCTACCTTTTCTACACTAAGAACTGCCTTTGAGATTCTCTTTCAGCTGTTCTTAACAAGTTCTCATCTGTTTACAGTCATTTTCACTGAATTATTCATGTTTTCATGTAGTTTCCTATATTCTTCCTTCTGGCCCAAGTATAAGCTTGCCCACTTTATCAAACAACTTTCTACACACTGTTATGAACTGAGGCAGCTCGGGAACATTGTCTCCTAACTGTGTTATAGAGTGTAGTACCACATTTCAGTGAAGTGTAAGGCTTTCCAAAGCTGCCAAACGTGTTTCTTTCTCTATTTCAATGGTATTCTGCCTTGTATAACACACATTTACCACTCTAGTCTCCTTTAAGTAAAGCATATAGGATTCATACAGTGTTTCATGTGATCTTAACTGGAATTAAGGATTTCCCTTATGTTAGCTACCTTTTCTACACTAAGAACTGACTTGGAGATTCTCTTTCAGCTTTTCTAAACAAGTTCTCATCTGTTTAAAGTCATTTTCACTGAATTATTCATGTTTTCATGTAGTTTCCTATATTCTGCCTTCTGGCCCAAGTATAAGCTTTGCCCACTTTATCAAACACCTTCCTACACACTGTTATGAACTGAGGCAGCTAGGAACATTGTCTCTCAACTGTGTTATAGAGTGTAGTACTACATTTCAGTGAAGTATAAGGCTTTCCAAAGCTGCGGAACGTGTTTCTTTCTCTATTTCAATGGAATTCTGCCTTGTATAACACACATTTACCACTCTAGTCTCCTTAAAGTAAAGCATATAGGATTCATACAGTGTTTCATGTGATCTTAACTGGAATTAAGGATTTCCCTTATGTTAGCTACCTTTTCTACACTAAGAACTGCCTTGGAGATTCTCTTTCAGCTGTTCTTAACAAGTTCTCATCTGTTTACAGTCATTTTCACTGAATTATTCATGTTTTCATGTAGTTTCCTATATTCTTCCTTCTGGCCCAAGTATAAGCCTGCCCACTTTATCAAACAACTTTCTACACACTGTTATGAACTGAGGGAGCTCTGGAACATTGTCTCTCAACTGTGTTATAGAGTGTAGTACTACATTTCAGTGAAGTGTAAGGCTTTCAAAGCTGCCAAACGTGTTTCTTTCTCTATTTCAATGGTATTCTGCCTTGTATAACACACATTTACCACTCTAGTCTCCTTTAAGTAAAGCATATAGGATTCATACAGTGTTTCATGTGATCTTAACTGGAATTAAGGATTTCCCTTATGTTAGCTACCTTTTCTACACTAAGAACTGACTTGGAGATTCTCTTTCAGCTTTTCTAAACAAGTTCTCATCTGTTTACAGTCATTTTCACTGAATTATTCATGTTTTCATGTAGTTTCCAATATTCTGCCTTCTGGCCCAAGTATAAGCTTTGCCCACTTTATCAAACACCTTTCTACACACTGTTATGAACTGAGGCAGCTCGGGAACATTGTCTCTCAACTGTGTTATAGAGTGTAGTACTACATTTCAGTGAAGTGTAAGGCTTTCCAAAGCTGCCAAACGTGTTTCTTTCTCTATTTCAATGGTATTCTGCCTTGTATAACACACATTTACCACTCTAGTCTCCTTTAAGTAAAGCATATAGGATTCATACAGTGTTTCATGTGATCTTAACTGGAATTAAGGATTTCCCTTATGTTAGCTACCTTTTCTACACTAAGAACTGACTTGGAGATTCTCTTTCAGCTTTTCTAAACAAGTTCTCATCTGTTTACAGTCATTTTCACTGAATTATTCATGTTTTCATGTAGTTTCCTATATTCTGCCTCCTGGCCCAAGTATAAGCTTTGCCCACTTTATCAAACACCTTCCTACACACTGTTATGAACTGAGGCAGCTAGGGAACATTGTCTCTCAACTGTGTTATAGAGTGTAGTACTACATTTCAGTGAAGTGTAAGGCTTTCCAGAGCTGCCGAACGTGTTTCTTTCTCTATTTCAATGGTATTCTGCCTTGTATAACACACATTTACCACTCTAGTCTCCTTTAAGTAAAGAATATAGGATTCATACAGTGTTTCATGTGATCTTAACTGGAATTAAGGATTTCCCTTATGTTAGCTACCTTTTCTACACTAAGAACTGACTTGGAGATTCTCTTTCAGCTTTTCTAAACAAGTTCTCATCTGTTTACAGTCATTTTCACTGAATTATTCATGTTTTCATGTAGTTTCCTATATTCTGCCTTCTGGCCCAAGTATAAGCTTTGCCCACTTTATCAAACACCTTCCTACACACTGTTATGAACTGAGGCAGCTAGGGAACATTGTCTCCAACTGTGTTATAGAGTGTAGTACTACATTTCAGTGAAGTGTAAGGCTTTCCAGAGCTGCCGAACGTGTTTCTTTCTCTATTTCAATGGTATTCTGCCTTGTATAACACACATTTACCACTCTAGTCTCCTTTAAGTAAAGAATATAGGATTCATACAGTGTTTCATGTTATCTTAACTGGAATTAAGGATTTCCCTTATGTTAGCTACCTTTTCTACACTAAGAACTGCCTTGGAGATTCTCTTTCAGCTGTTCTAAACAAGTTCTCATCTGTTTACAGTCATTTTCACTGAATTATTCGGTTTTCATGTAGTTTCCTATAATCTGCCTTCTGGACCAAGTATAAGCTTTGCCCACTTTATCAAACAACTTCCTACACACTGTTATGAACTGAGGCAGCTAGGGAACATTGTCTCTCAACTGTGTTATAGAGTTTAGTACTACATTTCAGTGAAGTGTAAGGCTTTCCAAAGCTGCGGAACGTGTTTCTTTCTCTATTTCAATGGTATTCTGCCTTGTATAACACACATTTACCACTCTAGTCTCATTTAGGTAAAGCATATAGGATTCATACAGTGTTTCATGTGATCTTAACTGGAATTAAGGATTTCCCTTATCTTACCTACCTTTTCTACACTAAGAACTGACTTGGAGATTCTCTTTCAGCAGTTCTAAACAAGTTTTCATCTGTTTACAGTCATTTTTAGTGAATTATTCATGTTTTCATGTAGTTTCCTATATTCTGCCTTCTGGCCCAAGTATAAGCTTTGCACACTTTATCAAACAACTTTCTACACACTGTTATGAACTGAGGCAGCTCGGGAACATTGTCTCTCAACTGTGTTATAGAGTGTAGTACTACATTTCAGTGAAGTGTAAGGCTTTCCAAAGCTGCCAAACGTGTTTCTTTCTCTATTTCAATGGTATTCTGCCTTGTATAACACACATTTACCACTCTAGTCTCCTTTAAGTAAAGCATATAGGATTCATACAGTGTTTCATGTGATCTTAACTGGAATTAAGGATTTCCCTTATGTTAGCTACCTTTTCTACACTAAGAACTGACTTGGAGATTCTCTTTCAGCTTTTCTAAACAAGTTCTCATCTGTTTACAGTCATTTTCACTGAATTATTCATGTTTTCATGTAGTTTCCTATATTCTGCCTTCTGGCCCAAGTATAAGCTTTGCCCACTTTATCAAACACCTTCCTACACACTGTTATGAACTGAGGCAGCTAGGGAACATTGTCTCTCAACTTTGTTATAGAGTGTAGTACTACATTTCAGTGAAGTGTAAGGCTTTCCAGAGCTGCCCAATGTGTTTCTTTCTCTATTTCAATGGTATTCTGCCTTGTATAACACACATTTACCACTCTAGTCTCCTTTAAGTAAAGAATATAGGATTCATACAGTGTTTCATGTGATCTTAACTGGAATTAAGGATTTCCCTTATGTTAGCTACCTTTTCTACACTAAGAAGTGACTTGGAGATTCTCTTTCAGCTTTTCTAAACAAGTTCTCATCTGTTTACAGTCATTTTCACTGAATTATTCATGTTTTCATGTAGTTTCCTATATTCTGCCTTCTGGCCCAAGTATAAGCTTTGCCCACTTTATCAAACACCTTCCTACACACTGTTATGAACTGAGGCAGCTAGGGAACATTGTCTCCAACTGTGTTATAGAGTGTAGTACTACATTTCAGTGAAGTGTAAGGCTTTCTACAGCTGCCGAACGTGTTTCTTTCTCTATTTCAATGGTATTCTGCCTTGTATAACACACATTTACCACTCTAGTCTCCTTTAAGTAAAGAATATAGGATTCATACAGTGTTTCATGTGATCTTAACTGGAATTAAGGATTTCCCTTATCTTACCTACCTTTTCTACACTAAGAACTGACTTGGAGGTTCTCTTTCAGCTGTTCTAAACAAGTTTTCATCTGTTTACAGTCATTTTTAGTGAATTATTCATATTTTCATGTAGTTTCCTATATTCTGCCTTCTGGCCCAAGTATAAGCTTTGCCCACTTTATCAAAAAACTTCCTACACACTGTTATGAACTGATGGAGCTCGGGAACATTGTCTCTCAACTGTGTTATAGAGTGTAGTACTACATTTCAGTGAAGTGTAAGGCTTTCCAAAGCTGCCGAACGTGTTTCTTTCTCTTTTTCAATGGTATTCTGCCTTATATAAGACAGATTTACCACTCTAGTTTCCTTTAAGTAAACAATATAGGATTCATACAGTGTTTGATGTTATCTTAACTCGAATTAAGGATTTCCCTTATCTTAGCTACCTTTTCTACATTAAGAACTGACTTGGAGATTATCTTTCAGCTGTTCTAAACAAGTTCTCATCTGTTTACAGTCATTTTCACTGAATTATTCATGTTTTCATGTAGTTTCCTATATTCTGCCTTCTGGCCCAAGTATAAGCTTTGCCCACTTTATCAAACACCTTCCTACACACTGTTATGAACTGAGTCAGCTAGGGAACATTGTCTCTCAACTGTGTTATAGAGTGTAGTACTACATTTCAGTGAAGTGTAAGGCTTTCCAGAGCTGCCGAACGTGTTTCTTTCTCTATTTCAATGGTATTCTGCCTTGTATAACACACATTTACCACTCTAGTCTCATTTAGGTAAAGCATATAGGATTCATACAGTGTTTCATGTGATCTTAACTGGAATTAAGGATTTCCCTTATCTTACCTACCTTTTCTACACTAAGAACTGACTTGGAGATTCTCTTTCAGCTGTTCTAAACAAGTTTTCATCTGTTTACAGTCATTTTTAGTGAATTATTCATGTTTTCATGTAGTTTCCTATATTCTGCCTTCTGGCCCAAGTATAAGCTTTGCCCACTTTATCAAAAAACTTCCTACACACTGTTATGAACTGATGGAGCTAGGGAACATTGTCTCTCAACTGTGTTATAGAGTGTAGTACTACATTTCAGTGAAGTGTAAGGCTTTCCAAAGCTGCCGAACGTGTTTCTTTCTCTTTTTCAATGGTATTCTGCCTTATATAACACACATTTACCACTCTAGTCTCCTTTAAGTAAAGAATATAGGATTCATACAGGGTTTCATGTGATCTAAACTGGAATTTAGGATTTCCCTTATCTTAGCTACCTTTTCTACACTAAGAACTGACTTGGAGATTCTCTTTCAGCTGTTCTAAACAAGTTCTCATCTGTTTACAGTCATTTTCAGTGAATTATTCATGTTTTCATGTAGTTGTCTATATTCTGCCTTCTGGCCCAAGTATAAGCTTTGCCCACTTTATCAAACAACTTCCTACACACTGTTATGAACTGAGGGAGCTAGGGAACATTGTCTCTCAACCGTGTTATAGAGTGTATTACTACATTTCAGTGAAGTATAAGGCTTTCCAAAGCTGCGGAACGTGTTTCTTTCTCTATTTCAATGGAATTCTGCCTTGTATAACACACATTTACCACTCTAGTCTACTTTAAGTAAAGCATATAGGATTCATACAGTGTTTCATGTGATCTTAACTGGAATTAAGGATTTCCCTTATGTTAGCTACCTTTTCTACACTAAGAACTGCCTTGAGATTCTCTTTCAGCTGTTCTAAGCAAGTTCTCATCTGTTTACAGTCATTTTCACTGAATTATTCATGTTTTCATGTAGTTTCCTATATTCTTCCTTCTCGCCCAAGTATAAGCTTGCCCACTTTATCAAACAACTTTCTACACACTGTTATGAACTGAGGCAGCTCGGGAACATTGTCTCTCAACTGTGTTATAGAGTGTAGTACTACATTTCAGTGAAGTGTAAGGCTTTCCAAAGCTGCCAAACGTGTTTCTTTCTCTATTTCAATGGTATTCTACCTTGTATAATACACATTTACCACTCTAGTCTCCTTTAAGTAAAGCATATAGGATTCATACAGTGTTTCATGTGATCTTAACTGGAATTAAGGATTTCCCTTATGTTAGCTACCTTTTCTACACTAAGAACTGACTTGGAGATTCTCTTTCAGCTTTTCTAAACAAGTTCTCATCTGTTTACAGTCATTTTCACTGAATTATTCATGTTTTCATGTAGTTTCCAATATTCTGCCTTCTGGCCCAAGTATAAGCTTTGCCCACTTTATCAAACACCTTTCTACACACTGTTATGAACTGAGGCAGCTCGGGAACATTGTCTCTCAACTGTGTTATAGAGTGTAGTACTACATTTCAGTGAAGTGTAAGGCTTTCCAAAGCTGCCAAACGTGTTTCTTTCTCTATTTCAATGGTATTCTGCCTTGTATAACACACATTTACCACTCTAGTCTCCTTTAAGTAAAGCATATAGGATTCATACAGTGTTTCATGTGATCTTAACTAGAATTAAGGATTTCCCTTATGTTAGCTACCTTTTCTACACTAAGAACTGACTTGGAGATTCTCTTTCAGCTTTTCTAAACAAGTTCTCATCTGTTTACAGTCATTTTCACTGAATTATTCATGTTTTCATGTAGTTTCCTATATTCTGCCTTCTGGCCCAAGTATAAGCTTTGCCCACTTTATCAAACACCTTCCTACACACTGTTATGAACTGAGGCAGCTAGGGAACATTGTCTCTCAACTGTGTTATAGAGTGTAGTACTACATTTCAGTGAAGTGTAAGGCTTTCCAGAGCTGCCGAACGTGTTTCTTTCTCTATTTCAATGGTATTCTGCCTTGTATAACACACATTTACCACTCTAGTCTCCTTTAAGTAAAGAATATAGGATTCATACAGTGTTTCATGTGATCTTAACTGGAATTAAGGATTTCCCTTATGTTAGCTACCTTTTCTACACTAAGAACTGACTTGGAGATTCTCTTTCAGCTTTTCTAAACAAGTTCTCATCTGTTTACAGTCATTTTCACTGAATTATTCATGTTTTCATGTAGTTTCCTATATTCTGCCTTCTGGCCCAAGTATAAGCTTTGCCCACTTTATCAAACACCTTCCTACACACTGTTATGAACTGAGGCAGCTAGGGAACATTGTCTCCAACTGTGATATAGAGTGTAGTACTACATTTCAGTGAAGTGTAAGGCTTTCCAGAGCTGCCGAACGTGTTTCTTTCTCTATTTCAATGGTATTCTGCCTTGTATAACACACATTTACCACTCTAGTCTCCTTTAAGTAAAGAATATAGGATTCATACAGTGTTTCATGTTATCGTAACTGGAATTAAGGATTTCCCTTATGTTAGCTACCTTTTCTACACTAAGAACTGCCTTGGAGATTCTCTTTCAGCTGTTCTAAACAAGTTCTCATCTGTTTACAGTCATTTTCACTGAATTATTCGGTTTTCATGTAGTTTCCTATAATCTGCCTTCTGGACCAAGTATAAGCTTTGCCCACTTTATCAAACAACTTCCTACACACTGTTATGAACTGAGGCAGCTAGGGAACATTGTCTCTCAACTGTGTTATAGAGTTTAGTACTACATTTCAGTGAAGTGTAAGGCTTTCCAAAGCTGCGGAACGTGTTTCTTTCTCTATTTCAATGGTATTCTGCCTTGTATAACACACATTTACCACTCTAGTCTCATTTAGGTAAAGCATATAGGATTCATACAGTGTTTCATGTGATCTTAACTGGAATTAAGGATTTCCCTTATCTTACCTACCTTTTCTACACTAAGAACTGACTTGGAGATTCTCTTTCAGCAGTTCTAAACAAGTTTTCATCTGTTTACAGTCATTTTTAGTGAATTATTCATGTTTTCATGTAGTTTCCTATATTCTGCCTTCTGGCCCAAGTATAAGCTTTGCACACTTTATCAAACAACTTTCTACACACTGTTATGAACTGAGGCAGCTCGGGAACATTGTCTCTCAACTGTGTTATAGAGTGTAGTACTACATTTCAGTGAAGTGTAAGGCTTTCCAAAGCTGCCAAACGTGTTTCTTTCTCTATTTCAATGGTATTCTGCCTTGTATAACACACATTTACCACTCTAGTCTCCTTTAAGTAAAGCATATAGGATTCATACAGTGTTTCATGTGATCTTAACTGGAATTAAGGATTTCCCTTATGTTAGCTACCTTTTCTACACTAAGAACTGACTTGGAGATTCTCTTTCAGCTTTTCTAAACAAGTTCTCATCTGTTTACAGTCATTTTCACTGAATTATTCATGTTTTCATGTAGTTTCCTATATTCTGCCTTCTGGCCCAAGTATAAGCTTTGCCCACTTTATCAAACACCTTCCTACACACTGTTATGAACTGAGGCAGCTAGGGAACATTGTCTCCAACTGTGTTATAGAGTGTAGTACTACATTTCAGTGAAGTGTAAGGCTTTCTACAGCTGCCGAACGTGTTTCTTTCTCTATTTCAATGGTATTCTGCCTTGTATAACACACATTTACCACTCTAGTCTCCTTTAAGTAAAGAATATAGGATTCATACAGTGTTTCATGTGATCTTAACTGGAATTAAGGATTTCCCTTATCTTACCTACCTTTTCTACACTAAGAACTGACTTGGAGGTTCTCTTTCAGCTGTTCTAAACAAGTTTTCATCTGTTTACAGTCATTTTTAGTGAATTATTCATATTTTCATGTAGTTTCCTATATTCTGCCTTCTGGCCCAAGTATAAGCTTTGCCCACTTTATCAAAAAACTTCCTACACACTGTTATGAACTGATGGAGCTCGGGAACATTGTCTCTCAACTGTGTTATAGAGTGTAGTACTACATTTCAGTGAAGTGTAAGGCTTTCCAAAGCTGCCGAACGTGTTTCTTTCTCTTTTTCAATGGTATTCTGCCTTATATAAGACAGATTTACCACTCTAGTTTCCTTTAAGTAAACAATATAGGATTCATACAGTGTTTGATGTTATCTTAACTCGAATTAAGGATTTCCCTTATCTTAGCTACCTTTTCTACATTAAGAACTGACTTGGAGATTATCTTTCAGCTGTTCTAAACAAGTTCTCATCTGTTTACAGTCATTTTCACTGAATTATTCATGTTTTCATGTAGTTTCCTATACTCTGCCTTCTGGTCCAAGTATAAGCTTTGCCCACTTTATCAAACAACTTCCTACACACTGTTATGAACTGAGGGAGCTAGGGAACATTGTCTCTCAACTGTGTTATAGAGTGTAGTGCTACATTTCAGTGAAGTATAAGGCTTTCCAAAGCTGCCGAACGTGTTTCTTTCTCTATTTCAATGGTATTCTGCCTTATATAACACACATTTACCACTCTAGTCTCCTTTAAGTAAACAATATAGGATTCATACAGTGTTTCATGTGATCTTAACTGGAATTAAGGATTTCCCTTATGTTAGCTACCTTTTCTACACTAAGAACAGACTTGGAGATTCTCTTTCAGCTTTTCTAAACAAGTTCTCATCTGTTTACAGTCATTTTCACTGAATTATTCATGTTTTCATGTAGTTTCATATTTTCTGCCTTCTGGCCCAAGTATAAGCTTTGCCCACTTTATCAAACACCTTCCTACACACTGTTATGAACTGAGGCAGCTAGGGAACATTGTCTCTCAACTGTGTTATAGAGTGTAGTACTACATTTCAGTGAAGTGTAAGGCTTTCCAGAGCTGCCGAACGTGTTTCTTTCTCTATTTCAATGGTATTCTGCCTTGTATAACACACATTTACCACTCTAGTCTACTTTAAGTAAAGAATATAGGATTCATACAGTGTTTCAGGTGATCTTAACTGGAATTAAGGATTTCCCTTATCTTACCTACCTTTTCTACACTAAGAACTGACTTGGAGGTTCTCTTTCAGCTGTTCTAAACAAGTTTTCATCTGTTTACAGTCATTTTTAGTGAATTATTCATATTTTCATGTAGTTTCCTATATTCTGCCTTCTGGCCCAAGTATAAGCTTTGCCCACTTTATCAAAAAACTTCCTACACACTGTTATGAACTGATGGAGCTCGGGAACATTGTCTCTCAACTGTGTTATAGAGTGTAGTACTACATTTCAGTGAAGTGTAAGGCTTTCCAAAGCTGCCGAACGTGTTTCTTTCTCTTTTTCAATGGTATTCTGCCTTATATAAGACAGATTTACCACTCTAGTTTCCTTTAAGTAAACAATATAGGATTCATACAGTGTTTGATGTTATCTTAACTCGAATTAAGGATTTCCCTTATCTTAGCTACCTTTTCTACATTAAGAACTGACTTGGAGATTATCTTTCAGCTGTTCTAAACAAGTTCTCATCTGTTTACAGTCATTTTCACTGAATTATTCATGTTTTCATGTAGTTTCCTATACTCTGCCTTCTGGTCCAAGTATAAGCTTTGCCCACTTTATCAAACAACTTCCTACACACTGTTATGAACTGAGGGAGCTAGGGAACATTGTCTCTCAACTGTGTTATAGAGTGTAGTGCTACATTTCAGTGAAGTATAAGGCTTTCCAAAGCTGCCGAACGTGTTTCTTTCTCTATTTCAATGGTATTCTGCCTTATATAACACACATTTACCACTCTAGTCTCCTTTAAGTAAACAATATAGGATTCATACAGTGTTTCATGTGATCTTAACTGGAATTAAGGATTTCCCTTATGTTAGCTACCTTTTCTACACTAAGAACAGACTTGGAGATTCTCTTTCAGCTTTTCTAAACAAGTTCTCATCTGTTTACAGTCATTTTCACTGAATTATTCATGTTTTCATGTAGTTTCATATTTTCTGCCTTCTGGCCCAAGTATAAGCTTTGCCCACTTTATCAAACACCTTCCTACACACTGTTATGAACTGAGGCAGCTAGGGAACATTGTCTCTCAACTGTGTTATAGAGTGTAGTACTACATTTCAGTGAAGTGTAAGGCTTTCCAGAGCTGCCGAACGTGTTTCTTTCTCTATTTCAATGGTATTCTGCCTTGTATAACACACATTTACCACTCTAGTCTACTTTAAGTAAAGAATATAGGATTCATACAGTGTTTCAGGTGATCTTAACTGGAATTAAGGATTTCCCTTATCTTACCTACCTTTTCTACACTAAGAACTGACTTGGAGGTTCTCTTTCAGCTGTTCTAAACAAGTTTTCATCTGTTTACAGTCATTTTTAGTGAATTATTCATGTTTTCATGTAGTTTCCTATATTCTGCCTTCTGGCCCAAGTATAAGCTTTGCCCACTTTATCAAACAACTTCCTACACACTGTTATGAACTGAGGCAACTAGGGAACATTGTCTCTCAACTGTGTTATAGAGTTTAGTACTACATTTCAGTGAAGTGTAAGGCTTTCCAAAGCTGCCGAACGTGTTTCTTTCTCTATTTCAATGGTATTCTGCCTTGTATAACACACATTTACCACTCTAGTCTCATTTAGGTAAAGCATATAGGATTCATACAGTGTTTCATGTGATCTTAACTGGAATTAAGGATTTCCCTTATGTTAGCTACCTTTTCTACACTAAGAACTGACTTGGAGATTCTCTTTCAGCTTTTCTAAACAAGTTCTCATCTGTTTACAGTAATTTTCACTGAATTATTCATGTTTTCATGTAGTTTCCTATATTCTGCGTTCTGGCCCAAGTATAAGCTTTGCCCACTTTATCAAACACCTTCCTACACACTGTTATGAACTGAGGAAGCTAGGGAACATTGTCTCTCAACTGTGTTATAGAGTGTAGTACTACATTTCAGTGAAGTGTAAGGCTTTCCAAAGCTGCCGAACGTGTTTCTTTCTCTATTTCAATGGTATTCTGCCTTGTATAACACACATTAACCACTCTATTCTCCTTTAAGTAAAGCATATAGGATTCATACAGTGTTTCTTGTGATCTTAACTGGAATTAAGGATTTCCTTTATGTTAGCTACCTTTTCTACACTAAGAACTGACTTGGAGATTCTCTTTCAGCTTTTCTAAACAAGTTCTCATCTGTTTACAGTCATTTTCACTGAATTATTCATGTTTTCATGTAGTTTCCTATATTCTGCCTTCTGGCCCAAGTATAAGCTTTGCCCATTTTATCGAACACCTTCCTACACACTGTTATGAACTGAGGCAGCTAGGGAACATTGTCTCTCAACTGTGTTATAGAGTGTAGTACTACATTTCAGTGAAGTGTAAGGCTTTCCAGAGCTTCCGAACGTGTTTCTTTCTCTATTTCAATGGTATTCTGCCTTGTATAACACACATTTACCACTCTAGTCTCCTTTAAGTAAAGAATATAGGATTCATAAAGTGTTTCATGTGATCTTAACTGGAATTAAGGATTTCCCTTATCTTACCTACCTTTTCTACACTAAGAACTGACTTGGAGGTTCTCTTTCAGCTTTTCTAAACAAGTTCTCATCTGTTTACAGTGATTTTCACTGAATTATTCATGTTTTCATGTAGTTTCCTATATTCTGCCTTCTGGCCCAAGTATAAGCTTTGCCCACTTTATCAAACACCTTCCTACACACTGTTATGAACTGAGGCAGCTAGGGAACATTGTCTCTCAACTGTGTTATAGAGTGTAGTACTACATTTCAGTGAAGTGTAAGGCTTTCCAGAGCTGCCGAACGTGTTTCTTTCTCTATTTCAATGGTATTCTGCCTTGTATAACACACATTTACCACTCTAGTCTCCTTTAAGTAAAGAATATAGGATTCATACAGTGTTTCATGTGATCTTAACTGGAATTAAGGATTTCCCTTATGTTAGCTACATTTTCTACACTAAGAACTGACTTGGAGATTCTCTTTCAGCTTTTCTAAACAAGTTCTCATCTGTTTACAGTCATTTTCACTGAATTATTCATGTTTTCATGTAGTTTCCTATATTCTGCCTTCTGGCCCAAGTATAAGCTTTGCCCACTTTATCAAACACCTTCCTACACACTGTTATGAACTGAGGCAGCTAGGGAACATTGTCTCCAACTGTGTTATAGAGTGTAGTACTACATTTCAGTGAAGTGTAAGGCTTTCCAGAGCTGCCGAACGTGTTTCTTTCTCTATATCAATGGTATTCTGCCTTGTATAACACACATTTACCACTATAGTCTCCTTTAAGTAAAGAATATAGGATTCATACAGTGTTTCATGTGATCTTAACTGGAATTAAGGATTTCCCTTATGTTAGCTACCTTTTCTACACTAAGAACTGCCTTGGAAATTCTCTTTCAGCTGTTCTAAACAAGTTCTCATCTGTTTACAGTCATTTTCATTGAATTATTCGGTTTTCATGTAGTTCCCTATAATCTGCCTTCTGGACCAAGTATAAGCTTTGCCCACTTTATCAAACACCTTCCTACACACTGTTATGAACTGAGGCAGCTCGGGAACATTGTCTCTCAACTGTGTTATAGAGATTAGTACTACATTTCAGTGAAGTGTAAGGCTTTCCAAAGCTGCCGAACGTGTTTCTTTCTCTATTTCAATGATATTCTGCCTTGTATAACACACATTTACCACTCTAGTCTCATTTAGGTAAAGCATATAGGATTCATACAGTGTTTCATGTGATCTTAACTGGAATTAAGGATTTCCCTTTTCTTACCTACCTTTTCTACACTAAGAACTGACTTGGAGCTTCTCTTTCAGCTGTTCTAAACAAGTTTTCATCTGTTTACAGTCATTTTTAGTGAATTATTCATGTTTTCATGTAGTTTCCTATATTCTGCCTTCTGGCCCAAGTATAAGCTTTGCCCACTTTATCAAAAAACTTCCTACACACTGTTATGAACTGAGGGAGCTAGGGAACATTGTCTCTCAACTGTGTTATAGAGTATAGTACTACATTTCAGTGAAGTGTAAGGCTTTCCAAAGCTTCCGAACGTGTTTCTTTCTCTATTTCAATGGTATTCTGCCTTGTATAACACACATTTACCACTCTAGTCTACTTTAAGTAATGAATATAGGATACATACAGTGTTTGGTGTTATCTAAACTAGAATTAAGGATTTCCCTTATCTTAGCTACCTTTTCTACACTAAGAACTGACTTGGAGATTCTCTTTTTTCTGTTCTAAATTAGTTCTCATCCGTTTACAGTCATTTTCAGTGAATTATTCATGTTTTCATGTAGTTGTCTATATTCTGCCTTCTGGCCCAAGTATAAGCTTTGCCCACTTTATCAAACAACTTCCTACACACTGTTATGAACTGAGGGAGCTAGGGAACATTGTCTCTAAAGTGTGTTATAGAGTGTAGTACGACATTTCAGTGAAGTGTAAGCCTTTCCAAAGCTGCCGAACGTGTTTCTTTCTCTATTTCAATGGTATTTTGCCTTGTATAACACACATTTACCACTCTAGTCTCCTTTATGTTAAGAATATAGGATTCATACAGTGTTTCATGTGATCTTAACTCGAATTAAGGATTTCCCGGATCTTTGCTAACTTTTCTACACTAATAACTGACTTGGAGAATCTCTTTCAGCTGTTCTAAACAAGTTCTCAACTCTTTACAGTCATTTACACTGAATTATTCATATTTTCATGTAGTTTCCTCTATTCTGCCATCTGGTCCAAGAATAAGCTTTGACCACTTTATCAAACAACTTCCTACACACTGTTATGAACTGAGGCAGCTCGGGAACATTGTCTCTCAACTGTGTTATAGAGTGTAGTACTACATTTCAGTGAAGTGTAAAGATTTCCAAAGCTGCCGAACGTGTTTCTTTCTCTATTTCAATGGTATTCTGCCTTGTATAACACACATTTACCACTCTAGTATCCTTTTAAGTAATGAATATAGCATTGATACAGTGATGTTATCTAAACTCGAATTAAGGATTTCCCTTATCTTAGCTACCTTTTCTACACTAAGAACTGACTTGGAGATTCTCTTTCAGCTGTTCTAAACCAGTTCTCATCTGTTTACAGTCATTTTCACTGAATTATTCATGTTTTCATGTAGTTTCCTATATTCTGCCTTCTGGTCTAAGTATAAGCTTTGTCCACTTTATCAAACAACTTCCTACACACTGTTATGAACTGAGGCAGCTCGGGAACATTGTCTCTCAACTGTGTTATAGAGTGTAGTAATACATTTCAGTGAAGTGTAAGTCTTTCCAAAGCTGCCGAACGTGTTTCTTTCTCTATTTCAATGGTATTCTGCCTTGTATAACACACATTTACCACTCTAGTCTCCTTTAAGTAAAGAATATAGGATTCATACAGTGTTTCATGTGATCTTAACTGGAATTAAGAATTTCCCTTATCTTACCTACCTTTTCTACACTAAGAACTGACTTGGAGATTCTCTTTCAGCTGTTATAAACAAGTTTTCATCTGTTTACAGTCATTTTTAGTGAATTATTCATGTTTTCATGTAGTTTCCTATATTCTGCCTTCTGGCCAAAGTATAAGCTTTGCCCACTTTATCAAACACCTTCCTACACACTGTTATGAACTGAGGCAGCTCGGGAACATTGTCTCTCAACTGTGTTATAGAGTGTAGTACTACATTTCAGTGAAGTGTAAGGCTTTCCAGAGCTGCCCAACGTGTTTCTTTCTCTATTTCAATGGTATTCTGCCTTGTATAACACACATTTACCACTCTAGTCTCCTTTAAGTAAAGAATATAGGATTCATACAGTGTTTCATGTGATCTTAACTGGAATTAAGGATTTCCCTTATGTTAGCTACCTTTTCTACACTAAGAACTGACTTGGAGATTCTCTTTCAGCTTTTCTAAACAAGTTCTCATCTGTTTACAGTCATTTTCACTGAATTATTCATGTTTTCATGTAGTTTCCTATATTCTGCCTTCTGGCCCAAGTATAAGCTTTGCCCACTTTATCAAACACCTTCCTACACACTGTTATGAACTGAGGCAGCTAGGGAACATTGTCTCCAACTGTGTTATAGAGTGTAGTACTACATTTCAGTGAAGTGTAAGGCTTTCTAGAGCTGCCGAACGTGTTTCTTTCTCTATTTCAATGGTATTCTGCCTTGTATAACACACATTTACCACTCTAGTCTCCTTTAAGTAAAGAATATAGGATTCATACAGTGCTTCATGTGATCTTAACTGGAATTAAGGATTTCCCTTATCTTACCTACCTTTTCTACACTAAGAACTGACTTGGAGGTTCTCTTTCAGCTGTTCTAAACAAGTTTTCATCTGTTTACAGTCATTTTTAGTGAATTATTCATATTTTCATGTAGTTTCCTATATTCTGCCTTCTGGCCCAAGTATAAGCTTTGCCCACTTTATCAAACAACTTCCTACACACTGTTATGAACTGATGGAGCTAGGGAACATTGTCTCTCAACTGTGTTATAGAGTGTAGTACTACATTTCAGTGAAGTGTAAGGCTTTCCAAAGCTGCCGAACGTGTTTCTTTCTCTATTGCAATGGTATTCTGCCTTATATACCACACATTTACCACTCTAGTCTCCTTTAAGTAATGAATATAGGATTCATACAGTGTTTGATGTTACCTTAACTCGAATTAAGGATTTCCCTTATCTTAGCTACCTTTTCTACACTAAGAACTGCCTTGGAGATTCTCTTTCAGCTATTCTAAAACAAGTTCTCATCTGTTTACAGTCATTTTCACTGAATTATTCATGTTTTCATGTAGTTTCCTATATTCTTCCTTCTGGCCCAAGTATAAGCTTGCCCACTTTATCAAACAACTTCCTACACACTGTTATGAACTGAGGCAGCTCGGGAACATTGTCTCTCAACTGTGTTATAGAGTGTAGTAATACATTTCAGTGAAGTGTAAGTCTTTCCAAAGCTGCCGAACGTGTTTCTTTCTCTATTTCAATGGTATTCTGCCTTGTATAACACACATTTACCACTCTAGTCTCCTTTAAGTAAAGAATATAGGATTCATACAGTGTTTCATGTGATCTTAACTGGAATTAAGGATTTCCCTTATCTTACCTACCTTTTCTACACTAAGAACTGACTTGGAGATTCTCTTTCAGCTGTTATAAACAAGTTTTCATCTGTTTACAGTCATTTTTAGTGAATTATTCATGTTTTCATGTAGTTGTCTATATTCTGCCTTCTGGCCCAAGTATAAGCTTTGCCCACTTTATCAAACAACTTCCTACACACTGTTATGAACTGAGGGAGCTAGGGAACATTGTCTCTCAACTGTGTTATAGAGTGTAGTACTACATTTCAGTGAAGTGTAAGGCTTTCCAAAGCTGCCGAACGTGTTTCTTTCTCTATTGCAATGGTATTCTGCCTTATATACCACACATTTACCACTCTAGTCTCCTTTAAGTAAACAATATAGGATTCATACAGTGTTTGATGTTACCTTAACTCGAATTAAGGATTTCCCGGATCTTTGCTAACTTTTCTACACTAATAACTGACTTGGAGAATCTCTTTCAGCTGTTCTAAACAAGTTCTCAACTGTTTACAGTCATTTACACCGAATTATTCATATTTTCATGTAGTTTCCTCTATTCTGCCTTCTGGTCCAAGAATAAGCTTTGCCCACTTTATCAAACAACTTCCTACACACTGTTATGAACTGAGGGAGCTAGGGAACATTGTCTCTCGACTGTGTTATAGAGTGTAGTACTACATTTCAGTGAAGTATAAGGCTTTCCAAAGCTGCCGAACGTGTTTCTTTCTCTATTTCAATGGTATTCTGCCTTGTATAACACACATTTACCACTCTAGTCTCCTTTAAGTAAAGCATATAGGATTCATACAGAGTTTCATGTGATCTTAACTGGAATTAAGGATTTCCCTTATGTTAGCTACCTTTTCTACACTAAGAACTGACTTGGAGATTCTCTTTCAGCTGTTCTAAACACGTTCTCATCTGTTTACAGTCATTTTCACTGAATTATTCATGTTTTCATGTAGTTTCCTATATTCTGCCTTCTGGTCAAAGTGTAAGCTTTGCCCACTTTATCAAACAACTTCCTACACACTGTTATGAACTGAGGGAGCTAGGGAACATTGTCTCTCAACGGTGTTATAGAGTGTAGTACTACATTTCAGTGAAGTGTAAGGCTTTCCAAAGCTGCCCAACGTGTTTCTTTCTCTATTTCAATGGTATTCTGCCTTGTATACACACATTTACCACTCTAGTCTCCTTTAAGTAAAGAATATAGGATTCATACAGTGTTTCATGTGATCTTAATTGGAATTAAGGATTTCCCTTATCTTAGCTACCTTTTCTACACTAAGAACTGACTTGGAGATTCTCTTTCAGCTGTTCTAAACAAGTTCTCATCTGTTTACAGTCATTTTCACTGAATTATTCATGTTTTCATGTAGTTTCCTATATTCAGCCTTCTGGTCCAAGAATAAGCTTTGCCCACTTTATCAAACAACTTCCTACACACTGTTATGAACTGAGGGAGCTAGGGAACATTGTATCTCAACTGTGTTATAGAGTGTAGTACTACATTTCAGTGAAGTGTAAGGCTTTCCAAAGCTGCCGAACGTGTTTCTTTCTCTATTGCAATGGTATTCTGCCTTATATACCACACATTTACCACTCTAGTCTCCTTTAAGTAATGAATATAGGATTCATACAGTGTTTGATGTTACCTTAACTCGAATTAAGGATTTCCCTTATCTTAGCTACCTTTTCTACACTAAGAACTGCCTTGGAGATTCTCTTTCAGCTGTTCTGAAACAAGTTCTCATCTGTTTACAGTCATTTTCACTGAATTATACATGTTTTTATGTAGTTTCCTATATTCTTCCTTCTGGCCAAAGTATAAGCTTGCCCACTTTATCAAACAACTTCCTACACACTGTTATGAACTGAGGCAGCTCGGGAACATTGTCTCTCAACTGTGTTATAGAGTGTAGTACTACATTTCAGTGAAGTGTAAGGCTTTCCAAAGCTGCCGAACGTGTTTCTTTCTCTATTTCAATGGTATTCTGCCTTGTATAACACACATTTACCACTCTAGTCTAATTTACGTAAAGCATATAGGATTCATACAGTGTTTCATGTGATCTTAACTGGAATTAAGGATTTCCCTTATGTTAGCTACCTTTTCTACACTAAGAACTGACTTGGAGATTCTCTTTCAGCTTTTCTAAACAAGTTCTCATCTGTTTACAGTCATTTTCACTGAATTATTCATGTTTTCATGTAGTTTCCTATATTCTGCCTTCTGGCCCAATTATAAGCTTTGCTCTCTTTATCAAACAACTTCCTACACACTGTTTTGAACTGAGGGAGCTAGGGAACATTGTCTCTCAACTGTGTTATAGAGTGTAGTACTACATTTCAGTGAAGTGTAAGCCTTTCCAAAGCTGCCGAACGTGTTTCTTTCTCTATTTCAATGGTATTCTGCCTTGTATAACACACATTTACCACTCTAGTCTCCTTTATGTAAAGAATATAGGATTCATACAGTGTTTCATGTGATCTTAACTCGAATTAAGGATTTACCGGATCTTTGCTAACTTTTCTACACTAATAACTGACTTGGAGAATCTCTTTCAGCTGTTCTAAACAAGTTCTCAACTGTTTACAGTCATTTACACTGAATTATTCATATTTTCATGTAGTTTCCTCTATTCTGCCTTCTGGTCCAAGAATAAGCTTTGCCCACTTTATCAAACAACTTCCTACACACTGTTATGAACTGAGGCAGCTAGGGAACATTGTCTCTCAACTGTGTTATAGAGTGTAGTACTACATTTCAGTGAAGTGTAAGGCTTTCCAAAGCTGCCGAACGTGTTTCTTTCTCTATTTCAATGGTATTCTGCCTTTCATAACACACATTTACCACTCTAGTCTCCTTTAAGTAATGAATATAGGATTCATACAGTGTTTGATGTTATCTAAACTAGAATTAAGGATTTCCCTTATGTTAGCTACCTTTTCTACACTAAGAACTGACTTGGAGATTCTCTTTTTTCTGTTCTAAATTAGTTCTCATCCGTTTACAGTCATTTTCAGTGAATTATTCATGTTTTCATGTAGTTGTCTATATTCTGCCTTCTGGCCCAAGTATAAGCTTTGCCCACTTTATCAAACAACTTCCTACACACTGTTATGAACTGAGGGAGCTAGGGAACATTGTCTCTCAACTGTGTTATAGAGTGTAGTACTACATTTCAGTGAAGTGTAAGGCTTTCCAAAGCTGCCGAACGTGTTTCTTTCTCTATTGCAATGGTATTCTGCCTTATATACCACACATTTACCACTCTAGTCTCCTTTAAGTAAACAATATAGGATTCATACAGTGTTTGATGTTACCTTAACTCGAATTAAGGATTTCCCGGATCTTTGCTAACTTTTCTACACTAATAACTGACGTGGAGAATCTCTTTCAGCTGTTCTAAACAAGTTCTCAACTGTTTACAGTCATTTACACCGAATTATTCATATTTTCATGTAGTTTCCTCTATTCTGCCTTCTGGTCCAAGAATAAGCTTTGCCCACTTTATCAAACAACTTCCTACACACTGTTATGAACTGAGGGAGCTAGGGAACATTGTCTCTCGACTGTGTTATAGAGTGTAGTACTACATTTCAGTGAAGTATAAGGCTTTCCAAAGCTGCCGAACGTGTTTCTTTCTCTATTTCAATGGTATTCTGCCTTGTATAACACACATTTACCACTCTAGTCTCCTTTAAGTAAAGCATATAGGATTCATACAGAGTTTCATGTGATCTTAACTGGAATTAAGGATTTCCCTTATGTTAGCTACCTTTTCTACACTAAGAACTGACTTGGAGATTCTCTTTCAGCTGTTCTAAACACGTTCTCATCTGTTTACAGTCATTTTCACTGAATTATTCATGTTTTCATGTAGTTTCCTATATTCTGCCTTCTGGCCCAAGTATAAGCTTTGCCCACTTTATCAAACAACTTCCTACACACTGTTATGAACTGAGGGAGCTAGGGAACATTGTATCTCAACTGTGTTATAGAGTGTAGTACTACATTTCAGTGAAGTGTAAGGCTTTCCAAAGCTGCCGAACGTGTTTCTTTCTCTATTGCAATGGTATTCTGCCTTATATACCACACATTTACCACTCTAGTCTCCTTTAAGTAATGAATATAGGATTCATACAGTGTTTGATGTTACCTTAACTCGAATTAAGGATTTCCCTTATCTTAGCTACCTTTTCTACACTAAGAACTGCCTTGGAGATTCTCTTTCAGCTGTTCTGAAACAAGTTCTCATCTGTTTACAGTCATTTTCACTGAATTATACATGTTTTTATGTAGTTTCCTATATTCTTCCTTCTGGCCAAAGTATAAGCTTGCCCACTTTATCAAACAACTTCCTACACACTGTTATGAACTGAGGCAGCTCGGGAACATTGTCTCTCAACTGTGTTATAGAGTGTAGTACTACATTTCAGTGAAGTGTAAGGCTTTCCAAAGCTGCCGAACGTGTTTCTTTCTCTATTTCAATGGTATTCTGCCTTGTATAACACACATTTACCACTCTAGTCTAATTTACGTAAAGCATATAGGATTCATACAGTGTTTCATGTGATCTTAACTGGAATTAAGGATTTCCCTTATGTTAGCTACCTTTTCTACACTAAGAACTGACTTGGAGATTCTCTTTCAGCTTTTCTAAACAAGTTCTCATCTGTTTACAGTCATTTTCACTGAATTATTCATGTTTTCATGTAGTTTCCTATATTCTGCCTTCTGGCCCAATTATAAGCTTTGCTCTCTTTATCAAACAACTTCCTACACACTGTTTTGAACTGAGGGAGCTAGGGAACATTGTCTCTCAACTGTGTTATAGAGTGTAGTACTACATTTCAGTGAAGTGTAAGCCTTTCCAAAGCTGCCGAACGTGTTTCTTTCTCTATTTCAATGGTATTCTGCCTTGTATAACACACATTTACCACTCTAGTCTCCTTTATGTAAAGAATATAGGATTCATACAGTGTTTCATGTGATCTTAACTCGAATTAAGGATTTACCGGATCTTTGCTAACTTTTCTACACTAATAACTGACTTGGAGAATCTCTTTCAGCTGTTCTAAACAAGTTCTCAACTGTTTACAGTCATTTACACTGAATTATTCATATTTTCATGTAGTTTCCTCTATTCTGCCTTCTGGTCCAAGAATAAGCTTTGCCCACTTTATCAAACAACTTCCTACACACTGTTATGAACTGAGGCAGCTCGGGAACATTGTCTCTCAACTGTGTTATAGAGTGTAGTACTACATTTCAGTGAAGTGTAAGGCTTTCCAAAGCTGCCGAACGTGTTTCTTTCTCTATTTCAATGGTATTCTGCCTTTCATAACACACATTTACCACTCTAGTCTCCTTTAAGTAATGAATATAGGATTCATACAGTGTTTGATGTTATCTAAACTAGAATTAAGGATTTCCCTTATGTTAGCTACCTTTTCTACACTAAGAACTGACTTGGAGATTCTCTTTTTTCTGTTCTAAATTAGTTCTCATCCGTTTACAGTCATTTTCAGTGAATTATTCATGTTTTCATGTAGTTGTCTATATTCTGCCTTCTGGCCCAAGTATAAGCTTTGCCCACTTTATCAAACAACTTCCTACACACTGTTATGAACTGAGGGAGCTAGGGAACATTGTCTCTCAACTGTGTTATAGAGTGTAGTACTACATTTCAGTGAAGTGTAAGGCTTTCCAAAGCTGCCGAACGTGTTTCTTTCTCTATTGCAATCGTATTCTGCCTTATATACCACACATTTACCACTCTAGTCTCCTTTAAGTAAACAATATAGGATTCATACAGTGTTTGATGTTACCTTAACTCGAATTAAGGATTTCCCGGATCTTTGCTAACTTTTCTACACTAATAACTGACTTGGAGAATCTCTTTCAGCTGTTCTAAACAAGTTCTCAACTGTTTACAGTCATTTACACCGAATTATTCATATTTTCATGTAGTTTCCTCTATTCTGCCTTCTGGTCCAAGAATAAGCTTTGCCCACTTTATCAAACAACTTCCTACACACTGTTATGAACTGAGGGAGCTAGGGAACATTGTCTCTCGACTGTGTTATAGAGTGTAGTACTACATTTCAGTGAAGTATAAGGCTTTCCAAAGCTGCCGAACGTGTTTCTTTCTCTATTTCAATGGTATTCTGCCTTGTATAACACACATTTACCACTCTAGTCTCCTTTAAGTAAAGCATATAGGATTCATACAGAGTTTCATGTGATCTTAACTGGAATTAAGGATTTCCCTTATGTTAGCTACCTTTTCTACACTAAGAACTGACTTGGAGATTCTCTTTCAGCTGTTCTAAACACGTTCTCATCTGTTTACAGTCATTTTCACTGAATTATTCATGTTTTCATGTAGTTTCCTATATTCTGCCTTCTGGTCAAAGTGTAAGCTTTGCCCACTTTATCAAACAACTTCCTACACACTGTTATGAACTGAGGGAGCTAGGGAACATTGTCTCTCAACGGTGTTATAGAGTGTAGTACTACATTTCAGTGAAGTGTAAGGCTTTCCAAAGCTGCCCAACGTGTTTCTTTCTCTATTTCAATGGTATTCTGCCTTGTATACACACATTTACCACTCTAGTCTCCTTTAAGTAAAGAATATAGGATTCATACAGTGTTTCATGTGATCTTAATTGGAATTAAGGATTTCCCTTATCTTAGCTACCTTTTCTACACTAAGAACTGACTTGGAGATTCTCTTTCAGCTGTTCTAAACAAGTTCTCATCTGTTTACAGTCATTTTCACTGAATTATTCATGTTTTCATGTAGTTTCCTATATTCTGCCTTCTGGTCAAAGTGTAAGCTTTGCCCACTTTATCAAACAACTTCCTACACACTGTTATGAACTGAGGGAGCTAGGGAACATTGTCTCTCAACTGTGTTATAGAGTGTAGTACTACATTTCATTGAAGTGTAAGGCTTTCCAAAGCTGCCGAATGTGTTTCTTTCTCTATTGCAATGGTATTCTGCCTTATATACCACACATTTACCACTCTAGTCTCCTTTAAGTAAACAATATAGGATTCATACAGTGTTTGATGTTATCTTAACTCGAATTAAGGATTTCCCTTATCTTAGCTACCTTTTCTACATTAAGAACTGACTTGGAGATTCTCTTTCAGCTGTTCTAAACAAGTTCTCATCTGTTTACAGTCATTTTCACTGAATTATTCATGTTTTCATGTAGTTTCCTATATTCTGCCTTCTGGTCAAAGTGTAAGCTTTGCCCACTTTATCAAACAACTTCCTACACACTGTTATGAACTGAGGGAGCTAGGGAACATTGTCTCTCAACTGTGTTATAGAGTGTAGTACTACATTTCAGTGAAGTGTAAGCCTTTCCAAAGCTGCCGAACGTGTTTCTTTCTCTATTTCAATGGTATTCTGCCTTGTATAACACACATTTACCACTCTAGTCTCCTTTAAGTAATGAATATAGGATTCATACAGTGTTTCATGTGATCTTAACTGGAATTAAGGATTTCCCTTATCTTAGCTACCTTTTCTACACTAAGAACTGACTTGGAGATTCTCTTTCAGCTGTTCTAAACAAGTTCTCATCTGTTTACAGTCATTTTCACTGAATTATTCATGTTTTCATGTAGTTTCCTATATTCAGCCTTCTGGTCCAAGAATAAGCATTGCCCACTTTATCAAACAACTTCCTACACACTGTTATGAACTGAGGGAGCTAGGGAACATTGTCTCTCAACTGTGTTATAGAGTGTAGTACTACATTTCAGTGAAGTGTAAGGCTTTCCAAAGCTGCCGAACGTGTTTCTTTCTCTATTGCAATGGTATTCTGCCTTATATACCACACATTTACCACTCTAGTCTCCTTTAAATAAACAATATAGGATTCATACAGTGTTTGATGTTACCTTAACTCGAATTAAGGACTTCCCTTATCTTAGCTACCTTTTCTACACTAAGAACTGCCTTGGAGATTCTCTTTCAGCTGTTCTAAAACAAGTTCTCATTGGTTTACAGTCATTTTCAATGAATTATTCATGTTTTCATGTAGTTTCCTATATTATGCCTTCTGGCCCAAGTATAAGCTTTGCCCACTTTATCAAACAACTTCCTACATACTGTTATGAACTGAGGCAGCTCGGGAACATTGTCTCTCAACTGTGTTATAGAGTGTAGTACTACATTTCAGTGAAGTGTAAGGCTTTGCAAAGCTGCCGAACATGTTTCTTTCTCTATTTCAATGGTATTCTGCCTTGTATAACACACATTTACCACTCTAGTCTCCTTTTAGTAAAGAATATAGGATTCATACATTGTTTCATGTGATCTTAACTGGAATTAAGATTTCCTGGATCTTAGCTACCTTTTCTACACTAAGAACTGACTTGGAGAATCACTTTCAGAGGTTCTAAACAAGTTCTCATCTGTTTACAGTCAT
This sequence comes from Pipistrellus hanaki, assembly GCF_964339955.1. NCBI lineage: Eukaryota > Metazoa > Chordata > Mammalia > Chiroptera > Vespertilionidae > Pipistrellus > Pipistrellus hanaki. The sequence continues at coordinate 98,759,124 of NC_140507.1, read as the reverse complement.
TTTCACTGAATTATTCATGTTTTCATGTAGTTTCCTATATTGTGCCTTCTGGCCCAAGTATAAGCTTTGCCCACTTTATCAAACAACTTCCTACACACTGTTATGAACTGAGACAGCTCGGGAACATTGTCTCTCAACTGTGTTATAGAGTGTAGTACTACATTTCAGTGAAGTGTAAGGCTTTCCTAAGCTGCCGAACGTGTTTCTTTCTCTATTTCAATGGTATTCTGCCTTGCATAACACACATTTACCACTCTAGTCTCCTTTAAGTAAACAATATAGGATTCATACAGTGTTTGATGTTATCTTAACTCGAATTAAGGATTTCCCTTATCTTAGCTACCTTTTCTACATTAAGAACTGACTTGGAGATTCTCTTTCAGCTGTTCTAAACAAGTTCTCATCTGTTTACAGTCATTTTCACTGAATTATTCATGTTTTCATGTAGTTTCCTATATTCTGCCTTCTGGTCAAAGTGTAAGCTTTGCCCACTTTATCAAACAACTTCCTTCACACTGTTATGAACTGAGGGAGCTAGGGAACATTGTCTCTCAACTGTGTTATAGAGTGTAGTACTACATTTCAGTGAAGTGTAAGGCTTTCCAAAGCTGCCGAACGTGTTTCTTTCTCTATTTCAATGGTATTCTGCCTTGTATAACACACATTTACCACTCTAGTCTCCTTTAAGTAATGAATATAGGATTCATACAGTGTTTGATGTTATCTAAACTAGAATTAAGGATTTCCCTTATCTTAGCTACCTTTTCTACACTAAGAACTGACTTGGAGATTCTCTTTTTTCTGTTCTAAATTAGTTCTCATCCGTTTACAGTCATTTTCAGTGAATTATTCATGTTTTCATGTAGTTGTCTATATTCTGCCTTCTGGCCCAAGTATAAGCTTTGCCCACTTTATCAAACAACTTCCTACACACTGTTATGAACTGAGGGAGCTAGGGAACATTGTCTCTCAACTGTGTTATAGAGTGTTGTACTACATTTCAGTGAAGTGTAAGGCTTTCCAAAGCTGCCCAACGTGTTTCTTTCTCTATTTCAATGGTATTCTGCCTTGTATACACACATTTACCACTCTAGTCTCCTTTAAGTAAAGAATATAGGATTCATACAGTGTTTCATGTGATGTTAACTGGAATTAAGGGTTTCCCTTATCTTAGCTACCTTTTCTACACTAAGAACTGACTTGGAGAATCACTTTCAGAGGTTCTAAACAAGTTCTCATCTGTTTACAGTCATTTTCACTGAATTATTCATGTTTTCATGTAGTTTCCTATATTGTGCCTTCTGGCCCAAGTATAAGCTTTGCCCACTTTATCAAACAACTTCCTACACACTGTTATGAACTGAGACAGCTCGGGAACATTGTCTCTCAACTGTGTTATAGAGTGTAGTACTACATTTCAGTGAAGTGTAAGGCTTTCCAAAGCTGCCGAACGTGTTTCTTTCTCTATTTCAATGGTATTCTGCCTTGTATAACACACATTTACCACTCTAGTCTCCTTTAAGTAAAGCATATAGGATTCATACAGTGTTTCATGTGATCTTAACTGGAATTAAGGATTTCCCTTATGTTAGCTACCTTTTCTACACTAAGAACTGCCTTGGAGATTCTGTTTCAGCTGTTCTAAACATGTTCTCATTTGTTTACAGTCATTTTCACTGAATTATTCATGTTTTCATGTAGTTTCCTATATTCTTCCTTCTGGCCCAAGTATAAGCTTGCCCACTTTATCAAACAACTTCCTACACACTGTTATGAACTGAGGCAGCTCGGGAACATTGTCTCTCAACTGTGTTATAGAGTGTAGTACTACATTTCAGTGAAGTGTAAGGCTTTGCAAAGCTGCCGAACGTGTTTCTTTCTCTATTTCAATGGTATTCTGCCTTGTATAACACACATTTACCACTCTAGTCTCCTTTTAGTAAAGAATATAGGATTCATACATTGTTTCATGTGATCTTAACTGGAATTAAGATTTCCTGGATCTTAGCTACCTTTTCTACACTAAGAACTGACTTGGAGAATCACTTTCAGAGGTTCTAAACAAGTTCTCATCTGTTTACAGTCATTTTCACTGAATTATTCATGTTTTCATGTAGTTTCCTATATTGTGCCTTCTGGCCCAAGTATAAGCTTTGCCCACTTTATCAAACAACTTCCTACACACTGTTATGAACTGAGACAGCTCGGGAACATTGTCTCTCAACTGTGTTATAGAGTGTAGTACTACATTTCAGTGAAGTGTAAGGCTTTCCAAAGCTGCCGAACGTGTTTCTTTCTCTATTTCAATGGTATTCTGCCTTGCATAACACACATTTACCACTCTAGTCTCCTTTAAGTAAACAATATAGGATTCATACAGTGTTTGATGTTATCTTAACTCGAATTAAGGATTTCCCTTATCTTAGCTACCTTTTCTACATTAAGAACTGACTTGGAGATTCTCTTTCAGCTGTTCTAAACAAGTTCTCATCTGTTTACAGTCATTTTCACTGAATTATTCATGTTTTCATGTAGTTTCCTATATTCTGCCTTCTGGTCAAAGTGTAAGCTTTGCCCACTTTATCAAACAACTTCCTACACACTGTTATGAACTGAGGGAGCTAGGGAACATTGTCTCTCAACTGTGTTATAGAGTGTAGTACTACATTTCAGTGAAGTGTAAGGCTTTCCAAAGCTGCCGAACGTGTTTCTTTCTCTATTTCAATGGTATTCTGCCTTGTATAACACACATTTACCACTCTAGTCTCCTTTAAGTAATGAATATAGGATTCATACAGTGTTTGATGTTATCTAAACTAGAATTAAGGATTTCCCTTATCTTAGCTACCTTTTCTACACTAAGAACTGACTTGGAGATTCTCTTTTTTCTGTTCTAAATTAGTTCTCATCCGTTTACAGTCATTTTCAGTGAATTATTCATGTTTTCATGTAGTTGTCTATATTCTGCCTTCTGGCCCAAGTATAAGCTTTGCCCACTTTATCAAACAACTTCCTACACACTGTTATGAACTGAGGGAGCTAGGGAACATTGTCTCTCAACTGTGTTATAGAGTGTTGTACTACATTTCAGTGAAGTGTAAGGCTTTCCAAAGCTGCCCAACGTGTTTCTTTCTCTATTTCAATGGTATTCTGCCTTGTATACACACATTTACCACTCTAGTCTCCTTTAAGTAAAGAATATAGGATTCATACAGTGTTTCATGTGATGTTAACTGGAATTAAGGGTTTCCCTTATCTTAGCTACCTTTTCTACACTAAGAACTGACTTGGAGATTCTCTTTCAGCTGTTCTAAACAAGTTCTCATCTGTTTACAGTCATTTTCACTGAATTATTCATGTTTTCATGTAGTTTCCTATACTCAGCCTTCTGGTCCAAGAATAAGCTTTGCCCACTTTATCAAACAACTTCCTACACACTGTTATGAACTGAGGGAGCTAGGGAACATTGTCTCTCAACTGTGTTATAGAGTGTAGTACTACATTTCAGTGAAGTGTAAGGCTTTCCAAAGCTGCCGAACGTGTTTCTTTCTCTATTTCAATGGTATTCTGCCTTGTATAACACACATTTACCACTCTAGTCTCCTTTAAGTAAAGCATATAGGATTCATACAGTGTTTCATGTGATCTTAACTCGAATTAAGGATTTCCCTTATGTTAGCTACCTTTTCTACACTAAGAACTGACTTGGAGATTCTCTTTCAGCTTTTATAAACAAGTTCTCATCTGTTTACCGTCATTTTCACTGAATTATTCATGTTTTCATGTAGTTTCCTATATTCTGCCTTCTGGCCCAAGTATAAGCTTTGCCCACTTTATCAAACACCTTCCTACACACTGTTATGAACTGAGGCAGCTCGGGAACATTGTCTCTCAACTGTGTTATAGAGTGTAGTACTACATTTCAGTGAAGTGTAAGGCTTTCCAGAGCTGCCGAATGTGTTTCTTTCTCTATTTCAATGGTATTCTGCCTTGTATAACACACATTTACCACTCTAGTCTCCTTTAAGTAAAGAATATAGGATTCATACAGTGTTTCATGTGATCTTAACTGGAATTAAGGATTTCCCTTATCTTACCTACCTTTTCTACACTAAGAACTGACTTGGAGGTTCTCTTTCAGCTGTTCTAAACAAGTTTTCATCTGTTTACAGTCATTTTTAGTGAATTATTCATGTTTTCATGTAGTTTCCTATATTCTGCCTTCTGGCCCAAGTATAAGCTTTGCCCACTTTATCAAACAACTTCCTACACACTGTTATGAACTGAGGCAGCTCGGGAACATTGTCTGTCAACTGTGTTATAGAGTGTAGTACTACATTTCAGTGAAGTGTAAGGCTTTCCAAAGCTGCCGAACGTGTTTCTTTCTCTATTTCAATGGTATTCTGCCTTGCATAACACACATTTACCACTCTAGTCTACTTTAAGTAAACAATATAGGAATCATACAGTGTTTGATGTTATCTTAACTCGAATTAAGGATTTCCCTTATCTTAGCTACCTTTTCTACATTAAGAACTGACTTGGAGATTCTCTTTCAGCTGTTCTAAACAAGTTCTCATCTGTTTACAGTCATTTTCACTGAATTATTCATGTTTTCATGTAGTTTCCTATATTCTGCCTTCTGGTCAAAGTGTAAGCTTTGCCCACTTTATCAAACAACTTCCTACACACTGTTATGAACTGAGGGAGCTAGGGAACATTGTCTCTCAACTGTGTTATAGAGTGTAGTACTACATTTCAGTGAAGTGTAAGCCTTTCCAAAGCTGCCGAACGTGTTTCTTTCTCTATTTCAATGGTATTCTGCCTTGTATAACACACATTTACCACTCTAGTCTCCTTTAAGTAATGAATATAGGATTCATACAGTGTTTGATGTTATCTAAACTAGAATTAAGGATTTCCCTTATCTTAGCTACCTTTTCTACACTAAGAACTGACTTGGAGATTCTCTTTTTTCTGTTCTAAATTAGTTCTCATCCGTTTACAGTCATTTTCAGTGAATTATTCATGTTTTCATGTAGTTTCCTATATTCTTCCTTCTGGCCCAAGTATAAGCTTGCCCACTTTATCAAACAACTTCCTACACACTGTTATGAACTGAGGCAGCTCGGGAACATTGTCTCTCAACTGTGTTATAGAGTGTAGTACTACATTTCAGTGAAGTGTAAGGCTTTCCAAAGCTGCCGAACGTGTTTCTTTCTCTATTTCAATGGTATTCTGCCTTGTATAACACACATTTACCACTCTAGTCTCCTTTACGTAAAGCATATAGGATTCATACAGTGTTTCATGTGATCTTAAATGGAATTAAGGATTTCCCTTATGTTAGCTACCTTTTCTACACTAAGAACTGACTTGGAGATTCTCTTTCAGCTTTTCTAAACAAGTTCTCATCTGTTTACAGTCATTTTCACTGAATTATTCATGTTTTCATGTAGTTTCCTATATTCTGCCTTCTGGCCCAAGTATAAGCTTTGCCCTCTTTATCAAACAACTTCCTACACACTGTTATGAACTGAGGGAGCTAGGGAACATTGTCTCTCAACTGTGTTATAGAGTGTAGTACTGCATTTCAGTGAAGTGTAAGACTTTCCAAAGCTGCCGAACGTGTTTCTTTCTCTATTTCAATGGTATTCTGCCTTGTATAACACACATTTACCACTCTAGTCTCCTTTTAGTAAAGAATATAGGATTCATACATTGTTTCATGTGATCTTAACTGGAATTAAGATTTCCTGGATCTTAGCTACCTTTTCTACACTAAGAACTGACTTGGAGAATCACTTTCAGAGGTTCTAAACAAGTTCTCTTCTGTTTACAGTCATTTTCACTGAATTATTCATGTTTTCATGTAGTTTCCTATATTGTGCCTTCTGGCCCAAGTATAAGCTTTGCCCACTTTATCAAACAACTTCCTACACACTGTAATGAACTGAGACAGCTCAGGAACATTGTCTCTCAACTGTGTTATAGAGTGTAGTACTACATTTCAGTGAAGTGTAAGGCTTTCCAAAGCTGCCGAACGTGTTTCTTTCTCTATTTCAATGGTATTCTGCCTTGCATAACACACATTTACCACTCTAGTCTCCTTTAAGTAAACAATATAGGATTAATACAGTGTTTGATGTTATCTTAACTCGAATTAAGGATTTCCCTTATCTTAGCTACCTTTTCTACATTAAGAACTGACTTGGAGATTCTCTTTCAGCTGTTCTAAACAAGTTCTCATCTGTTTACAGTCATTTTCACTGAATTATTCATGTTTTCATGTAGTTTCCTATATTCTGCCTTCTGGTCAAAGTGTAAGCTTTGCCCACTTTATCAAACAACTTCCTACACACTGTTATGAACTGAGGGAGCTAGGGAACATTGTCTCTCAACTGTGTTATAGAGTGTAGTACTACATTTCAGTGAAGTGTAAGGCTTTCCAAAGCTGCCGAACGTGTTTCTTTCTCTATTTCAATGGTATTCTGCCTTGTATAACACACATTTACCACTCTAGTCTCCTTTAAGTAATGAATATAGGATTCATACAGTGTTTGATGTTATCTAAACTAGAATTAAGGATTTCCCTTATCTTAGCTACCTTTTCTACACTAAGAACTGACTTGGAGATTCTCTTTTTTCTGTTCTAAATTAGTTCTCATCCGTTTACAGTCATTTTCAGTGAATTATTCATGTTTTCATGTAGTTGTCTATATTCTGCCTTCTGGCCCAAGTATAAGCTTTGCCCACTTTATCAAACAACTTCCTACACACTGTTATGAACTGAGGGAGCTAGGGAACATTGTCTCTCAACTGTGTTATAGAGTGTTGTACTACATTTCAGTGAAGTGTAAGGCTTTCCAAAGCTGCCCAACGTGTTTCTTTCTCTATTTCAATGGTATTCTGCCTTGTATACACACATTTACCACTCTAGTCTCCTTTAAGTAAAGAATATAGGATTCATACAGTGTTTCATGTGATGTTAACTGGAATTAAGGGTTTCCCTTATCTTAGCTACCTTTTCTACACTAAGAACTGACTTGGAGATTCTCTTTCAGCTGTTCTAAACAAGTTCTCATCTGTTTACAGTCATTTTCACTGAATTATTCATGTTTTCATGTAGTTTCCTATATTCAGCCTTCTGGTCCAAGAATAAGCTTTGCCCACTTTATCAAACAACTTCCTACACACTGTTATGAACTGAGGGAGCTAGGGAACATTGTCTCTCAACTGTGTTATAGAGTGTAGTACTACATTTCAGTGAAGTGTAAGGCTTTCCAAAGCTGCCGAACGTGTTTCTTTCTCTATTTCAATGGTATTCTGCCTTGTATAACACACATTTACCACTCTAGTCTCCTTTAAGTAAAGCATATAGGATTCATACAGTGTTTCATGTGATCTTAACTCGAATTAAGGATTTCCCTTATGTTAGCTACCTTTTCTACACTAAGAACTGACTTGGAGATTCTCTTTCAGCTTTTATAAACAAGTTCTCATCTGTTTACCGTCATTTTCACTGAATTATTCATGTTTTCATGTAGTTTCCTATATTCTGCCTTCTGGCCCAAGTATAAGCTTTGCCCACTTTATCAAACACCTTCCTACACACTGTTATGAACTGAGGCAGCTCGGGAACATTGTCTCTCAACTGTGTTATAGAGTGTAGTACTACATTTCAGTGAAGTGTAAGGCTTTCCAGAGCTGCCGAATGTGTTTCTTTCTCTATTTCAATGGTATTCTGCCTTGTATAACACACATTTACCACTCTAGTCTCCTTTAAGTAAAGAATATAGGATTCATACAGTGTTTCATGTGATCTTAACTGGAATTAAGGATTTCCCTTATCTTACCTACCTTTTCTACACTAAGAACTGACTTGGAGGTTCTCTTTCAGCTGTTCTAAACAAGTTTTCATCTGTTTACAGTCATTTTTAGTGAATTATTCATGTTTTCATGTAGTTTCCTATATTCTGCCTTCTGGCCCAAGTATAAGCTTTGCCCACTTTATCAAACAACTTCCTACACACTGTTATGAACTGAGGCAGCTCGGGAACATTGTCTTTCAACTGTGTTATAGAGTGTAGTACTACATTTCAGTGAAGTGTAAGGCTTTCCAAAGCTGCCGAACGTGTTTCTTTCTCTATTTCAATGGTATTCTGCCTTGCATAACACACATTTACCACTCTAGTCTACTTTAAGTAAACAATATAGGATTCATACAGTGTTTGATGTTATCTTAACTCGAATTAAAGATTTCCCTTATCTTAGCTACCTTTTCTACATTAAGAACTGACTTGGAGATTCTCTTTCAGCTGTTCTAAACAAGTTCTCATCTGTTTACAGTCATTTTCACTGAATTATTCATGTTTTCATGTAGTTTCCTATATTCTGCCTTCTGGTCAAAGTGTAAGCTTTGCCCACTTTATCAATCAACTTCCTACACACTGTTATGAACTGAGGGAGCTAGGGAACATTGTCTCTCAACTGTGTTATAGAGTGTAGTACTACATTTCAGTGAAGTGTAAGCCTTTCCAAAGCTGCCGAACGTGTTTCTTTCTCTATTTCAATGGTATTCTGCCTTGTATAACACACATTTACCACTCTAGTCTCCTTTAAGTAATGAATATAGGATTCATACAGTGTTTGATGTTATCTAAACTAGAATTAAGGATTTCCCTTATCTTAGCTACCTTTTCTACACTAAGAACTGACTTGGAGATTCTCTTTTTTCTGTTCTAAATTAGTTCTCATCCGTTTACAGTCATTTTCAGTGAATTATTTATGTTTTCATGTAGTTTCCTATATTCTTCCTTCTGGCCCAAGTATAAGCTTGCCCACTTTATCAAACAACTTCCTACACACTGTTATGAACTGAGGCAGCTCGGGAACATTGTCTCTCAACTGTGTTATAGAGTGTAGTACTACATTTCAGTGAAGTGTAAGGCTTTCCAAAGCTGCCGAACGTGTTTCTTTCTCTATTTCAATGGTATTCTGCCTTGTATAACACACATTTACCACTCTAGTCTCCTTTACGTAAAGCATATAGGATTCATACAGTGTTTCATGTGATCTTAAATGGAATTAAGGATTTCCCTTATGTTAGCTACCTTTTCTACACTAAGAACTGACTTGGAGATTCTCTTTCAGCTTTTCTAAACAAGTTCTCATCTGTTTACAGTCATTTTCACTGAATTATTCATGTTTTCATGTAGTTTCCTATATTCTGCCTTCTGGCCCAAGTATAAGCTTTGCCCTCTTTATCAAACAACTTCCTAAACACTGTTATGAACTGAGGGAGCTAGGGAACATTGTCTCTCAACTGTGTTATAGAGTGTAGTACTGCATTTCAGTGAAGTGTAAGACTTTCCAAAGCTGCCGAACGTGTTTCTTTCTCTATTTCAATGGTATTCTACCTTGTATAACACACATTTACCACTCTAGTCTCCTTTATGTAAAGAATATAGGATTCATACAGTGTTTCATGTGATCTTAACTCGAATTAAGGATTTCCCGGATCTTTGCTAACTTTTCTACACTAATAACTGACTTGGAGAATCTCTTTCAGCTGTTCTAAACAAGTTCTCAACTGTTTACAGTCATTTACACTGAATTATTCATATTTTCATGTAGTTTCCTCTATTCTGCCTTCTGGTCCAAGAATAAGCTTTGCCCACTTTATCAAACAACTTCCTACACACTGTTATGAACTGAGGGAGCTAGGGAACATTGTCTCTCAACTGTGTTATAGAGTGTAGTACTACATTTCAGTGAAGTGTAAGGCTTTCCAAACCTGCCGAACGTGTTTCTTTCTGAATTTCAATGGTATTCTGCCTTGTATAACACACATTTACCACTCTAGTCTCCTTTAAGTAAAGCATATAGGATTCATACAGTGTTTCATGTGATCTTAACTGGAATTAAGGATTTCCCTTATGTTAGCTACCTTTTCTACACTAAGAACTGCATTGGAGATTCTCTTTCAGCTGTTCTAAACATGTTCTCATCTGTTTACAGTCATTTTCACTGAATTATTCATGTTTTCATGTAGTTTCCTATATTCTTCCTTCTGGCCCAAGTATAAGCTTGCCCACTTTATCAAACAACTTCCTACACACTGTTATGAACTGAGGCAGCTCGGGAACATTGTCTCTCAACTGTGTTATAGAGTGTAGTACTACATTTCAGTGAAGTATAAGGCTTTCCAAAGCTGCCGAACGTGTTTCTTTCTCTATTTCAATGGTATTCTGCCTTGTATAACACACATTTACCACTCTAGTCTCCTTTAAGTAAAGCATATAGGATTCATACAGTGTTTCATGTGATCTTAAATGGAATTAAGGATTTCCCTTATGTTAGCTACCTTTTCTACACTAAGAACTGACTTGGAGATTCTCTTTCAGCTTTTCTAAACAAGTTCTCATCTGTTTACAGTCATTTTCACTGAATTATTCATGTTTTCATGTAGTTTCCTATATTCTGCCTTCTGGCCCAAGTATAAGCTTTGCCCTCTTTATCAAACAACTTCCTACACACTGTTATGAACTGAGGGAGCTAGGGAACATTGTCTCTCAACTGTGTTATAGAGTGTAGTACTGCATTTCAGTGAAGTGTAAGACTTTCCAAAGCTGCCGAACGTGTTTCTTTCTCTATTTCAATGGTATTCTACCTTGTATAACACACATTTACCACTCTAGTCTCCTTTATGTAAAGAATATAGGATTCATACAGTGTTTCATGTGATCTTAACTCGAATTAAGGATTTCCCGGATCTTTGCTAACTTTTCTACACTAATAACTGACTTGGAGAATCTCTTTCAGCTGTTCTAAACAAGTTCTCAACTGTTTACAGTCATTTACACTGAATTATTCATATTTTCATGTAGTTTCCTCTATTCTGCCTTCTGGTCCAAGAATAAGCTTTGCCCACTTTATCAAACAATTTCCTACACACTGTTATGAACTGAGGGAGCTAGGGAACATTGTCTCTCAACTGTGTTATAGAGTGTAGTACTACATTTCAGTGAAGTGTAAGCCTTTCCAAAGCTGCCGAACGTGTTTCTTTCTCTATTTCAATGGTATTCTGCCTTGTATAACACACATTTACCACTCTAGTCTCCTTTAAGTAATGAATATAGGATTCATACAGTGTTTGATGTTATCTAAACTAGAATTAAGGATTTCCCTTATCTTAGCTACCTTTTCTACACTAAGAACTGACTTGGAGATTCTCTTTTTTCTGTTCTAAATTAGTTCTCATCCGTTTACAGTCATTTTCAGTGAATTATTCATGTTTTCATGTAGTTTCCTATATTCTTCCTTCTGGCCCAAGTATAAGCTTGCCCACTTTATCAAACAACTTCCTACACACTGTTATGAACTGAGGCAGCTCGGGAACATTGTCTCTCAACTGTGTTATAGAGTGTAGTACTACATTTCAGTGAAGTGTAAGGCTTTCCAAAGCTGCCGAACGTGTTTCTTTCTCTATTTCAATGGTATTCTGCCTTGTATAACACACATTTACCACTCTAGTCTCCTTTACGTAAAGCATATAGGATTCATACAGTGTTTCATGTGATCTTAAATGGAATTAAGGATTTCCCTTATGTTAGCTACCTTTTCTACACTAAGAACTGACTTGGAGATTCTCTTTCAGCTTTTCTAAACAAGTTCTCATCTGTTTACAGTCATTTTCACTGAATTATTCATGTTTTCATGTAGTTTCCTATATTCTGCCTTCTGGCCCAAGTATAAGCTTTGCCCTCTTTATCAAACAACTTCCTAAACACTGTTATGAACTGAGGGAGCTAGGGAACATTGTCTCTCAACTGTGTTATAGAGTGTAGTACTGCATTTCAGTGAAGTGTAAGACTTTCCAAAGCTGCCGAACGTGTTTCTTTCTCTATTTCAATGGTATTCTACCTTGTATAACACACATTTACCACTCTAGTCTCCTTTATGTAAAGAATATAGGATTCATACAGTGTTTCATGTGATCTTAACTCGAATTAAGGATTTCCCGGATCTTTGCTAACTTTTCTACACTAATAACTGACTTGGAGAATCTCTTTCAGCTGTTCTAAACAAGTTCTCAACTGTTTACAGTCATTTACACTGAATTATTCATATTTTCATGTAGTTTCCTCTATTCTGCCTTCTGGTCCAAGAATAAGCTTTGCCCACTTTATCAAACAACTTCCTACACACTGTTATGAACTGAGGGAGCTAGGGAACATTGTCTCTCAACTGTGTTATAGAGTGTAGTACTACATTTCAGTGAAGTGTAAGGCTTTCCAAACCTGCCGAACGTGTTTCTTTCTGAATTTCAATGGTATTCTGCCTTGTATAACACACATTTACCACTCTAGTCTCCTTTAAGTAAAGCATATAGGATTCATACAGTGTTTCATGTGATCTTAACTGGAATTAAGGATTTCCCTTATGTTAGCTACCTTTTCTACACTAAGAACTGCATTGGAGATTCTCTTTCAGCTGTTCTAAACATGTTCTCATCTGTTTACAGTCATTTTCACTGAATTATTGATGTTTTCATGTAGTTTCCTATATTCTTCCTTCTGGCCCAAGTATAAGCTTGCCCACTTTATCAAACAACTTCCTACACACTGTTATGAACTGAGGCAGCTCGGGAACATTGTCTCTCAACTGTGTTATAGAGTGTAGTACTACATTTCAGTGAAGTATAAGGCTTTCCAAAGCTGCCGAACGTGTTTCTTTCTCTATTTCAATGGTATTCTGCCTTGTATAACACACATTTACCACTCTAGTCTCCTTTAAGTAAAGCATATAGGATTCATACAGTGTTTCATGTGATCTTAAATGGAATTAAGGATTTCCCTTATGTTAGCTACCTTTTCTACACTAAGAACTGACTTGGAGATTCTCTTTCAGCTTTTCTAAACAAGTTCTCATCTGTTTACAGTCATTTTCACTGAATTATTCATGTTTTCATGTAGTTTCCTATATTCTGCCTTCTGGCCCAAGTATAAGCTTTGCCCTCTTTATCAAACAACTTCCTACACACTGTTATGAACTGAGGGAGCTAGGGAACATTGTCTCTCAACTGTGTTATAGAGTGTAGTACTGCATTTCAGTGAAGTGTAAGACTTTCCAAAGCTGCCGAACGTGTTTCTTTCTCTATTTCAATGGTATTCTACCTTGTATAACACACATTTACCACTCTAGTCTCCTTTATGTAAAGAATATAGGATTCATACAGTGTTTCATGTGATCTTAACTCGAATTAAGGATTTCCCGGATCTTTGCTAACTTTTCTACACTAATAACTGACTTGGAGAATCTCTTTCAGCTGTTCTAAACAAGTTCTCAACTGTTTACAGTCATTTACACTGAATTATTCATATTTTCATGTAGTTTCCTCTATTCTGCCTTCTGGTCCAAGAATAAGCTTTGCCCACTTTATCAAACAATTTCCTACACACTGTTATGAACTGAGGGAGCTAGGGAACATTGTCTCTCAACTGTGTTATAGAGTGTAGTACTACATTTCAGTGAAGTGTAAGGCTTTCCAAAGCTGCCGAACGTGTTTCTTTCTGAATTTCAATGGTATTCTGCCTTGTATAACACACATTTACCACTCTAGTCTCCTTTAAGTAAAGCATATAGGATTCATACAGTGTTTCATGTGATCTTAACTGGAATTAAGGATTTCCCTTATGTTAGCTACCTTTTCTACACTAAGAACTGCATTGGAGATTCTCTTTCAGCTGTTCTAAACATGTTCTCATCTGTTTACAGTCATTTTCACTGAATTATTCATGTTTTCATGTAGTTTCCTATATTCTTCCTTCTGGCCCAAGTATAAGCTTGCCCACTTTATCAAACAACTTCCTACACACTGTTATGAACTGAGGCAGCTCGGGAACATTGTCTCTCAACTGTGTTATAGAGTGTAGTACTACATTTCAGTGAAGTGTAAGGCTTTCCAAAGCTGCCGAACGTGTTTCTTTCTCTATTTCAATGGTATTCTGCCTTGCATAACACACATTTACCACTCTAGTCTACTTTAAGTAAACAATATAGGATTCATAGAGTGTTTGATGTTATCTTAACTCGAATTAAGGATTTCCCTTATCTTAGCTACCTTTTCTACATTAAGAACTGACTTGGAGATTCTCTTTCAGCTGTTCTAAACAAGTTCTCATCTGTTTACAGTCATTTTCACTGAATTATTCATGTTTTCATGTAGTTTCCTATATTCTGCCTTCTGGTCAAAGTGTAAGCTTTGCCCACTTTATCAAACAACTTCCTACACACTGTTATGAACTGAGGGAGCTAGGGAACATTGTCTCTCAACTGTGTTATAGAGTGTAGTACTACATTTCAGTGAAGTGTAAGCCTTTCCAAAGCTGCCGAACGTGTTTCTTTCTCTATTTCAATGGTATTCTGCCTTGTATAACACACATTTACCACTCTAGTCTCCTTTAAGTAATGAATATAGGATTCATACAGTGTTTGATGTTATCTAAACTAGAATTAAGGATTTCCCTTATCTTAGCTACCTTTTCTACACTAAGAACTGCCTTGGAGATTCTCTTTCAGCTGTTCTAAACATGTTCTCATCTGTTTACAGTCATTTTCACTGAATTATTCATGTTTTCATGTAGTTTCCTATATTCTTCCTTCTGGCCCAAGTATAAGCTTGCCCACTTTATCAAACAACTTCCTACACACTGTTATGAACTGAGGCAGCTCGGGAACATTGTCTCTCAACTGTGTTATAGAGTGTAGTACTACATTTCAGTGAAGTGTAAGGCTTTCCAAAGCTGCCGAACGTGTTTCTTTCTCTATTTCAATGGTATTCTGCCTTGTATAACACACATTTACCACTCTAGTCTCCTTTAAGTAAAGCATATAGGATTCATACAGTGTTTCATGTGATCTTAACTCGAATTAAGGATTTCCCTTATCTTACCTACCTTTTCTACACTAAGAACTGACTTGGAGGTTCTCTTTCAGCTGTTCTAAACAAGTTTTCATCTGTTTACAGTCATTTTTAGTGAATTATTCATGTTTTCATGTAGTTTCCTATATTCTGCCTTCTGGCCCAAGTATAAGCTTTGCCCACTTTATCAAACAACTTCCTACACACTGTTATGAAGTGAGGGAGCTAGGGAACATTGTCTCTCAACTGTGTTATAGAGTGTAGTACTACATTTCAGTGAAGTGTAAGCCTTTCCAAAGCTGTCGAACGTGTTTCTTTCTCTATTTCAATGGTATTCTGCCTTGTATACACACATTTACCACACTAGTCTCCTTTAAGTAAAGCATATAGGATTCATACAGTGTTAAGAGTGATCTTAACTGGAATTAAGGATTTCCCTTATGTTAGCTACCTTTTCTACACTAAGAACTGACTTGGAGATTCTCTTTCAGCTTTTCTAAACAAGTTCTCATCTGTTTACAGTCATTTTGACTGAATTATTCATGTTTTCATGTAGTTTCCTATATTCTGCCTTCTGGCCCAAGTATAAGCTTTGCCCACTTTATCAAACACCTTCCTACACACTGTTATGAACTGAGGCAGCTAGGGAACATTGTCTCTCAACTGTGTTATAGAGTGTAGTACTACATTTCAGTGAAGTGTAAGGCTTTCCAGAGCTGCCGAACGTGTTTCTTTCTCTATTTCAATGGTATTCTGCCTTGTATAAAACACATTTACCACTCTAGTCTCCTTTAAGTAAAGAATATAGGATTCATACAGTGTTTCATGTGATCTTAACTGGAATTAAGGATTTCCCTTATCTTACCTACCTTTTCTACATTAAGAACTGACTTGGAGGTTCTCTTTCAGCTGTTCTAAACAAGTTTTCATCTGTTTACAGTCATTTTTAGTGAATTATTCATGTTTTCATGTAGTTTCCTATATTCTGCCTTCTGGCCCAAGTATAAGCTTTGCCCACTTTATCAAACAACTTCCTACACACTGTTATGAACTGAGGGAGCTAGGGAACATTGTCTCTCAACTGTGTTATAGAGTGTAGTACTACATTTCAGTGAAGTGTAAGCCTTTCCAAAGCTGCCGAACGTGTTTCTTTCTCTATTTCAATGGTATTCTGCCTTGTATAACACACTTTTACCACTCTAATCTCCTTTAAGTAATGAATATAGGATTCATACAGTGTTTGATGTTATCTAAACTAGAATTAAGGATTTCCCTTATCTTAGCTACATTTTCTACACTAAGAACTGACTTGGAGATTCTCTTTTTTCTGTTCTAAACAAGTTCTCATCTGTTTGCAGTCATTTTCTCTGAATTATTCATGTTTTCATGTAGTTTCCTATATTCTGCCTTCTGGCCCATGTATAAGCTTTGCCCACTTTATCAAACAACTTCCTACACACTGTTATGAACTGAGGCAGCTCGGGAACATTGTCTCTCAACTGTGTCATAGAGTGTAGTACTACATTTCAGTGAAGTGTAAGCCTTTCCAAAGCTGTCGAACGTGTTTCTTTCTCTATTTCAATGGTATTCTGCCTTGTATACACACATTTACCACACTAGTCTCCTTTAAGTAAAGCATATAGGATTCATACAGTGTTAAGAGTGATCTTAACTGGAATTAAGGATTTCCCTTATGTTAGCTACCTTTTCTACACTAAGAACTGACTTGGAGATTCTCTTTCAGCTTTTCTAAACAAGTTCTCATCTGTTTACAGTCATTTTCACTGAATTATTCATGTTTTCATGTAGTTTCCTATATTCTGCCTTCTGGCCCAAGTATAAGCTTTGCCCACTTTATCAAACACCTTCCTACACACTGTTATGAACTGAGGCAGCTAGGGAACATTGTCTCTCAACTGTGTTATAGAGTGTAGTACTACATTTCAGTGAAGTGTAAGGCTTTCCAGAGCTGCCGAACGTGTTTCTTTCTCTATTTCAATGGTATTCTGCCTTGTATAAAACACATTTACCACTCTAGTCTCCTTTAAGTAAAGAATATAGGATTCATACAGTGTTTCATGTGATCTTAACTGGAATTAAGGATTTCCCTTATCTTACCTACCTTTTCTACACTAAGAACTGACTTGGAGGTTCTCTTTCAGCTGTTCTAAACAAGTTTTCATCTGTTTACAGTCATTTTTAGTGAATTATTCATGTTTTCATGTAGTTTCCTATATTCTGCCTTCTGGCCCAAGTATAAGCTTTGCCCACTTTATCAAACAACTTCCTACACACTGTTATGAACTGAGGGAGCTAGGGAACATTGTCTCTCAACTGTGTTATAGAGTGTAGTACTACATTTCAGTGAAGTGTAAGCCTTTCCAAAGCTGTCGAACGTGTTTCTTTCTCTATTTCAATGGTATTCTGCCTTGTATACACACATTTACCACACTAGTCTAGTTAAGTAAAGAACATAGGATTCATACAGTGTTTCATGTGATCTTACCTGGAATTAAGGATTCCCCTTATGTTAGCTACCTTTTCTACACTAAGAACTGACTTGGAGATTCTCTTTCAGCTTTTCTAAACAAGTTCTCATCTGTTTACAGTCATTTTCACTGAATTATTCATGTTTTCATGTAGTTTCCTATATTCTGCCTTCTGGCCCAAGTATAAGCTTTGCCCACTTTATCAAACAACTTCCTACACACTGTTATGAACTGAGGCAGCTCGGGAACATTGTCTCTCAACTGTGTTATAGAGTGAAGTACTACATTTCAGTGAAGTGTAAGGCTTTCCAAAGCTGATGAACGTGTTTCTTTCTCTATTTCAATGGTATTCTGCCTTGTATAACACACATTTACCACTCTAGTCTCCTTTAAGTAAACAATATAGGATTCATACAGTGTTTGATGTTATCTTAACTCGAATTAAGGATTTCCCTTATCTTAGCTACCTTTTCTACATTAAGAACTGACTTGGAGATTCTCTTCCAGCTGTTCTAAACAAGTTCTCATCTGTTTACAGTCATTTTCACTGAATTATTCATGTTTTCATGTAGTTTCCTATATTCTGCCTTCTGGTCAAAGTGTAAGCTTTGCCCACTTTATCAAACAACTTCCTACACACTGTTATGAACTGAGGGAGCTAGGGAACATTGTCTCTCAACTGTGTTATAGAGTGTAGTACTACATTTCAGTGAAGTGTAAGCCTTTCCAAAGCTGCCGAACGTGTTTCTTTCTCTATTTCAATGGTATTCTGCCTTGTATAACACACATTTACCACTCTAGTCTCCTTTAAGTAATGAATATAGGATTCATACAGTGTTTGATGTTATCTAAACTAGAATTAAGGATTTCCCTTATCTTACCTACCTTTTCTACACTAAGAACTGACTTGGAGGTTCTCTTTCAGCTGTTCTAAACAAGTTTTCATCTGTTTACAGTCATTTTTAGTGAATTATTCATGTTTTCATGTAGTTTCCTATATTCTGCCTTCTGGCCCAAGTATAAGCTTTGCCCACTTTATCAAACAACTTCCTACACACTGTTATGAACTGAGGGAGCTAGGGAACATTGTTTCTCAACTGTGTTATAGAGTGTAGTACTACATTTCAGTGAAGTGTAAGCCTTTCCAAAGCTGCCGAACGTGTTTCTTTCTCTATTTCAATGGTATTCTGCCTTGTATAACACACTTTTACCACTCTAATCTCCTTTAAGTAATGAATATAGGATTCATACAGTGTTTGATGTTATCTAAACTAGAATTAAGGATTTCCCTTATCTTAGCTACATTTTCTACACTAAGAACTGACTTGGAGATTCTCTTTTTTCTGTTCTAAACAAGTTCTCATCTGTTTGCAGTCATTTTCTCTGAATTATTCATGTTTTCATGTAGTTTCCAATATTCTGCCTTCTGGCCCATGTATAAGCTTTGCCCACTTTATCAAACAACTTCCTACACACTGTTATGAACTGAGGCAGCTCGGGAACATTGTCTCTCAACTGTGTCATAGAGTGTAGTACTACATTTCAGTGAAGTGTAAGGCTTTCCAAAGCTGCCGAACGTGTTTCTTTCTCTATTTCAATGGTATTCTGCCTTGTATAACACACATTTACCACTCTAGTCTCCTTTAAGTAAAGCATATAGGATTCATACAGTGTTTCATGTGATCTTAACTGGAATTAAGGATTTCCCTTATGTTAGCTACCTTTTCTACACTAAGAACTAACTTGGAGATTCTCTTTCAGCTTTTCTAAACAAGTTCTCATCTGTTTACAGTCATTTTCACTGAATTATTCATGTTTTCATGTAGTTTCCTATATTCTGCCTTCTGGCCCAAGTATAAGCTTTGCCCACTTTATCAAACACCTTCCTACACACTGTTATGAACTGAGGCAGCTAGGGAACATTGTCTCTCAACTGTGTTATAGAGTGTAGTACTACATTTCAGTGAAGTGTAAGGCTTTCCAGAGCTGCCGAACGTGTTTCTTTCTATATTTCAATGGTATTCTGCCTTGTATAACACACATTTACCACTCTAGTCTCCTTTAAGTAAAGAATATAGGATTCATACAGTGTTTCATGTGATCTTAACTGGAATTAAGGATTTCCCTTATCTTACCTACCTTTTCTACACTAAGAACTGACTTGGAGATTCTCTTTAATCTTTTATAAACAAGTTCTCATCTGTTTACAGTGATTTTCACTGAATTATTCATATTTTCATGTAGTTTCCTATATTCTGCCTTCTGGCCCAAGTATAAGCTTTGCCCACTTTATCAAACAACTTCCTACACACTGTTATGAACTGAGGCAGCTAGGGAACATTGTCTCTCAACTGTGTTATAGAGTGTAGTACTACATTTCAGTGAAGTGTAAGCCTTTCCAAAGCTGCCGAACGTGTTTCTTTCTCTATTTCAATGGTATTCTGCCTTGTATAACACACATTTACCACTCTAATCTCCTTTAAGTAATGAATATAGGATTCATACAGTGTTTGATGTTATCTAAACTAGAATTAAGGATTTCCCTTATCTTAGCTACATTTTCTACACTAAGAACTGACTTGGAGATTCTCTTTTTTCTGTTCTAAATTAGTTCTCATCCGTTTACAGTCATTTTCAGTGAATTATTCATGTTTTCATGTAGTTGTCTATATTCTGCCTTCTGGCCCAAGTATAAGCTTTGCCCACTTTATCAAACAACTTCCTACACACTGTTATGAACTGAGGGAGCTAGGGAACATTGTCTCTCAACTGTGTTATAGAGTGTAGTACTACATTTCAGTGAAGTGTAAGGCTTTCCAAAGCTGCCGAACGTGTTTCTTTCTGTATTTCAATGGTATTCTGCCTTGTATAACACACATTTACCACTCTAGTCTCCTTTAAGTAAAGCATATAGGATTCATACAGTGTTTCCTGTGATCTTAACTGGAATTAAGGATTTCCCTTATGTTAGCTACCTTTTCTACACTAAGAACTGACTTGGAGGTTCTCTTTCAGCTGTTCTAAACAAGTTTTCATCTGTTTACAGTCATTTTTAGTGAATTATTCATGTTTTCATGTAGTTTCCTATATTCTGCCTTCTGGCCCAAGTATAAGCTTTGCCCACTTTATCAAACAACTTCCTACACACTGTTATGAACTGAGGGAGCTAGGGAACATTGTTTCTCAACTGTGTTATAGAGTGTAGTACTACATTTCAGTGAAGTGTAAGCCTTTCCAAAGCTGCCGAACGTGTTTCTTTCTCTATTTCAATGGTATTCTGCCTTGTATAACACACTTTTACCACTCTAATCTCCTTTAAGTAATGAATATAGGATTCATACAGTGTTTGATGTTATCTAAACTAGAATTAAGGATTTCCCTTATCTTAGCTACATTTTCTACACTAAGAACTGACTTGGAGATTCTCTTTTTTCTGTTCTAAACAAGTTCTCATCTGTTTGCAGTCATTTTCTCTGAATTATTCATGTTTTCATGTAGTTTCCTATATTCTGCCTTCTGGCCCATGTATAAGCTTTGCCCACTTTATCAAACAACTTCCTACACACTGTTATGAACTGAGGCAGCTCGGGAACATTGTCTCTCAACTGTGTCATAGAGTGTAGTACTACATTTCAGTGAAGTGTAAGCCTTTCCAAAGCTGTCGAACGTGTTTCTTTCTCTATTTCAATGGTATTCTGCCTTGTATACACACATTTACCACACTAGTCTCCTTTAAGTAAAGCATATAGGATTCATACAGTGTTAAGAGTGATCTTAACTGGAATTAAGGATTTCCCTTATGTTAGCTACCTTTTCTACACTAAGAACTGACTTGGAGATTCTCTTTCAGCTTTTCTAAACAAGTTCTCATCTGTTTACAGTCATTTTCACTGAATTATTCATGTTTTCATGTAGTTTCCTATATTCTGCCTTCTGGCCCAAGTATAAGCTTTGCCCACTTTATCAAACACCTTCCTACACACTGTTATGAACTGAGGCAGCTAGGGAACATTGTCTCTCAACTGTGTTATAGAGTGTAGTACTACATTTCAGTGAAGTGTAAGGCTTTCCAGAGCTGCCGAACGTGTTTCTTTCTCTATTTCAATGGTATTCTGCCTTGTATAAAACACATTTACCACTCTAGTCTCCTTTAAGTAAAGAATATAGGATTCATACAGTGTTTCATGTGATCTTAACTGGAATTAAGGATTTCCCTTATCTTACCTACCTTTTCTACACTAAGAACTGACTTGGAGGTTCTCTTTCAGCTGTTCTAAACAAGTTTTCATCTGTTTACAGTCATTTTTAGTGAATTATTCATGTTTTCATGTAGTTTCCTATATTCTGCCTTCTGGCCCAAGTATAAGCTTTGCCCACTTTATCAAACAACTTCCTACACACTGTTATGAACTGAGGGAGCTAGGGAACATTGTCTCTCAACTGTGTTATAGAGTGTAGTACTACATTTCAGTGAAGTGTAAGCCTTTCCAAAGCTGTCGAACGTGTTTCTTTCTCTATTTCAATGGTATTCTGCCTTGTATACACACATTTACCACACTAGTCTAGTTAAGTAAAGAACATAGGATTCATACAGTGTTTCATGTGATCTTACCTGGAATTAAGGATTCCCCTTATGTTAGCTACATTTTCTACACTAAGAACTGACTTGGAGATTCTCTTTCAGCTTTTCTAAACAAGTTCTCATCTGTTTACAGTCATTTTCACTGAATTATTCATGTTTTCATGTAGTTTCCTATATTCTGCCTTCTGGCCCAAGTAGAAGCTTTGCCCACTTTATCAAACAACTTCCTACACACTGTTATGAACTGAGGCAGCTCGGGAACATTGTCTCTCAACTGTGTTATAGAGTGAAGTACTACATTTCAGTGAAGTGTAAGGCTTTCCAAAGCTGATGAACGTGTTTCTTTCTCTATTTCAATGGTATTCTGCCTTGTATAACACACATTTACCACTCTAGTCTCCTTTAAGTAAACAATATAGGATTCATACAGTGTTTGATGTTATCTTAACTCGAATTAAGGATTTCCCTTATCTTAGCTACCTTTTCTACATTAAGAACTGACTTGGAGATTCTCTTCCAGCTGTTCTAAACAAGTTCTCATCTGTTTACAGTCATTTTCACTGAATTATTCATGTTTTCATGTAGTTTCCTATATTCTGCCTTCTGGTCAAAGTGTAAGCTTTGCCCACTTTATCCAACAACTTCCTACACACTGTTATGAACTGAGGGAGCTAGGGAACATTGTCTCTCAACTGTGTTATAGAGTGTAGTACTACATTTCAGTGAAGTGTAAGCCTTTCCAAAGCTGCCGAACGTGTTTCTTTCTCTATTTCAATGGTATTCTGCCTTGTATAACACACATTTACCACTCTAGTCTCCTTTAAGTAATGAATATAGGATTCATACAGTGTTTGATGTTATCTAAACTAGAATTAAGGATTTCCCTTATCTTACCTACCTTTTCTACACTAAGAACTGACTTGGAGGTTCTCTTTCAGCTGTTCTAAACAAGTTTTCATCTGTTTACAGTCATTTTTAGTGAATTATTCATGTTTTCATGTAGTTTCCTATATTCTGCCTTCTGGCCCAAGTATAAGCTTTGCCCACTTTATCAAACAACTTCCTACACACTGTTATGAACTGAGGGAGCTAGGGAACATTGTTTCTCAACTGTGTTATAGAGTG
Organism: Pipistrellus hanaki; assembly: GCF_964339955.1. Taxonomy (NCBI): domain Eukaryota; kingdom Metazoa; phylum Chordata; class Mammalia; order Chiroptera; family Vespertilionidae; genus Pipistrellus; species Pipistrellus hanaki. The sequence continues at coordinate 98,736,002 of NC_140507.1, read as the reverse complement.
TAGTACTACATTTCAGTGAAGTGTAAGCCTTTCCAAAGCTGCCGAACGTGTTTCTTTCTCTATTTCAATGGTATTCTGCCTTGTATAACACACTTTTACCACTCTAATCTCCTTTAAGTAATGAATATAGGATTCATACAGTGTTTGATGTTATCTAAACTAGAATTAAGGATTTCCCTTATCTTAGCTACATTTTCTACACTAAGAACTGACTTGGAGATTCTCTTTTTTCTGTTCTAAACAAGTTCTCATCTGTTTGCAGTCATTTTCTCTGAATTATTCATGTTTTCATGTAGTTTCCTATATTCTGCCTTCTGGCCCATGTATAAGCTTTGCCCACTTTATCAAACAACTTCCTACACACTGTTATGAACTGAGGCAGCTCGGGAACATTGTCTCTCAACTGTGTCATAGAGTGTAGTACTACATTTCAGTGAAGTGTAAGGCTTTCCAAAGCTGCCGAACGTGTTTCTTTCTCTATTTCAATGGTATTCTGCCTTGTATAACACACATTTACCACTCTAGTCTCCTTTAAGTAAAGCATATAGGATTCATACAGTGTTTCATGTGATCTTAACTGGAATTAAGGATTTCCCTTATGTTAGCTACCTTTTCTACACTAAGAACTAACTTGGAGATTCTCTTTCAGCTTTTCTAAACAAGTTCTCATCTGTTTACAGTCATTTTCACTGAATTATTCATGTTTTCATGTAGTTTCCTATATTGTGCCTTCTGGCCCAAGTATAAGCTTTGCCCACTTTATCAAACACCTTCCTACACACTGTTATGAACTGAGGCAGCTAGGGAACATTGTCTCTCAACTGTGTTATAGAGTGTAGTACTACATTTCAGTGAAGTGTAAGGCTTTCCAGAGCTGCCGAACGTGTTTCTTTCTATATTTCAATGGTATTCTGCCTTGTATAACACACATTTACCACTCTAGTCTTCTTTAAGTAAAGAATATAGGATTCATACAGTGTTTCATGTGATCTTAACTGGAATTAAGGATTTCCCTTATCTTACCTACCTTTTCTACACTAAGAACTGACTTGGAGATTCTCTTTAATCTTTTATAAACAAGTTCTCATCTGTTTACAGTGATTTTCACTGAATTATTCATATTTTCATGTAGTTTCCTATATTCTGCCTTCTGGCCCAAGTATAAGCTTTGCCCACTTTATCAAACAACTTCCTACACACTGTTATGAACTGAGGCAGCTAGGGAACATTGTCTCTCAACTGTGTTATAGAGTGTAGTACTACATTTCAGTGAAGTGTAAGCCTTTCCAAAGCTGCCGAACGTGTTTCTTTCTCTATTTCAATGGTATTCTGCCTTGTATAACACACATTTACCACTCTAATCTCCTTTAAGTAATGAATATAGGATTCATACAGTGTTTGATGTTATCTAAACTAGAATTAAGGATTTCCCTTATCTTAGCTACATTTTCTACACTAAGAACTGACTTGGAGATTCTCTTTTTTCTGTTCTAAATTAGTTCTCATCCGTTTACAGTCATTTTCAGTGAATTATTCATGTTTTCATGTAGTTGTCTATATTCTGCCTTCTGGCCCAAGTATAAGCTTTGCCCACTTTATCAAACAACTTCCTACACACTGTTATGAACTGAGGGAGCTAGGGAACGTTGTCTCTCAACTGTGTTATAGAGTGTAGTACTACATTTCAGTGAAGTGTAAGCCTTTCCAAAGCTGTCGAACGTGTTTCTTTCTCTATTTCAATGGTATTCTGCCTTGTATACACACATTTACCACACTAGTCTCCTTTAAGTAAAGAACGTAGGATTCATACAGTGTTTCATGTGATCTTAACTGGAATTAAGGATTTCCCTTATGTTAGCTACCTTTTCTACACTAAGAACTGACTTGGAGATTCTCTTTCAGCTTTTCTAAACAAGTTCTCATCTGTTTACAGTGATTTTCACTGAATTATTCATGTTTTCATGTAGTTTCCTATATTCTGCCTTCTGGCCCAAGTATAAGCTTTGCCCACTTTATCAAACAACTTCCTACACACTGTTATGAACTGAGGCAGCTAGGGAACATTGTCTCTCAACTGTGTTATAGAGTGTAGTACTACATTTCAGTGAAGTGTAAGGCTTTCCAGAGCTGCCGAAGGTGTTTCTTTCTCTATTTCAATGGTATTCTGCCTTGTATAACACACATTTACCACTCTAGTCTCCTTTAAGTAAAGAATATAGGATTCATACAGTGTTTCCTGTGATCTTAACTGGAATTAAGGATTTCCCTTATCTTACCTACCTTTTCTACACTAAGAACTGACTTGGAGATTCTCTTTCAGCTGTTCTAAACAAGTTTTCATCTGTTTACAGTCATTTTTAGTGAATTATTCATGTTTTCATGTAGTTTCCTATATTCTGCCTTCTGGCCCAAGTATAAGCTTTGCCCACTTTATCAAACACCTTCCTACACACTGTTATGAACTGAGGCAGCTAGGGAACATTGTCTCTCAACTGTGTTATAGAGTGTAGTACTACATTTCAGTGAAGTGTAAGGCTTTCCAGAGCTGCCGAACGTGTTTCTTTCTCTATTTCAATGGTATTCTGCCTTGTATAACACACATTTACCACTCTAGTCTCCTTTAAGTAAAGAATATAGGATTCATACAGTGTTTCATGTGATCTTAACTGGAATTAAGGATTTCCCTTATCTTACCTACCTTTTCTACACTAAGAACTGACTTGGAGATTCTCTTTAATCTTTTATAAACAAGTTCTCATCTGTTTACAGTGATTTTCACTGAATTATTCATATTTTCATGTAGTTTCCTATATTCTGCCTTCTGGCCCAAGTATAAGCTTTGCCCACTTTATCAAACAACTTCCTACACACTGTTATGAACTGAGGCAGCTAGGGAACATTGTCTCTCAACTGTGTTATAGAGTGTAGTACTACATTTCAGTGAAGTGTAAGCCTTTCCAAAGCTGCCGAACGTGTTTCTTTCTCTATTTCAATGGTATTCTGCCTTGTATAACACACATTTACCACTCTAATCTCCTTTAAGTAATGAATATAGGATTCATACAGTGTTTGATGTTATCTAAACTAGAATTAAGGATTTCCCTTATCTTAGCTACATTTTCTACACTAAGAACTGACTTGGAGATTCTCTTTTTTCTGATCTAAATTAGTTCTCATCCGTTTACAGTCATTTTCAGTGAATTATTCATGTTTTCATGTAGTTGTCTATATTCTGCCTTCTGGCCCAAGTATAAGCTTTGCCCACTTTATCAAACAACTTCCTACACACTGTTATGAACTGAGGGAGCTAGGGAACATTGTCTCTCAACTGTGTTATAGAGTGTAGTACTACATTTCAGTGAAGTGTAAGGCTTTCCAAAGCTGCGGAACGTGTTTCTTTCTCTATTTCAATGGTATTCTGCCTTGTATACACACATTTACCACACTAGTCTTCTTTAAGTAAAGAACATAGGATTCATACAGTGTTTCATGTGATCTTAACTGGAATTAAGGATTTCCCTTATGTTAGCTACCTTTTCTACACTAAGAACTGACTTGGAGATTCTCTTTCAGCTTTTCTAAACAAGTTCTCATCTGTTTACAGTGATTTTCACTGAATTATTCATGTTTTCATGTAGTTTCCTATATTCTGCCTTCTGGCCCAAGTATAAGCTTTGCCCACTTTATCAAACAACTTCCTACACACTGTTATGAACTGAGGCAGCTAGGGAACATTGTCTCTCAACTGTGTTATAGAGTGTAGTACTACATTTCAGTGAAGTGTAAGGCTTTCCAGAGCTGCCGAAGGTGTTTCTTTCTCTATTTCAATGGTATTCTGCCTTGTATAACACACATTTACCACTCTAGTCTCCTTTAAGTAAAGAATATAGGATTCATACAGTGTTTCCTGTGATCTTAACTGGAATTAAGGATTTCCCTTATCTTACCTACCTTTTCTACACTAAGAACTGACTTGGAGGTTCTCTTTCAGCTGTTCTAAACAAGTTTTCATCTGTTTACAGTCATTTTTAGTGAATTATTCATGTTTTCATGTAGTTTCCTATATTCTGCCTTCTGGCCCAAGTATAAGCTTTGCCCACTTTATCAAACAACTTCCTACACACTGTTATGAACTGAGGCAGCTCGGGAACATTGTCTTTCAACTGTGTTATAGAGTGTAGTACTACATTTCAGTGAAGTGTAAGGCTTTCCAAAGCTGCCGAACGTGTTTCTTTCTCTATTTCAATGGTATTCTGCCTTGCATAACACACATTTACCACTCTAGTCTACTTTAAGTAAACAATATAGGATTCATACAGTGTTTGATGTTATCTTAACTCGAATTAAAGATTTCCCTTATCTTAGCTACCTTTTCTACATTAAGAACTGACTTGGAGATTCTCTTTCAGCTGTTCTAAACAAGTTCTCATCTGTTTACAGTCATTTTCACTGAATTATTCATGTTTTCATGTAGTTTCCTATATTCTGCCTTCTGGTCAAAGTGTAAGCTTTGCCCACTTTATCAATCAACTTCCTACACACTGTTATGAACTGAGGGAGCTAGGGAACATTGTCTCTCAACTGTGTTATAGAGTGTAGTACTACATTTCAGTGAAGTGTAAGCCTTTCCAAAGCTGCCGAACGTGTTTCTTTCTCTATTTCAATGGTATTCTGCCTTGTATAACACACATTTACCACTCTAGTCTCCTTTAAGTAATGAATATAGGATTCATACAGTGTTTGATGTTATCTAAACTAGAATTAAGGATTTCCCTTATCTTAGCTACCTTTTCTACACTAAGAACTGACTTGGAGATTCTCTTTTTTCTGTTCTAAATTAGTTCTCATCCGTTTACAGTCATTTTCAGTGAATTATTTATGTTTTCATGTAGTTTCCTATATTCTTCCTTCTGGCCCAAGTATAAGCTTGCCCACTTTATCAAACAACTTCCTACACACTGTTATGAACTGAGGCAGCTCGGGAACATTGTCTCTCAACTGTGTTATAGAGTGTAGTACTACATTTCAGTGAAGTGTAAGGCTTTCCAAAGCTGCCGAACGTGTTTCTTTCTCTATTTCAATGGTATTCTGCCTTGTATAACACACATTTACCACTCTAGTCTCCTTTACGTAAAGCATATAGGATTCATACAGTGTTTCATGTGATCTTAAATGGAATTAAGGATTTCCCTTATGTTAGCTACCTTTTCTACACTAAGAACTGACTTGGAGATTCTCTTTCAGCTTTTCTAAACAAGTTCTCATCTGTTTACAGTCATTTTCACTGAATTATTCATGTTTTCATGTAGTTTCCTATATTCTGCCTTCTGGCCCAAGTATAAGCTTTGCCCTCTTTATCAAACAACTTCCTAAACACTGTTATGAACTGAGGGAGCTAGGGAACATTGTCTCTCAACTGTGTTATAGAGTGTAGTACTGCATTTCAGTGAAGTGTAAGACTTTCCAAAGCTGCCGAACGTGTTTCTTTCTCTATTTCAATGGTATTCTACCTTGTATAACACACATTTACCACTCTAGTCTCCTTTATGTAAAGAATATAGGATTCATACAGTGTTTCATGTGATCTTAACTCGAATTAAGGATTTCCCGGATCTTTGCTAACTTTTCTACACTAATAACTGACTTGGAGAATCTCTTTCAGCTGTTCTAAACAAGTTCTCAACTGTTTACAGTCATTTACACTGAATTATTCATATTTTCATGTAGTTTCCTCTATTCTGCCTTCTGGTCCAAGAATAAGCTTTGCCCACTTTATCAAACAACTTCCTACACACTGTTATGAACTGAGGGAGCTAGGGAACATTGTCTCTCAACTGTGTTATAGAGTGTAGTACTACATTTCAGTGAAGTGTAAGGCTTTCCAAACCTGCCGAACGTGTTTCTTTCTGAATTTCAATGGTATTCTGCCTTGTATAACACACATTTACCACTCTAGTCTCCTTTAAGTAAAGCATATAGGATTCATACAGTGTTTCATGTGATCTTAACTGGAATTAAGGATTTCCCTTATGTTAGCTACCTTTTCTACACTAAGAACTGCATTGGAGATTCTCTTTCAGCTGTTCTAAACATGTTCTCATCTGTTTACAGTCATTTTCACTGAATTATTCATGTTTTCATGTAGTTTCCTATATTCTTCCTTCTGGCCCAAGTATAAGCTTGCCCACTTTATCAAACAACTTCCTACACACTGTTATGAACTGAGGCAGCTCGGGAACATTGTCTCTCAACTGTGTTATAGAGTGTAGTACTACATTTCAGTGAAGTATAAGGCTTTCCAAAGCTGCCGAACGTGTTTCTTTCTCTATTTCAATGGTATTCTGCCTTGTATAACACACATTTACCACTCTAGTCTCCTTTAAGTAAAGCATATAGGATTCATACAGTGTTTCATGTGATCTTAAATGGAATTAAGGATTTCCCTTATGTTAGCTACCTTTTCTACACTAAGAACTGACTTGGAGATTCTCTTTCAGCTTTTCTAAACAAGTTCTCATCTGTTTACAGTCATTTTCACTGAATTATTCATGTTTTCATGTAGTTTCCTATATTCTGCCTTCTGGCCCAAGTATAAGCTTTGCCCTCTTTATCAAACAACTTCCTACACACTGTTATGAACTGAGGGAGCTAGGGAACATTGTCTCTCAACTGTGTTATAGAGTGTAGTACTGCATTTCAGTGAAGTGTAAGACTTTCCAAAGCTGCCGAACGTGTTTCTTTCTCTATTTCAATGGTATTCTACCTTGTATAACACACATTTACCACTCTAGTCTCCTTTATGTAAAGAATATAGGATTCATACAGTGTTTCATGTGATCTTAACTCGAATTAAGGATTTCCCGGATCTTTGCTAACTTTTCTACACTAATAACTGACTTGGAGAATCTCTTTCAGCTGTTCTAAACAAGTTCTCAACTGTTTACAGTCATTTACACTGAATTATTCATATTTTCATGTAGTTTCCTCTATTCTGCCTTCTGGTCCAAGAATAAGCTTTGCCCACTTTATCAAACAATTTCCTACACACTGTTATGAACTGAGGGAGCTAGGGAACATTGTCTCTCAACTGTGTTATAGAGTGTAGTACTACATTTCAGTGAAGTGTAAGCCTTTCCAAAGCTGCCGAACGTGTTTCTTTCTCTATTTCAATGGTATTCTGCCTTGTATAACACACATTTACCACTCTAGTCTCCTTTAAGTAATGAATATAGGATTCATACAGTGTTTGATGTTATCTAAACTAGAATTAAGGATTTCCCTTATCTTAGCTACCTTTTCTACACTAAGAACTGACTTGGAGATTCTCTTTTTTCTGTTCTAAATTAGTTCTCATCCGTTTACAGTCATTTTCAGTGAATTATTCATGTTTTCATGTAGTTTCCTATATTCTTCCTTCTGGCCCAAGTATAAGCTTGCCCACTTTATCAAACAACTTCCTACACACTGTTATGAACTGAGGCAGCTCGGGAACATTGTCTCTCAACTGTGTTATAGAGTGTAGTACTACATTTCAGTGAAGTGTAAGGCTTTCCAAAGCTGCCGAACGTGTTTCTTTCTCTATTTCAATGGTATTCTGCCTTGTATAACACACATTTACCACTCTAGTCTCCTTTACGTAAAGCATATAGGATTCATACAGTGTTTCATGTGATCTTAAATGGAATTAAGGATTTCCCTTATGTTAGCTACCTTTTCTACACTAAGAACTGACTTGGAGATTCTCTTTCAGCTTTTCTAAACAAGTTCTCATCTGTTTACAGTCATTTTCACTGAATTATTCATGTTTTCATGTAGTTTCCTATATTCTGCCTTCTGGCCCAAGTATAAGCTTTGCCCTCTTTATCAAACAACTTCCTAAACACTGTTATGAACTGAGGGAGCTAGGGAACATTGTCTCTCAACTGTGTTATAGAGTGTAGTACTGCATTTCAGTGAAGTGTAAGACTTTCCAAAGCTGCCGAACGTGTTTCTTTCTCTATTTCAATGGTATTCTACCTTGTATAACACACATTTACCACTCTAGTCTCCTTTATGTAAAGAATATAGGATTCATACAGTGTTTCATGTGATCTTAACTCGAATTAAGGATTTCCCGGATCTTTGCTAACTTTTCTACACTAATAACTGACTTGGAGAATCTCTTTCAGCTGTTCTAAACAAGTTCTCAACTGTTTACAGTCATTTACACTGAATTATTCATATTTTCATGTAGTTTCCTCTATTCTGCCTTCTGGTCCAAGAATAAGCTTTGCCCACTTTATCAAACAACTTCCTACACACTGTTATGAACTGAGGGAGCTAGGGAACATTGTCTCTCAACTGTGTTATAGAGTGTAGTACTACATTTCAGTGAAGTGTAAGGCTTTCCAAACCTGCCGAACGTGTTTCTTTCTGAATTTCAATGGTATTCTGCCTTGTATAACACACATTTACCACTCTAGTCTCCTTTAAGTAAAGCATATAGGATTCATACAGTGTTTCATGTGATCTTAACTGGAATTAAGGATTTCCCTTATGTTAGCTACCTTTTCTACACTAAGAACTGCATTGGAGATTCTCTTTCAGCTGTTCTAAACATGTTCTCATCTGTTTACAGTCATTTTCACTGAATTATTGATGTTTTCATGTAGTTTCCTATATTCTTCCTTCTGGCCCAAGTATAAGCTTGCCCACTTTATCAAACAACTTCCTACACACTGTTATGAACTGAGGCAGCTCGGGAACATTGTCTCTCAACTGTGTTATAGAGTGTAGTACTACATTTAAGTGAAGTATAAGGCTTTCCAAAGCTGCCGAACGTGTTTCTTTCTCTATTTCAATGGTATTCTGCCTTGTATAACACACATTTACCACTCTAGTCTCCTTTAAGTAAAGCATATAGGATTCATACAGTGTTTCATGTGATCTTAAATGGAATTAAGGATTTCCCTTATGTTAGCTACCTTTTCTACACTAAGAACTGACTTGGAGATTCTCTTTCAGCTTTTCTAAACAAGTTCTCATCTGTTTACAGTCATTTTCACTGAATTATTCATGTTTTCATGTAGTTTCCTATATTCTGCCTTCTGGCCCAAGTATAAGCTTTGCCCTCTTTATCAAACAACTTCCTACACACTGTTATGAACTGAGGGAGCTAGGGAACATTGTCTCTCAACTGTGTTATAGAGTGTAGTACTGCATTTCAGTGAAGTGTAAGACTTTCCAAAGCTGCCGAACGTGTTTCTTTCTCTATTTCAATGGTATTCTACCTTGTATAACACACATTTACCACTCTAGTCTCCTTTATGTAAAGAATATAGGATTCATACAGTGTTTCATGTGATCTTAACTCGAATTAAGGATTTCCCGGATCTTTGCTAACTTTTCTACACTAATAACTGACTTGGAGAATCTCTTTCAGCTGTTCTAAACAAGTTCTCAACTGTTTACAGTCATTTACACTGAATTATTCATATTTTCATGTAGTTTCCTCTATTCTGCCTTCTGGTCCAAGAATAAGCTTTGCCCACTTTATCAAACAATTTCCTACACACTGTTATGAACTGAGGGAGCTAGGGAACATTGTCTCTCAACTGTGTTATAGAGTGTAGTACTACATTTCAGTGAAGTGTAAGGCTTTCCAAAGCTGCCGAACGTGTTTCTTTCTGAATTTCAATGGTATTCTGCCTTGTATAACACACATTTACCACTCTAGTCTCCTTTAAGTAAAGCATATAGGATTCATACAGTGTTTCATGTGATCTTAACTGGAATTAAGGATTTCCCTTATGTTAGCTACCTTTTCTACACTAAGAACTGCATTGGAGATTCTCTTTCAGCTGTTCTAAACATGTTCTCATCTGTTTACAGTCATTTTCACTGAATTATTCATGTTTTCATGTAGTTTCCTATATTCTTCCTTCTGGCCCAAGTATAAGCTTGCCCACTTTATCAAACAACTTCCTACACACTGTTATGAACTGAGGCAGCTCGGGAACATTGTCTCTCAACTGTGTTATAGAGTGTAGTACTACATTTCAGTGAAGTGTAAGGCTTTCCAAAGCTGCCGAACGTGTTTCTTTCTCTATTTCAATGGTATTCTGCCTTGCATAACACACATTTACCACTCTAGTCTACTTTAAGTAAACAATATAGGATTCATAGAGTGTTTGATGTTATCTTAACTCGAATTAAGGATTTCCCTTATCTTAGCTACCTTTTCTACATTAAGAACTGACTTGGAGATTCTCTTTCAGCTGTTCTAAACAAGTTCTCATCTGTTTACAGTCATTTTCACTGAATTATTCATGTTTTCATGTAGTTTCCTATATTCTGCCTTCTGGTCAAAGTGTAAGCTTTGCCCACTTTATCAAACAACTTCCTACACACTGTTATGAACTGAGGGAGCTAGGGAACATTGTCTCTCAACTGTGTTATAGAGTGTAGTACTACATTTCAGTGAAGTGTAAGCCTTTCCAAAGCTGCCGAACGTGTTTCTTTCTCTATTTCAATGGTATTCTGCCTTGTATAACACACATTTACCACTCTAGTCTCCTTTAAGTAATGAATATAGGATTCATACAGTGTTTGATGTTATCTAAACTAGAATTAAGGATTTCCCTTATCTTAGCTACCTTTTCTACACTAAGAACTGCCTTGGAGATTCTCTTTCAGCTGTTCTAAACATGTTCTCATCTGTTTACAGTCATTTTCACTGAATTATTCATGTTTTCATGTAGTTTCCTATATTCTTCCTTCTGGCCCAAGTATAAGCTTGCCCACTTTATCAAACAACTTCCTACACACTGTTATGAACTGAGGCAGCTCGGGAACATTGTCTCTCAACTGTGTTATAGAGTGTAGTACTACATTTCAGTGAAGTGTAAGGCTTTCCAAAGCTGCCGAACGTGTTTCTTTCTCTATTTCAATGGTATTCTGCCTTGTATAACACACATTTACCACTCTAGTCTCCTTTAAGTAAAGCATATAGGATTCATACAGTGTTTCATGTGATCTTAACTCGAATTAAGGATTTCCCTTATCTTACCTACCTTTTCTACACTAAGAACTGACTTGGAGGTTCTCTTTCAGCTGTTCTAAACAAGTTTTCATCTGTTTACAGTCATTTTTAGTGAATTATTCATGTTTTCATGTAGTTTCCTATATTCTGCCTTCTGGCCCAAGTATAAGCTTTGCCCACTTTATCAAACAACTTCCTACACACTGTTATGAAGTGAGGGAGCTAGGGAACATTGTCTCTCAACTGTGTTATAGAGTGTAGTACTACATTTCAGTGAAGTGTAAGCCTTTCCAAAGCTGTCGAACGTGTTTCTTTCTCTATTTCAATGGTATTCTGCCTTGTATACACACATTTACCACACTAGTCTCCTTTAAGTAAAGCATATAGGATTCATACAGTGTTAAGAGTGATCTTAACTGGAATTAAGGATTTCCCTTATGTTAGCTACCTTTTCTACACTAAGAACTGACTTGGAGATTCTCTTTCAGCTTTTCTAAACAAGTTCTCATCTGTTTACAGTCATTTTGACTGAATTATTCATGTTTTCATGTAGTTTCCTATATTCTGCCTTCTGGCCCAAGTATAAGCTTTGCCCACTTTATCAAACACCTTCCTACACACTGTTATGAACTGAGGCAGCTAGGGAACATTGTCTCTCAACTGTGTTATAGAGTGTAGTACTACATTTCAGTGAAGTGTAAGGCTTTCCAGAGCTGCCGAACGTGTTTCTTTCTCTATTTCAATGGTATTCTGCCTTGTATAAAACACATTTACCACTCTAGTCTCCTTTAAGTAAAGAATATAGGATTCATACAGTGTTTCATGTGATCTTAACTGGAATTAAGGATTTCCCTTATCTTACCTACCTTTTCTACATTAAGAACTGACTTGGAGGTTCTCTTTCAGCTGTTCTAAACAAGTTTTCATCTGTTTACAGTCATTTTTAGTGAATTATTCATGTTTTCATGTAGTTTCCTATATTCTGCCTTCTGGCCCAAGTATAAGCTTTGCCCACTTTATCAAACAACTTCCTACACACTGTTATGAACTGAGGGAGCTAGGGAACATTGTCTCTCAACTGTGTTATAGAGTGTAGTACTACATTTCAGTGAAGTGTAAGCCTTTCCAAAGCTGCCGAACGTGTTTCTTTCTCTATTTCAATGGTATTCTGCCTTGTATAACACACTTTTACCACTCTAATCTCCTTTAAGTAATGAATATAGGATTCATACAGTGTTTGATGTTATCTAAACTAGAATTAAGGATTTCCCTTATCTTAGCTACATTTTCTACACTAAGAACTGACTTGGAGATTCTCTTTTTTCTGTTCTAAACAAGTTCTCATCTGTTTGCAGTCATTTTCTCTGAATTATTCATGTTTTCATGTAGTTTCCTATATTCTGCCTTCTGGCCCATGTATAAGCTTTGCCCACTTTATCAAACAACTTCCTACACACTGTTATGAACTGAGGCAGCTCGGGAACATTGTCTCTCAACTGTGTCATAGAGTGTAGTACTACATTTCAGTGAAGTGTAAGCCTTTCCAAAGCTGTCGAACGTGTTTCTTTCTCTATTTCAATGGTATTCTGCCTTGTATACACACATTTACCACACTAGTCTCCTTTAAGTAAAGCATATAGGATTCATACAGTGTTAAGAGTGATCTTAACTGGAATTAAGGATTTCCCTTATGTTAGCTACCTTTTCTACACTAAGAACTGACTTGGAGATTCTCTTTCAGCTTTTCTAAACAAGTTCTCATCTGTTTACAGTCATTTTCACTGAATTATTCATGTTTTCATGTAGTTTCCTATATTCTGCCTTCTGGCCCAAGTATAAGCTTTGCCCACTTTATCAAACACCTTCCTACACACTGTTATGAACTGAGGCAGCTAGGGAACATTGTCTCTCAACTGTGTTATAGAGTGTAGTACTACATTTCAGTGAAGTGTAAGGCTTTCCAGAGCTGCCGAACGTGTTTCTTTCTCTATTTCAATGGTATTCTGCCTTGTATAAAACACATTTACCACTCTAGTCTCCTTTAAGTAAAGAATATAGGATTCATACAGTGTTTCATGTGATCTTAACTGGAATTAAGGATTTCCCTTATCTTACCTACCTTTTCTACACTAAGAACTGACTTGGAGGTTCTCTTTCAGCTGTTCTAAACAAGTTTTCATCTGTTTACAGTCATTTTTAGTGAATTATTCATGTTTTCATGTAGTTTCCTATATTCTGCCTTCTGGCCCAAGTATAAGCTTTGCCCACTTTATCAAACAACTTCCTACACACTGTTATGAACTGAGGGAGCTAGGGAACATTGTCTCTCAACTGTGTTATAGAGTGTAGTACTACATTTCAGTGAAGTGTAAGCCTTTCCAAAGCTGTCGAACGTGTTTCTTTCTCTATTTCAATGGTATTCTGCCTTGTATACACACATTTACCACACTAGTCTAGTTAAGTAAAGAACATAGGATTCATACAGTGTTTCATGTGATCTTACCTGGAATTAAGGATTCCCCTTATGTTAGCTACCTTTTCTACACTAAGAACTGACTTGGAGATTCTCTTTCAGCTTTTCTAAACAAGTTCTCATCTGTTTACAGTCATTTTCACTGAATTATTCATGTTTTCATGTAGTTTCCTATATTCTGCCTTCTGGCCCAAGTATAAGCTTTGCCCACTTTATCAAACAACTTCCTACACACTGTTATGAACTGAGGCAGCTCGGGAACATTGTCTCTCAACTGTGTTATAGAGTGAAGTACTACATTTCAGTGAAGTGTAAGGCTTTCCAAAGCTGATGAACGTGTTTCTTTCTCTATTTCAATGGTATTCTGCCTTGTATAACACACATTTACCACTCTAGTCTCCTTTAAGTAAACAATATAGGATTCATACAGTGTTTGATGTTATCTTAACTCGAATTAAGGATTTCCCTTATCTTAGCTACCTTTTCTACATTAAGAACTGACTTGGAGATTCTCTTCCAGCTGTTCTAAACAAGTTCTCATCTGTTTACAGTCATTTTCACTGAATTATTCATGTTTTCATGTAGTTTCCTATATTCTGCCTTCTGGTCAAAGTGTAAGCTTTGCCCACTTTATCAAACAACTTCCTACACACTGTTATGAACTGAGGGAGCTAGGGAACATTGTCTCTCAACTGTGTTATAGAGTGTAGTACTACATTTCAGTGAAGTGTAAGCCTTTCCAAAGCTGCCGAACGTGTTTCTTTCTCTATTTCAATGGTATTCTGCCTTGTATAACACACATTTACCACTCTAGTCTCCTTTAAGTAATGAATATAGGATTCATACAGTGTTTGATGTTATCTAAACTAGAATTAAGGATTTCCCTTATCTTACCTACCTTTTCTACACTAAGAACTGACTTGGAGGTTCTCTTTCAGCTGTTCTAAACAAGTTTTCATCTGTTTACAGTCATTTTTAGTGAATTATTCATGTTTTCATGTAGTTTCCTATATTCTGCCTTCTGGCCCAAGTATAAGCTTTGCCCACTTTATCAAACAACTTCCTACACACTGTTATGAACTGAGGGAGCTAGGGAACATTGTTTCTCAACTGTGTTATAGAGTGTAGTACTACATTTCAGTGAAGTGTAAGCCTTTCCAAAGCTGCCGAACGTGTTTCTTTCTCTATTTCAATGGTATTCTGCCTTGTATAACACACTTTTACCACTCTAATCTCCTTTAAGTAATGAATATAGGATTCATACAGTGTTTGATGTTATCTAAACTAGAATTAAGGATTTCCCTTATCTTAGCTACATTTTCTACACTAAGAACTGACTTGGAGATTCTCTTTTTTCTGTTCTAAACAAGTTCTCATCTGTTTGCAGTCATTTTCTCTGAATTATTCATGTTTTCATGTAGTTTCCAATATTCTGCCTTCTGGCCCATGTATAAGCTTTGCCCACTTTATCAAACAACTTCCTACACACTGTTATGAACTGAGGCAGCTCGGGAACATTGTCTCTCAACTGTGTCATAGAGTGTAGTACTACATTTCAGTGAAGTGTAAGGCTTTCCAAAGCTGCCGAACGTGTTTCTTTCTCTATTTCAATGGTATTCTGCCTTGTATAACACACATTTACCACTCTAGTCTCCTTTAAGTAAAGCATATAGGATTCATACAGTGTTTCATGTGATCTTAACTGGAATTAAGGATTTCCCTTATGTTAGCTACCTTTTCTACACTAAGAACTAACTTGGAGATTCTCTTTCAGCTTTTCTAAACAAGTTCTCATCTGTTTACAGTCATTTTCACTGAATTATTCATGTTTTCATGTAGTTTCCTATATTCTGCCTTCTGGCCCAAGTATAAGCTTTGCCCACTTTATCAAACACCTTCCTACACACTGTTATGAACTGAGGCAGCTAGGGAACATTGTCTCTCAACTGTGTTATAGAGTGTAGTACTACATTTCAGTGAAGTGTAAGGCTTTCCAGAGCTGCCGAACGTGTTTCTTTCTATATTTCAATGGTATTCTGCCTTGTATAACACACATTTACCACTCTAGTCTCCTTTAAGTAAAGAATATAGGATTCATACAGTGTTTCATGTGATCTTAACTGGAATTAAGGATTTCCCTTATCTTACCTACCTTTTCTACACTAAGAACTGACTTGGAGATTCTCTTTAATCTTTTATAAACAAGTTCTCATCTGTTTACAGTGATTTTCACTGAATTATTCATATTTTCATGTAGTTTCCTATATTCTGCCTTCTGGCCCAAGTATAAGCTTTGCCCACTTTATCAAACAACTTCCTACACACTGTTATGAACTGAGGCAGCTAGGGAACATTGTCTCTCAACTGTGTTATAGAGTGTAGTACTACATTTCAGTGAAGTGTAAGCCTTTCCAAAGCTGCCGAACGTGTTTCTTTCTCTATTTCAATGGTATTCTGCCTTGTATAACACACATTTACCACTCTAATCTCCTTTAAGTAATGAATATAGGATTCATACAGTGTTTGATGTTATCTAAACTAGAATTAAGGATTTCCCTTATCTTAGCTACATTTTCTACACTAAGAACTGACTTGGAGATTCTCTTTTTTCTGTTCTAAATTAGTTCTCATCCGTTTACAGTCATTTTCAGTGAATTATTCATGTTTTCATGTAGTTGTCTATATTCTGCCTTCTGGCCCAAGTATAAGCTTTGCCCACTTTATCAAACAACTTCCTACACACTGTTATGAACTGAGGGAGCTAGGGAACATTGTCTCTCAACTGTGTTATAGAGTGTAGTACTACATTTCAGTGAAGTGTAAGGCTTTCCAAAGCTGCCGAACGTGTTTCTTTCTGTATTTCAATGGTATTCTGCCTTGTATAACACACATTTACCACTCTAGTCTCCTTTAAGTAAAGCATATAGGATTCATACAGTGTTTCCTGTGATCTTAACTGGAATTAAGGATTTCCCTTATGTTAGCTACCTTTTCTACACTAAGAACTGACTTGGAGGTTCTCTTTCAGCTGTTCTAAACAAGTTTTCATCTGTTTACAGTCATTTTTAGTGAATTATTCATGTTTTCATGTAGTTTCCTATATTCTGCCTTCTGGCCCAAGTATAAGCTTTGCCCACTTTATCAAACAACTTCCTACACACTGTTATGAACTGAGGGAGCTAGGGAACATTGTTTCTCAACTGTGTTATAGAGTGTAGTACTACATTTCAGTGAAGTGTAAGCCTTTCCAAAGCTGCCGAACGTGTTTCTTTCTCTATTTCAATGGTATTCTGCCTTGTATAACACACTTTTACCACTCTAATCTCCTTTAAGTAATGAATATAGGATTCATACAGTGTTTGATGTTATCTAAACTAGAATTAAGGATTTCCCTTATCTTAGCTACATTTTCTACACTAAGAACTGACTTGGAGATTCTCTTTTTTCTGTTCTAAACAAGTTCTCATCTGTTTGCAGTCATTTTCTCTGAATTATTCATGTTTTCATGTAGTTTCCTATATTCTGCCTTCTGGCCCATGTATAAGCTTTGCCCACTTTATCAAACAACTTCCTACACACTGTTATGAACTGAGGCAGCTCGGGAACATTGTCTCTCAACTGTGTCATAGAGTGTAGTACTACATTTCAGTGAAGTGTAAGCCTTTCCAAAGCTGTCGAACGTGTTTCTTTCTCTATTTCAATGGTATTCTGCCTTGTATACACACATTTACCACACTAGTCTCCTTTAAGTAAAGCATATAGGATTCATACAGTGTTAAGAGTGATCTTAACTGGAATTAAGGATTTCCCTTATGTTAGCTACCTTTTCTACACTAAGAACTGACTTGGAGATTCTCTTTCAGCTTTTCTAAACAAGTTCTCATCTGTTTACAGTCATTTTCACTGAATTATTCATGTTTTCATGTAGTTTCCTATATTCTGCCTTCTGGCCCAAGTATAAGCTTTGCCCACTTTATCAAACACCTTCCTACACACTGTTATGAACTGAGGCAGCTAGGGAACATTGTCTCTCAACTGTGTTATAGAGTGTAGTACTACATTTCAGTGAAGTGTAAGGCTTTCCAGAGCTGCCGAACGTGTTTCTTTCTCTATTTCAATGGTATTCTGCCTTGTATAAAACACATTTACCACTCTAGTCTCCTTTAAGTAAAGAATATAGGATTCATACAGTGTTTCATGTGATCTTAACTGGAATTAAGGATTTCCCTTATCTTACCTACCTTTTCTACACTAAGAACTGACTTGGAGGTTCTCTTTCAGCTGTTCTAAACAAGTTTTCATCTGTTTACAGTCATTTTTAGTGAATTATTCATGTTTTCATGTAGTTTCCTATATTCTGCCTTCTGGCCCAAGTATAAGCTTTGCCCACTTTATCAAACAACTTCCTACACACTGTTATGAACTGAGGGAGCTAGGGAACATTGTCTCTCAACTGTGTTATAGAGTGTAGTACTACATTTCAGTGAAGTGTAAGCCTTTCCAAAGCTGTCGAACGTGTTTCTTTCTCTATTTCAATGGTATTCTGCCTTGTATACACACATTTACCACACTAGTCTAGTTAAGTAAAGAACATAGGATTCATACAGTGTTTCATGTGATCTTACCTGGAATTAAGGATTCCCCTTATGTTAGCTACCTTTTCTACACTAAGAACTGACTTGGAGATTCTCTTTCAGCTTTTCTAAACAAGTTCTCATCTGTTTACAGTCATTTTCACTGAATTATTCATGTTTTCATGTAGTTTCCTATATTCTGCCTTCTGGCCCAAGTAGAAGCTTTGCCCACTTTATCAAACAACTTCCTACACACTGTTATGAACTGAGGCAGCTCGGGAACATTGTCTCTCAACTGTGTTATAGAGTGAAGTACTACATTTCAGTGAAGTGTAAGGCTTTCCAAAGCTGATGAACGTGTTTCTTTCTCTATTTCAATGGTATTCTGCCTTGTATAACACACATTTACCACTCTAGTCTCCTTTAAGTAAACAATATAGGATTCATACAGTGTTTGATGTTATCTTAACTCGAATTAAGGATTTCCCTTATCTTAGCTACCTTTTCTACATTAAGAACTGACTTGGAGATTCTCTTCCAGCTGTTCTAAACAAGTTCTCATCTGTTTACAGTCATTTTCACTGAATTATTCATGTTTTCATGTAGTTTCCTATATTCTGCCTTCTGGTCAAAGTGTAAGCTTTGCCCACTTTATCCAACAACTTCCTACACACTGTTATGAACTGAGGGAGCTAGGGAACATTGTCTCTCAACTGTGTTATAGAGTGTAGTACTACATTTCAGTGAAGTGTAAGCCTTTCCAAAGCTGCCGAACGTGTTTCTTTCTCTATTTCAATGGTATTCTGCCTTGTATAACACACATTTACCACTCTAGTCTCCTTTAAGTAATGAATATAGGATTCATACAGTGTTTGATGTTATCTAAACTAGAATTAAGGATTTCCCTTATCTTACCTACCTTTTCTACACTAAGAACTGACTTGGAGGTTCTCTTTCAGCTGTTCTAAACAAGTTTTCATCTGTTTACAGTCATTTTTAGTGAATTATTCATGTTTTCATGTAGTTTCCTATATTCTGCCTTCTGGCCCAAGTATAAGCTTTGCCCACTTTATCAAACAACTTCCTACACACTGTTATGAACTGAGGGAGCTAGGGAACATTGTTTCTCAACTGTGTTATAGAGTGTAGTACTACATTTCAGTGAAGTGTAAGCCTTTCCAAAGCTGCCGAACGTGTTTCTTTCTCTATTTCAATGGTATTCTGCCTTGTATAACACACTTTTACCACTCTAATCTCCTTTAAGTAATGAATATAGGATTCATACAGTGTTTGATGTTATCTAAACTAGAATTAAGGATTTCCCTTATCTTAGGTACATTTTCTACACTAAGAACTGACTTGGAGATTCTCTTTTTTCTGTTCTAAACAAGTTCTCATCTGTTTGCAGTCATTTTCTCTGAATTATTCATGTTTTCATGTAGTTTCCTATATTCTGCCTTCTGGCCCATGTATAAGCTTTGCCCACTTTATCAAACAACTTCCTACACACTGTTATGAACTGAGGCAGCTCGGGAACATTGTCTCTCAACTGTGTCATAGAGTGTAGTACTACATTTCAGTGAAGTGTAAGGCTTTCCAAAGCTGCCGAACGTGTTTCTTTCTCTATTTCAATGGTATTCTGCCTTGTATAACACACATTTACCACTCTAGTCTCCTTTAAGTAAAGCATATAGGATTCATACAGTGTTTCATGTGATCTTAACTGGAATTAAGGATTTCCCTTATGTTAGCTACCTTTTCTACACTAAGAACTAACTTGGAGATTCTCTTTCAGCTTTTCTAAACAAGTTCTCATCTGTTTACAGTCATTTTCACTGAATTATTCATGTTTTCATGTAGTTTCCTATATTGTGCCTTCTGGCCCAAGTATAAGCTTTGCCCACTTTATCAAACACCTTCCTACACACTGTTATGAACTGAGGCAGCTAGGGAACATTGTCTCTCAACTGTGTTATAGAGTGTAGTACTACATTTCAGTGAAGTGTAAGGCTTTCCAGAGCTGCCGAACGTGTTTCTTTCTATATTTCAATGGTATTCTGCCTTGTATAACACACATTTACCACTCTAGTCTTCTTTAAGTAAAGAATATAGGATTCATACAGTGTTTCATGTGATCTTAACTGGAATTAAGGATTTCCCTTATCTTACCTACCTTTTCTACACTAAGAACTGACTTGGAGATTCTCTTTAATCTTTTATAAACAAGTTCTCATCTGTTTACAGTGATTTTCACTGAATTATTCATATTTTCATGTAGTTTCCTATATTCTGCCTTCTGGCCCAAGTATAAGCTTTGCCCACTTTATCAAACAACTTCCTACACACTGTTATGAACTGAGGCAGCTAGGGAACATTGTCTCTCAACTGTGTTATAGAGTGTAGTACTACATTTCAGTGAAGTGTAAGCCTTTCCAAAGCTGCCGAACGTGTTTCTTTCTCTATTTCAATGGTATTCTGCCTTGTATAACACACATTTACCACTCTAATCTCCTTTAAGTAATGAATATAGGATTCATACAGTGTTTGATGTTATCTAAACTAGAATTAAGGATTTCCCTTATCTTAGCTACATTTTCTACACTAAGAACTGACTTGGAGATTCTCTTTTTTCTGTTCTAAATTAGTTCTCATCCGTTTACAGTCATTTTCAGTGAATTATTCATGTTTTCATGTAGTTGTCTATATTCTGCCTTCTGGCCCAAGTATAAGCTTTGCCCACTTTATCAAACAACTTCCTACACACTGTTATGAACTGAGGGAGCTAGGGAACGTTGTCTCTCAACTGTGTTATAGAGTGTAGTACTACATTTCAGTGAAGTGTAAGCCTTTCCAAAGCTGTCGAACGTGTTTCTTTCTCTATTTCAATGGTATTCTGCCTTGTATACACACATTTACCACACTAGTCTCCTTTAAGTAAAGAACGTAGGATTCATACAGTGTTTCATGTGATCTTAACTGGAATTAAGGATTTCCCTTATGTTAGCTACCTTTTCTACACTAAGAACTGACTTGGAGATTCTCTTTCAGCTTTTCTAAACAAGTTCTCATCTGTTTACAGTGATTTTCACTGAATTATTCATGTTTTCATGTAGTTTCCTATATTCTGCCTTCTGGCCCAAGTATAAGCTTTGCCCACTTTATCAAACAACTTCCTACACACTGTTATGAACTGAGGCAGCTAGGGAACATTGTCTCTCAACTGTGTTATAGAGTGTAGTACTACATTTCAGTGAAGTGTAAGGCTTTCCAGAGCTGCCGAAGGTGTTTCTTTCTCTATTTCAATGGTATTCTGCCTTGTATAACACACATTTACCACTCTAGTCTCCTTTAAGTAAAGAATATAGGATTCATACAGTGTTTCCTGTGATCTTAACTGGAATTAAGGATTTCCCTTATCTTACCTACCTTTTCTACACTAAGAACTGACTTGGAGATTCTCTTTCAGCTGTTCTAAACAAGTTTTCATCTGTTTACAGTCATTTTTAGTGAATTATTCATGTTTTCATGTAGTTTCCTATATTCTGCCTTCTGGCCCAAGTATAAGCTTTGCCCACTTTATCAAACACCTTCCTACACACTGTTATGAACTGAGGCAGCTAGGGAACATTGTCTCTCAACTGTGTTATAGAGTGTAGTACTACATTTCAGTGAAGTGTAAGGCTTTCCAGAGCTGCCGAACGTGTTTCTTTCTCTATTTCAATGGTATTCTGCCTTGTATAACACACATTTACCACTCTAGTCTCCTTTAAGTAAAGAATATAGGATTCATACAGTGTTTCATGTGATCTTAACTGGAATTAAGGATTTCCCTTATCTTACCTACCTTTTCTACACTAAGAACTGACTTGGAGATTCTCTTTAATCTTTTATAAACAAGTTCTCATCTGTTTACAGTGATTTTCACTGAATTATTCATATTTTCATGTAGTTTCCTATATTCTGCCTTCTGGCCCAAGTATAAGCTTTGCCCACTTTATCAAACAACTTCCTACACACTGTTATGAACTGAGGCAGCTAGGGAACATTGTCTCTCAACTGTGTTATAGAGTGTAGTACTACATTTCAGTGAAGTGTAAGCCTTTCCAAAGCTGCCGAACGTGTTTCTTTCTCTATTTCAATGGTATTCTGCCTTGTATAACACACATTTACCACTCTAATCTCCTTTAAGTAATGAATATAGGATTCATACAGTGTTTGATGTTATCTAAACTAGAATTAAGGATTTCCCTTATCTTAGCTACATTTTCTACACTAAGAACTGACTTGGAGATTCTCTTTTTTCTGATCTAAATTAGTTCTCATCCGTTTACAGTCATTTTCAGTGAATTATTCATGTTTTCATGTAGTTGTCTATATTCTGCCTTCTGGCCCAAGTATAAGCTTTGCCCACTTTATCAAACAACTTCCTACACACTGTTATGAACTGAGGGAGCTAGGGAACATTGTCTCTCAACTGTGTTATAGAGTGTAGTACTACATTTCAGTGAAGTGTAAGGCTTTCCAAAGCTGCGGAACGTGTTTCTTTCTCTATTTCAATGGTATTCTGCCTTGTATACACACATTTACCACACTAGTCTTCTTTAAGTAAAGAACATAGGATTCATACAGTGTTTCATGTGATCTTAACTGGAATTAAGGATTTCCCTTATGTTAGCTACCTTTTCTACACTAAGAACTGACTTGGAGATTCTCTTTCAGCTTTTCTAAACAAGTTCTCATCTGTTTACAGTGATTTTCACTGAATTATTCATGTTTTCATGTAGTTTCCTATATTCTGCCTTCTGGCCCAAGTATAAGCTTTGCCCACTTTATCAAACAACTTCCTACACACTGTTATGAACTGAGGCAGCTAGGGAACATTGTCTCTCAACTGTGTTATAGAGTGTAGTACTACATTTCAGTGAAGTGTAAGGCTTTCCAGAGCTGCCGAAGGTGTTTCTTTCTCTATTTCAATGGTATTCTGCCTTGTATAACACACATTTACCACTCTAGTCTCCTTTAAGTAAAGAATATAGGATTCATACAGTGTTTCCTGTGATCTTAACTGGAATTAAGGATTTCCCTTATCTTACCTAACTTTTCTACACTAAGAACTGACTTGGAGATTCTCTTTCAGCTGTTCTAAACAAGTTTTCATCTGTTTACAGTCATTTTTAGTGAATTATTCATGTTTTCATGTAGTTTCCTATATTCTGCCTTCTGGCCCAAGTATAAGCTTTGCCCACTTTATCAAACACCTTCCTACACACTGTTATGAACTGAGGCAGCTAGGGAACATTGTCTCTCAACTGTGTTATAGAGTGTAGTACTACATTTCAGTGAAGTGTAAGGCTTTCCAAAGCTGCCGAACGTGTTTCTTTCTCTATTTCAATGGTATTCTGCCTTGTATAACACACATTTACCACTCTAGTCTCCTTTAAGTAAACAATATAGGATTCATACAGTGTTTGATGTTATCTTAACTCGAATTAAGGATTTCCCTTATCTTAGCTACCTTTTCTACATTAAGAACTGACTTGGAGATTCTCTTTCAGCTGTTCTAAACAAGTTCTCATCTGTTTACAGTCATTTTCACTGAATTATTCATGTTTTCATGTAGTTTCCTATATTCTGCCTTCTAGTCAAAGTGTAAGCTTTGCCCACTTTATCAAACAACTTCCTACACACTGTTATGAACTGAGGGAGCTAGGGAACATTGTCTCTCAACTGTGTTATAGAGTGTAGTACTACATTTCAGTGAAGTGTAAGCCTTTCCAAAGCTGCCGAACGTGTTTCTTTCTCTATTTCAATGGTATTCTGCCTTGTATAACACACATTTACCACTCTAGTCTCCTTTAAGTAATGAATATAGGATTCATACAGTGTTTGATGTTATCTAAACTAGAATTAAGGATTTCCCTTATCTTAGCTACATTTTCTACACTAAGAACTGACTTGGAGATTCTCTTTTTTCTGATCTAAATTAGTTCTCATCCGTTTACAGTCATTTTCAGTGAATTATTCATGTTTTCATGTAGTTGTCTATATTCTGCCTTCTGGCCCAAGTATAAGCTTTGCCCACTTTATCAAACAACTTCCTACACACTGTTATGAACTGAGGGAGCTAGGGAACATTGTCTCTCAACTGTGTTATAGAGTGTAGTACTACATTTCAGTGAAGTGTAAGGCTTTCCAAAGCTGCGGAACGTGTTTCTTTCTCTATTTCAATGGTATTCTGCCTTGTATAACACACATTTACCACTCTAGTCTCCTTTAAGTAAAGCATATAGGATTCATACAGTGTTTCATGTGATCTTAACTGGAATTAAGGATTTCCCTTATGTTAGCTACCTTTTCTACACTAAGAACTGACTTGGAGATTCTCTTTCAGCTGTTCTAAACAAGTTTTCATCTGTTTACAGTCATTTTTAGTGAATTATTCATGTTTTCATGTAGTTGTCTATATTCTGCCTTCTGGCCCAAGTATAAGCTTTGCCCACTTTATCAAACAACTTCCTATACACTGTTATGAACTGAGGGAGCTAGGGAACATTGTCTCTCAACTGTGTTATAGAGTGTAGTACTACATTTCAGTGAAGTGTAAGGCTTTCCAAAGCTGCCGAACGTGTTTCTTTCTCTATTTCAATGGTATTCTGCCTTGTATAACACACATTTACCACTCTAGTCTCCTTTATGTAAAGAATATAGGATTGATACAGTGTTTCATGTGATCTTAACTCGAATTAAGGATTTCCCGGATCTTCACTAACTTTTCTACACTAATAACTGACTTGGAGAACCTCTTTCAGCTGTTCTAAACAAGTTCTCAACTGTTTACAGTCATTTACACTGAATTATTCATATTTTCATGTAGTTTCCTCTATTCTGCCTTCTGGTCCAAGAATAAGCTTTGCCCACTTTATCAAACAACTTCCTACACACTGTTATGAACTGAGGGAGCTAGGGAACATTGTCTCTCAACTGTGTTATAGAGTGTAGTACTACATTTCAGTGAAGTATAAGGCTTTCCAAAGCTGCCGAACGTGTTTCTTTCTGTATTTCAATGGTATTCTGCCTTGTATAACACACATTTACCACTCTAGTCTCCTTTAAGTAAAGCATATAGGATTCATACAGTGTTTCATGTGATCTTAACTGGAATTAAGGATTTCCCTTATGTTAGCTACCTTTTCTACACTAAGAACTGCCTTGGAGATTCTCTTTCAGCTGTTCTAAACATGTTCTCATCTGTTTACAGTCATTTTCACTGAATTATTCATGTTTTCATGTAGTTTCCTATATTCTTCCTTCTGGCCCAAGTATAAGCTTGCCCACTTTATCAAACAACTTCCTACACACTGTTATGAACTGAGGCAGCTCGGGAACATTGTCTCTCAACTGTGTTATAGAGTGTAGTACTACATTTCAGTGAAGTGTAAGGCTTTCCAAAGCTGCCGAACGTGTTTCTTTCTCTATTTCAATGGTATTCTGCCTTGTATAACACACATTTACCACTCTAGTCTCCTTTAAGTAAAGCATATAGGATTCATACAGTGTTTCATGTGATCTTAACTGGAATTAAGGATTTCCCTTATGTTAGCTACCTTTTCTACACTAAGAACTGACTTGCAGATTCTATTTCAGCTTTTCTAAACAAGTTCCCATCTGTTTACAGTCATTTTCACTGAATTATTCATGTTTTCATGTAGTTTCCTATATTCTGCCTTCTGGCCCAAGTATAAGCTTTGCCCACTTTATCAAACACCTTCCTACACACTGTTATGAACTGAGGTAGCTAGGGAACATTGTCTCTCAACTGTGTTATAGAGTGTAGTACTACATTTCAGTGAAGTGTAAGGCTTTCCAGAGCTGCCGAACGTGTTTCTTTCTCTATTTCAATGGTATTCTGCCTTGTATAACACACATTTACCACTCTAGTCTCCTTTAAGTAAAGAATATAGGATTCATACAGTGTTTCATGTGATCTTAACTGGAATTAAGGATTTCCCTTATCTTACCTACCTTTTCTACACTAAGAACTGACTTGGAGGTTCTCTTTCAGCTGTTCTAAACAAGTTTTAATCTGTTTACAGTCATTTTTAGTGAATTATTCATGTTTTCATGTAGTTTCCTATATTCTGCCTTCTGGCCCAAGTATAAGCTTTGCCCACTTTATCAAACAACTTCCTACACACTGTTATGAACTGATGGAGCTAGGGAACATTGTCTCTCAACTGTGTTATAGAGTGTAGTACTACATTTCAGTGAAGTGTAAGCCTTTCCAAAGCTGTGGAACGTGTTTCTTTCTCTATTTCAATTGTATTCTGCCTTGTATACACACATTTACCACACTAGTCTCCTTTAAGTAAAGAACATAGGATTCATACAGTGTTTCATGTGATCTTAACTGGAATTAAGGATTCCCCTTATGTTAGCTACCTTTTCTACACTAAGAACTGACTTGGAGATTCTCTTTCAGCTTTTCTAAACAAGTTCTCATCTGTTTACAGTGATTTTCACTGAATTATTCATGTTTTCATGTAGTTTCCTATATTCTGCCTTCTGGCCCAAGTATAAGCTTTGCCCACTTTATCAAACAACTTCCTACACACTGTTATGAACTGAGGCAGCTAGGGAACATTGTCTCTCAACTGTGTTATAGAGTGTAGTACTACATTTCAGTGAAGTGTAAGGCTTTCCAGAGCTGCCGAACGTGTTTCTTTCTCTATTTCAATGGTATTCTGCCTTGTATAACACACATTTACCACTCTAGTCTCCTTTAAGTAAAGAATATAGGATTCATACAGTGTTTCATGTGATCTTGAATGGAATTAAGGATTTCCCTTATCTTACCTACCTTTTCTACACTAAGAACTGACTTGGAGGTTCTCTTTCAGCTGTTCTAAACAAGTTTTCATCTGTTTACAGTCATTTTTAGTGAATTATTCATATTTTCATGTAGTTTCCTATGTTCTGCCTTCTGGCCCAAGTATAAGCTTTGCCCACTTTATCAAACAACTTCCTACACACTGTTATGAACTAAGGCAGCTCGGGAACATTGTCTCTCAACTGTGTTATAGAGTGTAGTACTACATTTCAGTGAAGTGTAAGGCTTTCCAAAGCTGACAAACGTGTTTCTTTCTCTATTTCAATGGTATTCTGCCTTGTATAACACACATTTACCACTCTAGTCTCCTTTAAGTAAACAATATAGGATTCATACAGTGTTTGATGTTATCTTAACTCGAATTAAGGATTTCCCTTATCTTAGCTACCTTTTCTACATTAAGAACTGACTTGGAGATTCTCTTTCAGCTGTTCTAAACAAGTTCTCATCTGTTTACAGTCATTTTCACTGAATTATTCATGTTTTCATGTAGTTTCCTATATTCTGCCTTCTGGTCAAAGTGTAAGCTTTGCCCACTTTATCAAACAACTTCCTACACACTGTTATGAACTGAGGGAGCTAGGGAACATTGTCTCTCAACTGTGTTATAGAGTGTAGTACTACATTTCAGTGAAGTATAAGGCTTTCCAAAGCTGCCGAACGTGTTTCTTTCTGTATTTCAATGGTATTCTGCCTTGTATAACACACATTTACCACTCTAGTCTCCTTTAAGTAAAGCATATAGGATTCATACAGTGTTTCATGTGATCTTAACTGGAATTAAGGATTTCCCTTATGTTAGCTACCTTTTCTACACTAAGAACTGCCTTGGAGATTCTCTTTCAGCTGTTCTAAACATGTTCTCATCTGTTTACAGTCATTTTCACTGAATTATTCATGTTTTCATGTAGTTTCCTATATTCTTCCTTCTGGCCCAAGTATAAGCTTGCCCACTTTATCAAACAACTTCCTACACACTGTTATGAACTGAGGCAGCTCGGGAACATTGTCTCTCAACTGTGTTATAGAGTGTAGTACTACATTTCAGTGAAGTGTAAGGCTTTCCAAAGCTGCCGAACGTGTTTCTTTCTCTATTTCAATGGTATTCTGCCTTGTATAACACACATTTACCACTCTAGTCTCCTTTAAGTAAAGCATATAGGATTCATACAGTGTTTCATGTGATCTTAACTGGAATTAAGGATTTCCCTTATGTTAGCTACCTTTTCTACACTAAGAACTGACTTGGAGATTCTATTTCAGCTTTTCTAAACAAGTTCCCATCTGTTTACAGTCATTTACACTGAATTATTCATGTTTTCATGTAGTTTCCTATATTCTGCCTTCTGGCCCAAGTATAAGCTTTGCCCACTTTATCAAACACCTTCCTACACACTGTTATGAACTAAGGCAGCTAGGGAACATTGTCTCTCAACTGTGTTATAGAGTGTAGTACTACATTTCAGTGAAGTGTAAGGCTTTCCAGAGCTGCCGAACGTGTTTCTTTCTCTATTTCAATGGTATTCTGCCTTGTATAACACACATTTACCACTCTAGTCTCCTTTAAGTAAAGAATATAGGATTCATACAGTGTTTCATGTGATCTTAACTGGAATTAAGGATTTCCCTTATCTTACCTACCTTTTCTACACTAAGAACTGACTTGGAGGTTCTCTTTCAGCTGTTCTAAACAAGTTTTAATCTGTTTACAGTCATTTTTAGTGAATTATTCATGTTTTCATGTAGTTTCCTATATTCTGCCTTCTGGCCCAAGTATAAGCTTTGCCCACTTTATCAAACAACTTCCTACACACTGTTATGAACTGATGGAGCTAGGGAACATTGTCTCTCAACTGTGTTATAGAGTGTAGTACTACATTTCAGTGAAGTGTAAGCCTTTCCAAAGCTGTCGAACGTGTTTCTTTCTCTATTTCAATGGTATTCTGCCTTGTATACACACATTTACCACACTAGTCTCCTTTAAGTAAAGAACATAGGATTCATACAGTGTTTCATGTGATCTTAACTGGAATTAAGGATTCCCCTTATGTTAGCTACCTTTTCTACACTAAGAACTGACTTGGAGATTCTCTTTCAGCTTTTCTAAACAAGTTCTCATCTGTTTACAGTGATTTTCACTGAATTATTCATGTTTTCATGTAGTTTCCTATATTCTGCCTTCTGGCCCAAGTATAAGCTTTGCCCACTTTATCAAACAACTTCCTACACACTGTTATGAACTGAGGCAGCTAGGGAACATTGTCTCTCAACTGTGTTATAGAGTGTAGTACTACATTTCAGTGAAGTGTAAGGCTTTCCAGAGCTGCCGAACGTGTTTCTTTCTCTATTTCAATGGTATTCTGCCTTGTATAACACACATTTACCACTCTAGTCTCCTTTAAGTAAAGAATATAGGATTCATACAGTGTTTCATGTGATCTTAAATGGAATTAAGGATTTCCCTTATCTTACCTACCTTTTCTACACTAAGAACTGACTTGGAGGTTCTCTTTCAGCTGTTCTAAACAAGTTTTCATCTGTTTACAGTCATTTTTAGTGAATTATTCATATTTTCATGTAGTTTCCTATATTCTGCCTTCTGGCCCAAGTATAAGCTTTGCCCACTTTATCAAACAACTTCCTACACACTGTTATGAACTAAGGCAGCTCGGGAACATTGTCTCTCAACTGTGTTATAGAGTGTAGTACTACATTTCAGTGAAGTGTAAGGCTTTCCAAAGCTGCCGAACGTGTTTCTTTCTCTATTTCAATGGTATTCTGCCTTGTATAACACACATTTACCACTCTAGTCTCCTTTAAGTAAACAATATAGGATTCATACAGTGTTTGATGTTATCTTAACTCGAATTAAGGATTTCCCTTATCTTAGCTACCTTTTCTACATTAAGAACTGACTTGGAGATTCTCTTTCAGCTGTTCTAAACAAGTTCTCATCTGTTTACAGTCATTTTCACTGAATTATTCATGTTTTCATGTAGTTTCCTATATTCTGCCTTCTGGTCAAAGTGTAAGCTTTGCCCACTTTATCAAACAACTTCCTACACACTGTTATGAACTGAGGGAGCTAGGGAACATTGTCTCTCAACTGTGTTATAGAGTGTAGTACTACATTTCAGTGAAGTGTAAGCCTTTCCAAAGCTGCCGAACGTGTTTCTTTCTCTATTTCAATGGTATTCTGCCTTGTATAACACACATTTACCACTCTAGTCTCCTTTAAGTAATGAATATAGGATTCATACAGTGTTTCATGTGATCTTAACTGGAATTAAGGATTTCCCTTATCTTACCTACCTTTTCTACACTAAGAACTGACTTGGAGGTTCTCTTTCAGGTGTTCTAAACAAGTTCTCATCTGTTTACAGTGATTTTCACTGAATTATTCATGTTTTCATGTAGTTTCCTATATTCTGCCTTCTGGCACAAGTATAAGCTTTGCCCACTTTATCAAACAACTTCCTACACACTGTTATGAACTGAGGCAGCTAGGGAACATTGTTTCTCAACTGTGTTATAGAGTGTAGTACTACATTTCAGTGAAGTGTAAGGCTTTCCAGAGCTGCCGAACGTGTTTCTTTCTCTATTTCAATGGTATTCTGCCTTGTATAACACACATTTACCACTCTAGTCTCCTTTAAGTAAAGAATATAGGATTCATACAGTGTTTCATGTGATCTTAACTGGAATTAAGGATTTCCCTTATCTTACCTACCTTTTCTACACTAAGAACTGTTTTGGAGGTTCTCTTTCAGCTGTTCTAAACAAGTTTTCATCTGTTTACAGTCATTTTTAGTGAATTATTCATGTTTTCATATAGTTTCCTATATTCTGCCTTCTGGCCCAAGTATAAGCTTTGCCCACTTTATCAAACAACTTCCTACACACTGTTATGAACTGAGGCAGCTAGGGAACATTGTCTCTCAACTGTGTTATAGAGTGTAGTACTACATTTCAGTGAAGTGTAAGGCTTTCCAGAGCTGCCGAACGTGTTTCTTTCTCTATTTCAATGGTATTCTGCCTTGTATAACACACATTTACCACTCTAGTCTCCTTTAAGTAAAGAATATAGGATTCATACAGTGTTTCATGTGATCTTAACTGGAATTAAGGATTTACCTTATCTTACCTACCTTTTCTACACTAAGAACTGACTTGGAGGTTCTCTTTCAGCTGTTCTAAACAAGTTTTCATCTGTTTACAGTCATTTTTAGTGAATTATTCATATTTTCATGTAGTTTCCTATATTCTGCCTTCTGGCACAAGTATAAGCTTTGCCCACTTTATCAAACAACTTCCTACACACTGTTATGAACTGAGGCAGCTAGGGAACATTGTTTCTCAACTGTGTTATAGAGTGTAGTACTACATTTCAGTGAAGTGTAAGGCTTTCCAGAGCTGCCGAACGTGTTTCTTTCTCTATTTCAATGGTATTCTGCCTTGTATAACACACATTTACCACTCTAGTCTCCTTTAAGTAAAGAATATAGGATTCATACAGTGTTTCATGTGATCTTAACTGGAATTAAGGATTTCCCTTATCTTACCTACCTTTTCTACACTAAGAACTGTTTTGGAGGTTCTCTTTCAGCTGTTCTAAACAAGTTTTCATCTGTTTACAGTCATTTTTAGTGAATTATTCATGTTTTCATGTAGTTTCCTATATTCTGCCTTCTGGCCCAAGTATAACCTTTGCCCACTTTATCAAACAACTTCCTACACACTGTTATGAACTGAGGGAGCTAGGGAACATTGTCTCTCAACTGTGTTATAGAGTGTAGTACTACATTTCAGTGAAGTGTAAGACTTTCCAAAGCTGTCGAACGTGTTTCTTTCTCTATTTCAATGGTATTCTGCCTTGTATACACACATTTACCACACTAGTCTCCTTTAAGTAAAGAACATAGGATTCATACAGTGTTTCATGTGATCTTAACTGGAATTAAGGATTTCCCTTATGTTAGCTACATTTTCTACACTAAGAACTGACTTGGAGGTTCTCTTTCAGCTGTTCTAAACAAGTTTTCATCTGTTTACAGTCATTTTTAGTGAATTATTCATATTTTCATGTAGTTTCCTATATTCTGCCTTCTGGCCCAAGTATAAGCTTTGCCCACTTTATCAAACAACTTCCTACACACTGTTATGAACTGAGGCAGCTCGGGAACATTGTCTCTCAACTGTGTTATAGAGTGTAGTACTACATTTCAGTGAAGTGTAAGGCTTTCCAAAGCTGCCGAACGTGTTTCTTTCTCTATTTCAATGGTATTCTGCCTTGTATAACACACATTTACCACTCTAGTCTCCTTTAGGTAAACAATATAGGATTCATACAGTGTTTGATGTTATCTTAACTCGAATTAAGGATTTCCCTTATCTTAGCTACCTTTTCTACATTAAGAACTGACTTGGAGATTCTCTTTCAGCTGTTCTAAACAAGTTCTCATCTGTTTACAGTCATTTTCACTGAATTATTCATGTTTTCATGTAGTTTCCTATATTCTGCCTTCTGGTCAAAGTGTAAGCTTTGCCCACTTTATCAAACAACTTCCTACACACTGTTATGAACTGAGGGAGCTAGGGAACATTGTCTCTCAACTGTGTTATAGAGTGTAGTACTACATTTCAGTGAAGTGTAAGCCTTTCCAAAGCTGCCGAACGTGTTTCTTTCTCTATTTCAATGGTATTCTGCCTTGTATAACACACATTTACCACTCTAGTCTCCTTTAAGTAATGAATATAGGATTCATACAGTGTTTCATGTGATCTTAACTGGAATTAAGGATTTCCCTTATCTTACCTACCTTTTCTACACTAAGAACTGACTTGGAGGTTCTCTTTCAGGTGTTCTAAACAAGTTCTCATCTGTTTACAGTGATTTTCACTGAATTATTCATGTTTTCATGTAGTTTCCTATATTCTGCCTTCTGGCACAAGTATAAGCTTTGCCCACTTTATCAAACAACTTCCTACACACTGTTATGAACTGAGGCAGCTAGGGAACATTGTTTCTCAACTGTGTTATAGAGTGTAGTACTACATTTCAGTGAAGTGTAAGGCTTTCCAGAGCTGCCGAACGTGTTTCTTTCTCTATTTCAATGGTATTCTGCCTTGTATAACACACATTTACCACTCTAGTCTCCTTTAAGTAAAGAATATAGGATTCATACAGTGTTTCATGTGATCTTAACTGGAATTAAGGATTTCCCTTATCTTACCTACCTTTTCTACACTAAGAACTGTTTTGGAGGTTCTCTTTCAGCTGTTCTAAACAAGTTTTCATCTGTTTACAGTCATTTTTAGTGAATTATTCATGTTTTCATATAGTTTCCTATATTCTGCCTTCTGGCCCAAGTATAAGCTTTGCCCACTTTATCAAACAACTTCCTACACACTGTTATGAACTGAGGCAGCTAGGGAACATTGTCTCTCAACTGTGTTATAGAGTGTAGTACTACATTTCAGTGAAGTGTAAGGCTTTCCCTAGCTGCCGGACGTGTTTCTTTCTCTATTTCAATGGTATTCTGCCTTGTATAACACACATTTACCACTCTAGTCTCCTTTAAGTAAAGAATATAGGATTCATACAGTGTTTCATGTGATCTTAACTGGAATTAAGGATTTCCCTTATCTTACCTACCTTTTCTACACTAAGAACTGTTTTGGAGGTTCTCTTTCAGCTGTTCTAAACAAGTTTTCATCTGTTTACAGTCATTTTTAGTGAATTATTTATGTTTTCATGTAGTTTCCTATATTCTGCCTTCTGGCCCAAGTATAAGCTTTGCCCACTTTATCAAACAACTTCCTACACACTGTTATGAACTGAGGGAGCTAGGGAACATTGTCTCTCAACTGTGTTATAGAGTGTAGTACTACATTTCAGTGAAGTGTAAGCCTTTCCAAAGCTGTCGAACGTGTTTCTTTCTCTATTTCAATGGTATTCTGCCTTGTATACACACATTTACCACACTAGTCTCCTTTAAGTAAAGAACATAGGATTCATACAGTGTTTCATGTGATCTTAACTGGAATTAAGGATTTCCCTTATGTTAGCTACATTTTCTACACTAAGAACTGACTTGGAGATTCTCTTTCAGCTTTTCTAAACAAGTTCTCATCTGTTTACAGTGATTTTCACTGAATTATTCATGTTTTCATGTAGTTTCCTATATTCTGCCTTCTGGCCCAAGTATAAGCTTTGCCCACTTTATCAAACACCTTCCTACACACTGTTATGAACTGAGGCAGCTAGGGAACATTGTCTCTCAACTGTGTTATAGAGTGTAGTACTACATTTCAGTGAAGTGTAAGGCTTTCCAAAGCTGCCGAACGTGTTTCTTTCTCTATTTCAATGGTATTCTGCCTTGTATAACACACATTTACCACTCTAGTCTCCTTGAAGTAAACAATATAGGATTCATACAGTGTTTGATGTTATCTTAACTCGAATTAAGGATTTCCCTTATCTTAGCTACTTTTTCTACATTAAGAACTGACTTGGAGATTCTCTTTCAGCTGTTCTAAACAAGTTCTCATCTGTTTACAGTCATTTTCACTGAATTATTCATGTTTTCATGTAGTTTCCTATATTCTGCCTTCTAGTCAAAGTGTAAGCTTTGCCCACTTTATCAAACAACTTCCTACACACTGTTATGAACTGAGGGAGCTAGGGAACATTGTCTCTCAACTGTGTTATAGAGTGTAGTACAACATTTCAGTGAAGTGTAAGCCTTTCCAAAGCTGCCGAACGTGTTTCTTTCTCTATTTCAATGGTATTCTGCCTTGTATAACACACATTTACCACTCTAGTCTCCTTTAAGTAATGAATATAGGATTCATACAGTGTTTGATGTTATCTAAACTAGAATTAAGGATTTCCCTTATCTTAGCTACATTTTCTACACTAAGAACTGACTTGGAGATTCTCTTTTTTCTGTTCTAAATTAGTTCTCATCCGTTTACAGTCATTTTCAGTGAATTATTCATGTTTTCATGTAGTTGTCTATATTCTGCCTTCTGGCCCAAGTATAAGCTTTGCCCACTTTATCAAACAACTTCCTACACACTGTTATGAACTGAGGGAGCTAGGGAACATTGTCTCTCAACTGTGTTATAGAGTGTAGTACTACATTTCAGTGAAGTGTAAGGCTTTCCAAAGCTGCCGAACGTGTTTCTTTCTGTATTTCAATGGTATTCTGCCTTGTATAACACACATTTACCACTCTAGTCTCCTTTAAGTAAAGCATATAGGATTCATACAGTGTTTCATGTGATCTTAACTGGAATTAAGGATTTCCCTTATGTTAGCTACCTTTTCTACACTAAGAACTAACTTGGAGATTCTCTTTCAGCTTTTCTAAACAAGTTCTCATTTGTTTACAGTCATTTTCACTGAATTATTCATGTTTTCATGTAGTTTCCTATATTCTGCCTTCTGGCCCAAGTATAAGCTTTGCCCACTTTATCAAACACCTTCCTACACACTGTTATGAACTGAGGCAGCTAGGGAACATTGTCTCTCAACTGTGTTATAGAGTGTAGTACTACATTTCAGTGAAGTGTAAGGCTTTCCAGAGCTGCCGAACGTGTTTCTTTCTCTATTTCAATGGTATTCTGCCTTGTATAACACACATTTACCACTCTAGTCTCCTTTAAGTAAAGAATATAGGATTCATACAGTGTTTCATGTGATCTTAACTGGAATTAAGGATTTCCCTTATCTTACCTACCTTTTCTACACTAAGAACTGACTTGGAGGTTCTCTTTCAGCTGTTCTAAACAAGTTTTCATCTGTTTACAGTCATTTTTAGTGAATTATTCATGTTTTCATGTAGTTTCCTATATTCTGCCTTCTGGCCCAAGTATAAGCTTTGCCCACTTTATCAAACAACTTCCTACACACTGTTATGAACTGAGGGAGCTAGGGAACGTTGTCTCTCAACTGTGTTATAGAGTGTAGTACTACATTTCAGTGAAGTGTAAGCCTTTCCAAAGCTGTCGAACGTGTTTCTTTCTCTATTTCAATGGTATTCTGCCTTGTATACACACATTTACCACACTAGTCTCCTTTAAGTAAAGAACATAGGATTCATACAGTGTTTCATGTGATCTTAACTGGAATTAAGGATTTCCCTTATGTTAGCTACCTTTTCTACACTAAGAACTGACTTGGAGATTCTCTTTCAGCTTTTCTAAACAAGTTCTCATCTGTTTACAGTGATTTTCACTGAATTATTCATGTTTTCATGTAGTTTCCTATATTCTGCCTTCTGGCCCAAGTATAAGCTTTGCCCACTTTATCAAACAACTTCCTACACACTGTTATGAACTGAGGCAGCTAGGGAACATTGTCTCTCAACTGTGTTATAGAGTGTAGTACTACATTTCAGTGAAGTGTAAGGATTTCCAGAGATGCCGAACGTGTTTCTTTCTCTATTTCAATGGTATTCTGCCTTGTATAACACACATTTACGACTCTAGTCTCCTTTAAGTAAAGAATATAGGATTCATACAGTGTTTCCTGTGATCTTAACTGGAATTAAGGATTTCCCTTATCTTACCTACCTTTTCTACACTAAGAACTGACTTGGAGGTTCTCTTTCAGCTGTTCTAAACAAGTTTTCATCTGTTTACAGTCATTTTTAGTGAATTATTCATGTTTTCATGTAGTTTCCTATATTCTGCCTTCTGGCCCAAGTATAAGCTTTGCCCACTTTATCAAACACCTTCCTACACACTGTTATGAACTGAGGCAGCTAGGGAACATTGTCTCTCAACTGTGTTATAGAGTGTAGTACTACATTTCAGTGAAGTGTAAGGCTTTCCAAAGCTGCCGAACGTGTTTCTTTCTCTATTTCAATGGTATTCCGCCTTGTATAACACACATTTACCACTCTAGTCTCCTTTAAGTAAACAATATAGGATTCATACAGTGTTTGATGTTATCTTAACTCGAATTAAGGATTTCCCTTATCTTAGCTACCTTTTCTACATTAAGAACTGACTTGGAGATTCTCTTTCAGCTGTTCTAAACAAGTTCTCATCTGTTTACAGTCATTTTCACTGAATTATTCATGTTTTCATGTAGTTTCCTATATTCTGCCTTCTAGTCAAAGTGTAAGCTTTGCCCACTTTATCAAACAACTTCCTACACACTGTTATGAACTGAGGGAGCTAGGGAACATTGTCTCTCAACTGTGTTATAGAGTGTAGTACTACATTTCAGTGAAGTGTAAGGCTTTCCAAAGCTGCCGAACGTGTTTCTTTCTCTATTTCAATGGTATTCTGCCTTGTATAACACACATTTACCACTCTAGTCTCCTTTAAGTAAAGCATATAGGATTCATACAGTGTTTCATGTGATCTTAACTGGAATTATGATTTCCCTTATGTTAGCTACCTTTTCTACACTAAGAACTGACTTGGAGATTCTCTTTCAGCTTTTCTAAACAAGTTCTCATCTGTTTACAGTCATTTTCACTGAATTATTCATGTTTTCATGTAGTTTCCTATATTCTGCCTTCTGGCCCAAGTATAAGCTTTGCCCACTTTATCAAACACCTTCCTACACACTGTTATGAACTGAGGAAGCTAGGGAACATTGTCTCTCAACTGTGTTATAGAGTGTAGTACTACATTTCAGTGAAGTGTAAGGCTTTCCAGAGCTGCCGAACGTGTTTCTTTCTCTATTTCAATGGAATTCTGCCTTGTATAACACACATTTACCACTCTAGTCTCCTTTAAGTAAAGAATATAGGATTCATACAGTGTTTCATGTGATCTTAACTGGAATTAAGGATTTCCCTTATCTTACCTACCTTTTCTACACTAAGAACTGACTTGGAGGTTCTCTTTCAGCTGTTCTAAACAAGTTTTCATCTGTTTACAGTCATTTTTAGTGAATTATTCATGTTTTCATGTAGTTTCCTATATTCTGCCTTCTGGCCCAAGTATAAGCTTTGCCCACTTTATCAAACAACTTCCTACACACTGTTATGAACTGAGGGAGCTAGGGAACATTGTCTCTCAACTGTGTTATAGAGTGTAGTACTACATTTCAGTGAAGTGTAAGCCTTTCCAAAGCTGTCGAACGTGTTTCTTTCTCTATTTCAATGGTATTCTGCCTTGTATACACACATTTACCACACTAGTCTCCTTTAAGTAAAGAACATAGGATTCATACAGTGTTTCATGTGATCTTAACTGGAATTAAGGATTTCCCTTATGTTAGCTACCTTTTCTACACTAAGAACTGACTTGGAGATTCTCTTTCAGCTTTTCTAAACAAGTTCTCATCTGTTTACAGTGATTTTCACTGAATTATTCATGTTTTCATGTAGTTTCCTATATTCTGCCTTCTGGCCCAAGTATAAGCTTTGCCCACTTTATCAAACACCTTCCTACACACTGTTATGAACTGAGGCAGCTAGGGAACATTGTCTCTCAACTGTGTTATAGAGTGTAGTACTACATTTCAGTGAAGTGTAAGGCTTTCCAAAGCTGCCGAACGTGTTTCTTTCTCTATTTCAATGGTATTCTGCCTTGTATAACACACATTTACCACTCTAGTCTCCTTTAAGTAAACAATATAGGATTCATACAGTGTTTGATGTTATCTTAACTCGAATTAAGGATTTCCCTTATCTTAGCTACCTTTTCTACATTAAGAACTGACTTGGAGATTCTCTTTCAGCTGTTCTAAACAAGTTCTCATCTGTTTACAGTCATTTTCACTGAATTATTCATGTTTTCATGTAGTTTCCTATATTCTGCCTTCTAGTCAAAGTGTAAGCTTTGCCCACTTTATCAAACAACTTCCTACACACTGTTATGAACTGAGGGAGCTAGGGAACATTGTCTCTCAACTGTGTTATAGAGTGTAGTACTACATTTCAGTGAAGTGTAAGCCTTTCCAAAGCTGCAGAACGTGTTTCTTTCTCTATTTCAATGGTATTCTGCCTTGTATAACACACATTTACCACTCTAGTCTCCTTTAAGTAATGAATATAGGATTCATACAGTGTTTGATGTTATCTAAACTAGAATTAAGGATTTCCCTTATCTTAGCTACATTTTCTACACTAAGAACTGACTTGGATATTCTCTTTTTTCTGATCTAAATTAGTTCTCATCCGTTTACAGTCATTTTCAGTGAATTATTCATGTTTTCATGTAGTTGTCTATATTCTGCCTTCTGGCCCAAGTATAAGCTTTGCCCACTTTATCAAACAACATCCTATACACTGTTATGAACTGAGGGAGCTAGGGAACATTGTCTCTCAACTGTGTTATAGAGTGTAGTACTACATTTCAGTGAAGTGTAAGGCTTTCCAAAGCTGCCGAACGTGTTTCTTTCTCTATTTCAATGGTATTCTGCCTTGTATAACACACATTTACCACTCTAGTCTCCTTTATGTAAAGAATATAGGATTCATACAGTGTTTCATGTGATCTTAACTCGAATTAAGGATTTCCCGGATCTTCGCTAACTTTTCTACACTAATAACTGACTTGGAGAATCTCTTTCAGCTGTTCTAAACAAGTTCTCAACT
This sequence comes from Pipistrellus hanaki, assembly GCF_964339955.1. Taxonomy (NCBI): domain Eukaryota; kingdom Metazoa; phylum Chordata; class Mammalia; order Chiroptera; family Vespertilionidae; genus Pipistrellus; species Pipistrellus hanaki. The sequence goes on along the minus strand of NC_140507.1, from coordinate 98,696,482 downwards.
GTTTACAGTCATTTACACTGAATTATTCATATTTTCATGTAGTTTCCTCTATTCTGCCTTCTGGTCCAAGAATAAGCTTTGCCCACTTTATCAAACAACTTCCTACACACTGTTATGAACTGAGGGAGCTAGGGAACATTGTCTCTCAACTGTGTTATAGAGTGTAGTACTACATTTCAGTGAAGTATAAGGCTTTCCAAAGCTGCCGAACGTGTTTCTTTCTGTATTTCAATGGTATTCTGCCTTGTATAACACACATTTACCACTCTAGTCTCCTTTAAGTAAAGCATATAGGATTCATACAGTGTTTCATGTGATCTTAACTGGAATTAAGGATTTCCCTTATGTTAGCTACCTTTTCTACACTAAGAACTGCCTTGGAGATTCTCTTTCAGCTGTTCTAAACATGTTCTCATCTGTTTACAGTCATTTTCACTGAATTATTCATGTTTTCATGTAGTTTCCTATATTCTTCCTTCTGGCCCAAGTATAAGCTTGCCCACTTTATCAAACAACTTCCTACACACTGTTATAAACTGAGGCAGCTCGGGAACATTGTCTCTCAACTGTGTTATAGAGTGTAGTACTACATTTCAGTGAAGTGTAAGGCTTTCCAAAGCTGCCGAACGTGTTTCTTTCTCTATTTCAATGGTATTCTGCCTTGTATAACACACATTTACGACTCTAGTCTCCTTTAAGTAAAGCATATAGGATTCATACAGTGTTTCATGTGATCTTAACTGGAATTAAGGATTTCCCTTATCTTAGCTACCTTTTCTACATTAAGAACTGACTTGGAGATTGTCTTTCAGCTGTTCAAACAAGTTCTCATCTGTTTACAGTCATTTTCACTGAATTATTCATGTTTTCATGTAGTTTCCTATATTCTGCCTTCTGGTCAAAGTGTAAGCTTTGCCCACTTTATCAAACAACTTCCTACACACTTTTACGAACTGAGGGAGCTAGGGAACATTGTCTCTCAACTGTGTTATAGAGTGTAGTACTACATTTCAGTGAAGTGTAAGCCTTTCCAAAGCTGCCGAACGTGTTTCTTTCTCTATTTCAATGGTATTCTGCCTTGTATAACACACATTTACCACTCTAGTCTCCTTTAAGTAATGAATATAGGATTCATACAGTGTTTGATGTTATCTAAACTAGAATTAAGGATTTCCCTTATTTACCTACCTTTTCTACACTAAGAACTGACTTGGAGGTTCTCTTTCAGCTGTTCTAAACAAGTTTTCATCTGTTTACAGTCATTTTTAGTGAATTATTCATGTTTTCATGTAGTTTCCTTTATTCTGCCTTCTGGCCCAAGTATAAGCTTTGCCCACTTTATCAAACAACTTCCTACACACTGTTATGAACTGAGGGAGCTAGGGAACATTGTCTCTCAACTGTGTTATAGAGTGTAGTACTACATTTCAGTGAAGTGTAAGGCTTTCCAAAGCTGCCGAACGTGTTTCTTTCTCTATTTCAATGGTATTCTGCCTTGTATAACACACATTTACCACTCTAGTCTCCTTTAAGTAAAGAACATTGGATTCATACAGTGTTTCATGTGATCTTAACTGGAATTAAGGATTCCCCTTATCTTACCTACCTTTTCTACACTAAGAACTGACTTGGAGGTTCTCTTTCAGCTGTTCTAAACAAGTTTTCATCTGTTTACAGTCATTTTTAGTGAATTATTCATGTTTTCATGTAGTTTCCTATATTCTGCCTTCTGGCCCAAGTATAAGCTTTGCCCACTTTATCAAACAACTTCCTACACACTGTTATGAACTGAGGCAGCTCGGGAACATTGTCTCTCAACTGTGTTATAGAGTGTAGTACTACATTTCAGTGAAGTGTAAGCCTTTCCAAAGCTGTCGAACGTGTTTCTTTCTCTATTTCAATGGTATTCTGCCTTGTATACACACATTTACCACACTAGTCTCCTTTAAGTAAAGAACATAGGATTCATACAGTGTTTCATGTGATCTTAACTGGAATTAAGGATTCCCCTTATCTTACCTACCTTTTCTACATTAAGAACTGACTTGGAGATTCTCTTTCAGCTGTTCTAAACAAGTTCTCATCTGTTTACAGTCATTTTCACTGAATTATTCATGTTTTCATGTAGTTTCCTATATTCTGCCTTCTAGTCAAAGTGTAAGCTTTGCCCACTTTATCAAACAACTTCCTACACACTGTTATGAACTGAGGGAGCTAGGGAACATTGTCTCTCAACTGTGTTATAGAGTGTAGTACTACATTTCAGTGAAGTGTAAGCCTTTCCAAAGCTGCAGAACGTGTTTCTTTCTCTATTTCAATGGTATTCTGCCTTGTATAACACACATTTACCACTCTAGTCTCCTTTAAGTAATGAATATAGGATTCATACAGTGTTTGATGTTATCTAAACTAGAATTAAGGATTTCCCTTATCTTAGCTACATTTTCTACACTAAGAACTGACTTGGATATTCTCTTTTTTCTGATCTAAATTAGTTCTCATCCGTTTACAGTCATTTTCAGTGAATTATTCATGTTTTCATGTAGTTGTCTATATTCTGCCTTCTGGCCCAAGTATAAGCTTTGCCCACTTTATCAAACAACATCCTATACACTGTTATGAACTGAGGGAGCTAGGGAACATTGTCTCTCAACTGTGTTATAGAGTGTAGTACTACATTTCAGTGAAGTGTAAGGCTTTCCAAAGCTGCCGAACGTGTTTCTTTCTCTATTTCAATGGTATTCTGCCTTGTATAACACACATTTACCACTCTAGTCTCCTTTATGTAAAGAATATAGGATTCATACAGTGTTTCATGTGATCTTAACTCGAATTAAGGATTTCCCGGATCTTCGCTAACTTTTCTACACTAATAACTGACTTGGAGAATCTCTTTCAGCTGTTCTAAACAAGTTCTCAACTGTTTACAGTCATTTACACTGAATTATTCATATTTTCATGTAGTTTCCTCTATTCTGCCTTCTGGTCCAAGAATAAGCTTTGCCCACTTTATCAAACAACTTCCTACACACTGTTATGAACTGAGGCAGCTAGGGAACATTGTCTCTCAACTGTGTTATAGAGTGTAGTACTACATTTCAGTGAAGTGTAAGGCTTTCCAGAGCTGCCGAACGTGTTTCTTTCTGTATTTCAATGGTATTCTGCCTTGTATAACACACATTTACCACTCTAGTCTCCTTTAAGTAAAGAATATAGGATTCATACAGTGTTTCATGTGATCTTAACTCGAATTAAGGATTTCCCTTATCTTAGCTACCTTTTCTACATTAAGAACTGACTTGGAGATTGTCTTTCAGCTGTTCAAACAAGTTCTCATCTGTTTACAGTCATTTTCACTGAATTATTCATGTTTTCATGTAGTTTCCTATATTCTGCCTTCTGGTCAAAGTGTAAGCTTTGCCCACTTTATCAAACAACTTCCTACACACCGTTATGAACTGAGGGAGCTAGGGAAAATTGTCTCTCAACTGTGTTATAGAGTGTAGTACTACATTTCAGTGAAGTGTAAGCCTTTCCAAAGCTGCCGAACGTGTTTCTTTCTCTATTTCAATGGTATTCTGCCTTGTATAACACACATTTACCACTCTAGTCTCCTTTAAGTAAAGCATATAGGATTCATACAGTGTTTCATGTGATCTTAACTGGAATTATGATTTCCCTTATGTTAGCTACCTTTTCTACACTAAGAACTGACTTGGAGATTCTCTTTCAGCTTTTCTAAACAAGTTCTCATCTGTTTACAGTCATTTTCACTGAATTATTCATGTTTTCATGTAGTTTCCTATATTCTGCCTTCTGGCCCAAGTATAAGCTTTGCCCACTTTATCAAACACCTTCCTACACACTGTTATGAACTGAGGCAGCTAGGGAACATTGTCTCTCAACTGTGTTATAGAGTGTAGTACTACATTTCAGTGAAGTGTAAGGCTTTCCAGAGCTGCCGAACGTGTTTCTTTCTCTATTTCAATGGAATTCTGCCTTGTATAACACACATTTACCACTCTAGTCTCCTTTAAGTAAAGAATATAGGATTCATACAGTGTTTCATGTGATCTTAACTGGAATTAAGGATTTCCCTTATCTTACCTACCTTTTCTACACTAAGAACTGACTTGGAGGTTCTCTTTCAGCTGTTCTAAACAAGTTTTCATCTGTTTACAGTCATTTTTAGTGAATTATTCATGTTTTCATGTAGTTTCCTATATTCTGCCTTCTGGCCCAAGTATAAGCTTTGCCCACTTTATCAAACAACTTCCTACACACTGTTATGAACTGAGGGAGCTAGGGAACATTGTCTCTCAACTGTGTTATAGAGTGTAGTACTACATTTCAGTGAAGTGTAAGCCTTTCCAAAGCTGTCGAACGTGTTTCTTTCTCTATTTCAATGGTATTCTGCCTTGTATACACACATTTACCACACTAGTCTCCTTTAAGTAAAGAACATAGGATTCATACAGTGTTTCATGTGATCTTAACTGGAATTAAGGATTTCCCTTATGTTAGCTACCTTTTCTACACTAAGAACTGACTTGGAGATTCTCTTTCAGCTTTTCTAAACAAGTTCTCATCTGTTTACAGTGATTTTCACTGAATTATTCATGTTTTCATGTAGTTTCCTATATTCTGCCTTCTGGCCCAAGTATAAGCTTTGCCCACTTTATCAAACACCTTCCTACACACTGTTATGAACTGAGGCAGCTAGGGAACATTGTCTCTCAACTGTGTTATAGAGTGTAGTACTACATTTCAGTGAAGTGTAAGGCTTTCCAAAGCTGCCGAACGTGTTTCTTTCTCTATTTCAATGGTATTCTGCCTTGTATAACACACATTTACCACTCTAGTCTCCTTTAAGTAAACAATATAGGATTCATACAGTGTTTGATGTTATCTTAACTCGAATTAAGGATTTCCCTTATCTTAGCTACCTTTTCTACATTAAGAACTGACTTGGAGATTCTCTTTCAGCTGTTCTAAACAAGTTCTCATCTGTTTACAGTCATTTTCACTGAATTATTCATGTTTTCATGTAGTTTCCTATATTCTGCCTTCTAGTCAAAGTGTAAGCTTTGCCCACTTTATCAAACAACTTCCTACACACTGTTATGAACTGAGGGAGCTAGGGAACATTGTCTCTCAACTGTGTTATAGAGTGTAGTACTACATTTCAGTGAAGTGTAAGCCTTTCCAAAGCTGCAGAACGTGTTTCTTTCTCTATTTCAATGGTATTCTGCCTTGTATAACACACATTTACCACTCTAGTCTCCTTTAAGTAATGAATATAGGATTCATACAGTGTTTGATGTTATCTAAACTAGAATTAAGGATTTCCCTTATCTTAGCTACATTTTCTACACTAAGAACTGACTTGGATATTCTCTTTTTTCTGATCTAAATTAGTTCTCATCCGTTTACAGTCATTTTCAGTGAATTATTCATGTTTTCATGTAGTTGTCTATATTCTGCCTTCTGGCCCAAGTATAAGCTTTGCCCACTTTATCAAACAACATCCTATACACTGTTATGAACTGAGGGAGCTAGGGAACATTGTCTCTCAACTGTGTTATAGAGTGTAGTACTACATTTCAGTGAAGTGTAAGGCTTTCCAAAGCTGCCGAACGTGTTTCTTTCTCTATTTCAATGGTATTCTGCCTTGTATAACACACATTTACCACTCTAGTCTCCTTTATGTAAAGAATATAGGATTCATACAGTGTTTCATGTGATCTTAACTCGAATTAAGGATTTCCCGGATCTTCGCTAACTTTTCTACACTAATAACTGACTTGGAGAATCTCTTTCAGCTGTTCTAAACAAGTTCTCAACTGTTTACAGTCATTTACACTGAATTATTCATATTTTCATGTAGTTTCCTCTATTCTGCCTTCTGGTCCAAGAATAAGCTTTGCCCACTTTATCAAACAACTTCCTACACACTGTTATGAACTGAGGGAGCTAGGGAACATTGTCTCTCAACTGTGTTATAGAGTGTAGTACTACATTTCAGTGAAGTATAAGGCTTTCCAAAGCTGCCGAACGTGTTTCTTTCTGTATTTCAATGGTATTCTGCCTTGTATAACACACATTTACCACTCTAGTCTCCTTTAAGTAAAGCATATAGGATTCATACAGTGTTTCATGTGATCTTAACTGGAATTAAGGATTTCCCTTATGTTAGCTACCTTTTCTACACTAAGAACTGCCTTGGAGATTCTCTTTCAGCTGTTCTAAACATGTTCTCATCTGTTTACAGTCATTTTCACTGAATTATTCATGTTTTCATGTAGTTTCCTATATTCTTCCTTCTGGCCCAAGTATAAGCTTGCCCACTTTATCAAACAACTTCCTACACACTGTTATAAACTGAGGCAGCTCGGGAACATTGTCTCTCAACTGTGTTATAGAGTGTAGTACTACATTTCAGTGAAGTGTAAGGCTTTCCAAAGCTGCCGAACGTGTTTCTTTCTCTATTTCAATGGTATTCTGCCTTGTATAACACACATTTACGACTCTAGTCTCCTTTAAGTAAAGCATATAGGATTCATACAGTGTTTCATGTGATCTTAACTGGAATTAAGGATTTCCCTTATCTTAGCTACCTTTTCTACATTAAGAACTGACTTGGAGATTGTCTTTCAGCTGTTCAAACAAGTTCTCATCTGTTTACAGTCATTTTCACTGAATTATTCATGTTTTCATGTAGTTTCCTATATTCTGCCTTCTGGTCAAAGTGTAAGCTTTGCCCACTTTATCAAACAACTTCCTACACACTTTTACGAACTGAGGGAGCTAGGGAACATTGTCTCTCAACTGTGTTATAGAGTGTAGTACTACATTTCAGTGAAGTGTAAGCCTTTCCAAAGCTGCCGAACGTGTTTCTTTCTCTATTTCAATGGTATTCTGCCTTGTATAACACACATTTACCACTCTAGTCTCCTTTAAGTAATGAATATAGGATTCATACAGTGTTTGATGTTATCTAAACTAGAATTAAGGATTTCCCTTATTTACCTACCTTTTCTACACTAAGAACTGACTTGGAGGTTCTCTTTCAGCTGTTCTAAACAAGTTTTCATCTGTTTACAGTCATTTTTAGTGAATTATTCATGTTTTCATGTAGTTTCCTTTATTCTGCCTTCTGGCCCAAGTATAAGCTTTGCCCACTTTATCAAACAACTTCCTACACACTGTTATGAACTGAGGGAGCTAGGGAACATTGTCTCTCAACTGTGTTATAGAGTGTAGTACTACATTTCAGTGAAGTGTAAGGCTTTCCAAAGCTGCCGAACGTGTTTCTTTCTCTATTTCAATGGTATTCTGCCTTGTATAACACACATTTACCACTCTAGTCTCCTTTAAGTAAAGAACATTGGATTCATACAGTGTTTCATGTGATCTTAACTGGAATTAAGGATTCCCCTTATCTTACCTACCTTTTCTACACTAAGAACTGACTTGGAGGTTCTCTTTCAGCTGTTCTAAACAAGTTTTCATCTGTTTACAGTCATTTTTAGTGAATTATTCATGTTTTCATGTAGTTTCCTATATTCTGCCTTCTGGCCCAAGTATAAGCTTTGCCCACTTTATCAAACAACTTCCTACACACTGTTATGAACTGAGGCAGCTCGGGAACATTGTCTCTCAACTGTGTTATAGAGTGTAGTACTACATTTCAGTGAAGTGTAAGCCTTTCCAAAGCTGTCGAACGTGTTTCTTTCTCTATTTCAATGGTATTCTGCCTTGTATACACACATTTACCACACTAGTCTCCTTTAAGTAAAGAACATAGGATTCATACAGTGTTTCATGTGATCTTAACTGGAATTAAGGATTCCCCTTATGTTAGCTACCTTTTCTACACTAAGAACTGACTTGGAGATTCTCTTTCAGCTTTTCTAAACAAGTTCTCATCTGTTTACAGTGATTTTCACTGAATTATTCATGTTTTCACCTAGTTTCCTATATTCTGCCTTCTGGCCCAAGTATAAGCTTTGCCCACTTTATCAAACAACTTCCTACACACTGTTATGAACTGAGGCAGCTAGGGAACATTGTCTCTCAACTGTGTTATAGAGTGTAGTACTACATTTCAGTGAAGTGTAAGGCTTTCCAGAGCTGCCGAACGTGTTTCTTTCTGTATTTCAATGGTATTCTGCCTTGTATAACACACATTTACCACTCTAGTCTCCTTTAAGTAAAGAATATAGGATTCATACAGTGTTTCATGTGATCTTAACTCGAATTAAGGATTTCCCTTATCTTAGCTACCTTTTCTACATTAAGAACTGACTTGGAGATTGTCTTTCAGCTGTTCAAACAAGTTCTCATCTGTTTACAGTCATTTTCACTGAATTATTCATGTTTTCATGTAGTTTCCTATATTCTGCCTTCTGGTCAAAGTGTAAGCTTTGCCCACTTTATCAAACAACTTCCTACACACCGTTATGAACTGAGGGAGCTAGGGAAAATTGTCTCTCAACTGTGTTATAGAGTGTAGTACTACATTTCAGTGAAGTGTAAGCCTTTCCAAAGCTGCCGAACGTGTTTCTTTCTCTATTTCAATGGTATTCTGCCTTGTATAACACACATTTACCACTCTAGTCTCCTTTAAGTAATGAATATAGGATTCATACAGTGTTTGATGTTATCTAAACTAGAATTAAGGATTTCCCTTATCTTACCTACCTTTTCTACACTAAGAACTGACTTGGAGGTTCTCTTTCAGCTGTTCTAAACAAGTTTTCATCTGTTTACAGTCATTTTTAGTGAATTATTCATGTTTTCATGTAGTTTCCTATATTCTGCCTTCTGGCCCAAGTATAAGCTTTGCCCACTTTATCAAACAACTTCCTACACACTGTTATGAACTGAGGGAGCTAGGGAACATTGTCTCTCAACTGTGTTATAGAGTGTAGTACTACATTTCAGTGAAGTGTAAGGCTTTCCAAAGCTGCCGAACGTGTTTCTTTCTCTATTTCAATGGTATTCTGCCTTGTATAACACACATTTACCACTCTAGTCTCCTTTAAGTAAAGAACATTGGATTCATACAGTGTTTCATGTGATCTTAACTGGAATTAAGGATTCCCCTTATGTTAGCTACCTTTTCTACACTAAGAACTGACTTGGAGAATCTCTTTCAGCTTTTCTAAACAAGTTCTCATCTGTTTACAGTGATTTTCACTGAATTATTCATGTTTTCATGTAGTTTCCTATATTCTGTCTTCTGGCCCAAGTATAAGCTTTGCCCACTTTATCAAACAACTTCCTACACACTGTTATGAACTGAGGGAGCTAGGGAACATTGTCTCTCAACTGTGTTATAGAGTGTAGTATTACATTTCAGTGAAGTGTAAGCCTTTTTCAAAGCTGTCGAACGTGTTTCTTTCTCTATTTCAATGGTATTCTGCCTTGTATACACACATTTACCACACTAGTCTCCTTTAAGTAAAGAACATAGTATTCATACAGTGTTTCATGTGATCTTAACTGGAATTAAGGATTCCCCTTATGTTAGCTACCTTTTCTACACTAAGAACTGACTTGGAGATTCTCTTTCAGCTTTTCTAAACAAGTTCTCATCTGTTTACAGTGATTTTCACTGAATTATTCATGTTTTCATGTAGTTTCCTATATTCTGCCTTCTGGCCCAAGTATAAGCTTTGCCCACTTTATCAAACAACTTCCTACACACTGTTATGAACTGAGGCAGCTAGGGAACATTGTCTCTCAACTGTGTTATAGAGTGTAGTACTACATTTCAGTGAAGTGTAAGGCTTTCCAGAGCTGCCGAACGTGTTTCTTTCTCTATTTCAATGGTATTCTGCCTTGTATAACACACATTTACCACTCTAGTCTCCTTTAAGTAAAGAATATAGGATTCATACAGTGTTTCATGTGATCTTAACTGGAATTAAGGATTTCCCTTATCTTACCTACCTTTTCTACACTAAGAACTGACTTGGAGGTTCTCTTTCAGCTGTTCTAAACAAGTTTTCATCTGTTTACAGTCATTTTTAGTGAATTATTCATATTTTCATGTAGTTTCCTATATTCTGCCTTCTTGCCCAAGTATAAGCTTTGCCCACTTTATCAAACAACTTCCTACACACTGTTATGAACTGAGGCAGCTCGGGAACATTGTCTCTCAACTGTGTTATAGAGTGTAGTACTACATTTCTTTGAAGTGTAAGGCTTTCCAAAGCTGCCGAACGTGTTTCTTTCTCTATTTCAATGGTATTCTGCCTTGTATAACACACATTTACCACTCTAGTCTCCTTTAAGTAAACAATATAGGATTCATACAGTGTTTGATGTTATCTTAACTCGAATTAAGGATTTCCCTTATCTTAGCTACCTTTTCTACATTAAGAACTGACTTGGAGATTGTCTTTCAGCTGTTCAAACAAGTTCTCATCTGTTTACAGTCATTTTCACTGAATTATTCATGTTTTCATGTAGTTTCCTATATTCTGCCTTCTGGTCAAAGTGTAAGCTTTGCCCACTTTATCAAACAACTTCCTACACACTTTTATGAACTGAGGGATCTAGGGAACATTGTCTCTCAACTGTGTTATAGAGTGTAGTACTACATTTCAGTGAAGTGTAAGCCTTTCCAAAGCTGCCGAACGTGTTTCTTTCTCTATTTCAATGGTATTCTGCCTTGTATAACACACATTTACCACTCTAGTCTCCTTTAAGTAATGAATATAGGATTCATACAGTGTTTGATGTTATCTAAACTAGAATTAAGGATTTCCCTTATTTACCTACCTTTTCTACACTAAGAACTGACTTGGAGGTTCTCTTTCAGCTGTTCTAAACAAGTTTTCATCTGTTTACAGTCATTTTTAGTGAATTATTCATGTTTCCATGTAGTTTCCTTTATTCTGCCTTCTGGCCCAAGTATAAGCTTTGCCCACTTTATCAAACAACTTCCTACACACTGTTATGAACTGAGGGAGCTAGGGAACATTGTCTCTCAACTGTGTTATAGAGTGTAGTACTACATTTCAGTGAAGTGTAAGGCTTTCCAAAGCTGCCGAACGTGTTTCTTTCTCTATTTCAATGGTATTCTGCCTTGTATAACACACATTTACCACTCTAGTCTCCTTTAAGTAAAGAACATTGGATTCATACAGTGTTTCATGTGATCTTAACTGGAATTAAGGATTCCCCTTATCTTACCTACCTTTTCTACACTAAGAACTGACTTGGAGGTTCTCTTTCAGCTGTTCTAAACAAGTTTTCATCTGTTTACAGTCATTTTTAGTGAATTATTCATGTTTTCATGTAGTTTCCTATATTCTGCCTTCTGGCCCAAGTATAAGCTTTGCCCACTTTATCAAACAACTTCCTACACACTGTTATGAACTGAGGCAGCTCGGGAACATTGTCTCTCAACTGTGTTATAGAGTGTAGTACTACATTTCAGTGAAGTGTAAGCCTTTCCAAAGCTGCCGAACGTGTTTCTTTCTCTATTTCAATGGTATTCTGCCTTGTATAACACACATTTACCACTCTAGTCTCCTTTAAGTAATGAATATAGGATTCATACAGTGTTTGATGTTATCTAAACTAGAATTAAGGATTTCCCTTATCTTACCTACCTTTTCTACACTAAGAACTGACTTGGAGGTTCTCTTTCAGCTGTTCTAAACAAGTTTTCATCTGTTTACAGTCATTTTTAGTGAATTATTCATGTTTTCATGTAGTTTCCTATATTCTGCCTTCTGGCCCAAGTATAAGCTTTGCCCACTTTATCAAACAACTTCCTACACACTGTTATGAACTGAGGGAGTTAGGGAACATTGTCTCTCAACTGTGTTATAGAGTGTAGTACTACATTTCAGTGAAGTGTAAGGCTTTCCAAAGCTGCCGAACGTGTTTCTTTCTCTATTTCAATGGTATTCTGCCTTTTATAACACACATTTACCACTCTAGTCTCCTTGAAGTAAAGAACATTGGATTCATACAGTGTTTCATGTGATCTTAACTGGAATTAAGGATTCCCCTTATGTTAGCTACCTTTTCTACACTAAGAACTGACTTGGAGAATCTCTTTCAGCTTTTCTAAACAAGTTCTCATCTGTTTACAGTGATTTTCACTGAATTATTCATGTTTTCATGTAGTTTCCTATATTCTGCCTTCTGGCCCAAGTATAAGCTTTGCCCACTTTATCAAACAACTTCCTACACACTGTTATGAACTGAGGGAGCTAGGGAACATTGTCTCTCAACTGTGTTATAGAGTGTAGTACTACATTTCAGTGAAGTGTAAGCCTTTTTCAAAGCTGTCGAACGTGTTTCTTTCTCTATTTCAATGGTATTCTGCCTTGTATACACACATTTACCACACTAGTCTCCTTTAAGTAAAGAACATAGTATTCATACAGTGTTTCATGTGATCTTAACTCGAATTAAGGATTTCCCTTATCTTAGCTACCTTTTCTACATTAAGAACTGACTTGGAGATTGTCTTTCAGCTGTTCAAACAAGTTCTCATCTGTTTACAGTCATTTTCACTGAATTATTCATGTTTTCATGTAGTTTCCTATATTCTGCCTTCTGGTCAAAGTGTAAGCTTTGCCCACTTTATCAAACAACTTCCTACACACCGTTATGAACTGAGGGAGCTAGGGAAAATTGTCTCTCAACTGTGTTATAGAGTGTAGTACTACATTTCAGTGAAGTGTAAGCCTTTCCAAAGCTGCCGAACGTGTTTCTTTCTCTATTTCAATGGTATTCTGCCTTGTATAACACACATTTACCACTCTAGTCTCCTTTAAGTAATGAATATAGGATTCATACAGTGTTTGATGTTATCTAAACTAGAATTAAGGATTTCCCTTATCTTACCTACCTTTTCTACACTAAGAACTGACTTGGAGGTTCTCTTTCAGCTGTTCTAAACAAGTTTTCATCTGTTTACAGTCATTTTTAGTGAATTATTCATGTTTTCATGTAGTTTCCTATATTCTGCCTTCTGGCCCAAGTATAAGCTTTGCCCACTTTATCAAACAACTTCCTACACACTGTTATGAACTGAGGGAGCTAGGGAACATTGTCTCTCAACTGTGTTATAGAGTGTAGTACTACATTTCAGTGAAGTGTAAGGCTTTCCAAAGCTGCCGAACGTGTTTCTTTCTCTATTTCAATGGTATTCTGCCTTGTATAACACACATTTACCACTCTAGTCTCCTTTAAGTAAAGAACATTGGATTCATACAGTGTTTCATGTGATCTTAACTGGAATTAAGGATTCCCCTTATGTTAGCTACCTTTTCTACACTAAGAACTGACTTGGAGAATCTCTTTCAGCTTTTCTAAACAAGTTCTCATCTGTTTACAGTGATTTTCACTGAATTATTCATGTTTTCATGTAGTTTCCTATATTCTGCCTTCTGGCCCAAGTATAAGCTTTGCCCACTTTATCAAACAACTTCCTACACACTGTTATGAACTGAGGGAGCTAGGGAACATTGTCTCTCAACTGTGTTATAGAGTGTAGTACTACATTTCAGTGAAGTGTAAGCCTTTTTCAAAGCTGTCGAACGTGTTTCTTTCTCTATTTCAATGGTATTCTGCCTTGTATACACACATTTACCACACTAGTCTCCTTTAAGTAAAGAACATAGTATTCATACAGTGTTTCATGTGATCTTAACTGGAATTAAGGATTCCCCTTATGTTAGCTACCTTTTCTACACTAAGAACTGACTTGGAGATTCTCTTTCAGCTTTTCTAAACAAGTTCTCATCTGTTTACAGTGATTTTCACTGAATTATTCATGTTTTCATGTAGTTTCCTATATTCTGCCTTCTGGCCCAAGTATAAGCTTTGCCCACTTTATCAAACAACTTCCTACACACTGTTATGAACTGAGGCAGCTAGGGAACATTGTCTCTCAACTGTGTTATAGAGTGTAGTACTACATTTCAGTGAAGTGTAAGGCTTTCCAGAGCTGCCGAACGTGTTTCTTTCTCTATTTCAATGGTATTCTGCCTTGTATAACACACATTTACCACTCTAGTCTCCTTTAAGTAAAGAATATAGGATTCATACAGTGTTTCATGTGATCTTAACTGGAATTAAGGATTTCCCTTATCTTACCTACCTTTTCTACACTAAGAACTGACTTGGAGGTTCTCTTTCAGCTGTTCTAAACAAGTTTTCATCTGTTTACAGTCATTTTTAGTGAATTATTCATATTTTCATGTAGTTTCCTATATTCTGCCTTCTTGCCCAAGTATAAGCTTTGCCCACTTTATCAAACAACTTCCTACACACTGTTATGAACTGAGGCAGCTCGAGAACATTGTCTCTCAACTGTGTTATAGAGTGTAGTACTACATTTCTTTGAAGTGTAAGGCTTTCCAAAGCTGCCGAACGTGTTTCTTTCTCTATTTCAATGGTATTCTGCCTTGTATAACACACATTTACCACTCTAGTCTCCTTTAATTAAACAATATAGGATTCATACAGTGTTTGATGTTATCTTAACTCGAATTAAGGATTTCCCTTATCTTAGCTACCTTTTCTACATTAAGAACTGACTTGGAGATTGTCTTTCAGCTTTTCAAACAAGTTCTCATCTGTTTACAGTCATTTTCACTGAATTATTCATGTTTTCATGTAGTTTCCTATATTCTGCCTTCTGGTCAAAGTGTAAGCTTTGCCCACTTTATCAAACAACTTCCTACACACTTTTATGAACTGAGGGAGCTAGGGAACATTGTCTCTCAACTGTGTTATAGAGTGTAGTACTACATTTCAGTGAAGTGTAAGCCTTTCCAAAGCTGCCGAACGTGTTTCTTTCTCTATTTCAATGGTATTCTGCCTTGTATAACACACATTTACCACTCTAGTCTCCTTTAAGTAATGAATATAGGATTCATACAGTGTTTGATGTTATCTAAACTAGAATTAAGGATTTCCCTTATTTACCTACCTTTTCTACACTAAGAACTGACTTGGAGGTTCTCTTTCAGCTGTTCTAAACAAGTTTTCATCTGTTTACAGTCATTTTTAGTGAATTATTCATGTTTTCATGTAGTTTCCTTTATTCTGCCTTCTGGCCCAAGTATAAGCTTTGCCCACTTTATCAAACAACTTCCTACACACTGTTATGAACTGAGGGAGCTAGGGAACATTGTCTCTCAACTGTGTTATAGAGTGTAGTACTACATTTCAGTGAAGTGTAAGGCTTTCCAAAGCTGCCGAACGTGTTTCTTTCTCTATTTCAATGGTATTCTGCCTTGTATAACACACATTTACCACTCTAGTCTCCTTTAAGTAAAGAACATTGGATTCATACAGTGTTTCATGTGATCTTAACTGGAATTAAGGATTCCCCTTATCTTACCTACCTTTTCTACACTAAGAACTGACTTGGAGGTTCTCTTTCAGCTGTTCTAAACAAGTTTTCATCTGTTTACAGTCATTTTTAGTGAATTATTCATGTTTTCATGTAGTTTCCTATATTCTGCCTTCTGGCCCAAGTATAAGCTTTGCCCACTTTATCAAACAACTTCCTACACACTGTTATGAACTGAGGCAGCTCGGGAACATTGTCTCTCAACTGTGTTATAGAGTGTAGTACTACATTTCAGTGAAGTGTAAGCCTTTCCAAAGCTGTCGAACGTGTTTCTTTCTCTATTTCAATGGTATTCTGCCTTGTATACACACATTTACCACACTAGTCTCCTTTAAGTAAAGAACATAGGATTCATACAGTGTTTCATGTGATCTTAACTGGAATTAAGGATTCCCCTTATGTTAGCTACCTTTTCTACACTAAGAACTGACTTGGAGATTCTCTTTCAGCTTTTCTAAACAAGTTCTCATCTGTTTACAGTGATTTTCACTGAATTATTCATGTTTTCACCTAGTTTCCTATATTCTGCCTTCTGGCCCAAGTATAAGCTTTGCCCACTTTATCAAACAACTTCCTACACACTGTTATGAACTGAGGCAGCTAGGGAACATTGTCTCTCAACTGTGTTATAGAGTGTAGTACTACATTTCAGTGAAGTGTAAGGCTTTCCAGAGCTGCCGAACGTGTTTCTTTCTCTATTTCAATGGTATTCTGCCTTGTATAACACACATTTACCACTCTAGTCTCCTTTAAGTAAAGAATATAGGATTCATACAGTGTTTCATGTGATCTTAACTGGAATTAAGGATTTCCCTTATCTTACCTACCTTTTCTACACTAAGAACTGACTTGGAGGTTCTCTTTCAGCTGTTCTAAACAAGTTTTCATCTGTTTACAGTCATTTTTAGTGAATTATTCATATTTTCATGTAGTTTCCTATATTCTGCCTTCTTGCCCAAGTATAAGCTTTGCCCACTTTATCAAACAACTTCCTACACACTGTTATGAACTGAGGCAGCTCGGGAACATTGTCTCTCAACTGTGTTATAGAGTGTAGTACTACATTTCTTTGAAGTGTAAGGCTTTCCAAAGCTGCCGAACGTGTTTCTTTCTCTATTTCAATGGTATTCTGCCTTGTATAACACACATTTACCACTCTAGTCTCCTTTAAGTAAACAATATAGGATTCATACAGTGTTTGATGTTATCTTAACTCGAATTAAGGATTTCCCTTATCTTAGCTACCTTTTCTACATTAAGAACTGACTTGGAGATTGTCTTTCAGCTGTTCAAACAAGTTCTCATCTGTTTACAGTCATTTTCACTGAATTATTCATGTTTTCATGTAGTTTCCTATATTCTGCCTTCTGGTCAAAGTGTAAGCTTTGCCCACTTTATCAAACAACTTCCTACACACTTTTATGAACTGAGGGAGCTAGGGAACATTGTCTCTCAACTGTGTTATAGAGTGTAGTACTACATTTCAGTGAAGTGTAAGCCTTTCCAAAGCTGCCGAACGTGTTTCTTTCTCTATTTCAATGGTATTCTGCCTTGTATAACACACATTTACCACTCTAGTCTCCTTTAAGTAATGAATATAGGATTCATACAGTGTTTGATGTTATCTAAACTAAAATTAAGGATTTCCCTTATTTACCTACCTTTTCTACACTAAGAACTGACTTGGAGGTTCTCTTTCAGCTGTTCTAAACAAGTTTTCATCTGTTTACAGTCATTTTTAGTGAATTATTCATGTTTTCATGTAGTTTCCTTTATTCTGCCTTCTGGCCCAAGTATAAGCTTTGCCCACTTTATCAAACAACTTCCTACACACTGTTATGAACTGAGGGAGCTAGGGAACATTGTCTCTCAACTGTGTTATAGAGTGTAGTACTACATTTCAGTGAAGTGTAAGGCTTTCCAAAGCTGCCGAACGTGTTTCTTTCTCTATTTCAATGGTATTCTGCCTTGTATAACACACATTTACCACTCTAGTCTCCTTTAAGTAAAGAACATTGGATTCATACAGTGTTTCATGTGATCTTAACTGGAATTAAGGATTCCCCTTATCTTACCTACCTTTTCTACACTAAGAACTGACTTGGAGGTTCTCTTTCAGCTGTTCTAAACAAGTTTTCATCTGTTTACAGTCATTTTTAGTGAATTATTCATGTTTTCATGTAGTTTCCTATATTCTGCCTTCTGGCCCAAGTATAAGCTTTGCCCACTTTATCAAACAACTTCCTACACACTGTTATGAACTGAGGCAGCTCGGGAACATTGTCTCTCAACTGTGTTATAGAGTGTAGTACTACATTTCAGTGAAGTGTAAGCCTTTCCAAAGCTGCCGAACGTGTTTCTTTCTCTATTTCAATGGTATTCTGCCTTGTATAACACACATTTACCACTCTAGTCTCCTTTAAGTAATGAATATAGGATTCATACAGTGTTTGATGTTATCTAAACTAGAATTAAGGATTTCCCTTATCTTACCTACCTTTTCTACACTAAGAACTGACTTGGAGGTTCTCTTTCAGCTGTTCTAAACAAGTTTTCATCTGTTTACAGTCATTTTTAGTGAATTATTCATGTTTTCATGTAGTTTCCTATATTCTGCCTTCTGGCCCAAGTATAAGCTTTGCCCACTTTATCAAACAACTTCCTACACACTGTTATGAACTGAGGGAGTTAGGGAACATTGTCTCTCAACTGTGTTATAGAGTGTAGTACTACATTTCAGTGAAGTGTAAGGCTTTCCAAAGCTGCCGAACGTGTTTCTTTCTCTATTTCAATGGTATTCTGCCTTGTATAACACACATTTACCACTCTAGTCTCCTTTAAGTAAAGAACATTGGATTCATACAGTGTTTCATGTGATCTTAACTGGAATTAAGGATTCCCCTTATGTTAGCTACCTTTTCTACACTAAGAACTGACTTGGAGAATCTCTTTCAGCTTTTCTAAACAAGTTCTCATCTGTTTACAGTGATTTTCACTGAATTATTCATGTTTTCATGTAGTTTCCTATATTCTGCCTTCTGGCCCAAGTATAAGCTTTGCCCACTTTATCAAACAACTTCCTACACACTGTTATGAACTGAGGGAGCTAGGGAACATTGTCTCTCAACTGTGTTATAGAGTGTAGTACTACATTTCAGTGAAGTGTAAGCCTTTTTCAAAGCTGTCGAACGTGTTTCTTTCTCTATTTCAATGGTATTCTGCCTTGTATACACACATTTACCACACTAGTCTCCTTTAAGTAAAGAACATAGTATTCATACAGTGTTTCATGTGATCTTAACTGGAATTAAGGATTCCCCTTATGTTAGCTACCTTTTCTACACTAAGAACTGACTTGGAGATTCTCTTTCAGCTTTTCTAAACAAGTTCTCATCTGTTTACAGTGATTTTCACTGAATTATTCATGTTTTCATGTAGTTTCCTATATTCTGCCTTCTGGCCCAAGTATAAGCTTTGCCCACTTTATCAAACAACTTCCTACACACTGTTATGAACTGAGGCAGCTAGGGAACATTGTCTCTCAACTGTGTTATAGAGTGTAGTACTACATTTCAGTGAAGTGTAAGGCTTTCCAGAGCTGCCGAACGTGTTTCTTTCTCTATTTCAATGGTATTCTGCCTTGTATAACACACATTTACCACTCTAGTCTCCTTTAAGTAAAGAATATAGGATTCATACAGTGTTTCATGTGATCTTAACTCGAATTAAGGATTTCCCTTATCTTAGCTACCTTTTCTACATTAAGAACTGACTTGGAGATTGTCTTTCAGCTGTTCAAACAAGTTCTCATCTGTTTACAGTCATTTTCACTGAATTATTCATGTTTTCATGTAGTTTCCTATATTCTGCCTTCTGGCCCAAGTATAAGCTTTGCCCACTTTATCAAACAACTTCCTACACACTGTTATGAACTGAGGGAGCTAGGGAACATTGTCTCTCAACTGTGTTATAGAGTGTAGTACTACATTTCAGTGAAGTGTAAGGCTTTCCAAAGCTGCCGAACGTGTTTCTTTCTCTATTTCAATGGTATTCTGCCTTGTATAACACACATTTACCACTCTAGTCTCCTTTAAGTAAAGAACATTGGATTCATACAGTGTTTCATGTGATCTTAACTGGAATTAAGGATTCCCCTTATGTTAGCTACCTTTTCTACACTAAGAACTGACTTGGAGAATCTCTTTCAGCTTTTCTAAACAAGTTCTCATCTGTTTACAGTGATTTTCACTGAATTATTCATGTTTTCATGTAGTTTCCTATATTCTGCCTTCTGGCCCAAGTATAAGCTTTGCCCACTTTATCAAACAACTTCCTACACACTGTTATGAACTGAGGGAGCTAGGGAACATTGTCTCTCAACTGTGTTATAGAGTGTAGTACTACATTTCAGTGAAGTGTAAGCCTTTTTCAAAGCTGTCGAACGTGTTTCTTTCTCTATTTCAATGGTATTCTGCCTTGTATACACACATTTACCACACTAGTCTCCTTTAAGTAAAGAACATAGTATTCATACAGTGTTTCATGTGATCTTAACTGGAATTAAGGATTCCCCTTATGTTAGCTACCTTTTCTACACTAAGAACTGACTTGGAGATTCTCTTTCAGCTTTTCTAAACAAGTTCTCATCTGTTTACAGTGATTTTCACTGAATTATTCATGTTTTCATGTAGTTTCCTATATTCTGCCTTCTGGCCCAAGTATAAGCTTTGCCCACTTTATCAAACAACTTCCTACACACTGTTATGAACTGAGGCAGCTAGGGAACATTGTCTCTCAACTGTGTTATAGAGTGTAGTACTACATTTCAGTGAAGTGTAAGGCTTTCCAGAGCTGCCGAACGTGTTTCTTTCTCTATTTCAATGGTATTCTGCCTTGTATAACACACATTTACCACTCTAGTCTCCTTTAAGTAAAGAATATAGGATTCATACAGTGTTTCATGTGATCTTAACTGGAATTAAGGATTTCCCTTATCTTACCTACCTTTTCTACACTAAGAACTGACTTGGAGGTTCTCTTTCAGCTGTTCTAAACAAGTTTTCATCTGTTTACAGTCATTTTTAGTGAATTATTCATATTTTCATGTAGTTTCCTATATTCTGCCTTCTTGCCCAAGTATAAGCTTTGCCCACTTTATCAAACAACTTCCTACACACTGTTATGAACTGAGGCAGCTCGGGAACATTGTCTCTCAACTGTGTTATAGAGTGTAGTACTACATTTCTTTGAAGTGTAAGGCTTTCCAAAGCTGCCGAACGTGTTTCTTTCTCTATTTCAATGGTATTCTGCCTTGTATAACACACATTTACCACTCTAGTCTCCTTTAAGTAAACAATATAGGATTCATACAGTGTTTGATGTTATCTTAACTCGAATTAAGGATTTCCCTTATCTTAGCTACCTTTTCTACACTAAGAACTGACTTGGAGGTTCTCTTTCAGCTGTTCTAAACAAGTTTTCATCTGTTTACAGTCATTTTTAGTGAATTATTCATGTTTTCATGTAGTTTCCTATATTCTGCCTTCTGGCCCAAGTATAAGCTTTGCCCACTTTATCAAACAACTTCCTACACACTGTTATGAACTGAGGGAGCTAGGGAACATTGTCTCTCAACTGTGTTATAGAGTGTAGTACTACATTTCAGTGAAGTGTAAGGCTTTCCAAAGCTGCCGAACGTGTTTCTTTCTCTATTTCAATGGTATTCTGCCTTGTATAACACACATTTACCACTCTAGTCTCCTTTAAGTAAAGAACATTGGATTCATACAGTGTTTCATGTGATCTTAACTGGAATTAAGGATTCCCCTTATCTTACCTACCTTTTCTACACTAAGAACTGACTTGGAGGTTCTCTTTCAGCTGTTCTAAACAAGTTTTCATCTGTTTACAGTCATTTTTAGTGAATTATTCATGTTTTCATGTAGTTTCCTATATTCTGCCTTCTGGCCCAAGTATAAGCTTTGCCCACTTTATCAAACAACTTCCTACACACTGTTATGAACTGAGGCAGCTCGGGAACATTGTCTCTCAACTGTGTTATAGAGTGTAGTACTACATTTCAGTGAAGTGTAAGCCTTTCCAAAGCTGTCGAACGTGTTTCTTTCTCTATTTCAATGGTATTCTGCCTTGTATACACACATTTACCACACTAGTCTCCTTTAAGTAAAGAACATAGGATTCATACAGTGTTTCATGTGATCTTAACTGGAATTAAGGATTCCCCTTATGTTAGCTACCTTTTCTACACTAAGAACTGACTTGGAGATTCTCTTTCAGCTTTTCTAAACAAGTTCTCATCTGTTTACAGTGATTTTCACTGAATTATTCATGTTTTCACCTAGTTTCCTATATTCTGCCTTCTGGCCCAAGTATAAGCTTTGCCCACTTTATCAAACAACTTCCTACACACTGTTATGAACTGAGGCAGCTAGGGAACATTGTCTCTCAACTGTGTTATAGAGTGTAGTACTACATTTCAGTGAAGTGTAAGGCTTTCCAGAGCTGCCGAACGTGTTTCTTTCTGTATTTCAATGGTATTCTGCCTTGTATAACACACATTTACCACTCTAGTCTCCTTTAAGTAAAGAATATAGGATTCATACAGTGTTTCATGTGATCTTAACTCGAATTAAGGATTTCCCTTATCTTAGCTACCTTTTCTACATTAAGAACTGACTTGGAGATTGTCTTTCAGCTGTTCAAACAAGTTCTCATCTGTTTACAGTCATTTTCACTGAATTATTCATGTTTTCATGTAGTTTCCTATATTCTGCCTTCTGGTCAAAGTGTAAGCTTTGCCCACTTTATCAAACAACTTCCTACACACCGTTATGAACTGAGGGAGCTAGGGAAAATTGTCTCTCAACTGTGTTATAGAGTGTAGTACTACATTTCAGTGAAGTGTAAGCCTTTCCAAAGCTGCCGAACGTGTTTCTTTCTCTATTTCAATGGTATTCTGCCTTGTATAACACACATTTACCACTCTAGTCTCCTTTAAGTAATGAATATAGGATTCATACAGTGTTTGATGTTATCTAAACTAGAATTAAGGATTTCCCTTATCTTACCTACCTTTTCTACACTAAGAACTGACTTGGAGGTTCTCTTTCAGCTGTTCTAAACAAGTTTTCATCTGTTTACAGTCATTTTTAGTGAATTATTCATGTTTTCATGTAGTTTCCTATATTCTGCCTTCTGGCCCAAGTATAAGCTTTGCCCACTTTATCAAACAACTTCCTACACACTGTTATGAACTGAGGGAGCTAGGGAACATTGTCTCTCAACTGTGTTATAGAGTGTAGTACTACATTTCAGTGAAGTGTAAGGCTTTCCAAAGCTGCCGAACGTGTTTCTTTCTCTATTTCAATGGTATTCTGCCTTGTATAACACACATTTACCACTCTAGTCTCCTTTAAGTAAAGAACATTGGATTCATACAGTGTTTCATGTGATCTTAACTGGAATTAAGGATTCCCCTTATGTTAGCTACCTTTTCTACACTAAGAACTGACTTGGAGAATCTCTTTCAGCTTTTCTAAACAAGTTCTCATCTGTTTACAGTGATTTTCACTGAATTATTCATGTTTTCATGTAGTTTCCTATATTCTGCCTTCTGGCCCAAGTATAAGCTTTGCCCACTTTATCAAACAACTTCCTACACACTGTTATGAACTGAGGGAGCTAGGGAACATTGTCTCTCAACTGTGTTATAGAGTGTAGTACTACATTTCAGTGAAGTGTAAGCCTTTTTCAAAGCTGTCGAACGTGTTTCTTTCTCTATTTCAATGGTATTCTGCCTTGTATACACACATTTACCACACTAGTCTCCTTTAAGTAAAGAACATAGTATTCATACAGTGTTTCATGTGATCTTAACTGGAATTAAGGATTCCCCTTATGTTAGCTACCTTTTCTACACTAAGAACTGACTTGGAGATTCTCTTTCAGCTTTTCTAAACAAGTTCTCATCTGTTTACAGTGATTTTCACTGAATTATTCATGTTTTCATGTAGTTTCCTATATTCTGCCTTCTGGCCCAAGTATAAGCTTTGCCCACTTTATCAAACAACTTCCTACACACTGTTATGAACTGAGGCAGCTAGGGAACATTGTCTCTCAACTGTGTTATAGAGTGTAGTACTACATTTCAGTGAAGTGTAAGGCTTTCCAGAGCTGCCGAACGTGTTTCTTTCTCTATTTCAATGGTATTCTGCCTTGTATAACACACATTTACCACTCTAGTCTCCTTTAAGTAAAGAATATAGGATTCATACAGTGTTTCATGTGATCTTAACTGGAATTAAGGATTTCCCTTATCTTACCTACCTTTTCTACACTAAGAACTGACTTGGAGGTTCTCTTTCAGCTGTTCTAAACAAGTTTTCATCTGTTTACAGTCATTTTTAGTGAATTATTCATATTTTCATGTAGTTTCCTATATTCTGCCTTCTTGCCCAAGTATAAGCTTTGCCCACTTTATCAAACAACTTCCTACACACTGTTATGAACTGAGGCAGCTCGGGAACATTGTCTCTCAACTGTGTTATAGAGTGTAGTACTACATTTCTTTGAAGTGTAAGGCTTTCCAAAGCTGCCGAACGTGTTTCTTTCTCTATTTCAATGGTATTCTGCCTTGTATAACACACATTTACCACTCTAGTCTCCTTTAAGTAAACAATATAGGATTCATACAGTGTTTGATGTTATCTTAACTCGAATTAAGGATTTCCCTTATCTTAGCTACCTTTTCTACATTAAGAACTGACTTGGAGATTGTCTTTCAGCTGTTCAAACAAGTTCTCATCTGTTTACAGTCATTTTCACTGAATTATTCATGTTTTCATGTAGTTTCCTATATTCTGCCTTCTGGTCAAAGTGTAAGCTTTGCCCACTTTATCAAACAACTTCCTACACACTTTTATGAACTGAGGGAGCTAGGGAACATTGTCTCTCAACTGTGTTATAGAGTGTAGTACTACATTTCAGTGAAGTGTAAGCCTTTCCAAAGCTGCCGAACGTGTTTCTTTCTCTATTTCAATGGTATTCTGCCTTGTATAACACACATTTACCACTCTAGTCTCCTTTAAGTAATGAATATAGGATTCATACAGTGTTTGATGTTATCTAAACTAGAATTAAGGATTTCCCTTATTTACCTACCTTTTCTACACTAAGAACTGACTTGGAGGTTCTCTTTCAGCTGTTCTAAACAAGTTTTCATCTGTTTACAGTCATTTTTAGTGAATTATTCATGTTTTCATGTAGTTTCCTTTATTCTGCCTTCTGGCCCAAGTATAAGCTTTGCCCACTTTATCAAACAACTTCCTACACACTGTTATGAACTGAGGGAGCTAGGGAACATTGTCTCTCAACTGTGTTATAGAGTGTAGTACTACATTTCAGTGAAGTGTAAGGCTTTCCAAAGCTGCCGAACGTGTTTCTTTCTCTATTTCAATGGTATTCTGCCTTGTATAACACACATTTACCACTCTAGTCTCCTTTAAGTAAAGAACATTGGATTCATACAGTGTTTCATGTGATCTTAACTGGAATTAAGGATTCCCCTTATCTTACCTACCTTTTCTACACTAAGAACTGACTTGGAGGTTCTCTTTCAGCTGTTCTAAACAAGTTTTCATCTGTTTACAGTCATTTTTAGTGAATTATTCATGTTTTCATGTAGTTTCCTATATTCTGCCTTCTGGCCCAAGTATAAGCTTTGCCCACTTTATCAAACAACTTCCTACACACTGTTATGAACTGAGGCAGCTCGGGAACATTGTCTCTCAACTGTGTTATAGAGTGTAGTACTACATTTCAGTGAAGTGTAAGCCTTTCCAAAGCTGTCGAACGTGTTTCTTTCTCTATTTCAATGGTATTCTGCCTTGTATACACACATTTACCACACTAGTCTCCTTTAAGTAAAGAACATAGGATTCATACAGTGTTTCATGTGATCTTAACTGGAATTAAGGATTCCCCTTATGTTAGCTACCTTTTCTACACTAAGAACTGACTTGGAGATTCTCTTTCAGCTTTTCTAAACAAGTTCTCATCTGTTTACAGTGATTTTCACTGAATTATTCATGTTTTCATGTAGTTTCCTATATTCTGCCTTCTGGCCCAAGTATAAGCTTTGCCCACTTTATCAAACAACTTCCTACACACTGTTATGAACTGAGGCAGCTAGGGAACATTGTCTCTCAACTGTGTTATAGAGTGTAGTACTACTTTTCAGTGAAGTGTAAG
Source organism: Pipistrellus hanaki (assembly GCF_964339955.1). Lineage (NCBI taxonomy): Eukaryota > Metazoa > Chordata > Mammalia > Chiroptera > Vespertilionidae > Pipistrellus > Pipistrellus hanaki. The sequence continues at coordinate 98,670,819 of NC_140507.1, read as the reverse complement.
GCTTTCCAGAGCTGCCGAACGTGTTTCTTTCTCTATTTCAATGGTATTCTGCCTTGTATAACACACATTTACCACTCTAGTCTCCTTTAAGTAAAGAATATAGGATTCATACAGTGTTTCATGTGATCTTAACTCGAATTAAGGATTTCCCTTATCTTAGCTACCTTTTCTACATTAAGAACTGACTTGGAGATTGTCTTTCAGCTGTTCAAACAAGTTCTCATCTGTTTACAGTCATTTTCACTGAATTATTCATGTTTTCATGTAGTTTCCTATATTCTGCCTTCTGGTCAAAGTGTAAGCTTTGCCCACTTTATCAAACAACTTCCTACACACCGTTATGAACTGAGGGAGCTAGGGAAAATTGTCTCTCAACTGTGTTATAGAGTGTAGTACTACATTTCAGTGAAGTGTAAGCCTTTCCAAAGCTGCCGAACGTGTTTCTTTCTCTATTTCAATGGTATTCTGCCTTGTATAACACACATTTACCACTCTAGTCTCCTTTAAGTAATGAATATAGGATTCATACAGTGTTTGATGTTATCTAAACTAGAATTAAGGATTTCCCTTATCTTACCTACCTTTTCTACACTAAGAACTGACTTGGAGGTTCTCTTTCAGCTGTTCTAAACAAGTTTTCATCTGTTTACAGTCATTTTTAGTGAATTATTCATGTTTTCATGTAGTTTCCTATATTCTGCCTTCTGGCCCAAGTATAAGCTTTGCCCACTTTATCAAACAACTTCCTACACACTGTTATGAACTGAGGGAGCTAGGGAACATTGTCTCTCAACTGTGTTATAGAGTGTAGTACTGCATTTCAGTGAAGTGTAAGGCTTTCCAAAGCTGCCGAACGTGTTTCTTTCTCTATTTCAATGGTATTCTGCCTTGTATAACACACATTTACCACTCTAGTCTCCTTTAAGTAAAGAACATTGGATTCATACAGTGTTTCATGTGATCTTAACTGGAATTAAGGATTCCCCTTATGTTAGCTACCTTTTCTACACTAAGAACTGACTTGGAGAATCTCTTTCAGCTTTTCTAAACAAGTTCTCATCTGTTTACAGTGATTTTCACTGAATTATTCATGTTTTCATGTAGTTTCCTATATTCTGCCTTCTGGCCCAAGTATAAGCTTTGCCCACTTTATCAAACAACTTCCTACACACTGTTATGAACTGAGGGAGCTAGGGAACATTGTCTCTCAACTGTGTTATAGAGTGTAGTACTACATTTCAGTGAAGTGTAAGCCTTTTTCAAAGCTGTCGAACGTGTTTCTTTCTCTATTTCAATGGTATTCTGCCTTGTATACACACATTTACCACACTAGTCTCCTTTAAGTAAAGAACATAGTATTCATACAGTGTTTCATGTGATCTTAACTGGAATTAAGGATTCCCCTTATGTTAGCTACCTTTTCTACACTAAGAACTGACTTGGAGATTCTCTTTCAGCTTTTCTAAACAAGTTCTCATCTGTTTACAGTGATTTTCACTGAATTATTCATGTTTTCATGTAGTTTCCTATATTCTGCCTTCTGGCCCAAGTATAAGCTTTGCCCACTTTATCAAACAACTTCCTACACACTGTTATGAACTGAGGCAGCTAGGGAACATTGTCTCTCAACTGTGTTATAGAGTGTAGTACTACATTTCAGTGAAGTGTAAGGCTTTCCAGAGCTGCCGAACGTGTTTCTTTCTCTATTTCAATGGTATTCTGCCTTGTATAACACACATTTACCACTCTAGTCTCCTTTAAGTAAAGAATATAGGATTCATACAGTGTTTCATGTGATCTTAACTGGAATTAAGGATTTCCCTTATCTTACCTACCTTTTCTACACTAAGAACTGACTTGGAGGTTCTCTTTCAGCTGTTCTAAACAAGTTTTCATCTGTTTACAGTCATTTTTAGTGAATTATTCATATTTTCATGTAGTTTCCTATATTCTGCCTTCTTGCCCAAGTATAAGCTTTGCCCACTTTATCAAACAACTTCCTACACACTGTTATGAACTGAGGCAGCTCGGGAACATTGTCTCTCAACTGTGTTATAGAGTGTAGTACTACATTTCTTTGAAGTGTAAGGCTTTCCAAAGCTGCCGAACGTGTTTCTTTCTCTATTTCAATGGTATTCTGCCTTGTATAACACACATTTACCACTCTAGTCTCCTTTAAGTAAACAATATAGGATTCATACAGTGTTTGATGTTATCTTAACTCGAATTAAGGATTTCCCTTATCTTAGCTACCTTTTCTACATTAAGAACTGACTTGGAGATTGTCTTTCAGCTGTTCAAACAAGTTCTCATCTGTTTACAGTCATTTTCACTGAATTATTCATGTTTTCATGTAGTTTCCTATATTCTGCCTTCTGGTCAAAGTGTAAGCTTTGCCCACTTTATCAAACAACTTCCTACACACTTTTATGAACTGAGGGAGCTAGGGAACATTGTCTCTCAACTGTGTTATAGAGTGTAGTACTACATTTCAGTTAAGTGTAAGCCTTTCCAAAGCTGCCGAACGTGTTTCTTTCTCTATTTCAATGGTATTCTGCCTTGTATAACACACATTTACCACTCTAGTCTCCTTTAAGTAATGAATATAGGATTCATACAGTGTTTGATGTTATCTAAACTAGAATTAAGGATTTCCCTTATTTACCTACCTTTTCTACACTAAGAACTGACTTGGAGGTTCTCTTTCAGCTGTTCTAAACAAGTTTTCATCTGTTTACAGTCATTTTTAGTGAATTATTCATGTTTTCATGTAGTTTCCTTTATTCTGCCTTCTGGCCCAAGTATAAGCTTTGCCCACTTTATCAAACAACTTCCTACACACTGTTATGAACTGAGGGAGCTAGGGAACATTGTCTCTCAACTGTGTTATAGAGTGTAGTACTGCATTTCAGTGAAGTGTAAGGCTTTCCAAAGCTGCCGAACGTGTTTCTTTCTCTATTTCAATGGTATTCTGCCTTGTATAACACACATTTACCACTCTAGTCTCCTTTAAGTAAAGAACATTGGATTCATACAGTGTTTCATGTGATCTTAACTGGAATTAAGGATTCCCCTTATGTTAGCTACCTTTTCTACACTAAGAACTGACTTGGAGAATCTCTTTCAGCTTTTCTAAACAAGTTCTCATCTGTTTACAGTGATTTTCACTGAATTATTCATGTTTTCATGTAGTTTCCTATATTCTGCCTTCTGGCCCAAGTATAAGCTTTGCCCACTTTATCAAACAACTTCCTACACACTGTTATGAACTGAGGGAGCTAGGGAACATTGTCTCTCAACTGTGTTATAGAGTGTAGTACTACATTTCAGTGAAGTGTAAGCCTTTTTCAAAGCTGTCGAACGTGTTTCTTTCTCTATTTCAATGGTATTCTGCCTTGTATACACACATTTACCACACTAGTCTCCTTTAAGTAAAGAACATAGTATTCATACAGTGTTTCATGTGATCTTAACTGGAATTAAGGATTCCCCTTATGTTAGCTACCTTTTCTACACTAAGAACTGACTTGGAGAATCTCTTTCAGCTTTTCTAAACAAGTTCTCATCTGTTTACAGTGATTTTCACTGAATTATTCATGTTTTCATGTAGTTTCCTATATTCTGCCTTCTGGCCCAAGTATAAGCTTTGCCCACTTTATCAAACAACTTCCTACACACTGTTATGAACTGAGGGAGCTAGGGAACATTGTCTCTCAACTGTGTTATAGAGTGTAGTACTACATTTCAGTGAAGTGTAAGCCTTTTTCAAAGCTGTCGAACGTGTTTCTTTCTCTATTTCAATGGTATTCTGCCTTGTATACACACATTTACCACACTAGTCTCCTTTAAGTAAAGAACATAGTATTCATACAGTGTTTCATGTGATCTTAACTGGAATTAAGGATTCCCCTTATGTTAGCTACCTTTTCTACACTAAGAACTGACTTGGAGATTCTCTTTCAGCTTTTCTAAACAAGTTCTCATCTGTTTACAGTGATTTTCACTGAATTATTCATGTTTTCATGTAGTTTCCTATATTCTGCCTTCTGGCCCAAGTATAAGCTTTGCCCACTTTATCAAACAACTTCCTACACACTGTTATGAACTGAGGCAGCTAGGGAACATTGTCTCTCAACTGTGTTATAGAGTGTAGTACTACATTTCAGTGAAGTGTAAGGCTTTCCAGAGCTGCCGAACGTGTTTCTTTCTCTATTTCAATGGTATTCTGCCTTGTATAACACACATTTACCACTCTAGTCTCCTTTAAGTAAAGAATATAGGATTCATACAGTGTTTCATGTGATCTTAACTGGAATTAAGGATTTCCCTTATCTTACCTACCTTTTCTACACTAAGAACTGACTTGGAGGTTCTCTTTCAGCTGTTCTAAACAAGTTTTCATCTGTTTACAGTCATTTTTAGTGAATTATTCATATTTTCATGTAGTTTCCTATATTCTGCCTTCTTGCCCAAGTATAAGCTTTGCCCACTTTATCAAACAACTTCCTACACACTGTTATGAACTGAGGCAGCTCGGGAACATTGTCTCTCAACTGTGTTATAGAGTGTAGTACTACATTTCTTTGAAGTGTAAGGCTTTCCAAAGCTGCCGAACGTGTTTCTTTCTCTATTTCAATGGTATTCTGCCTTGTATAACACACATTTACCACTCTAGTCTCCTTTAAGTAAACAATATAGGATTCATACAGTGTTTGATGTTATCTTAACTCGAATTAAGGATTTCCCTTATCTTAGCTACCTTTTCTACATTAAGAACTGACTTGGAGATTGTCTTTCAGCTGTTCAAACAAGTTCTCATCTGTTTACAGTCATTTTCACTGAATTATTCATGTTTTCATGTAGTTTCCTATATTCTGCCTTCTGGTCAAAGTGTAAGCTTTGCCCACTTTATCAAACAACTTCCTACACACTTTTATGAACTGAGGGAGCTAGGGAACATTGTCTCTCAACTGTGTTATAGAGTGTAGTACTACATTTCAGTTAAGTGTAAGCCTTTCCAAAGCTGCCGAACGTGTTTCTTTCTCTATTTCAATGGTATTCTGCCTTGTATAACACACATTTACCACTCTAGTCTCCTTTAAGTAATGAATATAGGATTCATACAGTGTTTGATGTTATCTAAACTAGAATTAAGGATTTCCCTTATTTACCTACCTTTTCTACACTAAGAACTGACTTGGAGGTTCTCTTTCAGCTGTTCTAAACAAGTTTTCATCTGTTTACAGTCATTTTTAGTGAATTATTCATGTTTTCATGTAGTTTCCTTTATTCTGCCTTCTGGCCCAAGTATAAGCTTTGCCCACTTTATCAAACAACTTCCTACACACTGTTATGAACTGAGGGAGCTAGGGAACATTGTCTCTCAACTGTGTTATAGAGTGTAGTACTACATTTCAGTGAAGTGTAAGGCTTTCCAAAGCTGCCGAACGTGTTTCTTTCTCTATTTCAATGGTATTCTGCCTTGTATAACACACATTTACCACTCTAGTCTCCTTTAAGTAAAGAACATTGGATTCATACAGTGTTTCATGTGATCTTAACTGGAATTAAGGATTCCCCTTATCTTACCTACCTTTTCTACACTAAGAACTGACTTGGAGGTTCTCTTTCAGCTGTTCTAAACAAGTTTTCATCTGTTTACAGTCATTTTTAGTGAATTATTCATGTTTTCATGTAGTTTCCTATATTCTGCCTTCTGGCCCAAGTATAAGCTTTGCCCACTTTATCAAACAACTTCCTACACACTGTTATGAACTGAGGGAGTTAGGGAACATTGTCTCTCAACTGTGTTATAGAGTGTAGTACTACATTTCAGTGAAGTGTAAGGCTTTCCAAAGCTGCCGAACGTGTTTCTTTCTCTATTTCAATGGTATTCTGCCTTGTATAACACACATTTACCACTCTAGTCTCCTTTAAGTAAAGAACATTGGATTCATACAGTGTTTCATGTGATCTTAACTGGAATTAAGGATTCCCCTTATGTTAGCTACCTTTTCTACACTAAGAACTGACTTGGAGAATCTCTTTCAGCTTTTCTAAACAAGTTCTCATCTGTTTACAGTGATTTTCACTGAATTATTCATGTTTTCATGTAGTTTCCTATATTCTGCCTTCTGGCCCAAGTATAAGCTTTGCCCACTTTATCAAACAACTTCCTACACACTGTTATGAACTGAGGGAGCTAGGGAACATTGTCTCTCAACTGTGTTATAGAGTGTAGTACTACATTTCAGTGAAGTGTAAGCCTTTTTCAAAGCTGTCGAACGTGTTTCTTTCTCTATTTCAATGGTATTCTGCCTTGTATACACACATTTACCACACTAGTCTCCTTTAAGTAAAGAACATAGTATTCATACAGTGTTTCATGTGATCTTAACTGGAATTAAGGATTCCCCTTATGTTAGCTACCTTTTCTACACTAAGAACTGACTTGGAGATTCTCTTTCAGCTTTTCTAAACAAGTTCTCATCTGTTTACAGTGATTTTCACTGAATTATTCATGTTTTCATGTAGTTTCCTATATTCTGCCTTCTGGCCCAAGTATAAGCTTTGCCCACTTTATCAAACAACTTCCTACACACTGTTATGAACTGAGGCAGCTAGGGAACATTGTCTCTCAACTGTGTTATAGAGTGTAGTACTACATTTCAGTGAAGTGTAAGGCTTTCCAGAGCTGCCGAACGTGTTTCTTTCTCTATTTCAATGGTATTCTGCCTTGTATAACACACATTTACCACTCTAGTCTCCTTTAAGTAAAGAATATAGGATTCATACAGTGTTTCATGTGATCTTAACTGGAATTAAGGATTTCCCTTATCTTACCTACCTTTTCTACACTAAGAACTGACTTGGAGGTTCTCTTTCAGCTGTTCTAAACAAGTTTTCATCTGTTTACAGTCATTTTTAGTGAATTATTCATATTTTCATGTAGTTTCCTATATTCTGCCTTCTTGCCCAAGTATAAGCTTTGCCCACTTTATCAAACAACTTCCTACACACTGTTATGAACTGAGGCAGCTCGGGAATATTGTCTCTCAACTGTGTTATAGAGTGTAGTACTACATTTCTTTGAAGTGTAAGGCTTTCCAAAGCTGCCGAACGTGTTTCTTTCTCTATTTCAATGGTATTCTGCCTTGTATAACACACATTTACCACTCTAGTCTCCTTTAAGTAAACAATATAGGATTCATACAGTGTTTGATGTTATCTTAACTCGAATTAAGGATTTCCCTTATCTTAGCTACCTTTTCTACATTAAGAACTGACTTGGAGATTGTCTTTCAGCTGTTCAAACAAGTTCTCATCTGTTTACAGTCATTTTCACTGAATTATTCATGTTTTCATGTAGTTTCCTATATTCTGCCTTCTGGTCAAAGTGTAAGCTTTGCCCACTTTATCAAACAACTTCCTACACACTTTTATGAACTGAGGGAGCTAGGGAACATTGTCTCTCAACTGTGTTATAGAGTGTAGTACTACATTTCAGTGAAGTGTAAGCCTTTCCAAAGCTGCCGAACGTGTTTCTTTCTCTATTTCAATGGTATTCTGCCTTGTATAACACACATTTACCACTCTAGTCTCCTTTAAGTAATGAATATAGGATTCATACAGTGTTTGATGTTATCTAAACTAGAATTAAGTATTTCCCTTATTTACCTACCTTTTCTACACTAAGAACTGACTTGGAGGTTCTCTTTCAGCTGTTCTAAACAAGTTTTCATCTGTTTACAGTCATTTTTAGTGAATTATTCATGTTTTCATGTAGTTTCCTTTATTCTGCCTTCTGGCCCAAGTATAAGCTTTGCCCACTTTATCAAACAACTTCCTACACACTGTTATGAACTGAGGGAGCTAGGGAACATTGTCTCTCAACTGTGTTATAGAGTGTAGTACTACATTTCAGTGAAGTGTAAGGCTTTCCAAAGCTGCCGAACGTGTTTCTTTCTCTATTTCAATGGTATTCTGCCTTGTATAACACACATTTACCACTCTAGTCTCCTTTAAGTAAAGAACATTGGATTCATACAGTGTTTCATGTGATCTTAACTGGAATTAAGGATTCCCCTTATCTTACCTACCTTTTCTACACTAAGAACTGACTTGGAGGTTCTCTTTCAGCTGTTCTAAACAAGTTTTCATCTGTTTACAGTCATTTTTAGTGAATTATTCATGTTTTCATGTAGTTTCCTATATTCTGCCTTCTGGCCCAAGTATAAGCTTTGCCCACTTTATCAAACAACTTCCTACACACTGTTATGAACTGAGGCAGCTCGGGAACATTGTCTCTCAACTGTGTTATAGAGTGTAGTACTACATTTCAGTGAAGTGTAAGCCTTTCCAATGCTGTCGAACGTGTTTCTTTCTCTATTTCAATGGTATTCTGCCTTGTATACACACATTTACCACACTAGTCTCCTTTAAGTAAAGAACATAGGATTCATACAGTGTTTCATGTGATCTTAACTGGAATTAAGGATTCCCCTTATGTTAGCTACCTTTTCTACACTAAGAACTGACTTGGAGATTCTCTTTCAGCTTTTCTAAACAAGTTCTCATCTGTTTACAGTGATTTTCACTGAATTATTCATGTTTTCATGTAGTTTCCTATATTCTGCCTTCTGGCCCAAGTATAAGCTTTGCCCACTTTATCAAACAACTTCCTACACACTGTTATGAACTGAGGCAGCTAGGGAACATTGTCTCTCAACTGTGTTATAGAGTGTAGTACTACATTTCAGTGAAGTGTAAGGCTTTCCAGAGCTGCCGAACGTGTTTCTTTCTCTATTTCAATGGTATTCTGCCTTGTATAACACACATTTACCACTCTAGTCTCCTTTAAGTAAAGAATATAGGATTCATACAGTGTTTCATGTGATCTTAACTCGAATTAAGGATTTCCCTTATCTTAGCTACCTTTTCTACATTAAGAACTGACTTGGAGATTGTCTTTCAGCTGTTCAAACAAGTTCTCATCTGTTTACAGTCATTTTCACTGAATTATTCATGTTTTCATGTAGTTTCCTATATTCTGCCTTCTGGTCAAAGTGTAAGCTTTGCCCACTTTATCAAACAACTTCCTACACACCGTTATGAACTGAGGGAGCTAGGGAAAATTGTCTCTCAACTGTGTTATAGAGTGTAGTACTACATTTCAGTGAAGTGTAAGCCTTTCCAAAGCTGCCGAACGTGTTTCTTTCTCTATTTCAATGGTATTCTGCCTTGTATAACACACATTTACCACTCTAGTCTCCTTTAAGTAATGAATATAGGATTCATACAGTGTTTGATGTTATCTAAACTAGAATTAAGGATTTCCCTTATCTTACCTACCTTTTCTACACTAAGAACTGACTTGGAGGTTCTCTTTCAGCTGTTCTAAACAAGTTTTCATCTGTTTACAGTCATTTTTAGTGAATTATTCATGTTTTCATGTAGTTTCCTATATTCTGCCTTCTGGCCCAAGTATAAGCTTTGCCCACTTTATCAAACAACTTCCTACACACTGTTATGAACTGAGGGAGCTAGGGAACATTGTCTCTCAACTGTGTTATAGAGTGTAGTACTGCATTTCAGTGAAGTGTAAGGCTTTCCAAAGCTGCCGAACGTGTTTCTTTCTCTATTTCAATGGTATTCTGCCTTGTATAACACACATTTACCACTCTAGTCTCCTTTAAGTAAAGAACATTGGATTCATACAGTGTTTCATGTGATCTTAACTGGAATTAAGGATTCCCCTTATGTTAGCTACCTTTTCTACACTAAGAACTGACTTGGAGAATCTCTTTCAGCTTTTCTAAACAAGTTCTCATCTGTTTACAGTGATTTTCACTGAATTATTCATGTTTTCATGTAGTTTCCTATATTCTGCCTTCTGGCCCAAGTATAAGCTTTGCCCACTTTATCAAACAACTTCCTACACACTGTTATGAACTGAGGGAGCTAGGGAACATTGTCTCTCAACTGTGTTATAGAGTGTAGTACTACATTTCAGTGAAGTGTAAGCCTTTTTCAAAGCTGTCGAACGTGTTTCTTTCTCTATTTCAATGGTATTCTGCCTTGTATACACACATTTACCACACTAGTCTCCTTTAAGTAAAGAACATAGTATTCATACAGTGTTTCATGTGATCTTAACTGGAATTAAGGATTCCCCTTATGTTAGCTACCTTTTCTACACTAAGAACTGACTTGGAGATTCTCTTTCAGCTTTTCTAAACAAGTTCTCATCTGTTTACAGTGATTTTCACTGAATTATTCATGTTTTCATGTAGTTTCCTATATTCTGCCTTCTGGCCCAAGTATAAGCTTTGCCCACTTTATCAAACAACTTCCTACACACTGTTATGAACTGAGGCAGCTAGGGAACATTGTCTCTCAACTGTGTTATAGAGTGTAGTACTACATTTCAGTGAAGTGTAAGGCTTTCCAGAGCTGCCGAACGTGTTTCTTTCTCTATTTCAATGGTATTCTGCCTTGTATAACACACATTTACCACTCTAGTCTCCTTTAAGTAAAGAATATAGGATTCATACAGTGTTTCATGTGATCTTAACTGGAATTAAGGATTTCCCTTATCTTACCTACCTTTTCTACACTAAGAACTGACTTGGAGATTGTCTTTCAGCTGTTCAAACAAGTTCTCATCTGTTTACAGTGATTTTCACTGAATTATTCATGTTTTCATGTAGTTTCCTATATTCTGCCTTCTGGCCCAAGTATAAGCTTTGCCCACTTTATCAAACAACTTCCTACACACTGTTATGAACTGAGGGAGCTAGGGAACATTGTCTCTCAACTGTGTTATAGAGTGTAGTACTACATTTCAGTGAAGTGTAAGCCTTTTTCAAAGCTGTCGAACGTGTTTCTTTCTCTATTTCAATGGTATTCTGCCTTGTATACACACATTTACCACACTAGTCTCCTTTAAGTAAAGAACATAGTATTCATACAGTGTTTCATGTGATCTTAACTGGAATTAAGGATTCCCCTTATGTTAGCTACCTTTTCTACACTAAGAACTGACTTGGAGATTCTCTTTCAGCTTTTCTAAACAAGTTCTCATCTGTTTACAGTGATTTTCACTGAATTATTCATGTTTTCATGTAGTTTCCTATATTCTGCCTTCTGGCCCAAGTATAAGCTTTGCCCACTTTATCAAACAACTTCCTACACACTGTTATGAACTGAGGCAGCTAGGGAACATTGTCTCTCAACTGTGTTATAGAGTGTAGTACTACATTTCAGTGAAGTGTAAGGCTTTCCAGAGCTGCCGAACGTGTTTCTTTCTCTATTTCAATGGTATTCTGCCTTGTATAACACACATTTACCACTCTAGTCTCCTTTAAGTAAAGAATATAGGATTCATACAGTGTTTCATGTGATCTTAACTGGAATTAAGGATTTCCCTTATCTTACCTACCTTTTCTACACTAAGAACTGACTTGGAGATTGTCTTTCAGCTGTTCAAACAAGTTCTCATCTGTTTACAGTCATTTTCACTGAATTATTCATGTTTTCATGTAGTTTCCTATATTCTGCCTTCTGGTCAAAGTGTAAGCTTTGCCCACTTTATCAAACAACTTCCTACACACTTTTATGAACTGAGGGAGCTAGGGAACATTGTCTCTCAACTGTGTTATAGAGTGTAGTACTACATTTCAGTGAAGTGTAAGCCTTTCCAAAGCTGCCGAACGTGTTTCTTTCTCTATTTCAATGGTATTCTGCCTTGTATAACACACATTTACCACTCTAGTCTCCTTTAAGTAATGAATATAGGATTCATACAGTGTTTGATGTTATCTAAACTAGAATTAAGGATTTCCCTTATTTACCTACCTTTTCTACACTAAGAACTGACTTGGAGGTTCTCTTTCAGCTGTTCTAAACAAGTTTTCATCTGTTTACAGTCATTTTTAGTGAATTATTCATGTTTTCATGTAGTTTCCTTTATTCTGCCTTCTGGCCCAAGTATAAGCTTTGCCCACTTTATCAAACAACTTCCTACACACTGTTATGAACTGAGGGAGCTAGGGAACATTGTCTCTCAACTGTGTTATAGAGTGTAGTACTACATTTCAGTGAAGTGTAAGGCTTTCCAAAGCTGCCGAACGTGTTTCTTTCTCTATTTCAATGGTATTCTGCCTTGTATAACACACATTTACCACTCTAGTCTCCTTTAAGTAAAGAACATTGGATTCATACAGTGTTTCATGTGATCTTAACTGGAATTAAGGATTCCCCTTATCTTACCTACCTTTTCTACACTAAGAACTGACTTGGAGGTTCTCTTTCAGCTGTTCTAAACAAGTTTTCATCTGTTTACAGTCATTTTTAGTGAATTATTCATGTTTTCATGTAGTTTCCTATATTCTGCCTTCTGGCCCAAGTATAAGCTTTGCCCACTTTATCAAACAACTTCCTACACACTGTTATGAACTGAGGCAGCTCGGGAACATTGTCTCTCAACTGTGTTATAGAGTGTAGTACTACATTTCAGTGAAGTGTAAGCCTTTCCAAAGCTGTCGAACGTGTTTCTTTCTCTATTTCAATGGTATTCTGCCTTGTATACACACATTTACCACACTAGTCTCCTTTAAGTAAAGAACATAGGATTCATACAGTGTTTCATGTGATCTTAACTGGAATTAAGGATTCCCCTTATGTTAGCTACCTTTTCTACACTAAGAACTGACTTGGAGATTCTCTTTCAGCTTTTCTAAACAAGTTCTCATCTGTTTACAGTGATTTTCACTGAATTATTCATGTTTTCATGTAGTTTCCTATATTCTGCCTTCTGGTCAAAGTGTAAGCTTTGCCCACTTTATCAAACAACTTCCTACACACCGTTATGAACTGAGGGAGCTAGGGAAAATTGTCTCTCAACTGTGTTATAGAGTGTAGTACTACATTTCAGTGAAGTGTAAGCCTTTCCAAAGCTGCCGAACGTGTTTCTTTCTCTATTTCAATGGTATTCTGCCTTGTATAACACACATTTACCACTCTAGTCTCCTTTAAGTAATGAATATAGGATTCATACAGTGTTTGATGTTATCTAAACTAGAATTAAGGATTTCCCTTATCTTACCTACCTTTTCTACACTAAGAACTGACTTGGAGGTTCTCTTTCAGCTGTTCTAAACAAGTTTTCATCTGTTTACAGTCATTTTTAGTGAATTATTCATGTTTTCATGTAGTTTCCTATATTCTGCCTTCTGGCCCAAGTATAAGCTTTGCCCACTTTATCAAACAACTTCCTACACACTGTTATGAACTGAGGGAGCTAGGGAACATTGTCTCTCAACTGTGTTATAGAGTGTAGTACTACATTTCAGTGAAGTGTAAGGTTTTCCAAAGCTGCCGAACGTGTTTCTTTCTCTATTTCAATGGTATTCTGCCTTGTATAACACACATTTACCACTCTAGTCTCCTTTAAGTAAAGAACATTGGATTCATACAGTGTTTCATGTGATCTTAACTGGAATTAAGGATTCCCCTTATGTTAGCTACCTTTTCTACACTAAGAACTGACTTGGAGAATCTCTTTCAGCTTTTCTAAACAAGTTCTCATCTGTTTACAGTGATTTTCAGTGAATTATTCATGTTTTCATGTAGTTTCCTATATTCTGCCTTCTGGCCCAAGTATAAGCTTTGCCCACTTTATCAAACAACTTCCTACACACTGTTATGAACTGAGGGAGCTAGGGAACATTGTCTCTCAACTGTGTTATAGAGTGTAGTACTACATTTCAGTGAAGTGTAAGCCTTTTTCAAAGCTGTCGAACGTGTTTCTTTCTCTATTTCAATGGTATTCTGCCTTGTATACACACATTTACCACACTAGTCTCCTTTAAGTAAAGAACATAGTATTCATACAGTGTTTCATGTGATCTTAACTGGAATTAAGGATTCCCCTTATGTTAGCTACCTTTTCTACACTAAGAACTGACTTGGAGATTCTCTTTCAGCTTTTCTAAACAAGTTCTCATCTGTTTACAGTGATTTTCACTGAATTATTCATGTTTTCATGTAGTTTCCTATATTCTGCCTTCTGTCCCAAGTATAAGCTTTGCCCACTTTATCAAACAACTTCCTACACACTGTTATGAACTGAGGCAGCTAGGGAACATTGTCTCTCAACTGTGTTATAGAGTGTAGTACTACATTTCAGTGAAGTGTAAGGCTTTCCAGAGCTGCCGAACGTGTTTCTTTCTCTATTTCAATGGTATTCTGCCTTGTATAACACACATTTACCACTCTAGTCTCCTTTAAGTAAAGAATATAGGATTCATACAGTGTTTCATGTGATCTTAACTGGAATTAAGGATTTCCCTTATCTTACCTACCTTTTCTACACTAAGAACTGACTTGGAGGTTCTCTTTCAGCTGTTCTAAACAAGTTTTCATCTGTTTACAGTCATTTTTAGTGAATTATTCATATTTTCATGTAGTTTCCTATATTCTGCCTTCTTGCCCAAGTATAAGCTTTGCCCACTTTATCAAACAACTTCCTACACACTGTTATGAACTGAGGCAGCTCGGGAACATTGTCTCTCAACTGTGTTATAGAGTGTAGTACTACATTTCTTTGAAGTGTAAGGCTTTCCAAAGCTGCCGAACGTGTTTCTTTCTCTATTTCAATGGTATTCTGCCTTGTATAACACACATTTACCACTCTAGTCTCCTTTAAGTAAACAATATAGGATTCATACAGTGTTTGATGTTATCTTAACTCGAATTAAGGATTTCCCTTATCTTAGCTACCTTTTCTACATTAAGAACTGACTTGGAGATTGTCTTTCAGCTGTTCAAACAAGTTCTCATCTGTTTACAGTCATTTTCACTGAATTATTCATGTTTTCATGTAGTTTCCTATATTCTGCCTTCTGGTCAAAGTGTAAGCTTTGCCCACTTTATCAAACAACTTCCTACACACTTTTATGAACTGAGGGAGCTAGGGAACATTGTCTCTCAACTGTGTTATAGAGTGTAGTACTACATTTCAGTGAAGTGTAAGCCTTTCCAAAGCTGCCGAACGTGTTTCTTTCTCTATTTCAATGGTATTCTGCCTTGTATAACACACATTTACCACTCTAGTCTCCTTTAAGTAATGAATATAGGATTCATACAGTGTTTGATGTTATCTAAACTAGAATTAAGGATTTCCCTTATTTACCTACCTTTTCTACACTAAGAACTGACTTGGAGGTTCTCTTTCAGCTGTTCTAAACAAGTTTTCATCTGTTTATAGTCATTTTTAGTGAATTATTCATGTTTTCATGTAGTTTCCTTTATTCTGCCTTCTGGCCCAAGTATAAGCTTTGCCCACTTTATCAAACAACTTCCTACACACTGTTATGAACTGAGGGAGCTAGGGAACATTGTCTCTCAACTGTGTTATAGAGTGTAGTACTACATTTCAGTGAAGTGTAAGGCTTTCCAAAGCTGCCGAACGTGTTTCTTTCTCTATTTCAATGGTATTCTGCCTTGTATAACACACATTTACCACTCTAGTCTCCTTTAAGTAAAGAACATTGGATTCATACAGTGTTTCATGTGATCTTAACTGGAATTAAGGATTCCCCTTATGTTAGCTACCTTTTCTACACTAAGAACTGACTTGGAGAATCTCTTTCAGCTTTTCTAAACAAGTTCTCATCTGTTTACAGTGATTTTCACTGAATTATTCATGTTTTCATGTAGTTTCCTATATTCAGCCTTCTGGCCCAAGTATAAGCTTTGCCCACTTTATCAAACAACTTCCTACACACTGTTATGAACTGAGGCAGCTCGGGAACATTGTCTCTCAACTGTGTTATAGAGTGTAGTACTACATTTCAGTGAAGTGTAAGCCTTTCCAAAGCTGCCGAACGTGTTTCTTTCTCTATTTCAATGGTATTCTGCCTTGTATAACACACATTTACCACTCTAGTCTCCTTTAAGTAATGAATATAGGATTCATACAGTGTTTGATGTTATCTAAACTAGAATTAAGGATTTCCCTTATCTTACCTACCTTTTCTACACTAAGAACTGACTTGGAGGTTCTCTTTCAGCTGTTCTAAACAAGTTTTCATCTGTTTACAGTCATTTTTAGTGAATTATTCATGTTTTCATGTAGTTTCCTATATTCTGCCTTCTGGCCCAAGTATAAGCTTTGCCCACTTTATCAAACAACTTCCTACACACTGTTATGAACTGAGGGAGTTAGGGAACATTGTCTCTCAACTGTGTTATAGAGTGTAGTACTACATTTCAGTGAAGTGTAAGGCTTTCCAAAGCTGCCGAACGTGTTTCTTTCTCTATTTCAATGGTATTCTGCCTTGTATAACACACATTTACCACTCTAGTCTCCTTTAAGTAAAGAACATTGGATTCATACAGTGTTTCATGTGATCTTAACTGGAATTAAGGATTCCCCTTATGTTAGCTACCTTTTCTACACTAAGAACTGACTTGGAGAATCTCTTTCAGCTTTTCTAAACAAGTTCTCATCTGTTTACAGTGATTTTCACTGAATTATTCATGTTTTCATGTAGTTTCCTATATTCTGCCTTCTGGCCCAAGTATAAGCTTTGCCCACTTTATCAAACAACTTCCTACACACTGTTATGAACTGAGGGAGCTAGGGAACATTGTCTCTCAACTGTGTTATAGAGTGTAGTACTACATTTCAGTGAAGTGTAAGCCTTTTTCAAAGCTGTCGAACGTGTTTCTTTCTCTATTTCAATGGTATTCTGCCTTGTATACACACATTTACCACACTAGTCTCCTTTAAGTAAAGAACATAGTATTCATACAGTGTTTCATGTGATCTTAACTGGAATTAAGGATTCCCCTTATGTTAGCTACCTTTTCTACACTAAGAACTGACTTGGAGATTCTCTTTCAGCTTTTCTAAACAAGTTCTCATCTGTTTACAGTGATTTTCACTGAATTATTCATGTTTTCATGTAGTTTCCTATATTCTGCCTTCTGGCCCAAGTATAAGCTTTGCCCACTTTATCAAACAACTTCCTACACACTGTTATGAACTGAGGCAGCTAGGGAACATTGTCTCTCAACTGTGTTATAGAGTGTAGTACTACATTTCAGTGAAGTGTAAGGCTTTCCAGAGCTGCCGAACGTGTTTCTTTCTCTATTTCAATGGTATTCTGCCTTGTATAACACACATTTACCACTCTAGTCTCCTTTAAGTAAAGAATATAGGATTCATACAGTGTTTCATGTGATCTTAACTCGAATTAAGGATTTCCCTTATCTTAGCTACCTTTTCTACATTAAGAACTGACTTGGAGATTGTCTTTCAGCTGTTCAAACAAGTTCTCATCTGTTTACAGTCATTTTCACTGAATTATTCATGTTTTCATGTAGTTTCCTATATTCTGCCTTCTGGTCAAAGTGTAAGCTTTGCCCACTTTATCAAACAACTTCCTACACACCGTTATGAACTGAGGGAGCTAGGGAAAATTGTCTCTCAACTGTGTTATAGAGTGTAGTACTACATTTCAGTGAAGTGTAAGCCTTTCCAAAGCTGCCGAACGTGTTTCTTTCTCTATTTCAATGGTATTCTGCCTTGTATAACACACATTTACCACTCTAGTCTCCTTTAAGTAATGAATATAGGATTCATACAGTGTTTGATGTTATCTAAACTAGAATTAAGGATTTCCCTTATCTTACCTACCTTTTCTACACTAAGAACTGACTTGGAGGTTCTCTTTCAGCTGTTCTAAACAAGTTTTCATCTGTTTACAGTCATTTTTAGTGAATTATTCATGTTTTCATGTAGTTTCCTATATTCTGCCTTCTGGCCCAAGTATAAGCTTTGCCCACTTTATCAAACAACTTCCTACACACTGTTATGAACTGAGGCAGCTCGGGAACATTGTCTCTCAACTGTGTTATAGAGTGTAGTACTACATTTCAGTGAAGTGTAAGCCTTTCCAAAGCTGCCGAACGTGTTTCTTTCTCTATTTCAATGGTATTCTGCCTTGTATAACACACATTTACCACTCTAGTCTCCTTTAAGTAATGAATATAGGATTCATACAGTGTTTGATGTTATCTAAACTAGAATTAAGGATTCCCCTTATCTTACCTACCTTTTCTACACTAAGAACTGACTTGGAGGTTCTCTTTCAGCTGTTCTAAACAAGTTTTCATCTGTTTACAGTCATTTTCAGTGAATTATTCATGTTTTCATGTAGTTTCCTATATTCTGCCTTCTGGCCCAAGTATAAGCTTTGCCCACTTTATCAAACAACTTCCTACACACTGTTATGAACTGAGGGAGCTAGGGAACATTGTCTCTCAACTGTGTTATAGAGTGTAGTACTACATTTCAGTGAAGTGTAAGCCTTTTTCAAAGCTGTCGAACGTGTTTCTTTCTCTATTTCAATGGTATTCTGCCTTGTATACACACATTTACCACACTAGTCTCCTTTAAGTAAAGAACATAGTATTCATACAGTGTTTCATGTGATCTTAACTGGAATTAAGGATTCCCCTTATGTTAGCTACCTTTTCTACACTAAGAACTGACTTGGAGATTCTCTTTCAGCTTTTCTAAACAAGTTCTCATCTGTTTACAGTGATTTTCACTGAATTATTCATGTTTTCATGTAGTTTCCTATATTCTGCCTTCTGGCCCAAGTATAAGCTTTGCCCACTTTATCAAACAACTTCCTACACACTGTTATGAACTGAGGCAGCTAGGGAACATTGTCTCTCAACTGTGTTATAGAGTGTAGTACTACATTTCAGTGAAGTGTAAGGCTTTCCAGAGCTGCCGAACGTGTTTCTTTCTCTATTTCAATGGTATTCTGCCTTGTATAACACACATTTACCACTCTAGTCTCCTTTAAGTAAAGAATATAGGATTCATACAGTGTTTCATGTGATCTTAACTGGAATTAAGGATTTCCCTTATCTTACCTACCTTTTCTACACTAAGAACTGACTTGGAGGTTATCTTTCAGCTGTTCTAAACAAGTTTTCATCTGTTTACAGTCATTTTTAGTGAATTATTCATATTTTCATGTAGTTTCCTATATTCTGCCTTCTTGCCCAAGTATAAGCTTTGCCCACTTTATCAAACAACTTCCTACACACTGTTATGAACTGAGGCAGCTCGGGAACATTGTCTCTCAACTGTGTTATAGAGTGTAGTACTACATTTCTTTGAAGTGTAAGGCTTTCCAAAGCTGCCGAACGTGTTTCTTTCTCTATTTCAATGGTATTCTGCCTTGTATAACACACATTTACCACTCTAGTCTCCTTTAAGTAAACAATATAGGATTCATACAGTGTTTGATGTTATCTTAACTCGAATTAAGGATTTCCCTTATCTTAGCTACCTTTTCTACATTAAGAACTGACTTGGAGATTGTCTTTCAGCTGTTCAAACAAGTTCTCATCTGTTTACAGTCATTTTCACTGAATTATTCATGTTTTCATGTAGTTTCCTATATTCTGCCTTCTGGTCAAAGTGTAAGCTTTGCCCACTTTATCAAACAACTTCCTACACACTTTTATGAACTGAGGGAGCTAGGGAACATTGTCTCTCAACTGTGTTATAGAGTGTAGTACTACATTTCAGTGAAGTGTAAGCCTTTCCAAAGCTGCCGAACGTGTTTCTTTCTCTATTTCAATGGTATTCTGCCTTGTATAACACACATTTACCACTCTAGTCTCCTTTAAGTAATGAATATAGGATTCATACAGTGTTTGATGTTATCTAAACTAGAATTAAGGATTTCCCTTATTTACCTACCTTTTCTACACTAAGAACTGACTTGGAGGTTCTCTTTCAGCTGTTCTAAACAAGTTTTCATCTGTTTACAGTCATTTTTAGTGAATTATTCATGTTTTCATGTAGTTTCCTTTATTCTGCCTTCTGGCCCAAGTATAAGCTTTGCCCACTTTATCAAACAACTTCCTACACACTGTTATGAACTGAGGGAGCTAGGGAACATTGTCTCTCAACTGTGTTATAGAGTGTAGTACTACATTTCAGTGAAGTGTAAGGCTTTCCAAAGCTGCCGAACGTGTTTCTTTCTCTATTTCAATGGTATTCTGCCTTGTATAACACACATTTACCACTCTAGTCTCCTTTAAGTAAAGAACATTGGATTCATACAGTGTTTCATGTGATCTTAACTGGAATTAAGGATTCCCCTTATGTTAGCTACCTTTTCTACACTAAGAACTGACTTGGAGAATCTCTTTCAGCTTTTCTAAACAAGTTCTCATCTGTTTACAGTGATTTTCACTGAATTATTCATGTTTTCATGTAGTTTCCTATATTCAGCCTTCTGGCCCAAGTATAAGCTTTGCCCACTTTATCAAACAACTTCCTACACACTGTTATGAACTGAGGCAGCTCGGGAACATTGTCTCTCAACTGTGTTATAGAGTGTAGTACTACTTTTCAGTGAAGTGTAAGCCTTTCCAAAGCTGCCGAACGTGTTTCTTTCTCTATTTCAATGGTATTCTGCCTTGTATAACACACATTTACCACTCTAGTCTCCTTTAAGTAATGAATATAGGATTCATACAGTGTTTGATGTTATCTAAACTAGAATTAAGGATTTCCCTTATCTTACCTACCTTTTCTACACTAAGAACTGACTTGGAGGTTCTCTTTCAGCTGTTCTAAACAAGTTTTCATCTGTTTACAGTCATTTTTAGTGAATTATTCATGTTTTCATGTAGTTTCCTATATTCTGCCTTCTGGCCCAAGTATAAGCTTTGCCCACTTTATCAAACAACTTCCTACACACTGTTATGAACTGAGGGAGTTAGGGAACATTGTCTCTCAACTGTGTTATAGAGTGTAGTACTACATTTCAGTGAAGTGTAAGGCTTTCCAAAGCTGCCGAACGTGTTTCTTTCTCTATTTCAATGGTATTCTGCCTTGTATAACACACATTTACCACTCTAGTCTCCTTTAAGTAAAGAACATTGGATTCATACAGTGTTTCATGTGATCTTAACTGGAATTAAGGATTCCCCTTATGTTAGCTACCTTTTCTACACTAAGAACTGACTTGGAGAATCTCTTTCAGCTTTTCTAAACAAGTTCTCATCTGTTTACAGTGATTTTCACTGAATTATTCATGTTTTCATGTAGTTTCCTATATTCTGCCTTCTGGCCCAAGTATAAGCTTTGCCCACTTTATCAAACAACTTCCTACACACTGTTATGAACTGAGGGAGCTAGGGAACATTGTCTCTCAACTGTGTTATAGAGTGTAGTACTACATTTCAGTGAAGTGTAAGCCTTTTTCAAAGCTGTCGAACGTGTTTCTTTCTCTATTTCAATGGTATTCTGCCTTGTATACACACATTTACCACACTAGTCTCCTTTAAGTAAAGAACATAGTATTCATACAGTGTTTCATGTGATCTTAACTGGAATTAAGGATTCCCCTTATGTTAGCTACCTTTTCTACACTAAGAACTGACTTGGAGATTCTCTTTCAGCTTTTCTAAACAAGTTCTCATCTGTTTACAGTGATTTTCACTGAATTATTCATGTTTTCATGTAGTTTCCTATATTCTGCCTTCTGGCCCAAGTATAAGCTTTGCCCACTTTATCAAACAACTTCCTACACACTGTTATGAACTGAGGCAGCTAGGGAACATTGTCTCTCAACTGTGTTATAGAGTGTAGTACTACATTTCAGTGAAGTGTAAGGCTTTCCAGAGCTGCCGAACGTGTTTCTTTCTCTATTTCAATGGTATTCTGCCTTGTATAACACACATTTACCACTCTAGTCTCCTTTAAGTAAAGAATATAGGATTCATACAGTGTTTCATGTGATCTTAACTCGAATTAAGGATTTCCCTTATCTTAGCTACCTTTTCTACATTAAGAACTGACTTGGAGATTGTCTTTCAGCTGTTCAAACAAGTTCTCATCTGTTTACAGTCATTTTCACTGAATTATTCATGTTTTCATGTAGTTTCCTATATTCTGCCTTCTGGTCAAAGTGTAAGCTTTGCCCACTTTATCAAACAACTTCCTACACACCGTTATGAACTGAGGGAGCTAGGGAAAATTGTCTCTCAACTGTGTTATAGAGTGTAGTACTACATTTCAGTGAAGTGTAAGCCTTTCCAAAGCTGCCGAACGTGTTTCTTTCTCTATTTCAATGGTATTCTGCCTTGTATAACACACATTTACCACTCTAGTCTCCTTTAAGTAATGAATATAGGATTCATACAGTGTTTGATGTTATCTAAACTAGAATTAAGGATTTCCCTTATCTTACCTACCTTTTGTACACTAAGAACTGACTTGGAGGTTCTCTTTCAGCTGTTCTAAACAAGTTTTCATCTGTTTACAGTCATTTTTAGTGAATTATTCATGTTTTCATGTAGTTTCCTATATTCTGCCTTCTGGCCCAAGTATAAGCTTTGCCCACTTTATCAAACAACTTCCTACACACTGTTATGAACTGAGGCAGCTCGGGAACATTGTCTCTCAACTGTGTTATAGAGTGTAGTACTACATTTCAGTGAAGTGTAAGCCTTTCCAAAGCTGCCGAACGTGTTTCTTTCTCTATTTCAATGGTATTCTGCCTTGTATAACACACATTTACCACTCTAGTCTCCTTTAAGTAATGAATATAGGATTCATACAGTGTTTGATGTTATCTAAACTAGAATTAAGGATTCCCCTTATCTTACCTACCTTTTCTACACTAAGAACTGACTTGGAGGTTCTCTTTCAGCTGTTCTAAACAAGTTTTCATCTGTTTACAGTCATTTTCAGTGAATTATTCATGTTTTCATGTAGTTTCCTATATTCTGCCTTCTGGCCCAAGTATAAGCTTTGCCCACTTTATCAAACAACTTCCTACACACTGTTATGAACTGAGGGAGCTAGGGAACATTGTCTCTCAACTGTGTTATAGAGTGTAGTACTACATTTCAGTGAAGTGTAAGCCTTTTTCAAAGCTGTCGAACGTGTTTCTTTCTCTATTTCAATGGTATTCTGCCTTGTATACACACATTTACCACACTAGTCTCCTTTAAGTAAAGAACATAGTATTCATACAGTGTTTCATGTGATCTTAACTGGAATTAAGGATTCCCCTTATGTTAGCTACCTTTTCTACACTAAGAACTGACTTGGAGATTCTCTTTCAGCTTTTCTAAACAAGTTCTCATCTGTTTACAGTGATTTTCACTGAATTATTCATGTTTTCATGTAGTTTCCTATATTCTGCCTTCTGTCCCAAGTATAAGCTTTGCCCACTTTATCAAACAACTTCCTACACACTGTTATGAACTGAGGCAGCTAGGGAACATTGTCTCTCAACTGTGTTATAGAGTGTAGTACTACATTTCAGTGAAGTGTAAGGCTTTCCAGAGCTGCCGAACGTGTTTCTTTCTCTATTTCAATGGTATTCTGCCTTGTATAACACACATTTACCACTCTAGTCTCCTTTAAGTAAAGAATATAGGATTCATACAGTGTTTCATGTGATCTTAACTGGAATTAAGGATTTCCCTTATCTTACCTACCTTTTCTACACTAAGAACTGACTTGGAGGTTCTCTTTCAGCTGTTCTAAACAAGTTTTCATCTGTTTACAGTCATTTTTAGTGAATTATTCATATTTTCATGTAGTTTCCTATATTCTGCTTTCTTGCCCAAGTATAAGCTTTGCCCACTTTATCAAACAACTTCCTACACACTGTTATGAACTGAGGCAGCTCGGGAACATTGTCTCTCAACTGTGTTATAGAGTGTAGTACTACATTTCTTTGAAGTGTAAGGCTTTCCAAAGCTGCCGAACGTGTTTCTTTCTCTATTTCAATGGTATTCTGCCTTGTATAACACACATTTACCACTCTAGTCTCCTTTAAGTAAACAATATAGGATTCATACAGTGTTTGATGTTATCTTAACTCGAATTAAGGATTTCCCTTATCTTAGCTACCTTTTCTACATTAAGAACTGACTTGGAGATTGTCTTTCAGCTGTTCAAACAAGTTCTCATCTGTTTACAGTCATTTTCACTGAATTATTCATGTTTTCATGTAGTTTCCTATATTCTGCCTTCTGGTCAAAGTGTAAGCTTTGCCCACTTTATCAAACAACTTCCTACACACTTTTATGAACTGAGGGAGCTAGGGAACATTGTCTCTCAACTGTGTTATAGAGTGTAGTACTACATTTCAGTGAAGTGTAAGCCTTTCCAAAGCTGCCGAACGTGTTTCTTTCTCTATTTCAATGGTATTCTGCCTTGTATAACACACATTTACCACTCTAGTCTCCTTTAAGTAATGAATATAGGATTCATACAGTGTTTGATGTTATCTAAACTAGAATTAAGGATTTCCCTTATTTACCTACCTTTTCTACACTAAGAACTGACTTGGAGGTTCTCTTTCAGCTGTTCTAAACAAGTTTTCATCTGTTTACAGTCATTTTTAGTGAATTATTCATGTTTTCATGTAGTTTCCTTTATTCTGCCTTCTGGCCCAAGTATAAGCTTTGCCCACTTTATCAAACAACTTCCTACACACTGTTATGAACTGAGGGAGCTAGGGAACATTGTCTCTCAACTGTGTTATAGAGTGTAGTACTACATTTCAGTGAAGTGTAAGGCTTTCCAAAGCTGCCGAACGTGTTTCTTTCTCTATTTCAATGGTATTCTGCCTTGTATAACACACATTTACCACTCTAGTCTCCTTTAAGTAAAGAACATTGGATTCATACAGTGTTTCATGTGATCTTAACTGGAATTAAGGATTCCCCTTATCTTACCTACCTTTTCTACACTAAGAACTGACTTGGAGGTTCTCTTTCAGCTGTTCTAAACAAGTTTTCATCTGTTTACAGTCATTTTTAGTGAATTATTCATGTTTTCATGTAGTTTCCTATATTCTGCCTTCTGGCCCAAGTATAAGCTTTGCCCACTTTATCAAACAACTTCCTACACACTGTTATGAACTGAGGCAGCTCGGGAACATTGTCTCTCAACTGTGTTATAGAGTGTAGTACTACATTTCAGTGAAGTGTAAGCCTTTCCAAAGCTGTCGAACGTGTTTCTTTCTCTATTTCAATGGTATTCTGCCTTGTATACACACATTTACCACACTAGTCTCCTTTAAGTAAAGAACATAGGATTCATACAGTGTTTCATGTGATCTTAACTGGAATTAAGGATTCCCCTTATGTTAGCTACCTTTTCTACACTAAGAACTGACTTGGAGATTCTCTTTCAGCTTTTCTAAACAAGTTCTCATCTGTTTACAGTGATTTTCACTGAATTATTCATGTTTTCATGTAGTTTCCTATATTCTGCCTTCTGGCCCAAGTATAAGCTTTGCCCACTTTATCAAACAACTTCCTACACACTGTTATGAACTGAGGCAGCTAGGGAACATTGTCTCTCAACTGTGTTATAGAGTGTAGTAATACATTTCAGTGAAGTGTAAGGCTTTCCAGAGCTGCCGAACGTGTTTCTTTCTCTATTTCAATGGTATTCTGCCTTGTATAACACACATTTACCACTCTAGTCTCCTTTAAGTAAAGAATATAGGATTCATACAGTGTTTCATGTGATCTTAACTCGAATTAAGGATTTCCCTTATCTTAGCTACCTTTTCTACATTAAGAACTGACTTGGAGATTGTCTTTCAGCTGTTCAAACAAGTTCTCATCTGTTTACAGTCATTTTCACTGAATTATTCATGTTTTCATGTAGTTTCCTATATTCTGCCTTCTGGTCAAAGTGTAAGCTTTGCCCACTTTATCAAACAACTTCCTACACACCGTTATGAACTGAGGGAGCTAGGGAAAATTGTCTCTCAACTGTGTTATAGAGTGTAGTACTACATTTCAGTGAAGTGTAAGCCTTTCCAAAGCTGCCGAACGTGTTTCTTTCTCTATTTCAATGGTATTCTGCCTTGTATAACACACATTTACCACTCTAGTCTCCTTTAAGTAAACAATATAGGATTCATACAGTGTTTGATGTTATCTTAACTCGAATTAAGGATTTCCCTTATCTTAGCTACCTTTTCTACATTAAGAACTGACTTGGAGATTGTCTTTCAGCTGTTCAAACAAGTTCTCATCTGTTTACAGTCATTTTCACTGAATTATTCATGTTTTCATGTAGTTTCCTATATTCTGCCTTCTGGTCAAAGTGTAAGCTTTGCCCACTTTATCAAACAACTTCCTACACACTTTTATGAACTGAGGGAGCTAGGGAACATTGTCTCTCAACTGTGTTATAGAGTGTAGTACTACATTTCAGTGAAGTGTAAGCCTTTCCAAAGCTGCCGAACGTGTTTCTTTCTCTATTTCAATGGTATTCTGCCTTGTATAACACACATTTACCACTCTAGTCTCCTTTAAGTAATGAATATAGGATTCATACAGTGTTTGATGTTATCTAAACTAGAATTAAGGATTTCCCTTATTTACCTACCTTTTCTACACTAAGAACTGACTTGGAGGTTCTCTTTCAGCTGTTCTAAACAAGTTTTCATCTGTTTACAGTCATTTTTAGTGAATTATTCATGTTTTCATGTAGTTTCCTTTATTCTGCCTTCTGGCCCAAGTATAAGCTTTGCCCACTTTATCAAACAACTTCCTACACACTGTTATGAACTGAGGGAGCTAGGGAACATTGTCTCTCAACTGTGTTATAGAGTGTAGTACTACATTTCAGTGAAGTGTAAGGCTTTCCAAAGCTGCCGAACGTGTTTCTTTCTCTATTTCAATGGTATTCTGCCTTGTATAACACACATTTACCACTCTAGTCTCCTTTAAGTAAAGAACATTGGATTCATACAGTGTTTCATGTGATCTTAACTGGAATTAAGGATTCCCCTTATCTTACCTACCTTTTCTACACTAAGAACTGACTTGGAGGTTCTCTTTCAGCTGTTCTAAACAAGTTTTCATCTGTTTACAGTCATTTTTAGTGAATTATTCATGTTTTCATGTAGTTTCCTATATTCTGCCTTCTGGCCCAAGTATAAGCTTTGCCCACTTTATCAAACAACTTCCTACACACTGTTATGAACTGAGGCAGCTCGGGAACATTGTCTCTCAACTGTGTTATAGAGTGTAGTACTACATTTCAGTGAAGTGTAAGCCTTTCCAAAGCTGTCGAACGTGTTTCTTTCTCTATTTCAATGGTATTCTGCCTTGTATACACACATTTACCACACTAGTCTCCTTTAAGTAAAGAACATAGGATTCATACAGTGTTTCATGTGATCTTAACTGGAATTAAGGATTCCCCTTATGTTAGCTACCTTTTCTACACTAAGAACTGACTTGGAGATTCTCTTTCAGCTTTTCTAAACAAGTTCTCATCTGTTTACAGTGATTTTCACTGAATTATTCATGTTTTCACCTAGTTTCCTATATTCTGCCTTCTGGCCCAAGTATAAGCTTTGCCCACTTTATCAAACAACTTCCTACACACTGTTATGAACTGAGGCAGCTAGGGAACATTGTCTCTCAACTGTGTTATAGAGTGTAGTACTACATTTCAGTGAAGTGTAAGGCTTTCCAGAGCTGCCGAACGTGTTTCTTTCTGTATTTCAATGGTATTCTGCCTTGTATAACACACATTTACCACTCTAGTCTCCTTTAAGTAAAGAATATAGGATTCATACAGTGTTTCATGTGATCTTAACTCGAATGAAGGATTTCCCTTATCTTAGCTACCTTTTCTACATTAAGAACTGACTTGGAGATTGTCTTTCAGCTGTTCAAACAAGTTCTCATCTGTTTACAGTCATTTTCACTGAATTATTCATGTTTTCATGCAGTTTCCTATATTCTGCCTTCTGGTCAAAGTGTAAGCTTTGCCCACTTTATCAAACAACTTCCTACACACCGTTATGAACTGAGGGAGCTAGGGAAAATTGTCTCTCAACTGTGTTATAGAGTGTAGTACTACATTTCAGTGAAGTGTAAGCCTTTCCAAAGCTGCCGAACGTGTTTCTTTCTCTATTTCAATGGTATTCTGCCTTGTATAACACACATTTACCACTCTAGTCTCCTTTAAGTAATGAATATAGGATTCATACAGTGTTTGATGTTATCTAAACTAGAATTAAGTATTTCCCTTATTTACCTACCTTTTCTACACTAAGAACTGACTTGGAGGTTCTCTTTCAGCTGTTCTAAACAAGTTTTCATCTGTTTACAGTCATTTTTAGTGAATTATTCATGTTTTCATGTAGTTTCCTTTATTCTGCCTTCTGGCCCAAGTATAAGCTTTGCCCACTTTATCAAACAACTTCCTACACACTGTTATGAACTGAGGGAGCTAGGGAACATTGTCTCTCAACTGTGTTATAGAGTGTAGTACTACATTTCAGTGAAGTGTAAGGCTTTCCAAAGCTGCCGAACGTGTTTCTTTCTCTATTTCAATGGTATTCTGCCTTGTGTAACACACATTTACCACTCTAGTCTCCTTTAAGTAAAGAACATTGGATTCATACAGTGTTTCATGTGATCTTAACTGGAATTAAGGATTCCCCTTATCTTACCTACCTTTTCTACACTAAGAACTGACTTGGAGGTTCTCTTTCAGCTGTTCTAAACAAGTTTTCATCTGTTTACAGTCATTTTTAGTGAATTATTCATGTTTTCATGTAGTTTCCTATATTCTGCCTTCTGGCCCAAGTATAAGCTTTGCCCACTTTATCAAACAACTTCCTACACACTGTTATGAACTGAGGCAGCTCGGGAACATTGTCTCTCAACTGTGTTATAGAGTGTAGTACTACATTTCAGTGAAGTGTAAGCCTTTCCAAAGCTGTCGAACGTGTTTCTTTCTCTATTTCAATGGTATTCTGCCTTGTATACACACATTTACCACACTAGTCTCCTTTAAGTAAAGAACATAGGATTCATACAGTGTTTCATGTGATCTTAACTGGAATTAAGGATTCCCCTTATGTTAGCTACCTTTTCTACACTAAGAACTGACTTGGAGATTCTCTTTCAGCTTTTCTAAACAAGTTCTCATCTGTTTACAGTGATTTTCACTGAATTATTCATGTTTTCATGTAGTTTCCTATATTCTGCCTTCTGGCCCAAGTATAAGCTTTGCCCACTTTATCAAACAACTTCCTACACACTGTTATGAACTGAGGCAGCTAGGGAACATTGTCTCTCAACTGTGTTATAGAGTGTAGTACTACATTTCAGTGAAGTGTAAGGCTTTCCAGAGCTGCGGAACGTGTTTCTTTCTCTATTTCAATGGTATTCTGCCTTGTATAACACACATTTACCACTCTAGTCTCCTTTAAGTAAAGAATATAGGATTCATACAGTGTTTCATGTGATCTTAACTCGAATTAAGGATTTCCCTTATCTTAGCTACCTTTTCTACATTAAGAACTGACTTGGAGATTCTCTTTCAGCTGTTCAAACAAGTTCTCATCTGTTTACAGTCATTTTCACTGAATTATTCATGTTTTCATGTAGTTTCCTATATTCTGCCTTCTGGTCAAAGTGTAAGCTTTGCCCACTTTATCAAACAACTTCCTACACACCGTTATGAACTGAGGGAGCTAGGGAAAATTGTCTCTCAACTGTGTTATAGAGTGTAGTACTACATTTCAGTGAAGTGTAAGCCTTTCCAAAGCTGCCGAACGTGTTTCTTTCTCTATTTCAATGGTATTCTGCCTTGTATAACACACATTTACCACTCTAGTCTCCTTTAAGTAATGAATATAGGATTCATACAGTGTTTGATGTTATCTAAACTAGAATTAAGGATTTCCCTTATCTTACCTACCTTTTCTACACTAAGAACTGACTTGGAGGTTCTCTTTCAGCTGTTCTAAACAAGTTTTCATCTGTTTACAGTCATTTTTAGTGAATTATTCATGTTTTCATGTAGTTTCCTATATTCTGCCTTCTGGCCCAAGTATAAGCTTTGCCCACTTTATCAAACAACTTCCTACACACTGTTATGAACTGAGGGAGCTAGGGAACATTGTCTCTCAACTGTGTTATAGAGTGTAGTACTACATTTCAGTGAAGTGTAAGGCTTTCCAAAGCTGCCGAACGTGTTTCTTTCTCTATTTCAATGGTATTCTGCCTTGTATAACACACATTTACCACTCTAGTCTCCTTTAAGTAAAGAACATTGGATTCATACAGTGTTTCATGTGATCTTAACTGGAATTAAGGATTCCCCTTATGTTAGCTACCTTTTCTACACTAAGAACTGACTTGGAGAATCTCTTTCAGCTTTTCTAAACAAGTTCTCATCTGTTTACAGTGATTTTCACTGAATTATTCATGTTTTCATGTAGTTTCCTATATTCTGCCTTCTGGCCCAAGTATAAGCTTTGCCCACTTTATCAAACAACTTCCTACACACTGTTATGAACTGAGGGAGCTAGGGAACATTGTCTCTCAACTGTGTTATAGAGTGTAGTACTACATTTCAGTGAAGTGTAAGCCTTTTTCAAAGCTGTCGAACGTGTTTCTTTCTCTATTTCAATGGTATTCTGCCTTGTATACACACATTTACCACACTAGTCTCCTTTAAGTAAAGAACATAGTATTCATACAGTGTTTCATGTGATCTTAACTGGAATTAAGGATTCCCCTTATGTTAGCTACCTTTTCTACACTAAGAACTGACTTGGAGATTCTCTTTCAGCTTTTCTAAACAAGTTCTCATCTGTTTACAGTGATTTTCACTGAATTATTCATGTTTTCATGTAGTTTCCTATATTCTGCCTTCTGGCCCAAGTATAAGCTTTGCCCACTTTATCAAACAACTTCCTACACACTGTTATGAACTGAGGCAGCTAGGGAACATTGTCTCTCAACTGTGTTATAGAGTGTAGTACTACATTTCAGTGAAGTGTAAGGCTTTCCAGAGCTGCCGAACGTGTTTCTTTCTCTATTTCAATGGTATTCTGCCTTGTATAACACACATTTACCACTCTAGTCTCCTTTAAGTAAAGAATATAGGATTCATACAGTGTTTCATGTGATCTTAACTGGAATTAAGGATTTCCCTTATCTTACCTACCTTTTCTACACTAAGAACTGACTTGGAGGTTCTCTTTCAGCTGTTCTAAACAAGTTTTCATCTGTTTACAGTCATTTTTAGTGAATTATTCATATTTTCATGTAGTTTCCTATATTCTGCCTTCTTGCCCAAGTATAAGCTTTGCCCACTTTATCAAACAACTTCCTACACACTGTTATGAACTGAGGCAGCTCGGGAACATTGTCTCTCAACTGTGTTATAGAGTGTAGTACTACATTTCTTTGAAGTGTAAGGCTTTCCAAAGCTGCCGAACGTGTTTCTTTCTCTATTTCAATGGTATTCTGCCTTGTATAACACACATTTAACACTCTAGTCTCCTTTAAGTAAACAATATAGGATTCATACAGTGTTTGATGTTATCTTAACTCGAATTAAGGATTTCCCTTATCTTAGCTACCTTTTCTACATTAAGAACTGACTTGGAGATTGTCTTTCAGCTGTTCAAACAAGTTCTCATCTGTTTACAGTCATTTTCACTGAATTATTCATGTTTTCATGTAGTTTCCTATATTCTGCCTTCTGGTCAAAGTGTAAGCTTTGCCCACTTTATCAAACAACTTCCTACACACTTTTATGAACTGAGGGAGCTAGGGAACATTGTCTCTCAACTGTGTTATAGAGTGTAGTACTACATTTCAGTGAAGTGTAAGCCTTTCCAAAGCTGCCGAACGTGTTTCTTTCTCTATTTCAATGGTATTCTGCCTTGTATAACACACATTTACCACTCTAGTCTCCTTTAAGTAATGAATATAGGATTCATACAGTGTTTGATGTTATCTAAACTAGAATTAAGGATTTCCCTTATTTACCTACCTTTTCTACACTAAGAACTGACTTGGAGGTTCTCTTTCAGCTGTTCTAAACAAGTTTTCATCTGTTTACAGTCATTTTTAGTGAATTATTCATGTTTTCATGTAGTTTCCTTTATTCTGCCTTCTGGCCCAAGTATAAGCTTTGCCCACTTTATCAAACAACTTCCTACACACTGTTATGAACTGAGGGAGCTAGGGAACATTGTCTCTCAACTGTGTTATAGAGTGTAGTACTACATTTCAGTGAAGTGTAAGGCTTTCCAAAGCTGCCGAACGTGTTTCTTTCTCTATTTCAATGGTATTCTGCCTTGTATAACACACATTTACCACTCTAGTCTCCTTTAAGTAAAGAACATTGGATTCATACAGTGTTTCATGTGATCTTAACTGGAATTAAGGATTCCCCTTATCTTACCTACCTTTTCTACACTAAGAACTGACTTGGAGGTTCTCTTTCAGCTGTTCTAAACAAGTTTTCATCTGTTTACAGTCATTTTTAGTGAATTATTCATGTTTTCATGTAGTTTCCTATATTCTGCCTTCTGGCCCAAGTATAAGCTTTGCCCACTTTATCAAACAACTTCCTACACACTGTTATGAACTGAGGCAGCTCGGGAACATTGTCTCTCAACTGTGTTATAGAGTGTAGTACTACATTTCAGTGAAGTGTAAGCCTTTCCAAAGCTGTCGAACGTGTTTCTTTCTCTATTTCAATGGTATTCTGCCTTGTATACACACATTTACCACACTAGTCTCCTTTAAGTAAAGAACATAGGATTCATACAGTGTTTCATGTGATCTTAACTGGAATTAAGGATTCCCCTTATGTTAGCTACCTTTTCTACACTAAGAACTGACTTGGAGATTCTCTTTCAGCTTTTCTAAACAAGTTCTCATCTGTTTACAGTGATTTTCACTGAATTATTCATGTTTTCATGTAGTTTCCTATATTCTGCCTTCTGGCCCAAGTATAAGCTTTGCCCACTTTATCAAACAACTTCCTACACACTGTTATGAACTGAGGCAGCTAGGGAACATTGTCTCTCAACTGTGTTATAGAGTGTAGTACTACATTTCAGTGAAGTGTAAGGCTTTCCAGAGCTGCCGAACGTGTTTCTTTCTCTATTTCAATGGTATTCTGCCTTGTATAACACACATTTACCACTCTAGTCTCCTTTAAGTAAAGAATATAGGATTCATACAGTGTTTCATGTGATCTTAACTCGAATTAAGGATTTCCCTTATCTTAGCTACCTTTTCTACACTAAGAACTGACTTGGAGGTTCTCTTTCAGCTGTTCTAAACAAGTTTTCATCTGTTTACAGTCATTTTTAGTGAATTATTCATATTTTCATGTAGTTTCCTATATTCTGCCTTCTTGCCCAAGTATAAGCTTTGCCCACTTTATCAAACAACTTCCTACACACTGTTATGAACTGAGGCAGCTCGGGAACATTGTCTCTCAACTGTGTTATAGAGTGTAGTACTACATTTCTTTGAAGTGTAAGGCTTTCCAAAGCTGCCGAACGTGTTTCTTTCTCTATTTCAATGGTATTCTGCCTTGTATAACACACATTTAACACTCTAGTCTCCTTTAAGTAAACAATATAGGATTCATACAGTGTTTGATGTTATCTTAACTCGAATTAAGGATTTCCCTTATCTTAGCTACCTTTTCTACATTAAGAACTGACTTGGAGATTGTCTTTCAGCTGTTCAAACAAGTTCTCATCTGTTTACAGTCATTTTCACTGAATTATTCATGTTTTCATGTAGTTTCCTATATTCTGCCTTCTGGTCAAAGTGTAAGCTTTGCCCACTTTATCAAACAACTTCCTACACACTTTTATGAACTGAGGGAG
The DNA here is from genome assembly GCF_964339955.1 of Pipistrellus hanaki. NCBI lineage: Eukaryota > Metazoa > Chordata > Mammalia > Chiroptera > Vespertilionidae > Pipistrellus > Pipistrellus hanaki. The sequence continues at coordinate 98,637,058 of NC_140507.1, read as the reverse complement.
CTAGGGAACATTGTCTCTCAACTGTGTTATAGAGTGTAGTACTACATTTCAGTGAAGTGTAAGCCTTTCCAAAGCTGCCGAACGTGTTTCTTTCTCTATTTCAATGGTATTCTGCCTTGTATAACACACATTTACCACTCTAGTCTCCTTTAAGTAATGAATATAGGATTCATACAGTGTTTGATGTTATCTAAACTAGAATTAAGGATTTCCCTTATTTACCTACCTTTTCTACACTAAGAACTGACTTGGAGGTTCTCTTTCAGCTGTTCTAAACAAGTTTTCATCTGTTTACAGTCATTTTTAGTGAATTATTCATGTTTTCATGTAGTTTCCTTTATTCTGCCTTCTGGCCCAAGTATAAGCTTTGCCCACTTTATCAAACAACTTCCTACACACTGTTATGAACTGAGGGAGCTAGGGAACATTGTCTCTCAACTGTGTTATAGAGTGTAGTACTACATTTCAGTGAAGTGTAAGGCTTTCCAAAGCTGCCGAACGTGTTTCTTTCTCTATTTCAATGGTATTCTGCCTTGTATAACACACATTTACCACTCTAGTCTCCTTTAAGTAAAGAACATTGGATTCATACAGTGTTTCATGTGATCTTAACTGGAATTAAGGATTCCCCTTATCTTACCTACCTTTTCTACACTAAGAACTGACTTGGAGGTTCTCTTTCAGCTGTTCTAAACAAGTTTTCATCTGTTTACAGTCATTTTTAGTGAATTATTCATGTTTTCATGTAGTTTCCTATATTCTGCCTTCTGGCCCAAGTATAAGCTTTGCCCACTTTATCAAACAACTTCCTACACACTGTTATGAACTGAGGCAGCTCGGGAACATTGTCTCTCAACTGTGTTATAGAGTGTAGTACTACATTTCAGTGAAGTGTAAGCCTTTCCAAAGCTGTCGAACGTGTTTCTTTCTCTATTTCAATGGTATTCTGCCTTGTATACACACATTTACCACACTAGTCTCCTTTAAGTAAAGAACATAGGATTCATACAGTGTTTCATGTGATCTTAACTGGAATTAAGGATTCCCCTTATGTTAGCTACCTTTTCTACACTAAGAACTGACTTGGAGATTCTCTTTCAGCTTTTCTAAACAAGTTCTCATCTGTTTACAGTGATTTTCACTGAATTATTCATGTTTTCATGTAGTTTCCTATATTCTGCCTTCTGGCCCAAGTATAAGCTTTGCCCACTTTATCAAACAACTTCCTACACACTGTTATGAACTGAGGCAGCTAGGGAACATTGTCTCTCAACTGTGTTATAGAGTGTAGTACTACATTTCAGTGAAGTGTAAGGCTTTCCAGAGCTGCCGAACGTGTTTCTTTCTCTATTTCAATGGTATTCTGCCTTGTATAACACACATTTACCACTCTAGTCTCCTTTAAGTAAAGAATATAGGATTCATACAGTGTTTCATGTGATCTTAACTCGAATTAAGGATTTCCCTTATCTTAGCTACCTTTTCTACATTAAGAACTGACTTGGAGATTGTCTTTCAGCTGTTCAAACAAGTTCTCATCTGTTTACAGTCATTTTCACTGAATTATTCATGTTTTCATGTAGTTTCCTATATTCTGCCTTCTGGTCAAAGTGTAAGCTTTGCCCACTTTATCAAACAACTTCCTACACACCGTTATGAACTGAGGGAGCTAGGGAAAATTGTCTCTCAACTGTGTTATAGAGTGTAGTACTACATTTCAGTGAAGTGTAAGCCTTTCCAAAGCTGCCGAACGTGTTTCTTTCTCTATTTCAATGGTATTCTGCCTTGTATAACACACATTTACCACTCTAGTCTCCTTTAAGTAATGAATATAGGATTCATACAGTGTTTGATGTTATCTAAACTAGAATTAAGGATTTCCCTTATCTTACCTACCTTTTCTACACTAAGAACTGACTTGGAGGTTCTCTTTCAGCTGTTCTAAACAAGTTTTCATCTGTTTACAGTCATTTTTAGTGAATTATTCATGTTTTCATGTAGTTTCCTATATTCTGCCTTCTGGCCCAAGTATAAGCTTTGCCCACTTTATCAAACAACTTCCTACACACTCTTATGAACTGAGGGAGCTAGGGAACATTGTCTCTCAACTGTGTTATAGAGTGTAGTACTACATTTCAGTGAAGTGTAAGGCTTTCCAAAGCTGCCGAACGTGTTTCTTTCTCTATTTCAATGGTATTCTGCCTTGTATAACACACATTTACCACTCTAGTCTCCTTTAAGTAAAGAACATTGGATTCATACAGTGTTTCATGTGATCTTAACTGGAATTAAGGATTCCCCTTATGTTAGCTACCTTTTCTACACTAAGAACTGACTTGGAGAATCTCTTTCAGCTTTTCTAAACAAGTTCTCATCTGTTTACAGTGATTTTCACTGAATTATTCATGTTTTCATGTAGTTTCCTATATTCTGCCTTCTGGCCCAAGTATAAGCTTTGCCCACTTTATCAAACAACTTCCTACACACTGTTATGAACTGAGGGAGCTAGGGAACATTGTCTCTCAACTGTGTTATAGAGTGTAGTACTACATTTCAGTGAAGTGTAAGCCTTTTTCAAAGCTGTCGAACGTGTTTCTTTCTCTATTTCAATGGTATTCTGCCTTGTATACACACATTTACCACACTAGTCTCCTTTAAGTAAAGAACATAGTATTCATACAGTGTTTCATGTGATCTTAACTGGAATTAAGGATTCCCCTTATGTTAGCTACCTTTTCTACACTAAGAACTGACTTGGAGATTCTCTTTCAGCTTTTCTAAACAAGTTCTCATCTGTTTACAGTGATTTTCACTGAATTATTCATGTTTTCATGTAGTTTCCTATATTCTGCCTTCTGGCCCAAGTATAAGCTTTGCCCACTTTATCAAACAACTTCCTACACACTGTTATGAACTGAGGCAGCTAGGGAACATTGTCTCTCAACTGTGTTATAGAGTGTAGTACTACATTTCAGTGAAGTGTAAGGCTTTCCAGAGCTGCCGAACGTGTTTCTTTCTCTATTTCAATGGTATTCTGCCTTGTATAACACACATTTACCACTCTAGTCTCCTTTAAGTAAAGAATATAGGATTCATACAGTGTTTCATGTGATCTTAACTGGAATTAAGGATTTCCCTTATCTTACCTACCTTTTCTACACTAAGAACTGACTTGGAGGTTCTCTTTCAGCTGTTCTAAACAAGTTTTCATCTGTTTACAGTCATTTTTAGTGAATTATTCATATTTTCATGTAGTTTCCTATATTCTGCCTTCTTGCCCAAGTATAAGCTTTGCCCACTTTATCAAACAACTTCCTACACACTGTTATGAACTGAGGCAGCTCGGGAACATTGTCTCTAAACTGTGTTATAGAGTGTAGTACTACATTTCTTTGAAGTGTAAGGCTTTCCAAAGCTGCCGAACGTGTTTCTTTCTCTATTTCAATGGTATTCTGCCTTGTATAACACACATTTACCACTCTAGTCTCCTTTAAGTAAACAATATAGGATTCATACAGTGTTTGATGTTATCTTAACTCGAATTAAGGATTTCCCTTATCTTAGCTACCTTTTCTACATTAAGAACTGACTTGGAGATTGTCTTTCAGCTGTTCAAACAAGTTCTCATCTGTTTACAGTCATTTTCACTGAATTATTCATGTTTTCATGTAGTTTCCTATATTCTGCCTTCTGGTCAAAGTGTAAGCTTTGCCCACTTTATCAAACAACTTCCTACACACTTTTATGAACTGAGGGAGCTAGGGAACATTGTCTCTCAACTGTGTTATAGAGTGTAGTACTACATTTCAGTGAAGTGTAAGCCTTTCCAAAGCTGCCGAACGTGTTTCTTTCTCTATTTCAATGGTATTCTGCCTTGTATAACACACATTTACCACTCTAGTCTCCTTTAAGTAATGAATATAGGATTCATACAGTGTTTGATGTTATCTAAACTAGAATTAAGGATTTCCCTTATTTACCTACCTTTTCTACACTAAGAACTGACTTGGAGGTTCTCTTTCAGCTGTTCTAAACAAGTTTTCATCTGTTTACAGTCATTTTTAGTGAATTATTCATGTTTTCATGTAGTTTCCTTTATTCTGCCTTCTGGCCCAAGTATAAGCTTTGCCCACTTTATCAAACAACTTCCTACACACTGTTATGAACTGAGGGAGCTAGGGAACATTGTCTCTCAACTGTGTTATAGAGTGTAGTACTACATTTCAGTGAAGTGTAAGGCTTTCCAAAGCTGCCGAACGTGTTTCTTTCTCTATTTCAATGGTATTCTGCCTTGTATAACACACATTTACCACTCTAGTCTCCTTTAAGTAAAGAACATTGGATTCATACAGTGTTTCATGTGATCTTAACTGGAATTAAGGATTCCCCTTATGTTAGCTACCTTTTCTACACTAAGAACTGACTTGGAGATTCTCTTTCAGCTTTTCTAAACAAGTTCTCATCTGTTTACAGTGATTTTCACTGAATTATTCATGTTTTCACCTAGTTTCCTATATTCTGCCTTCTGGCCCAAGTATAAGCTTTGCCCACTTTATCAAACAACTTCCTACACACTGTTATGAACTGAGGCAGCTAGGGAACATTGTCTCTCAACTGTGTTATAGAGTGTAGTACTACATTTCAGTGAAGTGTAAGGCTTTCCAGAGCTGCCGAACGTGTTTCTTTCTGTATTTCAATGGTATTCTGCCTTGTATAACACACATTTACCACTCTAGTCTCCTTTAAGTAAAGAATATAGGATTCATACAGTGTTTCATGTGATCTTAACTCGAATTAAGGATTTCCCTTATCTTAGCTACCTTTTCTACATTAAGAACTGACTTGGAGATTGTCTTTCAGCTGTTCAAACAAGTTCTCATCTGTTTACAGTCATTTTCACTGAATTATTCATGTTTTCATGTAGTTTCCTATATTCTGCCTTCTGGTCAAAGTGTAAGCTTTGCCCACTTTATCAAACAACTTCCTACACACCGTTATGAACTGAGGGAGCTAGGGAAAATTGTCTCTCAACTGTGTTATAGAGTGTAGTACTACATTTCAGTGAAGTGTAAGCCTTTCCAAAGCTGCCGAACGTGTTTCTTTCTCTATTTCAATGGTATTCTGCCTTGTATAACACACATTTACCACTCTAGTCTCCTTTAAGTAATGAATATAGGATTCATACAGTGTTTGATGTTATCTAAACTAGAATTAAGGATTTCCCTTATCTTACCTACCTTTTCTACACTAAGAACTGACTTGGAGGTTCTCTTTCAGCTGTTCTAAACAAGTTTTCATCTGTTTACAGTCATTTTTAGTGAATTATTCATGTTTTCATGTAGTTTCCTATATTCTGCCTTCTGGCCCAAGTATAAGCTTTGCCCACTTTATCAAACAACTTCCTACACACTGTTATGAACTGAGGGAGCTAGGGAACATTGTCTCTCAACTGTGTTATAGAGTGTAGTACTACATTTCAGTGAAGTGTAAGGCTTTCCAAAGCTGCCGAACGTGTTTCTTTCTCTATTTCAATGGTATTCTGCCTTGTATAACACACATTTACCACTCTAGTCTCCTTTAAGTAAAGAACATTGGATTCATACAGTGTTTCATGTGATCTTAACTGGAATTAAGGATTCCCCTTATGTTAGCTACCTTTTCTACACTAAGAACTGACTTGGAGAATCTCTTTCAGCTTTTCTAAACAAGTTCTCATCTGTTTACAGTGATTTTCACTGAATTATTCATGTTTTCATGTAGTTTCCTATATTCTGCCTTCTGGCCCAAGTATAAGCTTTGCCCACTTTATCAAACAACTTCCTACACACTGTTATGAACTGAGGGAGCTAGGGAACATTGTCTCTCAACTGTGTTATAGAGTGTAGTACTACATTTCAGTGAAGTGTAAGCCTTTTTCAAAGCTGTCGAACGTGTTTCTTTCTCTATTTCAATGGTATTCTGCCTTGTATACACACATTTACCACACTAGTCTCCTTTAAGTAAAGAACATAGTATTCATACAGTGTTTCATGTGATCTTAACTGGAATTAAGGATTCCCCTTATGTTAGCTACCTTTTCTACACTAAGAACTGACTTGGAGATTCTCTTTCAGCTTTTCTAAACAAGTTCTCATCTGTTTACAGTGATTTTCACTGAATTATTCATGTTTTCATGTAGTTTCCTATATTCTGCCTTCTGGCCCAAGTATAAGCTTTGCCCACTTTATCAAACAACTTCCTACACACTGTTATGAACTGAGGCAGCTAGGGAACATTGTCTCTCAACTGTGTTATAGAGTGTAGTACTACATTTCAGTGAAGTGTAAGGCTTTCCAGAGCTGCCGAACGTGTTTCTTTCTCTATTTCAATGGTATTCTGCCTTGTATAACACACATTTACCACTCTAGTCTCCTTTAAGTAAAGAATATAGGATTCATACAGTGTTTCATGTGATCTTAACTGGAATTAAGGATTTCCCTTATCTTACCTACCTTTTCTACACTAAGAACTGACTTGGAGGTTCTCTTTCAGCTGTTCTAAGCAAGTTTTCATCTGTTTACAGTCATTTTTAGTGAATTATTCATATTTTCATGTAGTTTCCTATATTCTGCCTTCTTGCCCAAGTATAAGCTTTGCCCACTTTATCAAACAACTTCCTACACACTGTTATGAACTGAGGCAGCTCGGGAACATTGTCTCTCAACTGTGTTATAGAGTGTAGTACTACATTTCTTTGAAGTGTAAGGCTTTCCAAAGCTGCCGAACGTGTTTCTTTCTCTATTTCAATGGTATTCTGCCTTGTATAACACACATTTACCACTCTAGTCTCCTTTAAGTAAACAATATAGGATTCATACAGTGTTTGATGTTATCTTAACTCGAATTAAGGATTTCCCTTATCTTAGCTACCTTTTCTACATTAAGAACTGACTTGGAGATTGTCTTTCAGCTGTTCAAACAAGTTCTCATCTGTTTACAGTCATTTTCACTGAATTATTCATGTTTTCATGTAGTTTCCTATATTCTGCCTTCTGGTCAAAGTGTAAGCTTTGCCCACTTTATCAAACAACTTCCTACACACTTTTAGGAACTGAGGGAGCTAGGGAACATTGTCTCTCAACTGTGTTATAGAGTGTAGTACTACATTTCAGTGAAGTGTAAGCCTTTCCAAAGCTGCCGAACGTGTTTCTTTCTCTATTTCAATGGTATTCTGCCTTGTATAACACACATTTACCACTCTAGTCTCCTTTAAGTAATGAATATAGGATTCATACAGTGTTTGATGTTATCTAAACTAGAATTAAGGATTTCCCTTATTTACCTACCTTTTCTACACTAAGAACTGACTTGGAGGTTCTCTTTCAGCTGTTCTAAACAAGTTTTCATCTGTTTACAGTCATTTTTAGTGAATTATTCATGTTTTCATGTAGTTTCCTTTATTCTGCCTTCTGGCCCAAGTATAAGCTTTGCCCACTTTATCAAACAACTTCCTACACACTGTTATGAACTGAGGGAGCTAGGGAACATTGTCTCTCAACTGTGTTATAGAGTGTAGTACTACATTTCAGTGAAGTGTAAGGCTTTCCAAAGCTGCCGAACGTGTTTCTTTCTCTATTTCAATGGTATTCTGCCTTGTATAACACACATTTACCACTCTAGTCTCCTTTAAGTAAAGAACATTGGATTCATACAGTGTTTCATGTGATCTTAACTGGAATTAAGGATTCCCCTTATCTTACCTACCTTTTCTACACTAAGAACTGACTTGGAGGTTCTCTTTCAGCTGTTCTAAACAAGTTTTCATCTGTTTACAGTCATTTTTAGTGAATTATTCATGTTTTCATGTAGTTTCCTATATTCTGCCTTCTGGCCCAAGTATAAGCTTTGCCCACTTTATCAAACAACTTCCTACACACTGTTATGAACTGAGGCAGCTCGGGAACATTGTCTCTCAACTGTGTTATAGAGTGTAGTACTACATTTCAGTGAAGTGTAAGCCTTTCCAAAGCTGCCGAACGTGTTTCTTTCTCTATTTCAATGGTATTCTGCCTTGTATAACACACATTTACCACTCTAGTCTCCTTTAAGTAATGAATATAGGATTCATACAGTGTTTGATGTTATCTAAACTAGAATTAAGGATTTCCCTTATCTTACCTACCTTTTCTACACTAAGAACTGACTTGGAGGTTCTCTTTCAGCTGTTCTAAACAAGTTTTCATCTGTTTACAGTCATTTTTAGTGAATTATTCATGTTTTCATGTAGTTTCCTATATTCTGCCTTCTGGCCCAAGTATAAGCTTTGCCCACTTTATCAAACAACTTCCTACACACTTTTAGGAACTGAGGGAGCTAGGGAACATTGTCTCTCAACTGTGTTATAGAGTGTAGTACTACATTTCAGTGAAGTGTAAGCCTTTCCAAAGCTGCCGAACGTGTTTCTTTCTCTATTTCAATGGTATTCTGCCTTGTATAACACACATTTACCACTCTAGTCTCCTTTAAGTAAAGAACATTGGATTCATACAGTGTTTCATGTGATCTTAACTGGAATTAAGGATTCCCCTTATGTTAGCTACCTTTTCTACACTAAGAACTGACTTGGAGAATCTCTTTCAGCTTTTCTAAACAAGTTCTCATCTGTTTACAGTGATTTTCACTGAATTATTCATGTTTTCATGTAGTTTCCTATATTCTGCCTTCTGGCCCAAGTATAAGCTTTGCCCACTTTATCAAACAACTTCCTACACACTGTTATGAACTGAGGGAGCTAGGGAACATTGTCTCTCAACTGTGTTATAGAGTGTAGTACTACATTTCAGTGAAGTGTAAGCCTTTTTCAAAGCTGTCGAACGTGTTTCTTTCTCTATTTCAATGGTATTCTGCCTTGTATACACACATTTACCACACTAGTCTCCTTTAAGTAAAGAACATAGTATTCATACAGTGTTTCATGTGATCTTAACTGGAATTAAGGATTCCCCTTATGTTAGCTACCTTTTCTACACTAAGAACTGACTTGGAGATTCTCTTTCAGCTTTTCTAAACAAGTTCTCATCTGTTTACAGTGATTTTCACTGAATTATTCATGTTTTCATGTAGTTTCCTATATTCTGCCTTCTGGCCCAAGTATAAGCTTTGCCCACTTTATCAAACAACTTCCTACACACTGTTATGAACTGAGGCAGCTAGGGAACATTGTCTCTCAACTGTGTTATAGAGTGTAGTACTACATTTCAGTGAAGTGTAAGGCTTTCCAGAGCTGCCGAACGTGTTTCTTTCTCTATTTCAATGGTATTCTGCCTTGTATAACACACATTTACCACTCTAGTCTCCTTTAAGTAAAGAACATTGGATTCATACAGTGTTTCATGTGATCTTAACTGGAATTAAGGATTCCCCTTATGTTAGCTACCTTTTCTACACTAAGAACTGACTTGGAGAATCTCTTTCAGCTTTTCTAAACAAGTTCTCATCTGTTTACAGTGATTTTCACTGAATTATTCATGTTTTCATGTAGTTTCCTATATTCTGCCTTCTGGCCCAAGTATAAGCTTTGCCCACTTTATCAAACAACTTCCTACACACTGTTATGAACTGAGGGAGCTAGGGAACATTGTCTCTCAACTGTGTTATAGAGTGTAGTACTACATTTCAGTGAAGTGTAAGCCTTTTTCAAAGCTGTCGAACGTGTTTCTTTCTCTATTTCAATGGTATTCTGCCTTGTATACACACATTTACCACACTAGTCTCCTTTAAGTAAAGAACATAGTATTCATACAGTGTTTCATGTGATCTTAACTGGAATTAAGGATTCCCCTTATGTTAGCTACCTTTTCTACACTAAGAACTGACTTGGAGATTCTCTTTCAGCTTTTCTAAACAAGTTCTCATCTGTTTACAGTGATTTTCACTGAATTATTCATGTTTTCATGTAGTTTCCTATATTCTGCCTTCTGGCCCAAGTATAAGCTTTGCCCACTTTATCAAACAACTTCCTACACACTGTTATGAACTGAGGCAGCTCGGGAACATTGTCTCTCAACTGTGTTATAGAGTGTAGTACTACATTTCTTTGAAGTGTAAGGCTTTCCAAAGCTGCCGAACGTGTTTCTTTCTCTATTTCAATGGTATTCTGCCTTGTATAACACACATTTACCACTCTAGTCTCCTTTAAGTAAACAATATAGGATTCATACAGTGTTTGATGTTATCTTAACTCGAATTAAGGATTTCCCTTATCTTAGCTACCTTTTCTACATTAAGAACTGACTTGGAGATTGTCTTTCAGCTGTTCAAACAAGTTCTCATCTGTTTACAGTCATTTTCACTGAATTATTCATGTTTTCATGTAGTTTCCTATATTCTGCCTTCTGGTCAAAGTGTAAGCTTTGCCCACTTTATCAAACAACTTCCTACACACTTTTAGGAACTGAGGGAGCTAGGGAACATTGTCTCTCAACTGTGTTATAGAGTGTAGTACTACATTTCAGTGAAGTGTAAGCCTTTCCAAAGCTGACGAACGTGTTTCTTTCTCTATTTCAATGGTATTCTGCCTTGTATAACACACATTTACCACTCTAGTCTCCTTTAAGTAATGAATATAGGATTCATACAGTGTTTGATGTTATCTAAACTAGAATTAAGGATTTCCCTTATTTACCTACCTTTTCTACACTAAGAACTGACTTGGAGGTTCTCTTTCAGCTGTTCTAAACAAGTTTTCATCTGTTTACAGTCATTTTTAGTGAATTATTCATGTTTTCATGTAGTTTCCTTTATTCTGCCTTCTGGCCCAAGTATAAGCTTTGCCCACTTTATCAAACAACTTCCTACACACTGTTATGAACTGAGGGAGCTAGGGAACATTGTCTCTCAACTGTGTTATAGAGTGTAGTACTACATTTCAGTGAAGTGTAAGGCTTTCCAAAGCTGCCGAACGTGTTTCTTTCTCTATTTCAATGGTATTCTGCCTTGTATAACACACATTTACCACTCTAGTCTCCTTTAAGTAAAGAACATTGGATTCATACAGTGTTTCATGTGATCTTAACTGGAATTAAGGATTCCCCTTATCTTACCTACCTTTTCTACACTAAGAACTGACTTGGAGGTTCTCTTTCAGCTGTTCTAAACAAGTTTTCATCTGTTTACAGTCATTTTTAGTGAATTATTCATGTTTTCATGTAGTTTCCTATATTCTGCCTTCTGGCCCAAGTATAAGCTTTGCCCACTTTATCAAACAACTTCCTACACACTGTTATGAACTGAGGCAGCTCGGGAACATTGTCTCTCAACTGTGTTATAGAGTGTAGTACTACATTTCAGTGAAGTGTAAGCCTTTCCAAAGCTGCCGAACGTGTTTCTTTCTCTATTTCAATGGTATTCTGCCTTGTATAACACACATTTACCACTCTAGTCTCCTTTAAGTAATGAATATAGGATTCATACAGTGTTTGATGTTATCTAAACTAGAATTAAGGATTTCCCTTATCTTACCTACCTTTTCTACACTAAGAACTGACTTGGAGGTTCTCTTTCAGCTGTTCTAAACAAGTTTTCATCTGTTTACAGTCATTTTTAGTGAATTATTCATGTTTTCATGTAGTTTCCTATATTCTGCCTTCTGGCCCAAGTATAAGCTTTGCCCACTTTATCAAACAACTTCCTACACACTTTTAGGAACTGAGGGAGCTAGGGAACATTGTCTCTCAACTGTGTTATAGAGTGTAGTACTACATTTCAGTGAAGTGTAAGCCTTTCCAAAGCTGCCGAACGTGTTTCTTTCTCTATTTCAATGGTATTCTGCCTTGTATAACACACATTTACCACTCTAGTCTCCTTTAAGTAAAGAACATTGGATTCATACAGTGTTTCATGTGATCTTAACTGGAATTAAGGATTCCCCTTATGTTAGCTACCTTTTCTACACTAAGAACTGACTTGGAGAATCTCTTTCAGCTTTTCTAAACAAGTTCTCATCTGTTTACAGTGATTTTCACTGAATTATTCATGTTTTCATGTAGTTTCCTATATTCTGCCTTCTGGCCCAAGTATAAGCTTTGCCCACTTTATCAAACAACTTCCTACACACTGTTATGAACTGAGGGAGCTAGGGAACATTGTCTCTCAACTGTGTTATAGAGTGTAGTACTACATTTCAGTGAAGTGTAAGCCTTTTTCAAAGCTGTCGAACGTGTTTCTTTCTCTATTTCAATGGTATTCTGCCTTGTATACACACATTTACCACACTAGTCTCCTTTAAGTAAAGAACATAGTATTCATACAGTGTTTCATGTGATCTTAACTGGAATTAAGGATTCCCCTTATGTTAGCTACCTTTTCTACACTAAGAACTGACTTGGAGATTCTCTTTCAGCTTTTCTAAACAAGTTCTCATCTGTTTACAGTGATTTTCACTGAATTATTCATGTTTTCATGTAGTTTCCTATATTCTGCCTTCTGGCCCAAGTATAAGCTTTGCCCACTTTATCAAACAACTTCCTACACACTGTTATGAACTGAGGCAGCTAGGGAACATTGTCTCTCAACTGTGTTATAGAGTGTAGTACTACATTTCAGTGAAGTGTAAGGCTTTCCAGAGCTGCCGAACGTGTTTCTTTCTCTATTTCAATGGTATTCTGCCTTGTATAACACACATTTACCACTCTAGTCTCCTTTAAGTAAAGAATATAGGATTCATACAGTGTTTCATGTGATCTTAACTCGAATTAAGGATTTCCCTTATCTTAGCTACCTTTTCTACATTAAGAACTGACTTGGAGATTGTCTTTCAGCTGTTCAAACAAGTTCTCATCTGTTTACAGTCATTTTCACTGAATTATTCATGTTTTCATGTAGTTTCCTATATTCTGCCTTCTGGTCAAAGTGTAAGCTTTGCCCACTTTATCAAACAACTTCCTACACACTGTTATGAACTGAGGGAGCTAGGGAAAATTGTCTCTCAACTGTGTTATAGAGTGTAGTACTACATTTCAGTGAAGTGTAAGCCTTTCCAAAGCTACCGAACGTGTTTCTTTCTCTATTTCAATGGTATTCTGCCTTGTATAACACACATTTACCACTCTAGTCTCCTTTAAGTAATGAATATAGGATTCATACAGTGTTTGATGTTATCTAAACTAGAATTAAGGATTTCCCTTATCTTACCTACCTTTTCTACACTAAGAACTGACTTGGAGGTTCTCTTTCAGCTGTTCTAAACAAGTTTTCATCTGTTTACAGTCATTTTTAGTGAATTATTCATGTTTTCATGTAGTTTCCTATATTCTGCCTTCTGGCCCAAGTATAAGCTTTGCCCACTTTATCAAACAACTTCCTACACACTGTTATGAACTGAGGGAGCTAGGGAACATTGTCTCTCAACTGTGTTATAGAGTGTAGTACTACATTTCAGTGAAGTGTAAGGCTTTCCAAAGCTGCCGAACGTGTTTCTTTCTCTATTTCAATGGTATTCTGCCTTGTATAACACACATTTACCACTCTAGTCTCCTTTAAGTAAAGAACATTGGATTCATACAGTGTTTCATGTGATCTTAACTGGAATTAAGGATTCCCCTTATGTTAGCTACCTTTTCTACACTAAGAACTGACTTGGAGAATCTCTTTCAGCTTTTCTAAACAAGTTCTCATCTGTTTACAGTGATTTTCACTGAATTATTCATGTTTTCATGTAGTTTCCTATATTCTGCCTTCTGGCCCAAGTATAAGCTTTGCCCACTTTATCAAACAACTTCCTACACACTGTTATGAACTGAGGGAGCTAGGGAACATTGTCTCTCAACTGTGTTATAGAGTGTAGTACTACATTTCAGTGAAGTGTAAGCCTTTTTCAAAGCTGTCGAACGTGTTTCTTTCTCTATTTCAATGGTATTCTGCCTTGTATACACACATTTACCACACTAGTCTCCTTTAAGTAAAGAACATAGTATTCATACAGTGTTTCATGTGATCTTAACTGGAATTAAGGATTCCCCTTATGTTAGCTACCTTTTCTACACTAAGAACTGACTTGGAGATTCTCTTTCAGCTTTTCTAAACAAGTTCTCATCTGTTTACAGTGATTTTCACTGAATTATTCATGTTTTCATGTAGTTTCCTATATTCTGCCTTCTGGCCCAAGTATAAGCTTTGCCCACTTTATCAAACAACTTCCTACACACTGTTATGAACTGAGGGAGCTAGGGAACATTGTCTCTCAACTGTGTTATAGAGTGTAGTACTACATTTCAGTGAAGTGTAAGGCTTTCCAAAGCTGCCGAACGTGTTTCTTTCTCTATTTCAATGGTATTCTGCCTTGTATAACACACATTTACCACTCTAGTCTCCTTTAAGTAAAGAACATTGGATTCATACAGTGTTTCATGTGATCTTAACTGGAATTAAGGATTCCCCTTATGTTAGCTACCTTTTCTACACTAAGAACTGACTTGGAGAATCTCTTTCAGCTTTTCTAAACAAGTTCTCATCTGTTTACAGTGATTTTCACTGAATTATTCATGTTTTCATGTAGTTTCCTATATTCTGCCTTCTGGCCCAAGTATAAGCTTTGCCCACTTTATCAAACAACTTCCTACACACTGTTATGAACTGAGGGAGCTAGGGAACATTGTCTCTCAACTGTGTTATAGAGTGTAGTACTACATTTCAGTGAAGTGTAAGCCTTTTTCAAAGCTGTCGAACGTGTTTCTTTCTCTATTTCAATGGTATTCTGCCTTGTATACACACATTTACCACACTAGTCTCCTTTAAGTAAAGAACATAGTATTCATACAGTGTTTCATGTGATCTTAACTGGAATTAAGGATTCCCCTTATGTTAGCTACCTTTTCTACACTAAGAACTGACTTGGAGATTCTCTTTCAGCTTTTCTAAACAAGTTCTCATCTGTTTACAGTGATTTTCACTGAATTATTCATGTTTTCATGTAGTTTCCTATATTCTGCCTTCTGGCCCAAGTATAAGCTTTGCCCACTTTATCAAACAACTTCCTACACACTGTTATGAACTGAGGCAGCTAGGGAACATTGTCTCTCAACTGTGTTATAGAGTGTAGTACTACATTTCAGTGAAGTGTAAGGCTTTCCAGAGCTGCCGAACGTGTTTCTTTCTCTATTTCAATGGTATTCTGCCTTGTATAACACACATTTACCACTCTAGTCTCCTTTAAGTAAAGAATATAGGATTCATACAGTGTTTCATGTGATCTTAACTGGAATTAAGGATTTCCCTTATCTTACCTACCTTTTCTACACTAAGAACTGACTTGGAGGTTCTCTTTCAGCTGTTCTAAACAAGTTTTCATCTGTTTACAGTCATTTTTAGTGAATTATTCATATTTTCATGTAGTTTCCTATATTCTGCCTTCTTGCCCAAGTATAAGCTTTGCCCACTTTATCAAACAACTTCCTACACACTGTTATGAACTGAGGCAGCTCGGGAACATTGTCTCTCAACTGTGTTATAGAGTGTAGTACTACATTTCTTTGAAGTGTAAGGCTTTCCAAAGCTGCCGAACGTGTTTCTTTCTCTATTTCAATGGTATTCTGCCTTGTATAACACACATTTACCACTCTAGTCTCCTTTAAGTAAACAATATAGGATTCATACAGTGTTTGATGTTATCTTAACTCGAATTAAGGATTTCCCTTATCTTAGCTACCTTTTCTACATTAAGAACTGACTTGGAGATTGTCTTTCAGCTGTTCAAACAAGTTCTCATCTGTTTACAGTCATTTTCACTGAATTATTCATGTTTTCATGTAGTTTCCTATATTCTGCCTTCTGGTCAAAGTGTAAGCTTTGCCCACTTTATCAAACAACTTCCTACACACTTTTAGGAACTGAGGGAGCTAGGGAACATTGTCTCTCAACTGTGTTATAGAGTGTAGTACTACATTTCAGTGAAGTGTAAGCCTTTCCAAAGCTGCCGAACGTGTTTCTTTCTCTATTTCAATGGTATTCTGCCTTGTATAACACACATTTACCACTCTAGTCTCCTTTAAGTAATGAATATAGGATTCATACAGTGTTTGATGTTATCTAAACTAGAATTAAGGATTTCCCTTATTTACCTACCTTTTCTACACTAAGAACTGACTTGGAGGTTCTCTTTCAGCTGTTCTAAACAAGTTTTCATCTGTTTACAGTCATTTTTAGTGAATTATTCATGTTTTCATGTAGTTTCCTTTATTCTGCCTTCTGGCCCAAGTATAAGCTTTGCCCACTTTATCAAACAACTTCCTACACACTGTTATGAACTGAGGGAGCTAGGGAACATTGTCTCTCAACTGTGTTATAGAGTGTAGTACTACATTTCAGTGAAGTGTAAGGCTTTCCAAAGCTGCCGAACGTGTTTCTTTCTCTATTTCAATGGTATTCTGCCTTGTATAACACACATTTACCACTCTAGTCTCCTTTAAGTAAAGAACATTGGATTCATACAGTGTTTCATGTGATCTTAACTGGAATTAAGGATTCCCCTTATCTTACCTACCTTTTCTACACTAAGAACTGACTTGGAGGTTCTCTTTCAGCTGTTCTAAACAAGTTTTCATCTGTTTACAGTCATTTTTAGTGAATTATTCATGTTTTCATGTAGTTTCCTATATTCTGCCTTCTGGCCCAAGTATAAGCTTTGCCCACTTTATCAAACAACTTCCTACACACTGTTATGAACTGAGGCAGCTCGGGAACATTGTCTCTCAACTGTGTTATAGAGTGTAGTACTACATTTCAGTGAAGTGTAAGCCTTTCCAAAGCTGCCGAACGTGTTTCTTTCTCTATTTCAATGGTATTCTGCCTTGTATAACACACATTTACCACTCTAGTCTCCTTTAAGTAATGAATATAGGATTCATACAGTGTTTGATGTTATCTAAACTAGAATTAAGGATTTCCCTTATCTTACCTACCTTTTCTACACTAAGAACTGACTTGGAGGTTCTCTTTCAGCTGTTCTAAAGAAGTTTTCATCTGTTTACAGTCATTTTTAGTGAATTATTCATGTTTTCATGTAGTTTCCTATATTCTGCCTTCTGGCCCAAGTATAAGCTTTGCCCACTTTATCAAACAACTTCCTACACACTGTTATGAACTGAGGGAGTTAGGGAACATTGTCTCTCAACTGTGTTATAGAGTGTAGTACTACATTTCAGTGAAGTGTAAGGCTTTCCAAAGCTGCCGAACGTGTTTCTTTCTCTATTTCAATGGTATTCTGCCTTGTATAACACACATTTACCACTCTAGTCTCCTTTAAGTAAAGAACATTGGATTCATACAGTGTTTCATGTGATCTTAACTGGAATTAAGGATTCCCCTTATGTTAGCTACCTTTTCTACACTAAGAACTGACTTGGAGAATCTCTTTCAGCTTTTCTAAACAAGTTCTCATCTGTTTACAGTGATTTTCACTGAATTATTCATGTTTTCATGTAGTTTCCTATATTCTGCCTTCTGGCCCAAGTATAAGCTTTGCCCACTTTATCAAACAACTTCCTACACACTGTTATGAACTGAGGGAGCTAGGGAACATTGTCTCTCAACTGTGTTATAGAGTGTAGTACTACATTTCAGTGAAGTGTAAGCCTTTTTCAAAGCTGTCGAACGTGTTTCTTTCTCTATTTCAATGGTATTCTGCCTTGTATACACACATTTACCACACTAGTCTCCTTTAAGTAAAGAACATAGTATTCATACAGTGTTTCATGTGATCTTAACTGGAATTAAGGATTCCCCTTATGTTAGCTACCTTTTCTACACTAAGAACTGACTTGGAGATTCTCTTTCAGCTTTTCTAAACAAGTTCTCATCTGTTTACAGTGATTTTCACTGAATTATTCATGTTTTCATGTAGTTTCCTATATTCTGCCTTCTGGCCCAAGTATAAGCTTTGCCCACTTTATCAAACAACTTCCTACACACTGTTATGAACTGAGGCAGCTAGGGAACATTGTCTCTCAACTGTGTTATAGAGTGTAGTACTACATTTCAGTGAAGTGTAAGGCTTTCCAGAGCTGCCGAACGTGTTTCTTTCTCTATTTCAATGGTATTCTGCCTTGTATAACACACATTTACCACTCTAGTCTCCTTTAAGTAAAGAATATAGGATTCATACAGTGTTTCATGTGATCTTAACTCGAATTAAGGATTTCCCTTATCTTAGCTACCTTTTCTACATTAAGAACTGACTTGGAGATTGTCTTTCAGCTGTTCAAACAAGTTCTCATCTGTTTACAGTCATTTTCACTGAATTATTCATGTTTTCATGTAGTTTCCTATATTCTGCCTTCTGGTCAAAGTGTAAGCTTTGCCCACTTTATCAAACAACTTCCTACACACTGTTATGAACTGAGGGAGCTAGGGAAAATTGTCTCTCAACTGTGTTATAGAGTGTAGTACTACATTTCAGTGAAGTGTAAGCCTTTCCAAAGCTGCCGAACGTGTTTCTTTCTCTATTTCAATGGTATTCTGCCTTGTATAACACACATTTACCACTCTAGTCTCCTTTAAGTAATGAATATAGGATTCATACAGTGTTTGATGTTATCTAAACTAGAATTAAGGATTTCCCTTATCTTACCTACCTTTTCTACACTAAGAACTGACTTGGAGGTTCTCTTTCAGCTGTTCTAAACAAGTTTTCATCCGTTTACAGTCATTTTTAGTGAATTATTCATGTTTTCATGTAGTTTCCTATATTCTGCCTTCTGGCCCAAGTATAAGCTTTGCCCACTTTATCAAACAACTTCCTACACACTGTTATGAACTGAGGGAGCTAGGGAACATTGTCTCTCAACTGTGTTATAGAGTGTAGTACTACATTTCAGTGAAGTGTAAGGCTTTCCAAAGCTGCCGAACGTGTTTCTTTCTCTATTTCAATGGTATTCTGCCTTGTATAACACACATTTACCACTCTAGTCTCCTTTAAGTAAAGAACATTGGATTCATACAGTGTTTCATGTGATCTTAACTGGAATTAAGGATTCCCCTTATGTTAGCTACCTTTTCTACACTAAGAACTGAGTTGGAGAATCTCTTTCAGCTTTTCTAAACAAGTTCTCATCTGTTTACAGTGATTTTCACTGAATTATTCATGTTTTCATGTAGTTTCCTATATTCTGCCTTCTGGCCCAAGTATAAGCTTTGCCCACTTTATCAAACAACTTCCTACACACTGTTATGAACTGAGGGAGCTAGGGAACATTGTCTCTCAACTGTGTTATAGAGTGTAGTACTACATTTCAGTGAAGTGTAAGCCTTTTTCAAAGCTGTCGAACGTGTTTCTTTCTCTATTTCAATGGTATTCTGCCTTGTATACACACATTTACCACACTAGTCTCCTTTAAGTAAAGAACATAGTATTCATACAGTGTTTCATGTGATCTTAACTGGAATTAAGGATTCCCCTTATGTTAGCTACCTTTTCTACACTAAGAACTGACTTGGAGATTCTCTTTCAGCTTTTCTAAACAAGTTCTCATCTGTTTACAGTGATTTTCACTGAATTATTCATGTTTTCATGTAGTTTCCTATATTCTGCCTTCTGGCCCAAGTATAAGCTTTGCCCACTTTATCAAACAACTTCCTACACACTGTTATGAACTGAGGCAGCTAGGGAACATTGTCTCTCAACTGTGTTATAGAGTGTAGTACTACATTTCAGTGAAGTGTAAGGCTTTCCAGAGCTGCCGAACGTGTTTCTTTCTCTATTTCAATGGTATTCTGCCTTGTATAACACACATTTACCACTCTAGTCTCCTTTAAGTAAAGAATATAGGATTCATACAGTGTTTCATGTGATCTTAACTGGAATTAAGGATTTCCCTTATCTTACCTACCTTTTCTACACTAAGAACTGACTTGGAGGTTCTCTTTCAGCTGTTCTAAACAAGTTTTCATCTGTTTACAGTCATTTTTAGTGAATTATTCATATTTTCATGTAGTTTCCTATATTCTGCCTTCTTGCCCAAGTATAAGCTTTGCCCACTTTATCAAACAACTTCCTACACACTGTTATGAACTGAGGCAGCTCGGGAACATTGTCTCTCAACTGTGTTATAGAGTGTAGTACTACATTTCTTTGAAGTGTAAGGCTTTCCAAAGCTGCCGAACGTGTTTCTTTCTCTATTTCAATGGTATTCTGCCTTGTATAACACACATTTACCACTCTAGTCTCCTTTAAGTAAACAATATAGGATTCATACAGTGTTTGATGTTATCTTAACTCGAATTAAGGATTTCCCTTATCTTAGCTACCTTTTCTACATTAAGAACTGACTTGGAGATTGTCTTTCAGCTGTTCAAACAAGTTCTCATCTGTTTACAGTCATTTTCACTGAATTATTCATGTTTTCATGTAGTTTCCTATATTCTGCCTTCTGGTCAAAGTGTAAGCTTTGCCCACTTTATCAAACAACTTCCTACACACTTTTAGGAACTGAGGGAGCTAGGGAACATTGTCTCTCAACTGTGTTATAGAGTGTAGTACTACATTTCAGTGAAGTGTAAGCCTTTCCAAAGCTGCCGAACGTGTTTCTTTCTCTATTTCAATGGTATTCTGCCTTGTATAACACACATTTACCACTCTAGTCTCCTTTAAGTAATGAATATAGGATTCATACAGTGTTTGATGTTATCTAAACTAGAATTAAGGATTTCCCTTATTTACCTACCTTTTCTACACTAAGAACTGACTTGGAGGTTCTCTTTCAGCTGTTCTAAACAAGTTTTCATCTGTTTACAGTCATTTTTAGTGAATTATTCATGTTTTCATGTAGTTTCCTTTATTCTGCCTTCTGGCCCAAGTATAAGCTTTGCCCACTTTATCAAACAACTTCCTACACACTGTTATGAACTGAGGGAGCTAGGGAACATTGTCTCTCAACTGTGTTATAGAGTGTAGTACTACATTTCAGTGAAGTGTAAGGCTTTCCAAAGCTGCCGAACGTGTTTCTTTCTCTATTTCAATGGTATTCTGCCTTGTATAACACACATTTACCACTCTAGTCTCCTTTAAGTAAAGAACATTGGATTCATACAGTGTTTCATGTGATCTTAACTGGAATTAAGGATTCCCCTTATCTTACCTACCTTTTCTACACTAAGAACTGACTTGGAGGTTCTCTTTCAGCTGTTCTAAACAAGTTTTCATCTGTTTACAGTCATTTTTAGTGAATTATTCATGTTTTCATGTAGTTTCCTATATTCTGCCTTCTGGCCCAAGTATAAGCTTTGCCCACTTTATCAAACAACTTCCTACACACTGTTATGAACTGAGGCAGCTCGGGAACATTGTCTCTCAACTGTGTTATAGAGTGTAGTACTACATTTCAGTGAAGTGTAAGCCTTTCCAAAGCTGCCGAACGTGTTTCTTTCTCTATTTCAATGGTATTCTGCCTTGTATAACACACATTTACCACTCTAGTCTCCTTTAAGTAATGAATATAGGATTCATACAGTGTTTGATGTTATCTAAACTAGAATTAAGGATTTCCCTTATCTTACCTACCTTTTCTACACTAAGAACTGACTTGGAGGTTCTCTTTCAGCTGTTCTAAACAAGTTTTCATCTGTTTACAGTCATTTTTAGTGAATTATTCATGTTTTCATGTAGTTTCCTATATTCTGCCTTCTGGCCCAAGTATAAGCTTTGCCCACTTTATCAAACAACTTCCTACACACTGTTATGAACTGAGGGAGTTAGGGAACATTGTCTCTCAACTGTGTTATAGAGTGTAGTACTACATTTCAGTGAAGTGTAAGGCTTTCCAAAGCTGCCGAACGTGTTTCTTTCTCTATTTCAATGGTATTCTGCCTTGTATAACACACATTTACCACTCTAGTCTCCTTTAAGTAAAGAACATTGGATTCATACAGTGTTTCATGTGATCTTAACTGGAATTAAGGATTCCCCTTATGTTAGCTACCTTTTCTACACTAAGAACTGACTTGGAGAATCTCTTTCAGCTTTTCTAAACAAGTTCTCATCTGTTTACAGTGATTTTCACTGAATTATTCATGTTTTCATGTAGTTTCCTATATTCTGCCTTCTGGCCCAAGTATAAGCTTTGCCCACTTTATCAAACAACTTCCTACACACTGTTATGAACTGAGGGAGCTAGGGAACATTGTCTCTCAACTGTGTTATAGAGTGTAGTACTACATTTCAGTGAAGTGTAAGCCTTTTTCAAAGCTGTCGAACGTGTTTCTTTCTCTATTTCAATGGTATTCTGCCTTGTATACACACATTTACCACACTAGTCTCCTTTAAGTAAAGAACATAGTATTCATACAGTGTTTCATGTGATCTTAACTGGAATTAAGGATTCCCCTTATGTTAGCTACCTTTTCTACACTAAGAACTGACTTGGAGATTCTCTTTCAGCTTTTCTAAACAAGTTCTCATCTGTTTACAGTGATTTTCACTGAATTATTCATGTTTTCATGTAGTTTCCTATATTCTGCCTTCTGGCCCAAGTATAAGCTTTGCCCACTTTATCAAACAACTTCCTACACACTGTTATGAACTGAGGCAGCTAGGGAACATTGTCTCTCAACTGTGTTATAGAGTGTAGTACTACATTTCAGTGAAGTGTAAGGCTTTCCAGAGCTGCCGAACGTGTTTCTTTCTCTATTTCAATGGTATTCTGCCTTGTATAACACACATTTACCACTCTAGTCTCCTTTAAGTAAAGAATATAGGATTCATACAGTGTTTCATGTGATCTTAACTGGAATTAAGGATTTCCCTTATCTTACCTACCTTTTCTACACTAAGAACTGACTTGGAGGTTCTCTTTCAGCTGTTCTAAACAAGTTTTCATCTGTTTACAGTCATTTTTAGTGAATTATTCATATTTTCATGTAGTTTCCTATATTCTGCCTTCTTGCCCAAGTATAAGCTTTGCCCACTTTATCAAACAACTTCCTACACACTGTTATGAACTGAGGCAGCTCGGGAACATTGTCTCTCAACTGTGTTATAGAGTGTAGTACTACATTTCTTTGAAGTGTAAGGCTTTCCAAAGCTGCCGAACGTGTTTCTTTCTCTATTTCAATGGTATTCTGCCTTGTATAACACACATTTACCACTCTAGTCTCCTTTAAGTAAACAATATAGGATTCATACAGTGTTTGATGTTATCTTAACTCGAATTAAGGATTTCCCTTATCTTAGCTACCTTTTCTACATTAAGAACTGACTTGGAGATTGTCTTTCAGCTGTTCAAACAAGTTCTCATCTGTTTACAGTCATTTTCACTGAATTATTCATGTTTTCATGTAGTTTCCTATATTCTGCCTTCTGGTCAAAGTGTAAGCT
The DNA here is from genome assembly GCF_964339955.1 of Pipistrellus hanaki. NCBI lineage: Eukaryota > Metazoa > Chordata > Mammalia > Chiroptera > Vespertilionidae > Pipistrellus > Pipistrellus hanaki. Next base: position 98,613,717 of record NC_140507.1, on the reverse strand, counting down.
TTGCCCACTTTATCAAACAACTTCCTACACACTTTTAGGAACTGAGGGAGCTAGGGAACATTGTCTCTCAACTGTGTTATAGAGTGTAGTACTACATTTCAGTGAAGTGTAAGCCTTTCCAAAGCTGCCGAACGTGTTTCTTTCTCTATTTCAATGGTATTCTGCCTTGTATAACACACATTTACCACTCTAGTCTCCTTTAAGTAATGAATATAGGATTCATACAGTGTTTGATGTTATCTAAACTAGAATTAAGGATTTCCCTTATTTACCTACCTTTTCTACACTAAGAACTGACTTGGAGGTTCTCTTTCAGCTGTTCTAAACAAGTTTTCATCTGTTTACAGTCATTTTTAGTGAATTATTCATGTTTTCATGTAGTTTCCTTTATTCTGCCTTCTGGCCCAAGTATAAGCTTTGCCCACTTTATCAAACAACTTCCTACACACTGTTATGAACTGAGGGAGCTAGGGAACATTGTCTCTCAACTGTGTTATAGAGTGTAGTACTACATTTCAGTGAAGTGTAAGGCTTTCCAAAGCTGCCGAACGTGTTTCTTTCTCTATTTCAATGGTATTCTGCCTTGTATAACACACATTTACCACTCTAGTCTCCTTTAAGTAAAGAACATTGGATTCATACAGTGTTTCATGTGATCTTAACTGGAATTAAGGATTCCCCTTATCTTACCTACCTTTTCTACACTAAGAACTGACTTGGAGGTTCTCTTTCAGCTGTTCTAAACAAGTTTTCATCTGTTTACAGTCATTTTTAGTGAATTATTCATGTTTTCATGTAGTTTCCTATATTCTGCCTTCTGGCCCAAGTATAAGCTTTGCCCACTTTATCAAACAACTTCCTACACACTGTTATGAACTGAGGCAGCTCGGGAACATTGTCTCTCAACTGTGTTATAGAGTGTAGTACTACATTTCAGTGAAGTGTAAGCCTTTCCAAAGCTGCCGAACGTGTTTCTTTCTCTATTTCAATGGTATTCTGCCTTGTATAACACACATTTACCACTCTAGTCTCCTTTAAGTAATGAATATAGGATTCATACAGTGTTTGATGTTATCTAAACTAGAATTAAGGATTTCCCTTATCTTACCTACCTTTTCTACACTAAGAACTGACTTGGAGGTTCTCTTTCAGCTGTTCTAAACAAGTTTTCATCTGTTTACAGTCATTTTTAGTGAATTATTCATGTTTTCATGTAGTTTCCTATATTCTGCCTTCTGGCCCAAGTATAAGCTTTGCCCACTTTATCAAACAACTTCCTACACACTGTTATGAACTGAGGGAGTTAGGGAACATTGTCTCTCAACTGTGTTATAGAGTGTAGTACTACATTTCAGTGAAGTGTAAGGCTTTCCAAAGCTGCCGAACGTGTTTCTTTCTCTATTTCAATGGTATTCTGCCTTGTATAACACACATTTACCACTCTAGTCTCCTTTAAGTAAAGAACATTGGATTCATACAGTGTTTCATGTGATCTTAACTGGAATTAAGGATTCCCCTTATGTTAGCTACCTTTTCTACACTAAGAACTGACTTGGAGAATCTCTTTCAGCTTTTCTAAACAAGTTCTCATCTGTTTACAGTGATTTTCACTGAATTATTCATGTTTTCATGTAGTTTCCTATATTCTGCCTTCTGGCCCAAGTATAAGCTTTGCCCACTTTATCAAACAACTTCCTACACACTGTTATGAACTGAGGGAGCTAGGGAACATTGTCTCTCAACTGTGTTATAGAGTGTAGTACTACATTTCAGTGAAGTGTAAGCCTTTTTCAAAGCTGTCGAACGTGTTTCTTTCTCTATTTCAATGGTATTCTGCCTTGTATACACACATTTACCACACTAGTCTCCTTTAAGTAAAGAACATAGTATTCATACAGTGTTTCATGTGATCTTAACTGGAATTAAGGATTCCCCTTATGTTAGCTACCTTTTCTACACTAAGAACTGACTTGGAGATTCTCTTTCAGCTTTTCTAAACAAGTTCTCATCTGTTTACAGTGATTTTCACTGAATTATTCATGTTTTCATGTAGTTTCCTATATTCTGCCTTCTGGCCCAAGTATAAGCTTTGCCCACTTTATCAAACAACTTCCTACACACTGTTATGAACTGAGGCAGCTAGGGAACATTGTCTCTCAACTGTGTTATAGAGTGTAGTACTACATTTCAGTGAAGTGTAAGGCTTTCCAGAGCTGCCGAACGTGTTTCTTTCTCTATTTCAATGGTATTCTGCCTTGTATAACACACATTTACCACTCTAGTCTCCTTTAAGTAAAGAATATAGGATTCATACAGTGTTTCATGTGATCTTAACTCGAATTAAGGATTTCCCTTATCTTAGCTACCTTTTCTACATTAAGAACTGACTTGGAGATTGTCTTTCAGCTGTTCAAACAAGTTCTCATCTGTTTACAGTCATTTTCACTGAATTATTCATGTTTTCATGTAGTTTCCTATATTCTGCCTTCTGGTCAAAGTGTAAGCTTTGCCCACTTTATCAAACAACTTCCTACACACTGTTATGAACTGAGGGAGCTAGGGAAAATTGTCTCTCAACTGTGTTATAGAGTGTAGTACTACATTTCAGTGAAGTGTAAGCCTTTCCAAAGCTGCCGAACGTGTTTCTTTCTCTATTTCAATGGTATTCTGCCTTGTATAACACACATTTACCACTCTAGTCTCCTTTAAGTAATGAATATAGGATTCATACAGTGTTTGATGTTATCTAAACTAGAATTAAGGATTTCCCTTATCTTACCTACCTTTTCTACACTAAGAACTGACTTGGAGGTTCTCTTTCAGCTGTTCTAAACAAGTTTTCATCTGTTTACAGTCATTTTTAGTGAATTATTCATGTTTTCATGTAGTTTCCTATATTCTGCCTTCTGGCCCAAGTATAAGCTTTGCCCACTTTATCAAACAACTTCCTACACACTGTTATGAACTGAGGGAGCTAGGGAACATTGTCTCTCAACTGTGTTATAGAGTGTAGTACTACATTTCAGTGAAGTGTAAGGCTTTCCAAAGCTGCCGAACGTGTTTCTTTCTCTATTTCAATGGTATTCTGCCTTGTATAACACACATTTACCACTCTAGTCTCCTTTAAGTAAAGAACATTGGATTCATACAGTGTTTCATGTGATCTTAACTGGAATTAAGGATTCCCCTTATGTTAGCTACCTTTTCTACACTAAGAACTGACTTGGAGAATCTCTTTCAGCTTTTCTAAACAAGTTCTCATCTGTTTACAGTGATTTTCACTGAATTATTCATGTTTTCATGTAGTTTCCTATATTCTGCCTTCTGGCCCAAGTATAAGCTTTGCCCACTTTATCAAACAACTTCCTACACACTGTTATGAACTGAGGGAGCTAGGGAACATTGTCTCTCAACTGTGTTATAGAGTGTAGTACTACATTTCAGTGAAGTGTAAGCCTTTTTCAAAGCTGTCGAACGTGTTTCTTTCTCTATTTCAATGGTATTCTGCCTTGTATACACACATTTACCACACTAGTCTCCTTTAAGTAAAGAACATAGTATTCATACAGTGTTTCATGTGATCTTAACTGGAATTAAGGATTCCCCTTATGTTAGCTACCTTTTCTACACTAAGAACTGACTTGGAGATTCTCTTTCAGCTTTTCTAAACAAGTTCTCATCTGTTTACAGTGATTTTCACTGAATTATTCATGTTTTCATGTAGTTTCCTATATTCTGCCTTCTGGCCCAAGTATAAGCTTTGCCCACTTTATCAAACAACTTCCTACACACTGTTATGAACTGAGGCAGCTAGGGAACATTGTCTCTCAACTGTGTTATAGAGTGTAGTACTACATTTCAGTGAAGTGTAAGGCTTTCCAGAGCTGCCGAACGTGTTTCTTTCTCTATTTCAATGGTATTCTGCCTTGTATAACACACATTTACCACTCTAGTCTCCTTTAAGTAAAGAATATAGGATTCATACAGTGTTTCATGTGATCTTAACTGGAATTAAGGATTTCCCTTATCTTACCTACCTTTTCTACACTAAGAACTGACTTGGAGGTTCTCTTTCAGCTGTTCTAAACAAGTTTTCATCTGTTTACAGTCATTTTTAGTGAATTATTCATATTTTCATGTAGTTTCCTATATTCTGCCTTCTTGCCCAAGTATAAGCTTTGCCCACTTTATCAAACAACTTCCTACACACTGTTATGAACTGAGGCAGCTCGGGAACATTGTCTCTCAACTGTGTTATAGAGTGTAGTACTACATTTCAGTGAAGTGTAAGGCTTTCCAAAGCTGCCGAACGTGTTTCTTTCTCTATTTCAATGGTATTCTGCCTTGTATAACACACATTTACCACTCTAGTCTCCTTTAAGTAAACAATATAGGATTCATACAGTGTTTGATGTTATCTTAACTCGAATTAAGGATTTCCCTTATCTTAGCTACCTTTTCTACATTAAGAACTGACTTGGAGATTGTCTTTCAGCTGTTCAAACAAGTTCTCATCTGTTTACAGTCATTTTCACTGAATTATTCATGTTTTCATGTAGTTTCCTATATTCTGCCTTCTGGTCAAAGTGTAAGCTTTGCCCACTTTATCAAACAACTTCCTACACACTTTTATGAACTGAGGGAGCTAGGGAACATTGTCTCTCAACTGTGTTATAGAGTGTAGTACTACATTTCAGTGAAGTGTAAGCCTTTCCAAAGCTGCCGAACGTGTTTCTTTCTCTATTTCAATGGTATTCTGCCTTGTATAACACACATTTACCACTCTAGTCTCCTTTAAGTAATGAATATAGGATTCATACAGTGTTTGATGTTATCTAAACTAGAATTAAGGATTTCCCTTATTTACCTACCTTTTCTACACTAAGAACTGACTTGGAGGTTCTCTTTCAGCTGTTCTAAACAAGTTTTCATCTGTTTACAGTCATTTTTAGTGAATTATTCATGTTTTCATGTAGTTTCCTTTATTCTGCCTTCTGGCCCAAGTATAAGCTTTGCCCACTTTATCAAACAACTTCCTACACACTGTTATGAACTGAGGGAGCTAGGGAACATTGTCTCTCAACTGTGTTATAGAGTGTAGTACTACATTTCAGTGAAGTGTAAGGCTTTCCAAAGCTGCCGAACGTGTTTCTTTCTCTATTTCAATGGTATTCTGCCTTGTATAACACACATTTACCACTCTAGTCTCCTTTAAGTAAAGAACATTGGATTCATACAGTGTTTCATGTGATCTTAACTGGAATTAAGGATTCCCCTTATCTTACCTACCTTTTCTACACTAAGAACTGACTTGGAGGTTCTCTTTCAGCTGTTCTAAACAAGTTTTCATCTGTTTACAGTCATTTTTAGTGTATTATTCATGTTTTCATGTAGTTTCCTATATTCTGCCTTCTGGCCCAAGTATAAGCTTTGCCCACTTTATCAAACAACTTCCTACACACTGTTATGAACTGAGGCAGCTCGGGAACATTGTCTCTCAACTGTGTTATAGAGTGTAGTACTACATTTCAGTGAAGTGTAAGCCTTTCCAAAGCTGTCGAACGTGTTTCTTTCTCTATTTCAATGGTATTCTGCCTTGTATACACACATTTACCACACTAGTCTCCTTTAAGTAAAGAACATAGGATTCATACAGTGTTTCATGTGATCTTAACTGGAATTAAGGATTCCCCTTATGTTAGCTACCTTTTCTACACTAAGAACTGACTTGGAGATTCTCTTTCAGCTTTTCTAAACAAGTTCTCATCTGTTTACAGTGATTTTCACTGAATTATTCATGTTTTCATGTAGTTTCCTATATTCTGCCTTCTGGTCAAAGTGTAAGCTTTGCCCACTTTATCAAACAACTTCCTACACACCGTTATGAACTGAGGGAGCTAGGGAAAATTGTCTCTCAACTGTGTTATAGAGTGTAGTACTACATTTCAGTGAAGTGTAAGCCTTTCCAAAGCTGCCGAACGTGTTTCTTTCTCTATTTCAATGGTATTCTGCCTTGTATAACACACATTTACCACTCTAGTCTCCTTTAAGTAATGAATATAGGATTCATACAGTGTTTGATGTTATCTAAACTAGAATTAAGGATTTCCCTTATCTTACCTACCTTTTCTACACTAAGAACTGACTTGGAGGTTCTCTTTCAGCTGTTCTAAACAAGTTTTCATCTGTTTACAGTCATTTTTAGTGAATTATTCATGTTTTCATGTAGTTTCCTATATTCTGCCTTCTGGCCCAAGTATAAGCTTTGCCCACTTTATCAAACAACTTCCTACACACTGTTATGAACTGAGGGAGCTAGGGAACATTGTCTCTCAACTGTGTTATAGAGTGTAGTACTACATTTCAGTGAAGTGTAAGGCTTTCCAAAGCTGCCGAACGTGTTTCTTTCTCTATTTCAATGGTATTCTGCCTTGTATAACACACATTTACCACTCTAGTCTCCTTTAAGTAAAGAACATTGGATTCATACAGTGTTTCATGTGATCTTAACTGGAATTAAGGATTCCCCTTATGTTAGCTACCTTTTCTACACTAAGAACTGACTTGGAGAATCTCTTTCAGCTTTTCTAAACAAGTTCTCATCTGTTTACAGTGATTTTCACTGAATTATTCATGTTTTCATGTAGTTTCCTCTATTCTGCCTTCTGGTCCAAGAATAAGCTTTGCCCACTTTATCAAACAATTTCCTACACACTGTTATGAACTGAGGGAGCTAGGGAACATTGTCTCTCAACTGTGTTATAGAGTGTAGTACTACATTTCAGTGAAGTGTAAGCCTTTCCAAAGCTGCCGAACGTGTTTCTTTCTCTATTTCAATGGTATTCTGCCTTGTATAACACACATTTACCACTCTAGTCTCCTTTAAGTAATGAATATAGGATTCATACAGTGTTTGATGTTATCTAAACTAGAATTAAGGATTTCCCTTATCTTAGCTACCTTTTCTACACTAAGAACTGACTTGGAGATTCTCTTTTTTCTGTTCTAAATTAGTTCTCATCCGTTTACAGTCATTTTCAGTGAATTATTCATGTTTTCATGTAGTTTCCTATATTCTTCCTTCTGGCCCAAGTATAAGCTTGCCCACTTTATCAAACAACTTCCTACACACTGTTATGAACTGAGGCAGCTCGGGAACATTGTCTCTCAACTGTGTTATAGAGTGTAGTACTACATTTCAGTGAAGTGTAAGGCTTTCCAAAGCTGCCGAACGTGTTTCTTTCTCTATTTCAATGGTATTCTGCCTTGTATAACACACATTTACCACTCTAGTCTCCTTTACGTAAAGCATATAGGATTCATACAGTGTTTCATGTGATCTTAAATGGAATTAAGGATTTCCCTTATGTTAGCTACCTTTTCTACACTAAGAACTGACTTGGAGATTCTCTTTCAGCTTTTCTAAACAAGTTCTCATCTGTTTACAGTCATTTTCACTGAATTATTCATGTTTTCATGTAGTTTCCTATATTCTGCCTTCTGGCCCAAGTATAAGCTTTGCCCTCTTTATCAAACAACTTCCTAAACACTGTTATGAACTGAGGGAGCTAGGGAACATTGTCTCTCAACTGTGTTATAGAGTGTAGTACTGCATTTCAGTGAAGTGTAAGACTTTCCAAAGCTGCCGAACGTGTTTCTTTCTCTATTTCAATGGTATTCTACCTTGTATAACACACATTTACCACTCTAGTCTCCTTTATGTAAAGAATATAGGATTCATACAGTGTTTCATGTGATCTTAACTCGAATTAAGGATTTCCCGGATCTTTGCTAACTTTTCTACACTAATAACTGACTTGGAGAATCTCTTTCAGCTGTTCTAAACAAGTTCTCAACTGTTTACAGTCATTTACACTGAATTATTCATATTTTCATGTAGTTTCCTCTATTCTGCCTTCTGGTCCAAGAATAAGCTTTGCCCACTTTATCAAACAACTTCCTACACACTGTTATGAACTGAGGGAGCTAGGGAACATTGTCTCTCAACTGTGTTATAGAGTGTAGTACTACATTTCAGTGAAGTGTAAGGCTTTCCAAACCTGCCGAACGTGTTTCTTTCTGAATTTCAATGGTATTCTGCCTTGTATAACACACATTTACCACTCTAGTCTCCTTTAAGTAAAGCATATAGGATTCATACAGTGTTTCATGTGATCTTAACTGGAATTAAGGATTTCCCTTATGTTAGCTACCTTTTCTACACTAAGAACTGCATTGGAGATTCTCTTTCAGCTGTTCTAAACATGTTCTCATCTGTTTACAGTCATTTTCACTGAATTATTCATGTTTTCATGTAGTTTCCTATATTCTTCCTTCTGGCCCAAGTATAAGCTTGCCCACTTTATCAAACAACTTCCTACACACTGTTATGAACTGAGGCAGCTCGGGAACATTGTCTCTCAACTGTGTTATAGAGTGTAGTACTACATTTCAGTGAAGTATAAGGCTTTCCAAAGCTGCCGAACGTGTTTCTTTCTCTATTTCAATGGTATTCTGCCTTGTATAACACACATTTACCACTCTAGTCTCCTTTAAGTAAAGCATATAGGATTCATACAGTGTTTCATGTGATCTTAAATGGAATTAAGGATTTCCCTTATGTTAGCTACCTTTTCTACACTAAGAACTGACTTGGAGATTCTCTTTCAGCTTTTCTAAACAAGTTCTCATCTGTTTACAGTCATTTTCACTGAATTATTCATGTTTTCATGTAGTTTCCTATATTCTGCCTTCTGGCCCAAGTATAAGCTTTGCCCTCTTTATCAAACAACTTCCTACACACTGTTATGAACTGAGGGAGCTAGGGAACATTGTCTCTCAACTGTGTTATAGAGTGTAGTACTGCATTTCAGTGAAGTGTAAGACTTTCCAAAGCTGCCGAACGTGTTTCTTTCTCTATTTCAATGGTATTCTACCTTGTATAACACACATTTACCACTCTAGTCTCCTTTATGTAAAGAATATAGGATTCATACAGTGTTTCATGTGATCTTAACTCGAATTAAGGATTTCCCGGATCTTTGCTAACTTTTCTACACTAATAACTGACTTGGAGAATCTCTTTCAGCTGTTCTAAACAAGTTCTCAACTGTTTACAGTCATTTACACTGAATTATTCATATTTTCATGTAGTTTCCTCTATTCTGCCTTCTGGTCCAAGAATAAGCTTTGCCCACTTTATCAAACAATTTCCTACACACTGTTATGAACTGAGGGAGCTAGGGAACATTGTCTCTCAACTGTGTTATAGAGTGTAGTACTACATTTCAGTGAAGTGTAAGGCTTTCCAAAGCTGCCGAACGTGTTTCTTTCTGAATTTCAATGGTATTCTGCCTTGTATAACACACATTTACCACTCTAGTCTCCTTTAAGTAAAGCATATAGGATTCATACAGTGTTTCATGTGATCTTAACTGGAATTAAGGATTTCCCTTATGTTAGCTACCTTTTCTACACTAAGAACTGCATTGGAGATTCTCTTTCAGCTGTTCTAAACATGTTCTCATCTGTTTACAGTCATTTTCACTGAATTATTCATGTTTTCATGTAGTTTCCTATATTCTTCCTTCTGGCCCAAGTATAAGCTTGCCCACTTTATCAAACAACTTCCTACACACTGTTATGAACTGAGGCAGCTCGGGAACATTGTCTCTCAACTGTGTTATAGAGTGTAGTACTACATTTCAGTGAAGTGTAAGGCTTTCCAAAGCTGCCGAACGTGTTTCTTTCTCTATTTCAATGGTATTCTGCCTTGCATAACACACATTTACCACTCTAGTCTACTTTAAGTAAACAATATAGGATTCATAGAGTGTTTGATGTTATCTTAACTCGAATTAAGGATTTCCCTTATCTTAGCTACATTTTCTACACTAAGAACTGACTTGGAGATTCTCTTTTTTCTATTCTAAACAAGTTCTCATCTGTTTGCAGTCATTTTCTCTGAATTATTCATGTTTTCATGTAGTTTCCAATATTCTGCCTTCTGGCCCATGTATAAGCTTTGCCCACTTTATCAAACAACTTCCTACACACTGTTATGAACTGAGGCAGCTCGGGAACATTGTCTCTCAACTGTGTCATAGAGTGTAGTACTACATTTCAGTGAAGTGTAAGGCTTTCCAAAGCTGCCGAACGTGTTTCTTTCTCTATTTCAATGGTATTCTGCCTTGTATAACACACATTTACCACTCTAGTCTCCTTTAAGTAAAGCATATAGGATTCATACAGTGTTTCATGTGATCTTAACTGGAATTAAGGATTTCCCTTATGTTAGCTACCTTTTCTACACTAAGAACTAACTTGGAGATTCTCTTTCAGCTTTTCTAAACAAGTTCTCATCTGTTTACAGTCATTTTCACTGAATTATTCATGTTTTCATGTAGTTTCCTATATTCTGCCTTCTGGCCCAAGTATAAGCTTTGCCCACTTTATCAAACACCTTCCTACACACTGTTATGAACTGAGGCAGCTAGGGAACATTGTCTCTCAACTGTGTTATAGAGTGTAGTACTACATTTCAGTGAAGTGTAAGGCTTTCCAGAGCTGCCGAACGTGTTTCTTTCTATATTTCAATGGTATTCTGCCTTGTATAACACACATTTACCACTCTAGTCTCCTTTAAGTAAAGAATATAGGATTCATACAGTGTTTCATGTGATCTTAACTGGAATTAAGGATTTCCCTTATCTTACCTACCTTTTCTACACTAAGAACTGACTTGGAGATTCTCTTTAATCTTTTATAAACAAGTTCTCATCTGTTTACAGTGATTTTCACTGAATTATTCATATTTTCATGTAGTTTCCTATATTCTGCCTTCTGGCCCAAGTATAAGCTTTGCCCACTTTATCAAACAACTTCCTACACACTGTTATGAACTGAGGCAGCTAGGGAACATTGTCTCTCAACTGTGTTATAGAGTGTAGTACTACATTTCAGTGAAGTGTAAGCCTTTCCAAAGCTGCCGAACGTGTTTCTTTCTCTATTTCAATGGTATTCTGCCTTGTATAACACACATTTACCACTCTAATCTCCTTTAAGTAATGAATATAGGATTCATACAGTGTTTGATGTTATCTAAACTAGAATTAAGGATTTCCCTTATCTTAGCTACATTTTCTACACTAAGAACTGACTTGGAGATTCTCTTTTTTCTGTTCTAAATTAGTTCTCATCCGTTTACAGTCATTTTCAGTGAATTATTCATGTTTTCATGTAGTTGTCTATATTCTGCCTTCTGGCCCAAGTATAAGCTTTGCCCACTTTATCAAACAACTTCCTACACACTGTTATGAACTGAGGGAGCTAGGGAACATTGTCTCTCAACTGTGTTATAGAGTGTAGTACTACATTTCAGTGAAGTGTAAGGCTTTCCAAAGCTGCCGAACGTGTTTCTTTCTGTATTTCAATGGTATTCTGCCTTGTATAACACACATTTACCACTCTAGTCTCCTTTAAGTAAAGCATATAGGATTCATACAGTGTTTCCTGTGATCTTAACTGGAATTAAGGATTTCCCTTATGTTAGCTACCTTTTCTACACTAAGAACTGACTTGGAGGTTCTCTTTCAGCTGTTCTAAACAAGTTTTCATCTGTTTACAGTCATTTTTAGTGAATTATTCATGTTTTCATGTAGTTTCCTATATTCTGCCTTCTGGCCCAAGTATAAGCTTTGCCCACTTTATCAAACAACTTCCTACACACTGTTATGAACTGAGGGAGCTAGGGAACATTGTTTCTCAACTGTGTTATAGAGTGTAGTACTACATTTCAGTGAAGTGTAAGCCTTTCCAAAGCTGCCGAACGTGTTTCTTTCTCTATTTCAATGGTATTCTGCCTTGTATAACACACTTTTACCACTCTAATCTCCTTTAAGTAATGAATATAGGATTCATACAGTGTTTGATGTTATCTAAACTAGAATTAAGGATTTCCCTTATCTTAGCTACATTTTCTACACTAAGAACTGACTTGGAGATTCTCTTTTTTCTGTTCTAAACAAGTTCTCATCTGTTTGCAGTCATTTTCTCTGAATTATTCATGTTTTCATGTAGTTTCCTATATTCTGCCTTCTGGCCCATGTATAAGCTTTGCCCACTTTATCAAACAACTTCCTACACACTGTTATGAACTGAGGCAGCTCGGGAACATTGTCTCTCAACTGTGTCATAGAGTGTAGTACTACATTTCAGTGAAGTGTAAGCCTTTCCAAAGCTGTCGAACGTGTTTCTTTCTCTATTTCAATGGTATTCTGCCTTGTATACACACATTTACCACACTAGTCTCCTTTAAGTAAAGCATATAGGATTCATACAGTGTTAAGAGTGATCTTAACTGGAATTAAGGATTTCCCTTATGTTAGCTACCTTTTCTACACTAAGAACTGACTTGGAGATTCTCTTTCAGCTTTTCTAAACAAGTTCTCATCTGTTTACAGTCATTTTCACTGAATTATTCATGTTTTCATGTAGTTTCCTATATTCTGCCTTCTGGCCCAAGTATAAGCTTTGCCCACTTTATCAAACACCTTCCTACACACTGTTATGAACTGAGGCAGCTAGGGAACATTGTCTCTCAACTGTGTTATAGAGTGTAGTACTACATTTCAGTGAAGTGTAAGGCTTTCCAGAGCTGCCGAACGTGTTTCTTTCTCTATTTCAATGGTATTCTGCCTTGTATAAAACACATTTACCACTCTAGTCTCCTTTAAGTAAAGAATATAGGATTCATACAGTGTTTCATGTGATCTTAACTGGAATTAAGGATTTCCCTTATCTTACCTACCTTTTCTACACTAAGAACTGACTTGGAGGTTCTCTTTCAGCTGTTCTAAACAAGTTTTCATCTGTTTACAGTCATTTTTAGTGAATTATTCATGTTTTCATGTAGTTTCCTATATTCTGCCTTCTGGCCCAAGTATAAGCTTTGCCCACTTTATCAAACAACTTCCTACACACTGTTATGAACTGAGGGAGCTAGGGAACATTGTCTCTCAACTGTGTTATAGAGTGTAGTACTACATTTCAGTGAAGTGTAAGCCTTTCCAAAGCTGTCGAACGTGTTTCTTTCTCTATTTCAATGGTATTCTGCCTTGTATACACACATTTACCACACTAGTCTAGTTAAGTAAAGAACATAGGATTCATACAGTGTTTCATGTGATCTTACCTGGAATTAAGGATTCCCCTTATGTTAGCTACCTTTTCTACACTAAGAACTGACTTGGAGATTCTCTTTCAGCTTTTCTAAACAAGTTCTCATCTGTTTACAGTCATTTTCACTGAATTATTCATGTTTTCATGTAGTTTCCTATATTCTGCCTTCTGGCCCAAGTAGAAGCTTTGCCCACTTTATCAAACAACTTCCTACACACTGTTATGAACTGAGGCAGCTCGGGAACATTGTCTCTCAACTGTGTTATAGAGTGAAGTACTACATTTCAGTGAAGTGTAAGCCTTTCCAAAGCTGCCGAACGTGTTTCTTTCTCTATTTCAATGGTATTCTGCCTTGTATAACACACTTTTACCACTCTAATCTCCTTTAAGTAATGAATATAGGATTCATACAGTGTTTGATGTTATCTAAACTAGAATTAAGGATTTCCCTTATCTTAGCTACATTTTCTACACTAAGAACTGACTTGGAGATTCTCTTTTTTCTGTTCTAAACAAGTTCTCATCTGTTTGCAGTCATTTTCTCTGAATTATTCATGTTTTCATGTAGTTTCCTATATTCTGCCTTCTGGCCCATGTATAAGCTTTGCCCACTTTATCAAACAACTTCCTACACACTGTTATGAACTGAGGCAGCTCGGGAACATTGTCTCTCAACTGTGTCATAGAGTGTAGTACTACATTTCAGTGAAGTGTAAGGCTTTCCAAAGCTGCCGAACGTGTTTCTTTCTCTATTTCAATGGTATTCTGCCTTGTATAACACACATTTACCACTCTAGTCTCCTTTAAGTAAAGCATATAGGATTCATACAGTGTTTCATGTGATCTTAACTGGAATTAAGGATTTCCCTTATGTTAGCTACCTTTTCTACACTAAGAACTAACTTGGAGATTCTCTTTCAGCTTTTCTAAACAAGTTCTCATCTGTTTACAGTCATTTTCACTGAATTATTCATGTTTTCATGTAGTTTCCTATATTGTGCCTTCTGGCCCAAGTATAAGCTTTGCCCACTTTATCAAACACCTTCCTACACACTGTTATGAACTGAGGCAGCTAGGGAACATTGTCTCTCAACTGTGTTATAGAGTGTAGTACTACATTTCAGTGAAGTGTAAGGCTTTCCAGAGCTGCCGAACGTGTTTCTTTCTATATTTCAATGGTATTCTGCCTTGTATAACACACATTTACCACTCTAGTCTTCTTTAAGTAAAGAATATAGGATTCATACAGTGTTTCATGTGATCTTAACTGGAATTAAGGATTTCCCTTATCTTACCTACCTTTTCTACACTAAGAACTGACTTGGAGATTCTCTTTAATCTTTTATAAACAAGTTCTCATCTGTTTACAGTGATTTTCACTGAATTATTCATATTTTCATGTAGTTTCCTATATTCTGCCTTCTGGCCCAAGTATAAGCTTTGCCCACTTTATCAAACAACTTCCTACACACTGTTATGAACTGAGGCAGCTAGGGAACATTGTCTCTCAACTGTGTTATAGAGTGTAGTACTACATTTCAGTGAAGTGTAAGGCTTTCCAGAGCTGCCGGACGTGTTTCTTTCTCTATTTCAATGGTATTCTGCCTTGTATAACACACATTTACCACTCTAGTCTCCTTTAAGTAAAGAATATAGGATTCATACAGTGTTTCATGTGATCTTAACTGGAATTAAGGATTTCCCTTATCTTACCTACCTTTTCTACACTAAGAACTGACTTGGAGGTTCTCTTTCAGCTGTTCTAAACAAGTTTTCATCTGTTTACAGTCATTTTTAGTGAATTATTCATATTTTCATGTAGTTTCCTATATTCTGCCTTCTGGCCCAAGTATAAGCTTTGCCCACTTTATCAAACAACTTCCTACACACTGTTATGAACTAAGGCAGCTCGGGAACATTGTCTCTCAACTGTGTTATAGAGTGTAGTACTACATTTCAGTGAAGTGTAAGGCTTTCCAAAGCTGCCGAACGTGTTTCTTTCTCTATTTCAATGGTATTCTGCCTTGTATAACACACATTTACCACTCTAGTCTCCTTTAAGTAAACAATATAGGATTCATACAGTGTTTGATGTTATCTTAACTCGAATTAAGGATTTCCCTTATCTTAGCTACCTTTTCTACATTAAGAACTGACTTGGAGATTCTCTTTCAGCTGTTCTAAACAAGTTCTCATCTGTTTACAGTCATTTTCACTGAATTATTCATGTTTTCATGTAGTTTCCTATATTCTGCCTTCTGGTCAAAGTGTAAGCTTTGCCCACTTTATCAAACAACTTCCTACACACTGTTATGAACTGAGGGAGCTAGGGAACATTGTCTCTCAACTGTGTTATAGAGTGTAGTACTACATTTCAGTGAAGTGTAAGCCTTTCCAAAGCTGCCGAACGTGTTTCTTTCTCTATTTCAATGGTATTCTGCCTTGTATAACACACATTTACCACTCTAGTCTCCTTTAAGTAATGAATATAGGATTCATACTGTGTTTCATGTGATCTTAACTGGAATTAAGGATTTCCCTTATCTTACCTACCTTTTCTACACTAAGAACTGACTTGGAGGTTCTCTTTCAGCTGTTCTAAACAAGTTTTCATCTGTTTACAGTCATTTTTAGTGAATTATTCATGTTTTCATGTAGTTTCCTATATTCTGCCTTCTGGCCCAAGTATAAGCTTTGCCCACTTTATCAAACAACTTCCTACACACTGTTATGAACTGAGGGAGCTAGGGAACATTGTCTCTCAACTGTGTTATAGAGTGTAGTACTACATTTCAGTGAAGTGTAAGGCTTTCCAAAGCTGCCGAACGTGTTTCTTTCTCTATTTCAATGGTATTCTGCCTTGTATAACACACATTTACCACTCTAGTCTCCTTTAAGTAAAGAACATTGGATTCATACAGTGTTTCATGTGATCTTAACTGGAATTAAGGATTCCCCTTATGTTAGCTACCTTTTCTACACTAAGAACTGACTTGGAGATTCTCTTTCAGCTTTTCTAAACAAGTTCTCATCTGTTTACAGTGATTTTCACTGAATTATTCATGTTTTCATGTAGTTTCCTATATTCTGCCTTCTGGCACAAGTATAAGCTTTGCCCACTTTATCAAACAACTTCCTACACACTGTTATGAACTGAGGCAGCTAGGGAACATTGTTTCTCAACTGTGTTATAGAGTGTAGTACTACATTTCAGTGAAGTGTAAGGCTTTCCAGAGCTGCCGAACGTGTTTCTTTCTCTATTTCAATGGTATTCTGCCTTGTATAACACACATTTACCACTCTAGTCTCCTTTAAGTAAAGAATATAGGATTCATACAGTGTTTCATGTGATCTTAACTGGAATTAAGGATTTCCCTTATCTTACCTACCTTTTCTACACTAAGAACTGTTTTGGAGGTTCTCTTTCAGCTGTTCTAAACAAGTTTTCATCTGTTTACAGTCATTTTTAGTGAATTATTCATGTTTTCATGTAGTTTCCTATATTCTGCCTTCTGGCCCAAGTATAAGCTTTGTACACTTTATCAAACAACTTCCTACACACTGTTATGAACTGAGGGAGCTAGGGAACATTGTCTCTCAACTGTGTTATAGAGTGTAGTACTACATTTCAGTGAAGTGTAAGACTTTCCAAAGCTGTCGAACGTGTTTCTTTCTCTATTTCAATGGTATTCTGCCTTGTATACACACATTTACCACACTAGTCTCCTTTAAGTAAAGAACATAGGATTCATACAGTGTTTCATGTGATCTTAACTGGAATTAAGGATTTCCCTTATGTTAGCTACATTTTCTACACTAAGAACTGACTTGGAGGTTCTCTTTCAGCTGTTCTAAACAAGTTTTCATCTGTTTACAGTCATTTTTAGTGAATTATTCATATTTTCATGTAGTTTCCTATATTCTGCCTTCTGGCCCAGGTATAAGCTTTGCCCACTTTATCAAACAACTTCCTACACACTGTTATGAACTGAGGCAGCTCGGGAACATTGTCTCTCAACTGTGTTATAGAGTGTAGTACTACATTTCAGTGAAGTGTAAGGCTTTCCAAAGCTGCCGAACGTGTTTCTTTCTCTATTTCAATGGTATTCTGCCTTGTATAACACACATTTACCACTCTAGTCTCCTTTAGGTAAACAATATAGGATTCATACAGTGTTTGATGTTATCTTAACTCGAATTAAGGATTTCCCTTATCTTAGCTACCTTTTCTACATTAAGAACTGACTTGGAGATTCTCTTTCAGCTGTTCTAAACAAGTTCTCATCTGTTTACAGTCATTTTCACTGAATTATTCATGTTTTCATGTAGTTTCCTATATTCTGCCTTCTGGTCAAAGTGTAAGCTTTGCCCACTTTATCAAACAACTTCCTACACACTGTTATGAACTGAGGGAGCTAGGGAACATTGTCTCTCAACTGTGTTATAGAGTGTAGTACTACATTTCAGTGAAGTGTAAGCCTTTCCAAAGCTGCCGAACGTGTTTCTTTCTCTATTTCAATGGTATTCTGCCTTGTATAACACACATTTACCACTCTAGTCTCCTTTAAGTAATGAATATAGGATTCATACAGTGTTTCATGTGATCTTAACTGGAATTAAGGATTTCCCTTATCTTACCTACCTTTTCTACACTAAGAACTGACTTGGAGGTTCTCTTTCAGCTGTTCTAAACAAGTTTTCATCTGTTTACAGTCATTTTTAGTGAATTATTCATGTTTTCATGTAGTTTCCTATATTCTGCCTTCTGGCCCAAGTATAAGCTTTGCCCACTTTATCAAACAACTTCCTACACACTGTTATGAACTGAGGGAGCTAGGGAACATTGTCTCTCAACTGTGTTATAGAGTGTAGTACTACATTTCAGTGAAGTGTAAGGCTTTCCAAAGCTGCCGAACGTGTTTCTTTCTCTATTTCAATGGTATTCTGCCTTGTATAACACACATTTACCACTCTAGTCTCCTTTAAGTAAAGAACATTGGATTCATACAGTGTTTCATGTGATCTTAACTGGAATTAAGGATTCCCCTTATGTTAGCTACCTTTTCTACACTAAGAACTGACTTGGAGATTCTCTTTCAGCTTTTCTAAACAAGTTCTCATCTGTTTACAGTGATTTTCACTGAATTATTCATGTTTTCATGTAGTTTCCTATATTCTGCCTTCTGGCACAAGTATAAGCTTTGCCCACTTTATCAAACAACTTCCTACACACTGTTATGAACTGAGGCAGCTAGGGAACATTGTTTCTCAACTGTGTTATAGAGTGTAGTACTACATTTCAGTGAAGTGTAAGGCTTTCCAGAGCTGCCGAACGTGTTTCTTTCTCTATTTCAATGGTATTCTGCCTTGTATAACACACATTTACCACTCTAGTCTCCTTTAAGTAAAGAATATAGGATTCATACAGTGTTTCATGTGATCTTAACTGGAATTAAGGATTTCCCTTATCTTACCTACCTTTTCTACACTAAGAACTGTTTTGGAGGTTCTCTTTCAGCTGTTCTAAACAAGTTTTCATCTGTTTACAGTCATTTTTAGTGAATTATTTATGTTTTCATGTAGTTTCCTATATTCTGCCTTCTGGCCCAAGTATAAGCTTTGCCCACTTTATCAAACAACTTCCTACACACTGTTATGAACTGAGGGAGCTAGGGAACATTGTCTCTCAACTGTGTTATAGAGTGTAGTACTACATTTCAGTGAAGTGTAAGCCTTTCCAAAGCTGTCGAACGTGTTTCTTTCTCTATTTCAATGGTATTCTGCCTTGTATACACACATTTACCACACTAGTCTCCTTTAAGTAAAGAACATAGGATTCATACAGTGTTTCATGTGATCTTAACTGGAATTAAGGATTTCCCTTATGTTAGCTACATTTTCTACACTAAGAACTGACTTGGAGATTCTCTTTCAGCTTTTCTAAACAAGTTCTCATCTGTTTACAGTGATTTTCACTGAATTATTCATGTTTTCATGTAGTTTCCTATATTCTGCCTTCTGGCCCAAGTATAAGCTTTGCCCACTTTATCAAACACCTTCCTACACACTGTTATGAACTGAGGCAGCTAGGGAACATTGTCTCTCAACTGTGTTATAGAGTGTAGTACTACATTTCAGTGAAGTGTAAGGCTTTCCAAAGCTGCCGAACGTGTTTCTTTCTCTATTTCAATGGTATTCTGCCTTGTATAACACACATTTACCACTCTAGTCTCCTTGAAGTAAACAATATAGGATTCATACAGTGTTTGATGTTATCTTAACTCGAATTAAGGATTTCCCTTATCTTAGCTACTTTTTCTACATTAAGAACTGACTTGGAGATTCTCTTTCAGCTGTTCTAAACAAGTTCTCATCTGTTTACAGTCATTTTCACTGAATTATTCATGTTTTCATGTAGTTTCCTATATTCTGCCTTCTAGTCAAAGTGTAAGCTTTGCCCACTTTATCAAACAACTTCCTACACACTGTTATGAACTGAGGGAGCTAGGGAACATTGTCTCTCAACTGTGTTATAGAGTGTAGTACAACATTTCAGTGAAGTGTAAGCCTTTCCAAAGCTGCCGAACGTGTTTCTTTCTCTATTTCAATGGTATTCTGCCTTGTATAACACACATTTACCACTCTAGTCTCCTTTAAGTAATGAATATAGGATTCATACAGTGTTTGATGTTATCTAAACTAGAATTAAGGATTTCCCTTATCTTAGCTACATTTTCTACACTAAGAACTGACTTGGAGATTCTCTTTTTTCTGTTCTAAATTAGTTCTCATCCGTTTACAGTCATTTTCAGTGAATTATTCATGTTTTCATGTAGTTGTCTATATTCTGCCTTCTGGCCCAAGTATAAGCTTTGCCCACTTTATCAAACAACTTCCTACACACTGTTATGAACTGAGGGAGCTAGGGAACATTGTCTCTCAACTGTGTTATAGAGTGTAGTACTACATTTCAGTGAAGTGTAAGGCTTTCCAAAGCTGCCGAACGTGTTTCTTTCTGTATTTCAATGGTATTCTGCCTTGTATAACACACATTTACCACTCTAGTCTCCTTTAAGTAAAGCATATAGGATTCATACATTGTTTCATGTGATCTTAACTGGAATTAAGGATTTCCCTTATGTTAGCTACCTTTTCTACACTAAGAACTAACTTGGAGATTCTCTTTCAGCTTTTCTAAACAAGTTCTCATTTGTTTACAGTCATTTTCACTGAATTATTCATGTTTTCATGTAGTTTCCTATATTCTGCCTTCTGGCCCAAGTATAAGCTTTGCCCACTTTATCAAACACCTTCCTACACACTGTTATGAACTGAGGCAGCTAGGGAACATTGTCTCTCAACTGTGTTATAGAGTGTAGTACTACATTTCAGTGAAGTGTAAGGCTTTCCAGAGCTGCCGAACGTGTTTCTTTCTCTATTTCAATGGTATTCTGCCTTGTATAACACACATTTACCACTCTAGTCTCCTTTAAGTAAAGAATATAGGATTCATACAGTGTTTCATGTGATCTTAACTGGAATTAAGGATTTCCCTTATCTTACCTACCTTTTCTACACTAAGAACTGACTTGGAGGTTCTCTTTCAGCTGTTCTAAACAAGTTTTCATCTGTTTACAGTCATTTTTAGTGAATTATTCATGTTTTCATGTAGTTTCCTATATTCTGCCTTCTGGCCCAAGTATAAGCTTTGCCCACTTTATCAAACAACTTCCTACACACTGTTATGAACTGAGGGAGCTAGGGAACGTTGTCTCTCAACTGTGTTATAGAGTGTAGTACTACATTTCAGTGAAGTGTAAGCCTTTCCAAAGCTGTCGAACGTGTTTCTTTCTCTATTTCAATGGTATTCTGCCTTGTATACACACATTTACCACACTAGTCTCCTTTAAGTAAAGAACATAGGATTCATACAGTGTTTCATGTGATCTTAACTGGAATTAAGGATTTCCCTTATGTTAGCTACCTTTTCTACACTAAGAACTGACTTGGAGATTCTCTTTCAGCTTTTCTAAACAAGTTCTCATCTGTTTACAGTGATTTTCACTGAATTATTCATGTTTTCATGTAGTTTCCTATATTCTGCCTTCTGGCCCAAGTATAAGCTTTGCCCACTTTATCAAACAACTTCCTACACACTGTTATGAACTGAGGCAGCTAGGGAACATTGTCTCTCAACTGTGTTATAGAGTGTAGTACTACATTTCAGTGAAGTGTAAGGATTTCCAGAGATGCCGAACGTGTTTCTTTCTCTATTTCAATGGTATTCTGCCTTGTATAACACACATTTACGACTCTAGTCTCCTTTAAGTAAAGAATATAGGATTCATACAGTGTTTCCTGTGATCTTAACTGGAATTAAGGATTTCCCTTATCTTACCTACCTTTTCTACACTAAGAACTGACTTGGAGGTTCTCTTTCAGCTGTTCTAAACAAGTTTTCATCTGTTTACAGTCATTTTTAGTGAATTATTCATGTTTTCATGTAGTTTCCTATATTCTGCCTTCTGGCCCAAGTATAAGCTTTGCCCACTTTATCAAACACCTTCCTACACACTGTTATGAACTGAGGCAGCTAGGGAACATTGTCTCTCAACTGTGTTATAGAGTGTAGTACTACATTTCAGTGAAGTGTAAGGCTTTCCAAAGCTGCCGAACGTGTTTCTTTCTCTATTTCAATGGTATTCCGCCTTGTATACACACACATTTACCACTCTAGTCTCCTTTAAGTAAACAATATAGGATTCATACAGTGTTTGATGTTATCTTAACTCGAATTAAGGATTTCCCTTATCTTAGCTACCTTTTCTACATTAAGAACTGACTTGGAGATTCTCTTTCAGCTGTTCTAAACAAGTTCTCATCTGTTTACAGTCATTTTCACTGAATTATTCATGTTTTCATGTAGTTTCCTATATTCTGCCTTCTAGTCAAAGTGTAAGCTTTGCCCACTTTATCAAACAACTTCCTACACACTGTTATGAACTGAGGGAGCTAGGGAACATTGTCTCTCAACTGTGTTATAGAGTGTAGTACTACATTTCAGTGAAGTGTAAGCCTTTCCAAAGCTGCTGAACGTGTTTCTTTCTCTATTTCAATGGTATTCTGCCTTGTATAACACACATTTACCACTCTAGTCTCCTTTAAGTAATGAATATAGGATTCATACAGTGTTTGATGTTATCTAAACTAGAATTAAGGATTTCCCTTATCTTAGCTACATTTTCTACACTAAGAACTGACTTGGAGATTCTCTTTTTTCTGATCTAAATTAGTTCTCATCGGTTTACATCATTTTCAGTGAATTATTCATGTTTTCATGTAGTTGTCTATATTCTGCCTTCTGGCCCAAGTATAAGCTTTGCCCACTTTATCAAACAACTTCCTACACACTGTTATGAACTGAGGGAGCTAGGGAACATTGTCTCTCAACTGTGTTATAGAGTGTAGTACTACATTTCAGTGAAGTGTAAGGCTTTCCAAAGCTGCCGAACGTGTTTCTTTCTCTATTTCAATGGTATTCTGCCTTGTATAACACACATTTACCACTCTAGTCTCCTTTAAGTAAAGCATATAGGATTCATACAGTGTTTCATGTGATCTTAACTGGAATTATGATTTCCCTTATGTTAGCTACCTTTTCTACACTAAGAACTGACTTGGAGATTCTCTTTCAGCTTTTCTAAACAAGTTCTCATCTGTTTACAGTCATTTTCACTGAATTATTCATGTTTTCATGTAGTTTCCTATATTCTGCCTTCTGGCCCAAGTATAAGCTTTGCCCACTTTATCAAACACCTTCCTACACACTGTTATGAACTGAGGCAGCTAGGGAACATTGTCTCTCAACTGTGTTATAGAGTGTAGTACTACATTTCAGTGAAGTGTAAGGCTTTCCAGAGCTGCCGAACGTGTTTCTTTCTCTATTTCAATGGAATTCTGCCTTGTATAACACACATTTACCACTCTAGTCTCCTTTAAGTAAAGAATATAGGATTCATACAGTGTTTCATGTGATCTTAACTGGAATTAAGGATTTCCCTTATCTTACCTACCTTTTCTACACTAAGAACTGACTTGGAGGTTCTCTTTCAGCTGTTCTAAACAAGTTTTCATCTGTTTACAGTCATTTTTAGTGAATTATTCATGTTTTCATGTAGTTTCCTATATTCTGCCTTCTGGCCCAAGTATAAGCTTTGCCCACTTTATCAAACAACTTCCTACACACTGTTATGAACTGAGGGAGCTAGGGAACATTGTCTCTCAACTGTGTTATAGAGTGTAGTACTACATTTCAGTGAAGTGTAAGCCTTTCCAAAGCTGTCGAACGTGTTTCTTTCTCTATTTCAATGGTATTCTGCCTTGTATACACACATTTACCACACTAGTCTCCTTTAAGTAAAGAACATAGGATTCATACAGTGTTTCATGTGATCTTAACTGGAATTAAGGATTTCCCTTATGTTAGCTACCTTTTCTACACTAAGAACTGACTTGGAGATTCTCTTTCAGCTTTTCTAAACAAGTTCTCATCTGTTTACAGTGATTTTCACTGAATTATTCATGTTTTCATGTAGTTTCCTATATTCTGCCTTCTGGCCCAAGTATAAGCTTTGCCCACTTTATCAAACACCTTCCTACACACTGTTATGAACTGAGGCAGCTAGGGAACATTGTCTCTCAACTGTGTTATAGAGTGTAGTACTACATTTCAGTGAAGTGTAAGGCTTTCCAAAGCTGCCGAACGTGTTTCTTTCTCTATTTCAATGGTATTCTGCCTTGTATAACACACATTTACCACTCTAGTCTCCTTTAAGTAAACAATATAGGATTCATACAGTGTTTGATGTTATCTTAACTCGAATTAAGGATTTCCCTTATCTTAGCTACCTTTTCTACATTAAGAACTGACTTGGAGATTCTCTTTCAGCTGTTCTAAACAAGTTCTCATCTGTTTACAGTCATTTTCACTGAATTATTCATGTTTTCATGTAGTTTCCTATATTCTGCCTTCTAGTCAAAGTGTAAGCTTTGCCCACTTTATCAAACAACTTCCTACACACTGTTATGAACTGAGGGAGCTAGGGAACATTGTCTCTCAACTGTGTTATAGAGTGTAGTACTACATTTCAGTGAAGTGTAAGCCTTTCCAAAGCTGCAGAACGTGTTTCTTTCTCTATTTCAATGGTATTCTGCCTTGTATAACACACATTTACCACTCTAGTCTCCTTTAAGTAATGAATATAGGATTCATACAGTGTTTGATGTTATCTAAACTAGAATTAAGGATTTCCCTTATCTTAGCTACATTTTCTACACTAAGAACTGACTTGGATATTCTCTTTTTTCTGATCTAAATTAGTTCTCATCCGTTTACAGTCATTTTCAGTGAATTATTCATGTTTTCATGTAGTTGTCTATATTCTGCCTTCTGGCCCAAGTATAAGCTTTGCCCACTTTATCAAACAACATCCTATACACTGTTATGAACTGAGGGAGCTAGGGAACATTGTCTCTCAACTGTGTTATAGAGTGTAGTACTACATTTCAGTGAAGTGTAAGGCTTTCCAAAGCTGCCGAACGTGTTTCTTTCTCTATTTCAATGGTATTCTGCCTTGTATAACACACATTTACCACTCTAGTCTCCTTTATGTAAAGAATATAGGATTCATACAGTGTTTCATGTGATCTTAACTCGAATTAAGGATTTCCCGGATCTTCGCTAACTTTTCTACACTAATAACTGACTTGGAGAATCTCTTTCAGCTGTTCTAAACAAGTTCTCAACTGTTTACAGTCATTTACACTGAATTATTCATATTTTCATGTAGTTTCCTCTATTCTGCCTTCTGGTCCAAGAATAAGCTTTGCCCACTTTATCAAACAACTTCCTACACACTGTTATGAACTGAGGGAGCTAGGGAACATTGTCTCTCAACTGTGTTATAGAGTGTAGTACTACATTTCAGTGAAGTATAAGGCTTTCCAAAGCTGCCGAACGTGTTTCTTTCTGTATTTCAATGGTATTCTGCCTTGTATAACACACATTTACCACTCTAGTCTCCTTTAAGTAAAGCATATAGGATTCATACAGTGTTTCATGTGATCTTAACTGGAATTAAGGATTTCCCTTATGTTAGCTACCTTTTCTACACTAAGAACTGCCTTGGAGATTCTCTTTCAGCTGTTCTAAACATGTTCTCATCTGTTTACAGTCATTTTCACTGAATTATTCATGTTTTCATGTAGTTTCCTATATTCTTCCTTCTGGCCCAAGTATAAGCTTGCCCACTTTATCAAACAACTTCCTACACACTGTTATAAACTGAGGCAGCTCGGGAACATTGTCTCTCAACTGTGTTATAGAGTGTAGTACTACATTTCAGTGAAGTGTAAGGCTTTCCAAAGCTGCCGAACGTGTTTCTTTCTCTATTTCAATGGTATTCTGCCTTGTATAACACACATTTACGACTCTAGTCTCCTTTAAGTAAAGCATATAGGATTCATACAGTGTTTCATGTGATCTTAACTGGAATTAAGGATTTCCCTTATCTTAGCTACCTTTTCTACATTAAGAACTGACTTGGAGATTGTCTTTCAGCTGTTCAAACAAGTTCTCATCTGTTTACAGTCATTTTCACTGAATTATTCATGTTTTCATGTAGTTTCCTATATTCTGCCTTCTGGTCAAAGTGTAAGCTTTGCCCACTTTATCAAACAACTTCCTACACACTTTTACGAACTGAGGGAGCTAGGGAACATTGTCTCTCAACTGTGTTATAGAGTGTAGTACTACATTTCAGTGAAGTGTAAGCCTTTCCAAAGCTGCCGAACGTGTTTCTTTCTCTATTTCAATGGTATTCTGCCTTGTATAACACACATTTACCACTCTAGTCTCCTTTAAGTAATGAATATAGGATTCATACAGTGTTTGATGTTATCTAAACTAGAATTAAGGATTTCCCTTATTTACCTACCTTTTCTACACTAAGAACTGACTTGGAGGTTCTCTTTCAGCTGTTCTAAACAAGTTTTCATCTGTTTACAGTCATTTTTAGTGAATTATTCATGTTTTCATGTAGTTTCCTTTATTCTGCCTTCTGGCCCAAGTATAAGCTTTGCCCACTTTATCAAACAACTTCCTACACACTGTTATGAACTGAGGGAGCTAGGGAACATTGTCTCTCAACTGTGTTATAGAGTGTAGTACTACATTTCAGTGAAGTGTAAGGCTTTCCAAAGCTGCCGAACGTGTTTCTTTCTCTATTTCAATGGTATTCTGCCTTGTATAACACACATTTACCACTCTAGTCTCCTTTAAGTAAAGAACATTGGATTCATACAGTGTTTCATGTGATCTTAACTGGAATTAAGGATTCCCCTTATCTTACCTACCTTTTCTACACTAAGAACTGACTTGGAGGTTCTCTTTCAGCTGTTCTAAACAAGTTTTCATCTGTTTACAGTCATTTTTAGTGAATTATTCATGTTTTCATGTAGTTTCCTATATTCTGCCTTCTGGCCCAAGTATAAGCTTTGCCCACTTTATCAAACAACTTCCTACACACTGTTATGAACTGAGGCAGCTCGGGAACATTGTCTCTCAACTGTGTTATAGAGTGTAGTACTACATTTCAGTGAAGTGTAAGCCTTTCCAAAGCTGTCGAACGTGTTTCTTTCTCTATTTCAATGGTATTCTGCCTTGTATACACACATTTACCACACTAGTCTCCTTTAAGTAAAGAACATAGGATTCATACAGTGTTTCATGTGATCTTAACTGGAATTAAGGATTCCCCTTATGTTAGCTACCTTTTCTACACTAAGAACTGACTTGGAGATTCTCTTTCAGCTTTTCTAAACAAGTTCTCATCTGTTTACAGTGATTTTCACTGAATTATTCATGTTTTCACCTAGTTTCCTATATTCTGCCTTCTGGCCCAAGTATAAGCTTTGCCCACTTTATCAAACAACTTCCTACACACTGTTATGAACTGAGGCAGCTAGGGAACATTGTCTCTCAACTGTGTTATAGAGTGTAGTACTACATTTCAGTGAAGTGTAAGGCTTTCCAGAGCTGCCGAACGTGTTTCTTTCTGTATTTCAATGGTATTCTGCCTTGTATAACACACATTTACCACTCTAGTCTCCTTTAAGTAAAGAATATAGGATTCATACAGTGTTTCATGTGATCTTAACTCGAATTAAGGATTTCCCTTATCTTAGCTACCTTTTCTACATTAAGAACTGACTTGGAGATTGTCTTTCAGCTGTTCAAACAAGTTCTCATCTGTTTACAGTCATTTTCACTGAATTATTCATGTTTTCATGTAGTTTCCTATATTCTGCCTTCTGGTCAAAGTGTAAGCTTTGCCCACTTTATCAAACAACTTCCTACACACCGTTATGAACTGAGGGAGCTAGGGAAAATTGTCTCTCAACTGTGTTATAGAGTGTAGTACTACATTTCAGTGAAGTGTAAGCCTTTCCAAAGCTGCCGAACGTGTTTCTTTCTCTATTTCAATGGTATTCTGCCTTGTATAACACACATTTACCACTCTAGTCTCCTTTAAGTAATGAATATAGGATTCATACAGTGTTTGATGTTATCTAAACTAGAATTAAGGATTTCCCTTATCTTACCTACCTTTTCTACACTAAGAACTGACTTGGAGGTTCTCTTTCAGCTGTTCTAAACAAGTTTTCATCTGTTTACAGTCATTTTTAGTGAATTATTCATGTTTTCATGTAGTTTCCTATATTCTGCCTTCTGGCCCAAGTATAAGCTTTGCCCACTTTATCAAACAACTTCCTACACACTGTTATGAACTGAGGGAGCTAGGGAACATTGTCTCTCAACTGTGTTATAGAGTGTAGTACTACATTTCAGTGAAGTGTAAGGCTTTCCAAAGCTGCCGAACGTGTTTCTTTCTCTATTTCAATGGTATTCTGCCTTGTATAACACACATTTACCACTCTAGTCTCCTTTAAGTAAAGAACATTGGATTCATACAGTGTTTCATGTGATCTTAACTGGAATTAAGGATTCCCCTTATGTTAGCTACCTTTTCTACACTAAGAACTGACTTGGAGAATCTCTTTCAGCTTTTCTAAACAAGTTCTCATCTGTTTACAGTGATTTTCACTGAATTATTCATGTTTTCATGTAGTTTCCTATATTCTGTCTTCTGGCCCAAGTATAAGCTTTGCCCACTTTATCAAACAACTTCCTACACACTGTTATGAACTGAGGGAGCTAGGGAACATTGTCTCTCAACTGTGTTATAGAGTGTAGTATTACATTTCAGTGAAGTGTAAGCCTTTTTCAAAGCTGTCGAACGTGTTTCTTTCTCTATTTCAATGGTATTCTGCCTTGTATACACACATTTACCACACTAGTCTCCTTTAAGTAAAGAACATAGTATTCATACAGTGTTTCATGTGATCTTAACTGGAATTAAGGATTCCCCTTATGTTAGCTACCTTTTCTACACTAAGAACTGACTTGGAGATTCTCTTTCAGCTTTTCTAAACAAGTTCTCATCTGTTTACAGTGATTTTCACTGAATTATTCATGTTTTCATGTAGTTTCCTATATTCTGCCTTCTGGCCCAAGTATAAGCTTTGCCCACTTTATCAAACAACTTCCTACACACTGTTATGAACTGAGGCAGCTAGGGAACATTGTCTCTCAACTGTGTTATAGAGTGTAGTACTACATTTCAGTGAAGTGTAAGGCTTTCCAGAGCTGCCGAACGTGTTTCTTTCTCTATTTCAATGGTATTCTGCCTTGTATAACACACATTTACCACTCTAGTCTCCTTTAAGTAAAGAATATAGGATTCATACAGTGTTTCATGTGATCTTAACTGGAATTAAGGATTTCCCTTATCTTACCTACCTTTTCTACACTAAGAACTGACTTGGAGGTTCTCTTTCAGCTGTTCTAAACAAGTTTTCATCTGTTTACAGTCATTTTTAGTGAATTATTCATATTTTCATGTAGTTTCCTATATTCTGCCTTCTTGCCCAAGTATAAGCTTTGCCCACTTTATCAAACAACTTCCTACACACTGTTATGAACTGAGGCAGCTCGGGAACATTGTCTCTCAACTGTGTTATAGAGTGTAGTACTACATTTCTTTGAAGTGTAAGGCTTTCCAAAGCTGCCGAACGTGTTTCTTTCTCTATTTCAATGGTATTCTGCCTTGTATAACACACATTTACCACTCTAGTCTCCTTTAAGTAAACAATATAGGATTCATACAGTGTTTGATGTTATCTTAACTCGAATTAAGGATTTCCCTTATCTTAGCTACCTTTTCTACATTAAGAACTGACTTGGAGATTGTCTTTCAGCTGTTCAAACAAGTTCTCATCTGTTTACAGTCATTTTCACTGAATTATTCATGTTTTCATGTAGTTTCCTATATTCTGCCTTCTGGTCAAAGTGTAAGCTTTGCCCACTTTATCAAACAACTTCCTACACACTTTTATGAACTGAGGGAGCTAGGGAACATTGTCTCTCAACTGTGTTATAGAGTGTAGTACTACATTTCAGTGAAGTGTAAGCCTTTCCAAAGCTGCCGAACGTGTTTCTTTCTCTATTTCAATGGTATTCTGCCTTGTATAACACACATTTACCACTCTAGTCTCCTTTAAGTAATGAATATAGGATTCATACAGTGTTTGATGTTATCTAAACTAGAATTAAGGATTTCCCTTATTTACCTACCTTTTCTACACTAAGAACTGACTTGGAGGTTCTCTTTCAGCTGTTCTAAACAAGTTTTCATCTGTTTACAGTCATTTTTAGTGAATTATTCATGTTTCCATGTAGTTTCCTTTATTCTGCCTTCTGGCCCAAGTATAAGCTTTGCCCACTTTATCAAACAACTTCCTACACACTGTTATGAACTGAGGGAGCTAGGGAACATTGTCTCTCAACTGTGTTATAGAGTGTAGTACTACATTTCAGTGAAGTGTAAGGCTTTCCAAAGCTGCCGAACGTGTTTCTTTCTCTATTTCAATGGTATTCTGCCTTGTATAACACACATTTACCACTCTAGTCTCCTTTAAGTAAAGAACATTGGATTCATACAGTGTTTCATGTGATCTTAACTGGAATTAAGGATTCCCCTTATCTTACCTACCTTTTCTACACTAAGAACTGACTTGGAGGTTCTCTTTCAGCTGTTCTAAACAAGTTTTCATCTGTTTACAGTCATTTTTAGTGAATTATTCATGTTTTCATGTAGTTTCCTATATTCTGCCTTCTGGCCCAAGTATAAGCTTTGCCCACTTTATCAAACAACTTCCTACACACTGTTATGAACTGAGGCAGCTCGGGAACATTGTCTCTCAACTGTGTTATAGAGTGTAGTACTACATTTCAGTGAAGTGTAAGCCTTTCCAAAGCTGCCGAACGTGTTTCTTTCTCTATTTCAATGGTATTCTGCCTTGTATAACACACATTTACCACTCTAGTCTCCTTTAAGTAATGAATATAGGATTCATACAGTGTTTGATGTTATCTAAACTAGAATTAAGGATTTCCCTTATCTTACCTACCTTTTCTACACTAAGAACTGACTTGGAGGTTCTCTTTCAGCTGTTCTAAACAAGTTTTCATCTGTTTACAGTCATTTTTAGTGAATTATTCATGTTTTCATGTAGTTTCCTATATTCTGCCTTCTGGCCCAAGTATAAGCTTTGCCCACTTTATCAAACAACTTCCTACACACTGTTATGAACTGAGGGAGTTAGGGAACATTGTCTCTCAACTGTGTTATAGAGTGTAGTACTACATTTCAGTGAAGTGTAAGGCTTTCCAAAGCTGCCGAACGTGTTTCTTTCTCTATTTCAATGGTATTCTGCCTTTTATAACACACATTTACCACTCTAGTCTCCTTGAAGTAAAGAACATTGGATTCATACAGTGTTTCATGTGATCTTAACTGGAATTAAGGATTCCCCTTATGTTAGCTACCTTTTCTACACTAAGAACTGACTTGGAGAATCTCTTTCAGCTTTTCTAAACAAGTTCTCATCTGTTTACAGTGATTTTCACTGAATTATTCATGTTTTCATGTAGTTTCCTATATTCTGCCTTCTGGCCCAAGTATAAGCTTTGCCCACTTTATCAAACAACTTCCTACACACTGTTATGAACTGAGGGAGCTAGGGAACATTGTCTCTCAACTGTGTTATAGAGTGTAGTACTACATTTCAGTGAAGTGTAAGCCTTTTTCAAAGCTGTCGAACGTGTTTCTTTCTCTATTTCAATGGTATTCTGCCTTGTATACACACATTTACCACACTAGTCTCCTTTAAGTAAAGAACATAGTATTCATACAGTGTTTCATGTGATCTTAACTGGAATTAAGGATTCCCCTTATGTTAGCTACCTTTTCTACACTAAGAACTGACTTGGAGATTCTCTTTCAGCTTTTCTAAACAAGTTCTCATCTGTTTACAGTGATTTTCACTGAATTATTCATGTTTTCATGTAGTTTCCTATATTCTGCCTTCTGGCCCAAGTATAAGCTTTGCCCACTTTATCAAACAACTTCCTACACACTGTTATGAACTGAGGCAGCTAGGGAACATTGTCTCTCAACTGTGTTATAGAGTGTAGTACTACATTTCAGTGAAGTGTAAGGCTTTCCAGAGCTGCCGAACGTGTTTCTTTCTCTATTTCAATGGTATTCTGCCTTGTATAACACACATTTACCACTCTAGTCTCCTTTAAGTAAAGAATATAGGATTCATACAGTGTTTCATGTGATCTTAACTCGAATTAAGGATTTCCCTTATCTTAGCTACCTTTTCTACATTAAGAACTGACTTGGAGATTGTCTTTCAGCTGTTCAAACAAGTTCTCATCTGTTTACAGTCATTTTCACTGAATTATTCATGTTTTCATGTAGTTTCCTATATTCTGCCTTCTGGTCAAAGTGTAAGCTTTGCCCACTTTATCAAACAACTTCCTACACACCGTTATGAACTGAGGGAGCTAGGGAAAATTGTCTCTCAACTGTGTTATAGAGTGTAGTACTACATTTCAGTGAAGTGTAAGGCTTTCCAAAGCTGCCGAACGTGTTTCTTTCTCTATTTCAATGGTATTCTGCCTTGTATAACACACATTTACCACTCTAGTCTCCTTTAAGTAAAGAACATTGGATTCATACAGTGTTTCATGTGATCTTAACTGGAATTAAGGATTCCCCTTATGTTAGCTACCTTTTCTACACTAAGAACTGACTTGGAGAATCTCTTTCAGCTTTTCTAAACAAGTTCTCATCTGTTTACAGTGATTTTCACTGAATTATTCATGTTTTCATGTAGTTTCCTATATTCTGCCTTCTGGCCCAAGTATAAGCTTTGCCCACTTTATCAAACAACTTCCTACACACTGTTATGAACTGAGGGAGCTAGGGAACATTGTCTCTCAACTGTGTTATAGAGTGTAGTACTACATTTCAGTGAAGTGTAAGCCTTTTTCAAAGCTGTCGAACGTGTTTCTTTCTCTATTTCAATGGTATTCTGCCTTGTATACACACATTTACCACACTAGTCTCCTTTAAGTAAAGAACATAGTATTCATACAGTGTTTCATGTGATCTTAACTGGAATTAAGGATTCCCCTTATGTTAGCTACCTTTTCTACACTAAGAACTGACTTGGAGATTCTCTTTCAGCTTTTCTAAACAAGTTCTCATCTGTTTACAGTGATTTTCACTGAATTATTCATGTTTTCATGTAGTTTCCTATATTCTGCCTTCTGGCCCAAGTATAAGCTTTGCCCACTTTATCAAACAACTTCCTACACACTGTTATGAACTGAGGCAGCTAGGGAACATTGTCTCTCAACTGTGTTATAGAGTGTAGTACTACATTTCAGTGAAGTGTAAGGCTTTCCAGAGCTGCCGAACGTGTTTCTTTCTCTATTTCAATGGTATTCTGCCTTGTATAACACACATTTACCACTCTAGTCTCCTTTAAGTAAAGAATATAGGATTCATACAGTGTTTCATGTGATCTTAACTGGAATTAAGGATTTCCCTTATCTTACCTACCTTTTCTACACTAAGAACTGACTTGGAGGTTCTCTTTCAGCTGTTCTAAACAAGTTTTCATCTGTTTACAGTCATTTTTAGTGAATTATTCATATTTTCATGTAGTTTCCTATATTCTGCCTTCTTGCCCAAGTATAAGCTTTGCCCACTTTATCAAACAACTTCCTACACACTGTTATGAACTGAGGCAGCTCGAGAACATTGTCTCTCAACTGTGTTATAGAGTGTAGTACTACATTTCTTTGAAGTGTAAGGCTTTCCAAAGCTGCCGAACGTGTTTCTTTCTCTATTTCAATGGTATTCTGCCTTGTATAACACACATTTACCACTCTAGTCTCCTTTAATTAAACAATATAGGATTCATACAGTGTTTGATGTTATCTTAACTCGAATTAAGGATTTCCCTTATCTTAGCTACCTTTTCTACATTAAGAACTGACTTGGAGATTGTCTTTCAGCTTTTCAAACAAGTTCTCATCTGTTTACAGTCATTTTCACTGAATTATTCATGTTTTCATGTAGTTTCCTATATTCTGCCTTCTGGTCAAAGTGTAAGCTTTGCCCACTTTATCAAACAACTTCCTACACACTTTTATGAACTGAGGGAGCTAGGGAACATTGTCTCTCAACTGTGTTATAGAGTGTAGTACTACATTTCAGTGAAGTGTAAGCCTTTCCAAAGCTGCCGAACGTGTTTCTTTCTCTATTTCAATGGTATTCTGCCTTGTATAACACACATTTACCACTCTAGTCTCCTTTAAGTAATGAATATAGGATTCATACAGTGTTTGATGTTATCTAAACTAGAATTAAGGATTTCCCTTATTTACCTACCTTTTCTACACTAAGAACTGACTTGGAGGTTCTCTTTCAGCTGTTCTAAACAAGTTTTCATCTGTTTACAGTCATTTTTAGTGAATTATTCATGTTTTCATGTAGTTTCCTTTATTCTGCCTTCTGGCCCAAGTATAAGCTTTGCCCACTTTATCAAACAACTTCCTACACACTGTTATGAACTGAGGGAGCTAGGGAACATTGTCTCTCAACTGTGTTATAGAGTGTAGTACTACATTTCAGTGAAGTGTAAGGCTTTCCAAAGCTGCCGAACGTGTTTCTTTCTCTATTTCAATGGTATTCTGCCTTGTATAACACACATTTACCACTCTAGTCTCCTTTAAGTAAAGAACATTGGATTCATACAGTGTTTCATGTGATCTTAACTGGAATTAAGGATTCCCCTTATCTTACCTACCTTTTCTACACTAAGAACTGACTTGGAGGTTCTCTTTCAGCTGTTCTAAACAAGTTTTCATCTGTTTACAGTCATTTTTAGTGAATTATTCATGTTTTCAT
Source organism: Pipistrellus hanaki (assembly GCF_964339955.1). NCBI lineage: Eukaryota > Metazoa > Chordata > Mammalia > Chiroptera > Vespertilionidae > Pipistrellus > Pipistrellus hanaki. The sequence goes on along the minus strand of NC_140507.1, from coordinate 98,579,089 downwards.
GTAGTTTCCTATATTCTGCCTTCTGGCCCAAGTATAAGCTTTGCCCACTTTATCAAACAACTTCCTACACACTGTTATGAACTGAGGCAGCTCGGGAACATTGTCTCTCAACTGTGTTATAGAGTGTAGTACTACATTTCAGTGAAGTGTAAGCCATTCCAAAGCTGTCGAACGTGTTTCTTTCTCTATTTCAATGGTATTCTGCCTTGTATACACACATTTACCACACTAGTCTCCTTTAAGTAAAGAACATAGGATTCATACAGTGTTTCATGTGATCTTAACTGGAATTAAGGATTCCCCTTATGTTAGCTACCTTTTCTACACTAAGAACTGACTTGGAGATTCTCTTTCAGCTTTTCTAAACAAGTTCTCATCTGTTTACAGTGATTTTCACTGAATTATTCATGTTTTCACCTAGTTTCCTATATTCTGCCTTCTGGCCCAAGTATAAGCTTTGCCCACTTTATCAAACAACTTCCTACACACTGTTATGAACTGAGGCAGCTAGGGAACATTGTCTCTCAACTGTGTTATAGAGTGTAGTACTACATTTCAGTGAAGTGTAAGGCTTTCCAGAGCTGCCGAACGTGTTTCTTTCTCTATTTCAATGGTATTCTGCCTTGTATAACACACATTTACCACTCTAGTCTCCTTTAAGTAAAGAATATAGGATTCATACAGTGTTTCATGTGATCTTAACTGGAATTAAGGATTTCCCTTATCTTACCTACCTTTTCTACACTAAGAACTGACTTGGAGGTTCTCTTTCAGCTGTTCTAAACAAGTTTTCATCTGTTTACAGTCATTTTTAGTGAATTATTCATATTTTCATGTAGTTTCCTATATTCTGCCTTCTTGCCCAAGTATAAGCTTTGCCCACTTTATCAAACAACTTCCTACACACTGTTATGAACTGAGGCAGCTCGGGAACATTGTCTCTCAACTGTGTTATAGAGTGTAGTACTACATTTCTTTGAAGTGTAAGGCTTTCCAAAGCTGCCGAACGTGTTTCTTTCTCTATTTCAATGGTATTCTGCCTTGTATAACACACATTTACCACTCTAGTCTCCTTTAAGTAAACAATATAGGATTCATACAGTGTTTGATGTTATCTTAACTCGAATTAAGGATTTCCCTTATCTTAGCTACCTTTTCTACATTAAGAACTGACTTGGAGATTGTCTTTCAGCTGTTCAAACAAGTTCTCATCTGTTTACAGTCATTTTCACTGAATTATTCATGTTTTCATGTAGTTTCCTATATTCTGCCTTCTGGTCAAAGTGTAAGCTTTGCCCACTTTATCAAACAACTTCCTACACACTTTTATGAACTGAGGGAGCTAGGGAACATTGTCTCTCAACTGTGTTATAGAGTGTAGTACTACATTTCAGTGAAGTGTAAGCCTTTCCAAAGCTGCCGAACGTGTTTCTTTCTCTATTTCAATGGTATTCTGCCTTGTATAACACACATTTACCACTCTAGTCTCCTTTAAGTAATGAATATAGGATTCATACAGTGTTTGATGTTATCTAAACTAGAATTAAGGATTTCCCTTATTTACCTACCTTTTCTACACTAAGAACTGACTTGGAGGTTCTCTTTCAGCTGTTCTAAACAAGTTTTCATCTGTTTACAGTCATTTTTAGTGAATTATTCATGTTTTCATGTAGTTTCCTTTATTCTGCCTTCTGGCCCAAGTATAAGCTTTGCCCACTTTATCAAACAACTTCCTACACACTGTTATGAACTGAGGGAGCTAGGGAACATTGTCTCTCAACTGTGTTATAGAGTGTAGTACTACATTTCAGTGAAGTGTAAGGCTTTCCAAAGCTGCCGAACGTGTTTCTTTCTCTATTTCAATGGTATTCTGCCTTGTATAACACACATTTACCACTCTAGTCTCCTTTAAGTAAAGAACATTGGATTCATACAGTGTTTCATGTGATCTTAACTGGAATTAAGGATTCCCCTTATCTTACCTACCTTTTCTACACTAAGAACTGACTTGGAGGTTCTCTTTCAGCTGTTCTAAACAAGTTTTCATCTGTTTACAGTCATTTTTAGTGAATTATTCATGTTTTCATGTAGTTTCCTATATTCTGCCTTCTGGCCCAAGTATAAGCTTTGCCCACTTTATCAAACAACTTCCTACACACTGTTATGAACTGAGGCAGCTCGGGAACATTGTCTCTCAACTGTGTTATAGAGTGTAGTACTACATTTCAGTGAAGTGTAAGCCTTTCCAAAGCTGCCGAACGTGTTTCTTTCTCTATTTCAATGGTATTCTGCCTTGTATAACACACATTTACCACTCTAGTCTCCTTTAAGTAATGAATATAGGATTCATACAGTGTTTGATGTTATCTAAACTAGAATTAAGGATTTCCCTTATCTTACCTACCTTTTCTACACTAAGAACTGACTTGGAGGTTCTCTTTCAGCTGTTCTAAACAAGTTTTCATCTGTTTACAGTCATTTTTAGTGAATTATTCATGTTTTCATGTAGTTTCCTATATTCTGCCTTCTGGCCCAAGTATAAGCTTTGCCCACTTTATCAAACAACTTCCTACACACTGTTATGAACTGAGGGAGTTAGGGAACATTGTCTCTCAACTGTGTTATAGAGTGTAGTACTACATTTCAGTGAAGTGTAAGGCTTTCCAAAGCTGCCGAACGTGTTTCTTTCTCTATTTCAATGGTATTCTGCCTTGTATAACACACATTTACCACTCTAGTCTCCTTTAAGTAAAGAACATTGGATTCATACAGTGTTTCATGTGATCTTAACTGGAATTAAGGATTCCCCTTATGTTAGCTACCTTTTCTACACTAAGAACTGACTTGGAGAATCTCTTTCAGCTTTTCTAAACAAGTTCTCATCTGTTTACAGTGATTTTCACTGAATTATTCATGTTTTCATGTAGTTTCCTATATTCTGCCTTCTGGCCCAAGTATAAGCTTTGCCCACTTTATCAAACAACTTCCTACACACTGTTATGAACTGAGGGAGCTAGGGAACATTGTCTCTCAACTGTGTTATAGAGTGTAGTACTACATTTCAGTGAAGTGTAAGCCTTTTTCAAAGCTGTCGAACGTGTTTCTTTCTCTATTTCAATGGTATTCTGCCTTGTATACACACATTTACCACACTAGTCTCCTTTAAGTAAAGAACATAGTATTCATACAGTGTTTCATGTGATCTTAACTGGAATTAAGGATTCCCCTTATGTTAGCTACCTTTTCTACACTAAGAACTGACTTGGAGATTCTCTTTCAGCTTTTCTAAACAAGTTCTCATCTGTTTACAGTGATTTTCACTGAATTATTCATGTTTTCATGTAGTTTCCTATATTCTGCCTTCTGGCCCAAGTATAAGCTTTGCCCACTTTATCAAACAACTTCCTACACACTGTTATGAACTGAGGCAGCTAGGGAACATTGTCTCTCAACTGTGTTATAGAGTGTAGTACTACATTTCAGTGAAGTGTAAGGCTTTCCAGAGCTGCCGAACGTGTTTCTTTCTCTATTTCAATGGTATTCTGCCTTGTATAACACACATTTACCACTCTAGTCTCCTTTAAGTAAAGAATATAGGATTCATACAGTGTTTCATGTGATCTTAACTCGAATTAAGGATTTCCCTTATCTTAGCTACCTTTTCTACATTAAGAACTGACTTGGAGATTGTCTTTCAGCTGTTCAAACAAGTTCTCATCTGTTTACAGTCATTTTCACTGAATTATTCATGTTTTCATGTAGTTTCCTATATTCTGCCTTCTGGCCCAAGTATAAGCTTTGCCCACTTTATCAAACAACTTCCTACACACTGTTATGAACTGAGGGAGCTAGGGAACATTGTCTCTCAACTGTGTTATAGAGTGTAGTACTACATTTCAGTGAAGTGTAAGGCTTTCCAAAGCTGCCGAACGTGTTTCTTTCTCTATTTCAATGGTATTCTGCCTTGTATAACACACATTTACCACTCTAGTCTCCTTTAAGTAAAGAACATTGGATTCATACAGTGTTTCATGTGATCTTAACTGGAATTAAGGATTCCCCTTATGTTAGCTACCTTTTCTACACTAAGAACTGACTTGGAGAATCTCTTTCAGCTTTTCTAAACAAGTTCTCATCTGTTTACAGTGATTTTCACTGAATTATTCATGTTTTCATGTAGTTTCCTATATTCTGCCTTCTGGCCCAAGTATAAGCTTTGCCCACTTTATCAAACAACTTCCTACACACTGTTATGAACTGAGGGAGCTAGGGAACATTGTCTCTCAACTGTGTTATAGAGTGTAGTACTACATTTCAGTGAAGTGTAAGCCTTTTTCAAAGCTGTCGAACGTGTTTCTTTCTCTATTTCAATGGTATTCTGCCTTGTATACACACATTTACCACACTAGTCTCCTTTAAGTAAAGAACATAGTATTCATACAGTGTTTCATGTGATCTTAACTGGAATTAAGGATTCCCCTTATGTTAGCTACCTTTTCTACACTAAGAACTGACTTGGAGATTCTCTTTCAGCTTTTCTAAACAAGTTCTCATCTGTTTACAGTGATTTTCACTGAATTATTCATGTTTTCATGTAGTTTCCTATATTCTGCCTTCTGGCCCAAGTATAAGCTTTGCCCACTTTATCAAACAACTTCCTACACACTGTTATGAACTGAGGCAGCTAGGGAACATTGTCTCTCAACTGTGTTATAGAGTGTAGTACTACATTTCAGTGAAGTGTAAGGCTTTCCAGAGCTGCCGAACGTGTTTCTTTCTCTATTTCAATGGTATTCTGCCTTGTATAACACACATTTACCACTCTAGTCTCCTTTAAGTAAAGAATATAGGATTCATACAGTGTTTCATGTGATCTTAACTGGAATTAAGGATTTCCCTTATCTTACCTACCTTTTCTACACTAAGAACTGACTTGGAGGTTCTCTTTCAGCTGTTCTAAACAAGTTTTCATCTGTTTACAGTCATTTTTAGTGAATTATTCATATTTTCATGTAGTTTCCTATATTCTGCCTTCTTGCCCAAGTATAAGCTTTGCCCACTTTATCAAACAACTTCCTACACACTGTTATGAACTGAGGCAGCTCGGGAACATTGTCTCTCAACTGTGTTATAGAGTGTAGTACTACATTTCTTTGAAGTGTAAGGCTTTCCAAAGCTGCCGAACGTGTTTCTTTCTCTATTTCAATGGTATTCTGCCTTGTATAACACACATTTACCACTCTAGTCTCCTTTAAGTAAACAATATAGGATTCATACAGTGTTTGATGTTATCTTAACTCGAATTAAGGATTTCCCTTATCTTAGCTACCTTTTCTACATTAAGAACTGACTTGGAGATTGTCTTTCAGCTGTTCAAACAAGTTCTCATCTGTTTACAGTCATTTTCACTGAATTATTCATGTTTTCATGTAGTTTCCTATATTCTGCCTTCTGGTCAAAGTGTAAGCTTTGCCCACTTTATCAAACAACTTCCTACACACTTTTATGAACTGAGGGAGCTAGGGAACATTGTCTCTCAACTGTGTTATAGAGTGTAGTACTACATTTCAGTGAAAAGTAAGCCTTTCCAAAGCTGCCGAACGTGTTTCTTTCTCTATTTCAATGGTATTCTGCCTTGTATAACACACATTTACCACTCTAGTCTCCTTTAAGTAATGAATATAGGATTCATACAGTGTTTGATGTTATCTAAACTAGAATTAAGGATTTCCCTTATTTACCTACCTTTTCTACACTAAGAACTGACTTGGAGGTTCTCTTTCAGCTGTTCTAAACAAGTTTTCATCTGTTTACAGTCATTTTTAGTGAATTATTCATGTTTTCATGTAGTTTCCTTTATTCTGCCTTCTGGCCCAAGTATAAGCTTTGCCCACTTTATCAAACAACTTCTTACACACTGTTATGAACTGAGGGAGCTAGGGAACATTGTCTCTCAACTGTGTTATAGAGTGTAGTACTACATTTCAGTGAAGTGTAAGGCTTTCCAAAGCTGCCGAACGTGTTTCTTTCTCTATTTCAATGGTATTCTGCCTTGTATAACACACATTTACCACTCTAGTCTCCTTTAAGTAAAGAACATTGGATTCATACAGTGTTTCATGTGATCTTAACTGGAATTAAGGATTCCCCTTATCTTACCTACCTTTTCTACACTAAGAACTGACTTGGAGGTTCTCTTTCAGCTGTTCTAAACAAGTTTTCATCTGTTTACAGTCATTTTTAGTGAATTATTCATGTTTTCATGTAGTTTCCTATATTCTGCCTTCTGGCCCAAGTATAAGCTTTGCCCACTTTATCAAACAACTTCCTACACACTGTTATGAACTGAGGCAGCTCGGGAACATTGTCTCTCAACTGTGTTATAGAGTGTAGTACTACATTTCAGTGAAGTGTAAGCCTTTCCAAAGCTGTCGAACGTGTTTCTTTCTCTATTTCAATGGTATTCTGCCTTGTATACACACATTTACCACACTAGTCTCCTTTAAGTAAAGAACATAGGATTCATACAGTGTTTCATGTGATCTTAACTGGAATTAAGGATTCCCCTTATGTTAGCTACCTTTTCTACACTAAGAACTGACTTGGAGATTCTCTTTCAGCTTTTCTAAACAAGTTCTCATCTGTTTACAGTGATTTTCACTGAATTATTCATGTTTTCACGTAGTTTCCTATATTCTGCCTTCTGGCCCAAGTATAAGCTTTGCCCACTTTATCAAACAACTTCCTACACACTGTTATGAACTGAGGCAGCTAGGGAACATTGTCTCTCAACTGTGTTATAGAGTGTAGTACTACATTTCAGTGAAGTGTAAGGCTTTCCAGAGCTGCCGAACGTGTTTCTTTCTCTATTTCAATGGTATTCTGCCTTGTATAACACACATTTACCACTCTAGTCTCCTTTAAGTAAAGAATATAGGATTCATACAGTGTTTCATGTGATCTTAACTCGAATTAAGGATTTCCCTTATCTTAGCTACCTTTTCTACATTAAGAACTGACTTGGAGATTGTCTTTCAGCTGTTCAAACAAGTTCTCATCTGTTTACAGTCATTTTCACTGAATTATTCATGTTTTCATGTTGTTTCCTATATTCTGCCTTCTGGTCAAAGTGTAAGCTTTGCCCACTTTATCAAACAACTTCCTACACACCGTTATGAACTGAGGGAGCTAGGGAAAATTGTCTCTCAACTGTGTTATAGAGTGTAGTACTACATTTCAGTGAAGTGTAAGCCTTTCCAAAGCTGCCGAACGTGTTTCTTTCTCTATTTCAATGGTATTCTGCCTTGTATAACACACATTTACCACTCTAGTCTCCTTTAAGTAATGAATATAGGATTCATACAGTGTTTGATGTTATCTAAACTAGAATTAAGGATTTCCCTTATCTTACCTACCTTTTCTACACTAAGAACTGACTTGGAGGTTCTCTTTCAGCTGTTCTAAACAAGTTTTCATCTGTTTACAGTCATTTTTAGTGAATTATTCATGTTTTCATGTAGTTTCCTATATTCTGCCTTCTGGCCCAAGTATAAGCTTTGCCCACTTTATCAAACAACTTCCTACACACTGTTATGAACTGAGGGAGCTAGGGAACATTGTCTCTCAACTGTGTTATAGAGTGTAGTACTACATTTCAGTGAAGTGTAAGGCTTTCCAAAGCTGCCGAACGTGTTTCTTTCTCTATTTCAATGGTATTCTGCCTTGTATAACACACATTTACCACTCTAGTCTCCTTTAAGTAAAGAACATTGGATTCATACAGTGTTTCATGTGATCTTAACTGGAATTAAGGATTCCCCTTATGTTAGCTACCTTTTCTACACTAAGAACTGACTTGGAGAATCTCTTTCAGCTTTTCTAAACAAGTTCTCATCTGTTTACAGTGATTTTCACTGAATTATTCATGTTTTCATGTAGTTTCCTATATTCTGCCTTCTGGCCCAAGTATAAGCTTTGCCCACTTTATCAAACAACTTCCTACACACTGTTATGAACTGAGGGAGCTAGGGAACATTGTCTCTCAACTGTGTTATAGAGTGTAGTACTACATTTCAGTGAAGTGTAAGCCTTTTTCAAAGCTGTCGAACGTGTTTCTTTCTCTATTTCAATGGTATTCTGCCTTGTATACACACATTTACCACACTAGTCTCCTTTAAGTAAAGAACATAGTATTCATACAGTGTTTCATGTGATCTTAACTGGAATTAAGGATTCCCCTTATGTTAGCTACCTTTTCTACACTAAGAACTGACTTGGAGATTCTCTTTCAGCTTTTCTAAACAAGTTCTCATCTGTTTACAGTGATTTTCACTGAATTATTCATGTTTTCATGTAGTTTCCTATATTCTGCCTTCTGGCCCAAGTATAAGCTTTGCCCACTTTATCAAACAACTTCCCACACACTGTTATGAACTGAGGCAGCTAGGGAACATTGTCTCTCAACTGTGTTATAGAGTGTAGTACTACATTTCAGTGAAGTGTAAGGCTTTCCAGAGCTGCCGAACGTGTTTCTTTCTCTATTTCAATGGTATTCTGCCTTGTATAACACACATTTACCACTCTAGTCTCCTTTAAGTAAAGAATATAGGATTCATACAGTGTTTCATGTGATCTTAACTGGAATTAAGGATTTCCCTTATCTTACCTACCTTTTCTACACTAAGAACTGACTTGGAGGTTCTCTTTCAGCTGTTCTAAACAAGTTTTCATCTGTTTACAGTCATTTTTAGTGAATTATTCATATTTTCATGTAGTTTCCTATATTCTGCCTTCTTGCCCAAGTATAAGCTTTGCCCACTTTATCAAACAACTTCCTACACACTGTTATGAACTGAGGCAGCTCGGGAACATTGTCTCTCAACTGTGTTATAGAGTGTAGTACTACATTTCTTTGAAGTGTAAGGCTTTCCAAAGCTGCCGAACGTGTTTCTTTCTCTATTTCAATGGTATTCTGCCTTGTATAACACACATTTACCACTCTAGTCTCCTTTAAGTAAACAATATAGGATTCATACAGTGTTTGATGTTATCTTAACTCGAATTAAGGATTTCCCTTATCTTAGCTACCTTTTCTACATTAAGAACTGACTTGGAGATTGTCTTTCAGCTGTTCAAACAAGTTCTCATCTGTTTACAGTCATTTTCACTGAATTATTCATGTTTTCATGTAGTTTCCTATATTCTGCCTTCTGGTCAAAGTGTAAGCTTTGCCCACTTTATCAAACAACTTCCTACACACTTTTATGAACTGAGGGAGCTAGGGAACATTGTCTCTCAACTGTGTTATAGAGTGTAGTACTACATTTCAGTGAAGTGTAAGCCTTTCCAAAGCTGCCGAACGTGTTTCTTTCTCTATTTCAATGGTATTCTGCCTTGTATAACACACATTTACCACTCTAGTCTCCTTTAAGTAATGAATATAGGATTCATACAGTGTTTGATGTTATCTAAACTAGAATTAAGGATTTCCCTTATTTACCTACCTTTTCTACACTAAGAACTGACTTGGAGGTTCTCTTTCAGCTGTTCTAAACAAGTTTTCATCTGTTTACAGTCATTTTTAGTGAATTATTCATGTTTTCATGTAGTTTCCTTTATTCTGCCTTCTGGCCCAAGTATAAGCTTTGCCCACTTTATCAAACAACTTCCTACACACTGTTATGAACTGAGGGAGCTAGGGAACATTGTCTCTCAACTGTGTTATAGAGTGTAGTACTACATTTCAGTGAAGTGTAAGGCTTTCCAAAGCTGCCGAACGTGTTTCTTTCTCTATTTCAATGGTATTCTGCCTTGTATAACACACATTTACCACTCTAGTCTCCTTTAAGTAAAGAACATTGGATTCATACAGTGTTTCATGTGATCTTAACTGGAATTAAGGATTCCCCTTATCTTACCTACCTTTTCTACACTAAGAACTGACTTGGAGGTTCTCTTTCAGCTGTTCTAAACAAGTTTTCATCTGTTTACAGTCATTTTTAGTGAATTATTCATGTTTTCATGTAGTTTCCTATATTCTGCCTTCTGGCCCAAGTATAAGCTTTGCCCACTTTATCAAACAACTTCCTACACACTGTTATGAACTGAGGCAGCTCGGGAACATTGTCTCTCAACTGTGTTATAGAGTGTAGTACTACATTTCAGTGAAGTGTAAGCCTTTCCAAAGCTGTCGAACGTGTTTCTTTCTCTATTTCAATGGTATTCTGCCTTGTATACACACATTTACCACACTAGTCTCCTTTAAGTAAAGAACATAGGATTCATACAGTGTTTCATGTGATCTTAACTGGAATTAAGGATTCCCCTTATGTTAGCTACCTTTTCTACACTAAGAACTGACTTGGAGATTCTCTTTCAGCTTTTCTAAACAAGTTCTCATCTGTTTACAGTGATTTTCACTGAATTATTCATGTTTTCACCTAGTTTCCTATATTCTGCCTTCTGGCCCAAGTATAAGCTTTGCCCACTTTATCAAACAACTTCCTACACACTGTTATGAACTGAGGCAGCTAGGGAACATTGTCTCTCAACTGTGTTATAGAGTGTAGTACTACATTTCAGTGAAGTGTAAGGCTTTCCAGAGCTGCCGAACGTGTTTCTTTCTGTATTTCAATGGTATTCTGCCTTGTATAACACACATTTACCACTCTAGTCTCCTTTAAGTAAAGAATATAGGATTCATACAGTGTTTCATGTGATCTTAACTCGAATTAAGGATTTCCCTTATCTTAGCTACCTTTTCTACATTAAGAACTGACTTGGAGATTGTCTTTCAGCTGTTCAAACAAGTTCTCATCTGTTTACAGTCATTTTCACTGAATTATTCATGTTTTCATGTAGTTTCCTATATTCTGCCTTCTGGTCAAAGTGTAAGCTTTGCCCACTTTATCAAACAACTTCCTACACACCGTTATGAACTGAGGGAGCTAGGGAAAATTGTCTCTCAACTGTGTTATAGAGTGTAGTACTACATTTCAGTGAAGTGTAAGCCTTTCCAAAGCTGCCGAACGTGTTTCTTTCTCTATTTCAATGGTATTCTGCCTTGTATAACACACATTTACCACTCTAGTCTCCTTTAAGTAATGAATATAGGATTCATACAGTGTTTGATGTTATCTAAACTAGAATTAAGGATTTCCCTTATCTTACCTACCTTTTCTACACTAAGAACTGACTTGGAGGTTCTCTTTCAGCTGTTCTAAACAAGTTTTCATCTGTTTACAGTCATTTTTAGTGAATTATTCATGTTTTCATGTAGTTTCCTATATTCTGCCTTCTGGCCCAAGTATAAGCTTTGCCCACTTTATCAAACAACTTCCTACACACTGTTATGAACTGAGGGAGCTAGGGAACATTGTCTCTCAACTGTGTTATAGAGTGTAGTACTACATTTCAGTGAAGTGTAAGGCTTTCCAAAGCTGCCGAACGTGTTTCTTTCTCTATTTCAATGGTATTCTGCCTTGTATAACACACATTTACCACTCTAGTCTCCTTTAAGTAAAGAACATTGGATTCATACAGTGTTTCATGTGATCTTAACTGGAATTAAGGATTCCCCTTATGTTAGCTACCTTTTCTACACTAAGAACTGACTTGGAGAATCTCTTTCAGCTTTTCTAAACAAGTTCTCATCTGTTTACAGTGATTTTCACTGAATTATTCATGTTTTCATGTAGTTTCCTATATTCTGCCTTCTGGCCCAAGTATAAGCTTTGCCCACTTTATCAAACAACTTCCTACACACTGTTATGAACTGAGGGAGCTAGGGAACATTGTCTCTCAACTGTGTTATAGAGTGTAGTACTACATTTCAGTGAAGTGTAAGCCTTTTTCAAAGCTGTCGAACGTGTTTCTTTCTCTATTTCAATGGTATTCTGCCTTGTATACACACATTTACCACACTAGTCTCCTTTAAGTAAAGAACATAGTATTCATACAGTGTTTCATGTGATCTTAACTGGAATTAAGGATTCCCCTTATGTTAGCTACCTTTTCTACACTAAGAACTGACTTGGAGATTCTCTTTCAGCTTTTCTAAACAAGTTCTCATCTGTTTACAGTGATTTTCACTGAATTATTCATGTTTTCATGTAGTTTCCTATATTCTGCCTTCTGGCCCAAGTATAAGCTTTGCCCACTTTATCAAACAACTTCCTACACACTGTTATGAACTGAGGCAGCTAGGGAACATTGTCTCTCAACTGTGTTATAGAGTGTAGTACTACATTTCAGTGAAGTGTAAGGCTTTCCAGAGCTGCCGAACGTGTTTCTTTCTCTATTTCAATGGTATTCTGCCTTGTATAACACACATTTACCACTCTAGTCTCCTTTAAGTAAAGAATATAGGATTCATACAGTGTTTCATGTGATCTTAACTGGAATTAAGGATTTCCCTTATCTTACCTACCTTTTCTACACTAAGAACTGACTTGGAGGTTCTCTTTCAGCTGTTCTAAACAAGTTTTCATCTGTTTACAGTCATTTTTAGTGAATTATTCATATTTTCATGTAGTTTCCTATATTCTGCCTTTTTGCCCAAGTATAAGCTTTGCCCACTTTATCAAACAACTTCCTACACACTGTTATGAACTGAGGCAGCTCGGGAACATTGTCTCTCAACTGTGTTATAGAGTGTAGTACTACATTTCTTTGAAGTGTAAGGCTTTCCAAAGCTGCCGAACGTGTTTCTTTCTCTATTTCAATGGTATTCTGCCTTGTATAACACACATTTACCACTCTAGTCTCCTTTAAGTAAACAATATAGGATTCATACAGTGTTTGATGTTATCTTAACTCGAATTAAGGATTTCCCTTATCTTAGCTACCTTTTCTACATTAAGAACTGACTTGGAGATTGTCTTTCAGCTGTTCAAACAAGTTCTCATCTGTTTACAGTCATTTTCACTGAATTATTCATGTTTTCATGTAGTTTCCTATATTCTGCCTTCTGGTCAAAGTGTAAGCTTTGCCCACTTTATCAAACAACTTCCTACACACTTTTATGAACTGAGGGAGCTAGGGAACATTGTCTCTCAACTGTGTTATAGAGTGTAGTACTACATTTCAGTGAAGTGTAAGCCTTTCCAAAGCTGCCGAACGTGTTTCTTTCTCTATTTCAATGGTATTCTGCCTTGTATAACACACATTTACCACTCTAGTCTCCTTTAAGTAATGAATATAGGATTCATACAGTGTTTGATGTTATCTAAACTAGAATTAAGGATTTCCCTTATTTACCTACCTTTTCTACACTAAGAACTGACTTGGAGGTTCTCTTTCAGCTGTTCTAAACAAGTTTTCATCTGTTTACAGTCATTTTTAGTGAATTATTCATGTTTTCATGTAGTTTCCTTTATTCTGCCTTCTGGCCCAAGTATAAGCTTTGCCCACTTTATCAAACAACTTCCTACACACTGTTATGAACTGAGGGAGCTAGGGAACATTGTCTCTCAACTGTGTTATAGAGTGTAGTACTACATTTCAGTGAAGTGTAAGGCTTTCCAAAGCTGCCGAACGTGTTTCTTTCTCTATTTCAATGGTATTCTGCCTTGTATAACACACATTTACCACTCTAGTCTCCTTTAAGTAAAGAACATTGGATTCATACAGTGTTTCATGTGATCTTAACTGGAATTAAGGATTCCCCTTATCTTACCTACCTTTTCTACACTAAGAACTGACTTGGAGATTCTCTTTCAGCTTTTCTAAACAAGTTCTCATCTGTTTACAGTGATTTTCACTGAATTATTCATGTTTTCATGTAGTTTCCTATATTCTGCCTTCTGGCCCAAGTATAAGCTTTGCCCACTTTATCAAACAACTTCCTACACACTGTTATGAACTGAGGCAGCTAGGGAACATTGTCTCTCAACTGTGTTATAGAGTGTAGTACTACATTTCAGTGAAGTGTAAGGCTTTCCAGAGCTGCCGAACGTGTTTCTTTCTCTATTTCAATGGTATTCTGCCTTGTATAACACACATTTACCACTCTAGTCTCCTTTAAGTAAAGAATATAGGATTCATACAGTGTTTCATGTGATCTTAACTGGAATTAAGGATTTCCCTTATCTTACCTACCTTTTCTACACTAAGAACTGACTTGGAGGTTCTCTTTCAGCTGTTCTAAACAAGTTTTCATCTGTTTACAGTCATTTTTAGTGAATTATTCATATTTTCATGTAGTTTCCTATATTCTGCCTTCTTGCCCAAGTATAAGCTTTGCCCACTTTATCAAACAACTTCCTACACACTGTTATGAACTGAGGCAGCTCGGGAACATTGTCTCTCAACTGTGTTATAGAGTGTAGTACTACATTTCTTTGAAGTGTAAGGCTTTCCAAAGCTGCCGAACGTGTTTCTTTCTCTATTTCAATGGTATTCTGCCTTGTATAACACACATTTACCACTCTAGTCTCCTTTAAGTAAACAATATAGGATTCATACAGTGTTTGATGTTATCTTAACTCGAATTAAGGATTTCCCTTATCTTAGCTACCTTTTCTACATTAAGAACTGACTTGGAGATTGTCTTTCAGCTGTTCAAACAAGTTCTCATCTGTTTACAGTCATTTTCACTGAATTATTCATGTTTTCATGTAGTTTCCTATATTCTGCCTTCTGGTCAAAGTGTAAGCTTTGCCCACTTTATCAAACAACTTCCTACACACTTTTATGAACTGAGGGAGCTAGGGAACATTGTCTCTCAACTGTGTTATAGAGTGTAGTACTACATTTCAGTGAAGTGTAAGCCTTTCCAAAGCTGCCGAACGTGTTTCTTTCTCTATTTCAATGGTATTCTGCCTTGTATAACACACATTTACCACTCTAGTCTCCTTTAAGTAATGAATATAGGATTCATACAGTGTTTGATGTTATCTAAACTAGAATTAAGGATTTCCCTTATTTACCTACCTTTTCTACACTAAGAACTGACTTGGAGGTTCTCTTTCAGCTGTTCTAAACAAGTTTTCATCTGTTTACAGTCATTTTTAGTGAATTATTCATGTTTTCATGTAGTTTCCTTTATTCTGCCTTCTGGCCCAAGTATAAGCTTTGCCCACTTTATCAAACAACTTCCTACACACTGTTATGAACTGAGGGAGCTAGGGAACATTGTCTCTCAACTGTGTTATAGAGTGTAGTACTACATTTCAGTGAAGTGTAAGGCTTTCCAAAGCTGCCGAACGTGTTTCTTTCTCTATTTCAATGGTATTCTGCCTTGTATAACACACATTTACCACTCTAGTCTCCTTTAAGTAAAGAACATTGGATTCATACAGTGTTTCATGTGATCTTAACTGGAATTAAGGATTCCCCTTATCTTACCTACCTTTTCTACACTAAGAACTGACTTGGAGGTTCTCTTTCAGCTGTTCTAAACAAGTTTTCATCTGTTTACAGTCATTTTTAGTGAATTATTCATGTTTTCATGTAGTTTCCTATATTCTGCCTTCTGGCCCAAGTATAAGCTTTGCCCACTTTATCAAACAACTTCCTACACACTGTTATGAACTGAGGCAGCTCGGGAACATTGTCTCTCAACTGTGTTATAGAGTGTAGTACTACATTTCAGTGAAGTGTAAGCCTTTCCAAAGCTGTCGAACGTGTTTCTTTCTCTATTTCAATGGTATTCTGCCTTGTATACACACATTTACCACACTAGTCTCCTTTAAGTAAAGAACATAGGATTCATACAGTGTTTCATGTGATCTTAACTGGAATTAAGGATTCCCCTTATGTTAGCTACCTTTTCTACACTAAGAACTGACTTGGAGATTCTCTTTCAGCTTTTCTAAACAAGTTCTCATCTGTTTACAGTGATTTTCACTGAATTATTCATGTTTTCATGTAGTTTCCTATATTCTGCCTTCTGGCCCAAGTATAAGCTTTGCCCACTTTATCAAACAACTTCCTACACACTGTTATGAACTGAGGCAGCTAGGGAACATTGTCTCTCAACTGTGTTATAGAGTGTAGTACTACATTTCAGTGAAGTGTAAGGCTTTCCAGAGCTGCCGAACGTGTTTCTTTCTCTATTTCAATGGTATTCTGCCTTGTATAACACACATTTACCACTCTAGTCTCCTTTAAGTAAAGAATATAGGATTCATACAGTGTTTCATGTGATCTTAACTCGAATTAAGGATTTCCCTTATCTTAGCTACCTTTTCTACATTAAGAACTGACTTGGAGATTGTCTTTCAGCTGTTCAAACAAGTTCTCATCTGTTTACAGTCATTTTCACTGAATTATTCATGTTTTCATGTAGTTTCCTATATTCTGCCTTCTGGTCAAAGTGTAAGCTTTGCCCACTTTATCAAACAACTTCCTACACACCGTTATGAACTGAGGGAGCTAGGGAAAATTGTCTCTCAACTGTGTTATAGAGTGTAGTACTACATTTCAGTGAAGTGTAAGCCTTTCCAAAGCTGCCGAACGTGTTTCTTTCTCTATTTCAATGGTATTCTGCCTTGTATAACACACATTTACCACTCTAGTCTCCTTTAAGTAATGAATATAGGATTCATACAGTGTTTGATGTTATCTAAACTAGAATTAAGGATTTCCCTTATCTTACCTACCTTTTCTACACTAAGAACTGACTTGGAGGTTCTCTTTCAGCTGTTCTAAACAAGTTTTCATCTGTTTACAGTCATTTTTAGTGAATTATTCATGTTTTCATGTAGTTTCCTATATTCTGCCTTCTGGCCCAAGTATAAGCTTTGCCCACTTTATCAAACAACTTCCTACACACTGTTATGAACTGAGGGAGCTAGGGAACATTGTCTCTCAACTGTGTTATAGAGTGTAGTACTGCATTTCAGTGAAGTGTAAGGCTTTCCAAAGCTGCCGAACGTGTTTCTTTCTCTATTTCAATGGTATTCTGCCTTGTATAACACACATTTACCACTCTAGTCTCCTTTAAGTAAAGAACATTGGATTCATACAGTGTTTCATGTGATCTTAACTGGAATTAAGGATTCCCCTTATGTTAGCTACCTTTTCTACACTAAGAACTGACTTGGAGAATCTCTTTCAGCTTTTCTAAACAAGTTCTCATCTGTTTACAGTGATTTTCACTGAATTATTCATGTTTTCATGTAGTTTCCTATATTCTGCCTTCTGGCCCAAGTATAAGCTTTGCCCACTTTATCAAACAACTTCCTACACACTGTTATGAACTGAGGGAGCTAGGGAACATTGTCTCTCAACTGTGTTATAGAGTGTAGTACTACATTTCAGTGAAGTGTAAGCCTTTTTCAAAGCTGTCGAACGTGTTTCTTTCTCTATTTCAATGGTATTCTGCCTTGTATACACACATTTACCACACTAGTCTCCTTTAAGTAAAGAACATAGTATTCATACAGTGTTTCATGTGATCTTAACTGGAATTAAGGATTCCCCTTATGTTAGCTACCTTTTCTACACTAAGAACTGACTTGGAGATTCTCTTTCAGCTTTTCTAAACAAGTTCTCATCTGTTTACAGTGATTTTCACTGAATTATTCATGTTTTCATGTAGTTTCCTATATTCTGCCTTCTGGCCCAAGTATAAGCTTTGCCCACTTTATCAAACAACTTCCTACACACTGTTATGAACTGAGGCAGCTAGGGAACATTGTCTCTCAACTGTGTTATAGAGTGTAGTACTACATTTCAGTGAAGTGTAAGGCTTTCCAGAGCTGCCGAACGTGTTTCTTTCTCTATTTCAATGGTATTCTGCCTTGTATAACACACATTTACCACTCTAGTCTCCTTTAAGTAAAGAATATAGGATTCATACAGTGTTTCATGTGATCTTAACTGGAATTAAGGATTTCCCTTATCTTACCTACCTTTTCTACACTAAGAACTGACTTGGAGGTTCTCTTTCAGCTGTTCTAAACAAGTTTTCATCTGTTTACAGTCATTTTTAGTGAATTATTCATATTTTCATGTAGTTTCCTATATTCTGCCTTCTTGCCCAAGTATAAGCTTTGCCCACTTTATCAAACAACTTCCTACACACTGTTATGAACTGAGGCAGCTCGGGAACATTGTCTCTCAACTGTGTTATAGAGTGTAGTACTACATTTCTTTGAAGTGTAAGGCTTTCCAAAGCTGCCGAACGTGTTTCTTTCTCTATTTCAATGGTATTCTGCCTTGTATAACACACATTTACCACTCTAGTCTCCTTTAAGTAAACAATATAGGATTCATACAGTGTTTGATGTTATCTTAACTCGAATTAAGGATTTCCCTTATCTTAGCTACCTTTTCTACATTAAGAACTGACTTGGAGATTGTCTTTCAGCTGTTCAAACAAGTTCTCATCTGTTTACAGTCATTTTCACTGAATTATTCATGTTTTCATGTAGTTTCCTATATTCTGCCTTCTGGTCAAAGTGTAAGCTTTGCCCACTTTATCAAACAACTTCCTACACACTTTTATGAACTGAGGGAGCTAGGGAACATTGTCTCTCAACTGTGTTATAGAGTGTAGTACTACATTTCAGTTAAGTGTAAGCCTTTCCAAAGCTGCCGAACGTGTTTCTTTCTCTATTTCAATGGTATTCTGCCTTGTATAACACACATTTACCACTCTAGTCTCCTTTAAGTAATGAATATAGGATTCATACAGTGTTTGATGTTATCTAAACTAGAATTAAGGATTTCCCTTATTTACCTACCTTTTCTACACTAAGAACTGACTTGGAGGTTCTCTTTCAGCTGTTCTAAACAAGTTTTCATCTGTTTACAGTCATTTTTAGTGAATTATTCATGTTTTCATGTAGTTTCCTTTATTCTGCCTTCTGGCCCAAGTATAAGCTTTGCCCACTTTATCAAACAACTTCCTACACACTGTTATGAACTGAGGGAGCTAGGGAACATTGTCTCTCAACTGTGTTATAGAGTGTAGTACTACATTTCAGTGAAGTGTAAGGCTTTCCAAAGCTGCCGAACGTGTTTCTTTCTCTATTTCAATGGTATTCTGCCTTGTATAACACACATTTACCACTCTAGTCTCCTTTAAGTAAAGAACATTGGATTCATACAGTGTTTCATGTGATCTTAACTGGAATTAAGGATTCCCCTTATCTTACCTACCTTTTCTACACTAAGAACTGACTTGGAGGTTCTCTTTCAGCTGTTCTAAACAAGTTTTCATCTGTTTACAGTCATTTTTAGTGAATTATTCATGTTTTCATGTAGTTTCCTATATTCTGCCTTCTGGCCCAAGTATAAGCTTTGCCCACTTTATCAAACAACTTCCTACACACTGTTATGAACTGAGGGAGTTAGGGAACATTGTCTCTCAACTGTGTTATAGAGTGTAGTACTACATTTCAGTGAAGTGTAAGGCTTTCCAAAGCTGCCGAACGTGTTTCTTTCTCTATTTCAATGGTATTCTGCCTTGTATAACACACATTTACCACTCTAGTCTCCTTTAAGTAAAGAACATTGGATTCATACAGTGTTTCATGTGATCTTAACTGGAATTAAGGATTCCCCTTATGTTAGCTACCTTTTCTACACTAAGAACTGACTTGGAGAATCTCTTTCAGCTTTTCTAAACAAGTTCTCATCTGTTTACAGTGATTTTCACTGAATTATTCATGTTTTCATGTAGTTTCCTATATTCTGCCTTCTGGCCCAAGTATAAGCTTTGCCCACTTTATCAAACAACTTCCTACACACTGTTATGAACTGAGGGAGCTAGGGAACATTGTCTCTCAACTGTGTTATAGAGTGTAGTACTACATTTCAGTGAAGTGTAAGCCTTTTTCAAAGCTGTCGAACGTGTTTCTTTCTCTATTTCAATGGTATTCTGCCTTGTATACACACATTTACCACACTAGTCTCCTTTAAGTAAAGAACATAGTATTCATACAGTGTTTCATGTGATCTTAACTGGAATTAAGGATTCCCCTTATGTTAGCTACCTTTTCTACACTAAGAACTGACTTGGAGATTCTCTTTCAGCTTTTCTAAACAAGTTCTCATCTGTTTACAGTGATTTTCACTGAATTATTCATGTTTTCATGTAGTTTCCTATATTCTGCCTTCTGGCCCAAGTATAAGCTTTGCCCACTTTATCAAACAACTTCCTACACACTGTTATGAACTGAGGCAGCTAGGGAACATTGTCTCTCAACTGTGTTATAGAGTGTAGTACTACATTTCAGTGAAGTGTAAGGCTTTCCAGAGCTGCCGAACGTGTTTCTTTCTCTATTTCAATGGTATTCTGCCTTGTATAACACACATTTACCACTCTAGTCTCCTTTAAGTAAAGAATATAGGATTCATACAGTGTTTCATGTGATCTTAACTGGAATTAAGGATTTCCCTTATCTTACCTACCTTTTCTACACTAAGAACTGACTTGGAGGTTCTCTTTCAGCTGTTCTAAACAAGTTTTCATCTGTTTACAGTCATTTTTAGTGAATTATTCATATTTTCATGTAGTTTCCTATATTCTGCCTTCTTGCCCAAGTATAAGCTTTGCCCACTTTATCAAACAACTTCCTACACACTGTTATGAACTGAGGCAGCTCGGGAACATTGTCTCTCAACTGTGTTATAGAGTGTAGTACTACATTTCTTTGAAGTGTAAGGCTTTCCAAAGCTGCCGAACGTGTTTCTTTCTCTATTTCAATGGTATTCTGCCTTGTATAACACACATTTACCACTCTAGTCTCCTTTAAGTAAACAATATAGGATTCATACAGTGTTTGATGTTATCTTAACTCGAATTAAGGATTTCCCTTATCTTAGCTACCTTTTCTACATTAAGAACTGACTTGGAGATTGTCTTTCAGCTGTTCAAACAAGTTCTCATCTGTTTACAGTCATTTTCACTGAATTATTCATGTTTTCATGTAGTTTCCTATATTCTGCCTTCTGGTCAAAGTGTAAGCTTTGCCCACTTTATCAAACAACTTCCTACACACTTTTATGAACTGAGGGAGCTAGGGAACATTGTCTCTCAACTGTGTTATAGAGTGTAGTACTACATTTCAGTTAAGTGTAAGCCTTTCCAAAGCTGCCGAACGTGTTTCTTTCTCTATTTCAATGGTATTCTGCCTTGTATAACACACATTTACCACTCTAGTCTCCTTTAAGTAATGAATATAGGATTCATACAGTGTTTGATGTTATCTAAACTAGAATTAAGGATTTCCCTTATTTACCTACCTTTTCTACACTAAGAACTGACTTGGAGGTTCTCTTTCAGCTGTTCTAAACAAGTTTTCATCTGTTTACAGTCATTTTTAGTGAATTATTCATGTTTTCATGTAGTTTCCTTTATTCTGCCTTCTGGCCCAAGTATAAGCTTTGCCCACTTTATCAAACAACTTCCTACACACTGTTATGAACTGAGGGAGCTAGGGAACATTGTCTCTCAACTGTGTTATAGAGTGTAGTACTACATTTCAGTGAAGTGTAAGGCTTTCCAAAGCTGCCGAACGTGTTTCTTTCTCTATTTCAATGGTATTCTGCCTTGTATAACACACATTTACCACTCTAGTCTCCTTTAAGTAAAGAACATTGGATTCATACAGTGTTTCATGTGATCTTAACTGGAATTAAGGATTCCCCTTATCTTACCTACCTTTTCTACACTAAGAACTGACTTGGAGGTTCTCTTTCAGCTGTTCTAAACAAGTTTTCATCTGTTTACAGTCATTTTTAGTGAATTATTCATGTTTTCATGTAGTTTCCTATATTCTGCCTTCTGGCCCAAGTATAAGCTTTGCCCACTTTATCAAACAACTTCCTACACACTGTTATGAACTGAGGGAGTTAGGGAACATTGTCTCTCAACTGTGTTATAGAGTGTAGTACTACATTTCAGTGAAGTGTAAGGCTTTCCAAAGCTGCCGAACGTGTTTCTTTCTCTATTTCAATGGTATTCTGCCTTGTATAACACACATTTACCACTCTAGTCTCCTTTAAGTAAAGAACATTGGATTCATACAGTGTTTCATGTGATCTTAACTGGAATTAAGGATTCCCCTTATGTTAGCTACCTTTTCTACACTAAGAACTGACTTGGAGAATCTCTTTCAGCTTTTCTAAACAAGTTCTCATCTGTTTACAGTGATTTTCACTGAATTATTCATGTTTTCATGTAGTTTCCTATATTCTGCCTTCTGGCCCAAGTATAAGCTTTGCCCACTTTATCAAACAACTTCCTACACACTGTTATGAACTGAGGGAGCTAGGGAACATTGTCTCTCAACTGTGTTATAGAGTGTAGTACTACATTTCAGTGAAGTGTAAGCCTTTTTCAAAGCTGTCGAACGTGTTTCTTTCTCTATTTCAATGGTATTCTGCCTTGTATACACACATTTACCACACTAGTCTCCTTTAAGTAAAGAACATAGTATTCATACAGTGTTTCATGTGATCTTAACTGGAATTAAGGATTCCCCTTATGTTAGCTACCTTTTCTACACTAAGAACTGACTTGGAGATTCTCTTTCAGCTTTTCTAAACAAGTTCTCATCTGTTTACAGTGATTTTCACTGAATTATTCATGTTTTCATGTAGTTTCCTATATTCTGCCTTCTGGCCCAAGTATAAGCTTTGCCCACTTTATCAAACAACTTCCTACACACTGTTATGAACTGAGGCAGCTAGGGAACATTGTCTCTCAACTGTGTTATAGAGTGTAGTACTACATTTCAGTGAAGTGTAAGGCTTTCCAGAGCTGCCGAACGTGTTTCTTTCTCTATTTCAATGGTATTCTGCCTTGTATAACACACATTTACCACTCTAGTCTCCTTTAAGTAAAGAATATAGGATTCATACAGTGTTTCATGTGATCTTAACTGGAATTAAGGATTTCCCTTATCTTACCTACCTTTTCTACACTAAGAACTGACTTGGAGGTTCTCTTTCAGCTGTTCTAAACAAGTTTTCATCTGTTTACAGTCATTTTTAGTGAATTATTCATATTTTCATGTAGTTTCCTATATTCTGCCTTCTTGCCCAAGTATAAGCTTTGCCCACTTTATCAAACAACTTCCTACACACTGTTATGAACTGAGGCAGCTCGGGAACATTGTCTCTCAACTGTGTTATAGAGTGTAGTACTACATTTCTTTGAAGTGTAAGGCTTTCCAAAGCTGCCGAACGTGTTTCTTTCTCTATTTCAATGGTATTCTGCCTTGTATAACACACATTTACCACTCTAGTCTCCTTTAAGTAAACAATATAGGATTCATACAGTGTTTGATGTTATCTTAACTCGAATTAAGGATTTCCCTTATCTTAGCTACCTTTTCTACATTAAGAACTGACTTGGAGATTGTCTTTCAGCTGTTCAAACAAGTTCTCATCTGTTTACAGTCATTTTCACTGAATTATTCATGTTTTCATGTAGTTTCCTATATTCTGCCTTCTGGTCAAAGTGTAAGCTTTGCCCACTTTATCAAACAACTTCCTACACACTTTTATGAACTGAGGGAGCTAGGGAACATTGTCTCTCAACTGTGTTATAGAGTGTAGTACTACATTTCAGTGAAGTGTAAGCCTTTCCAAAGCTGCCGAACGTGTTTCTTTCTCTATTTCAATGGTATTCTGCCTTGTATAACACACATTTACCACTCTAGTCTCCTTTAAGTAATGAATATAGGATTCATACAGTGTTTGATGTTATCTAAACTAGAATTAAGTATTTCCCTTATTTACCTACCTTTTCTACACTAAGAACTGACTTGGAGGTTCTCTTTCAGCTGTTCTAAACAAGTTTTCATCTGTTTACAGTCATTTTTAGTGAATTATTCATGTTTTCATGTAGTTTCCTTTATTCTGCCTTCTGGCCCAAGTATAAGCTTTGCCCACTTTATCAAACAACTTCCTACACACTGTTATGAACTGAGAGAGCTAGGGAACATTGTCTCTCAACTGTGTTATAGAGTGTAGTACTACATTTCAGTGAAGTGTAAGGCTTTCCAAAGCTGCCGAACGTGTTTCTTTCTCTATTTCAATGGTATTCTGCCTTGTATAACACACATTTACCACTCTAGTCTCCTTTAAGTAAAGAACATTGGATTCATACAGTGTTTCATGTGATCTTAACTGGAATTAAGGATTCCCCTTATCTTACCTACCTTTTCTACACTAAGAACTGACTTGGAGGTTCTCTTTCAGCTGTTCTAAACAAGTTTTCATCTGTTTACAGTCATTTTTAGTGAATTATTCATGTTTTCATGTAGTTTCCTATATTCTGCCTTCTGGCCCAAGTATAAGCTTTGCCCACTTTATCAAACAACTTCCTACACACTGTTATGAACTGAGGCAGCTCGGGAACATTGTCTCTCAACTGTGTTATAGAGTGTAGTACTACATTTCAGTGAAGTGTAAGCCTTTCCAAAGCTGTCGAACGTGTTTCTTTCTCTATTTCAATGGTATTCTGCCTTGTATACACACATTTACCACACTAGTCTCCTTTAAGTAAAGAACATAGGATTCATACAGTGTTTCATGTGATCTTAACTGGAATTAAGGATTCCCCTTATGTTAGCTACCTTTTCTACACTAAGAACTGACTTGGAGATTCTCTTTCAGCTTTTCTAAACAAGTTCTCATCTGTTTACAGTGATTTTCACTGAATTATTCATGTTTTCATGTAGTTTCCTATATTCTGCCTTCTGGCCCAAGTATAAGCTTTGCCCACTTTATCAAACAACTTCCTACACACTGTTATGAACTGAGGCAGCTAGGGAACATTGTCTCTCAACTGTGTTATAGAGTGTAGTACTACATTTCAGTGAAGTGTAAGGCTTTCCAGAGCTGCCGAACGTGTTTCTTTCTCTATTTCAATGGTATTCTGCCTTGTATAACACACATTTACCAATCTAGTCTCCTTTAAGTAAAGAATATAGGATTCATACAGTGTTTCATGTGATCTTAACTCGAATTAAGGATTTCCCTTATCTTAGCTACCTTTTCTACATTAAGAACTGACTTGGAGATTGTCTTTCAGCTGTTCAAACAAGTTCTCATCTGTTTACAGTCATTTTCACTGAATTATTCATGTTTTCATGTAGTTTCCTATATTCTGCCTTCTGGTCAAAGTGTAAGCTTTGCCCACTTTATCAAACAACTTCCTACACACCGTTATGAACTGAGGGAGCTAGGGAAAATTGTCTCTCAACTGTGTTATAGAGTGTAGTACTACATTTCAGTGAAGTGTAAGCCTTTCCAAAGCTGCCGAACGTGTTTCTTTCTCTATTTCAATGGTATTCTGCCTTGTATAACACACATTTACCACTCTAGTCTCCTTTAAGTAATGAATATAGGATTCATACAGTGTTTGATGTTATCTAAACTAGAATTAAGGATTTCCCTTATCTTACCTACCTTTTCTACACTAAGAACTGACTTGGAGGTTCTCTTTCAGCTGTTCTAAACAAGTTTTCATCTGTTTACAGTCATTTTTAGTGAATTATTCATGTTTTCATGTAGTTTCCTATATTCTGCCTTCTGGCCCAAGTATAAGCTTTGCCCACTTTATCAAACAACTTCCTACACACTGTTATGAACTGAGGGAGCTAGGGAACATTGTCTCTCAACTGTGTTATAGAGTGTAGTACTGCATTTCAGTGAAGTGTAAGGCTTTCCAAAGCTGCCGAACGTGTTTCTTTCTCTATTTCAATGGTATTCTGCCTTGTATAACACACATTTACCACTCTAGTCTCCTTTAAGTAAAGAACATTGGATTCATACAGTGTTTCATGTGATCTTAACTGGAATTAAGGATTCCCCTTATGTTAGCTACCTTTTCTACACTAAGAACTGACTTGGAGAATCTCTTTCAGCTTTTCTAAACAAGTTCTCATCTGTTTACAGTGATTTTCACTGAATTATTCATGTTTTCATGTAGTTTCCTATATTCTGCCTTCTGGCCCAAGTATAAGCTTTGCCCACTTTATCAAACAACTTCCTACACACTGTTATGAACTGAGGGAGCTAGGGAACATTGTCTCTCAACTGTGTTATAGAGTGTAGTACTACATTTCAGTGAAGTGTAAGCCTTTTTCAAAGCTGTCGAACGTGTTTCTTTCTCTATTTCAATGGTATTCTGCCTTGTATACACACATTTACCACACTAGTCTCCTTTAAGTAAAGAACATAGTATTCATACAGTGTTTCATGTGATCTTAACTGGAATTAAGGATTCCCCTTATGTTAGCTACCTTTTCTACACTAAGAACTGACTTGGAGATTCTCTTTCAGCTTTTCTAAACAAGTTCTCATCTGTTTACAGTGATTTTCACTGAATTATTCATGTTTTCATGTAGTTTCCTATATTCTGCCTTCTGGCCCAAGTATAAGCTTTGCCCACTTTATCAAACAACTTCCTACACACTGTTATGAACTGAGGCAGCTAGGGAACATTGTCTCTCAACTGTGTTATAGAGTGTAGTACTACATTTCAGTGAAGTGTAAGGCTTTCCAGAGCTGCCGAACGTGTTTCTTTCTCTATTTCAATGGTATTCTGCCTTGTATAACACACATTTACCACTCTAGTCTCCTTTAAGTAAAGAATATAGGATTCATACAGTGTTTCATGTGATCTTAACTGGAATTAAGGATTTCCCTTATCTTACCTACCTTTTCTACACTAAGAACTGACTTGGAGATTGTCTTTCAGCTGTTCAAACAAGTTCTCATCTGTTTACAGTCATTTTCACTGAATTATTCATGTTTTCATGTAGTTTCCTATATTCTGCCTTCTGGTCAAAGTGTAAGCTTTGCCCACTTTATCAAACAACTTCCTACACACTTTTATGAACTGAGGGAGCTAGGGAACATTGTCTCTCAACTGTGTTATAGAGTGTAGTACTACATTTCAGTGAAGTGTAAGCCTTTCCAAAGCTGCCGAACGTGTTTCTTTCTCTATTTCAATGGTATTCTGCCTTGTATAACACACATTTACCACTCTAGTCTCCTTTAAGTAATGAATATAGGATTCATACAGTGTTTGATGTTATCTAAACTAGAATTAAGTATTTCCCTTATTTACCTACCTTTTCTACACTAAGAACTGACTTGGAGGTTCTCTTTCAGCTGTTCTAAACAAGTTTTCATCTGTTTACAGTCATTTTTAGTGAATTATTCATGTTTTCATGTAGTTTCCTTTATTCTGCCTTCTGGCCCAAGTATAAGCTTTGCCCACTTTATCAAACAACTTCCTACACACTGTTATGAACTGAGGGAGCTAGGGAACATTGTCTCTCAACTGTGTTATAGAGTGTAGTACTACATTTCAGTGAAGTGTAAGGCTTTCCAAAGCTGCCGAACGTGTTTCTTTCTCTATTTCAATGGTATTCTGCCTTGTATAACACACATTTACCACTCTAGTCTCCTTTAAGTAAAGAACATTGGATTCATACAGTGTTTCATGTGATCTTAACTGGAATTAAGGATTCCCCTTATCTTACCTACCTTTTCTACACTAAGAACTGACTTGGAGGTTCTCTTTCAGCTGTTCTAAACAAGTTTTCATCTGTTTACAGTCATTTTTAGTGAATTATTCATGTTTTCATGTAGTTTCCTATATTCTGCCTTCTGGCCCAAGTATAAGCTTTGCCCACTTTATCAAACAACTTCCTACACACTGTTATGAACTGAGGCAGCTCGGGAACATTGTCTCTCAACTGTGTTATAGAGTGTAGTACTACATTTCAGTGAAGTGTAAGCCTTTCCAAAGCTGTCGAACGTGTTTCTTTCTCTATTTCAATGGTATTCTGCCTTGTATACACACATTTACCACACTAGTCTCCTTTAAGTAAAGAACATAGGATTCATACAGTGTTTCATGTGATCTTAACTGGAATTAAGGATTCCCCTTATGTTAGCTACCTTTTCTACACTAAGAACTGACTTGGAGATTCTCTTTCAGCTTTTCTAAACAAGTTCTCATCTGTTTACAGTGATTTTCACTGAATTATTCATGTTTTCATGTAGTTTCCTATATTCTGCCTTCTGGCCCAAGTATAAGCTTTGCCCACTTTATCAAACAACTTCCTACACACTGTTATGAACTGAGGCAGCTAGGGAACATTGTCTCTCAACTGTGTTATAGAGTGTAGTACTACATTTCAGTGAAGTGTAAGGCTTTCCAGAGCTGCCGAACGTGTTTCTTTCTCTATTTCAATGGTATTCTGCCTTGTATAACACACATTTACCACTCTAGTCTCCTTTAAGTAAAGAATATAGGATTCATACAGTGTTTCATGTGATCTTAACTCGAATTAAGGATTTCCCTTATCTTAGCTACCTTTTCTACATTAAGAACTGACTTGGAGATTGTCTTTCAGCTGTTCAAACAAGTTCTCATCTGTTTACAGTCATTTTCACTGAATTATTCATGTTTTCATGTAGTTTCCTATATTCTGCCTTCTGGTCAAAGTGTAAGCTTTGCCCACTTTATCAAACAACTTCCTACACACCGTTATGAACTGAGGGAGCTAGGGAAAATTGTCTCTCAACTGTGTTATAGAGTGTAGTACTACATTTCAGTGAAGTGTAAGCCTTTCCAAAGCTGCCGAACGTGTTTCTTTCTCTATTTCAATGGTATTCTGCCTTGTATAACACACATTTACCACTCTAGTCTCCTTTAAGTAATGAATATAGGATTCATACAGTGTTTGATGTTATCTAAACTAGAATTAAGGATTTCCCTTATCTTACCTACCTTTTCTACACTAAGAACTGACTTGGAGGTTCTCTTTCAGCTGTTCTAAACAAGTTTTCATCTGTTTACAGTCATTTTTAGTGAATTATTCATGTTTTCATGTAGTTTCCTATATTCTGCCTTCTGGCCCAAGTATAAGCTTTGCCCACTTTATCAAACAACTTCCTACACACTGTTATGAACTGAGGGAGCTAGGGAACATTGTCTCTCAACTGTGTTATAGAGTGTAGTACTACATTTCAGTGAAGTGTAAGGCTTTCCAAAGCTGCCGAACGTGTTTCTTTCTCTATTTCAATGGTATTCTGCCTTGTATAACACACATTTACCACTCTAGTCTCCTTTAAGTAAAGAACATTGGATTCATACAGTGTTTCATGTGATCTTAACTGGAATTAAGGATTCCCCTTATGTTAGCTACCTTTTCTACACTAAGAACTGACTTGGAGAATCTCTTTCAGCTTTTCTAAACAAGTTCTCATCTGTTTACAGTGATTTTCACTGAATTATTCATGTTTTCATGTAGTTTCCTATATTCTGCCTTCTGGCCCAAGTATAAGCTTTGCCCACTTTATCAAACAACTTCCTACACACTGTTATGAACTGAGGGAGCTAGGGAACATTGTCTCTCAACTGTGTTATAGAGTGTAGTACTACATTTCAGTGAAGTGTAAGCCTTTTTCAAAGCTGTCGAACGTGTTTCTTTCTCTATTTCAATGGTATTCTGCCTTGTATACACACATTTACCACACTAGTCTCCTTTAAGTAAAGAACATAGTATTCATACAGTGTTTCATGTGATCTTAACTGGAATTAAGGATTCCCCTTATGTTAGCTACCTTTTCTACACTAAGAACTGACTTGGAGATTCTCTTTCAGCTTTTCTAAACAAGTTCTCATCTGTTTACAGTGATTTTCACTGAATTATTCATGTTTTCATGTAGTTTCCTATATTCTGCCTTCTGGCCCAAGTATAAGCTTTGCCCACTTTATCAAACAACTTCCTACACACTGTTATGAACTGAGGCAGCTAGGGAACATTGTCTCTCAACTGTGTTATAGAGTGTAGTACTACATTTCAGTGAAGTGTAAGGCTTTCCAGAGCTGCCGAACGTGTTTCTTTCTCTATTTCAATGGTATTCTGCCTTGTATAACACACATTTACCACTCTAGTCTCCTTTAAGTAAAGAATATAGGATTCATACAGTGTTTCATGTGATCTTAACTGGAATTAAGGATTTCCCTTATCTTACCTACCTTTTCTACACTAAGAACTGACTTGGAGGTTCTCTTTCAGCTGTTCTAAACAAGTTTTCATCTGTTTACAGTCATTTTTAGTGAATTATTCATATTTTCATGTAGTTTCCTATATTCTGCCTTCTTGCCCAAGTATAAGCTTTGCCCACTTTATCAAACAACTTCCTACACACTGTTATGAACTGAGGCAGCTCGGGAACATTGTCTCTCAACTGTGTTATAGAGTGTAGTACTACATTTCTTTGAAGTGTAAGGCTTTCCAAAGCTGCCGAACGTGTTTCTTTCTCTATTTCAATGGTATTCTGCCTTGTATAACACACATTTACCACTCTAGTCTCCTTTAAGTAAACAATATAGGATTCATACAGTGTTTGATGTTATCTTAACTCGAATTAAGGATTTCCCTTATCTTAGCTACCTTTTCTACATTAAGAACTGACTTGGAGATTGTCTTTCAGCTGTTCAAACAAGTTCTCATCTGTTTACAGTCATTTTCACTGAATTATTCATGTTTTCATGTAGTTTCCTATATTCTGCCTTCTGGTCAAAGTGTAAGCTTTGCCCACTTTATCAAACAACTTCCTACACACTTTTATGAACTGAGGGAGCTAGGGAACATTGTCTCTCAACTGTGTTATAGAGTGTAGTACTACATTTCAGTGAAGTGTAAGCCTTTCCAAAGCTGCCGAACGTGTTTCTTTCTCTATTTCAATGGTATTCTGCCTTGTATAACACACATTTACCACTCTAGTCTCCTTTAAGTAATGAATATAGGATTCATACAGTGTTTGATGTTATCTAAACTAGAATTAAGGATTTCCCTTATTTACCTACCTTTTCTACACTAAGAACTGACTTGGAGGTTCTCTTTCAGCTGTTCTAAACAAGTTTTCATCTGTTTATAGTCATTTTTAGTGAATTATTCATGTTTTCATGTAGTTTCCTTTATTCTGCCTTCTGGCCCAAGTATAAGCTTTGCCCACTTTATCAAACAACTTCCTACACACTGTTATGAACTGAGGGAGCTAGGGAACATTGTCTCTCAACTGTGTTATAGAGTGTAGTACTACATTTCAGTGAAGTGTAAGGCTTTCCAAAGCTGCCGAACGTGTTTCTTTCTCTATTTCAATGGTATTCTGCCTTGTATAACACACATTTACCACTCTAGTCTCCTTTAAGTAAAGAACATTGGATTCATACAGTGTTTCATGTGATCTTAACTGGAATTAAGGATTCCCCTTATGTTAGCTACCTTTTCTACACTAAGAACTGACTTGGAGAATCTCTTTCAGCTTTTCTAAACAAGTTCTCATCTGTTTACAGTGATTTTCACTGAATTATTCATGTTTTCATGTAGTTTCCTATATTCAGCCTTCTGGCCCAAGTATAAGCTTTGCCCACTTTATCAAACAACTTCCTACACACTGTTATGAACTGAGGCAGCTCGGGAACATTGTCTCTCAACTGTGTTATAGAGTGTAGTACTACATTTCAGTGAAGTGTAAGCCTTTCCAAAGCTGCCGAACGTGTTTCTTTCTCTATTTCAATGGTATTCTGCCTTGTATAACACACATTTACCACTCTAGTCTCCTTTAAGTAATGAATATAGGATTCATACAGTGTTTGATGTTATCTAAACTAGAATTAAGGATTTCCCTTATCTTACCTACCTTTTCTACACTAAGAACTGACTTGGAGGTTCTCTTTCAGCTGTTCTAAACAAGTTTTCATCTGTTTACAGTCATTTTTAGTGAATTATTCATGTTTTCATGTAGTTTCCTATATTCTGCCTTCTGGCCCAAGTATAAGCTTTGCCCACTTTATCAAACAACTTCCTACACACTGTTATGAACTGAGGGAGTTAGGGAACATTGTCTCTCAACTGTGTTATAGAGTGTAGTACTACATTTCAGTGAAGTGTAAGGCTTTCCAAAGCTGCCGAACGTGTTTCTTTCTCTATTTCAATGGTATTCTGCCTTGTATAACACACATTTACCACTCTAGTCTCCTTTAAGTAAAGAACATTGGATTCATACAGTGTTTCATGTGATCTTAACTGGAATTAAGGATTCCCCTTATCTTACCTACCTTTTCTACACTAAGAACTGACTTGGAGGTTCTCTTTCAGCTGTTCTAAACAAGTTCTCATCTGTTTACAGTGATTTTCACTGAATTATTCATGTTTTCATGTAGTTTCCTATATTCTGCCTTCTGGCCCAAGTATAAGCTTTGCCCACTTTATCAAACAACTTCCTACACACTGTTATGAACTGAGGCAGCTCGGGAACATTGTCTCTCAACTGTGTTATAGAGTGTAGTACTACATTTCAGTGAAGTGTAAGCCTTTCCAAAGCTGTCGAACGTGTTTCTTTCTCTATTTCAATGGTATTCTGCCTTGTATACACACATTTACCACACTAGTCTCCTTTAAGTAAAGAACATAGGATTCATACAGTGTTTCATGTGATCTTAACTGGAATTAAGGATTCCCCTTATGTTAGCTACCTTTTCTACACTAAGAACTGACTTGGAGATTCTCTTTCAGCTTTTCTAAACAAGTTCTCATCTGTTTACAGTGATTTTCACTGAATTATTCATGTTTTCATGTAGTTTCCTATATTCTGCCTTCTGGCCCAAGTATAAGCTTTGCCCACTTTATCAAACAACTTCCTACACACTGTTATGAACTGAGGCAGCTAGGGAACATTGTCTCTCAACTGTGTTATAGAGTGTAGTACTACATTTCAGTGAAGTGTAAGGCTTTCCAGAGCTGCCGAACGTGTTTCTTTCTCTATTTCAATGGTATTCTGCCTTGTATAACACACATTTACCACTCTAGTCTCCTTTAAGTAAAGAATATAGGATTCATACAGTGTTTCATGTGATCTTAACTCGAATTAAGGATTTCCCTTATCTTAGCTACCTTTTCTACATTAAGAACTGACTTGGAGATTGTCTTTCAGCTGTTCAAACAAGTTCTCATCTGTTTACAGTCATTTTCACTGAATTATTCATGTTTTCATGTAGTTTCCTATATTCTGCCTTCTGGTCAAAGTGTAAGCTTTGCCCACTTTATCAAACAACTTCCTACACACCGTTATGAACTGAGGGAGCTAGGGAAAATTGTCTCTCAACTGTGTTATAGAGTGTAGTACTACATTTCAGTGAAGTGTAAGCCTTTCCAAAGCTGCCGAACGTGTTTCTTTCTCTATTTCAATGGTATTCTGCCTTGTATAACACACATTTACCACTCTAGTCTCCTTTAAGTAATGAATATAGGATTCATACAGTGTTTGATGTTATCTAAACTAGAATTAAGGATTTCCCTTATCTTACCTACCTTTTCTACACTAAGAACTGACTTGGAGGTTCTCTTTCAGCTGTTCTAAACAAGTTTTCATCTGTTTACAGTCATTTTTAGTGAATTATTCATGTTTTCATGTAGTTTCCTATATTCTGCCTTCTGGCCCAAGTATAAGCTTTGCCCACTTTATCAAACAACTTCCTACACACTGTTATGAACTGAGGCAGCTCGGGAACATTGTCTCTCAACTGTGTTATAGAGTGTAGTACTACATTTCAGTGAAGTGTAAGGCTTTCCAAAGCTGCCGAACGTGTTTCTTTCTCTATTTCAATGGTATTCTGCCTTGTATAACACACATTTACCACTCTAGTCTCCTTTAAGTAAAGAACATTGGATTCATACAGTGTTTCATGTGATCTTAACTGGAATTAAGGATTCCCCTTATGTTAGCTACCTTTTCTACACTAAGAACTGACTTGGAGAATCTCTTTCAGCTTTTCTAAACAAGTTCTCATCTGTTTACAGTGATTTTCACTGAATTATTCATGTTTTCATGTAGTTTCCTATATTCTGCCTTCTGGCCCAAGTATAAGCTTTGCCCACTTTATCAAACAACTTCCTACACACTGTTATGAACTGAGGGAGCTAGGGAACATTGTCTCTCAACTGTGTTATAGAGTGTAGTACTACATTTCAGTGAAGTGTAAGCCTTTTTCAAAGCTGTCGAACGTGTTTCTTTCTCTATTTCAATGGTATTCTGCCTTGTATACACACATTTACCACACTAGTCTCCTTTAAGTAAAGAACATAGTATTCATACAGTGTTTCATGTGATCTTAACTGGAATTAAGGATTCCCCTTATGTTAGCTACCTTTTCTACACTAAGAACTGACTTGGAGATTCTCTTTCAGCTTTTCTAAACAAGTTCTCATCTGTTTACAGTGATTTTCACTGAATTATTCATGTTTTCATGTAGTTTCCTATATTCTGCCTTCTGGCCCAAGTATAAGCTTTGCCCACTTTATCAAACAACTTCCTACACACTGTTATGAACTGAGGCAGCTAGGGAACATTGTCTCTCAACTGTGTTATAGAGTGTAGTACTACATTTCAGTGAAGTGTAAGGCTTTCCAGAGCTGCCGAACGTGTTTCTTTCTCTATTTCAATGGTATTCTGCCTTGTATAACACACATTTACCACTCTAGTCTCCTTTAAGTAAAGAATATAGGATTCATACAGTGTTTCATGTGATCTTAACTGGAATTAAGGATTTCCCTTATCTTACCTACCTTTTCTACACTAAGAACTGACTTGGAGGTTCTCTTTCAGCTGTTCTAAACAAGTTTTCATCTGTTTACAGTCATTTTTAGTGAATTATTCATATTTTCATGTAGTTTCCTATATTCTGCCTTCTTGCCCAAGTATAAGCTTTGCCCACTTTATCAAACAACTTCCTACACACTGTTATGAACTGAGGCAGCTCGGGAACATTGTCTCTCAACTGTGTTATAGAGTGTAGTACTACATTTCTTTGAAGTGTAAGGCTTTCCAAAGCTGCCGAACGTGTTTCTTTCTCTATTTCAATGGTATTCTGCCTTGTATAACACACATTTACCACTCTAGTCTCCTTTAAGTAAACAATATAGGATTCATACAGTGTTTGATGTTATCTTAACTCGAATTAAGGATTTCCCTTATCTTAGCTACCTTTTCTACATTAAGAACTGACTTGGAGATTGTCTTTCAGCTGTTCAAACAAGTTCTCATCTGTTTACAGTCATTTTCACTGAATTATTCATGTTTTCATGTAGTTTCCTATATTCTGCCTTCTGGTCAAAGTGTAAGCTTTGCCCACTTTATCAAACAACTTCCTACACACTTTTATGAACTGAGGGAGCTAGGGAACATTGTCTCTCAACTGTGTTATAGAGTGTAGTACTACATTTCAGTGAAGTGTAAGCCTTTCCAAAGCTGCCGAA
The DNA here is from genome assembly GCF_964339955.1 of Pipistrellus hanaki. Lineage (NCBI taxonomy): Eukaryota > Metazoa > Chordata > Mammalia > Chiroptera > Vespertilionidae > Pipistrellus > Pipistrellus hanaki. Next base: position 98,543,840 of record NC_140507.1, on the reverse strand, counting down.
CGTGTTTCTTTCTCTATTTCAATGGTATTCTGCCTTGTATAACACACATTTACCACTCTAGTCTCCTTTAAGTAATGAATATAGGATTCATACAGTGTTTGATGTTATCTAAACTAGAATTAAGGATTTCCCTTATTTACCTACCTTTTCTACACTAAGAACTGACTTGGAGGTTCTCTTTCAGCTGTTCTAAACAAGTTTTCATCTGTTTATAGTCATTTTTAGTGAATTATTCATGTTTTCATGTAGTTTCCTTTATTCTGCCTTCTGGCCCAAGTATAAGCTTTGCCCACTTTATCAAACAACTTCCTACACACTGTTATGAACTGAGGGAGCTAGGGAACATTGTCTCTCAACTGTGTTATAGAGTGTAGTACTACATTTCAGTGAAGTGTAAGGCTTTCCAAAGCTGCCGAACGTGTTTCTTTCTCTATTTCAATGGTATTCTGCCTTGTATAACACACATTTACCACTCTAGTCTCCTTTAAGTAAAGAACATTGGATTCATACAGTGTTTCATGTGATCTTAACTGGAATTAAGGATTCCCCTTATGTTAGCTACCTTTTCTACACTAAGAACTGACTTGGAGAATCTCTTTCAGCTTTTCTAAACAAGTTCTCATCTGTTTACAGTGATTTTCACTGAATTATTCATGTTTTCATGTAGTTTCCTATATTCAGCCTTCTGGCCCAAGTATAAGCTTTGCCCACTTTATCAAACAACTTCCTACACACTGTTATGAACTGAGGCAGCTCGGGAACATTGTCTCTCAACTGTGTTATAGAGTGTAGTACTACATTTCAGTGAAGTGTAAGCCTTTCCAAAGCTGCCGAACGTGTTTCTTTCTCTATTTCAATGGTATTCTGCCTTGTATAACACACATTTACCACTCTAGTCTCCTTTAAGTAATGAATATAGGATTCATACAGTGTTTGATGTTATCTAAACTAGAATTAAGGATTTCCCTTATCTTACCTACCTTTTCTACACTAAGAACTGACTTGGAGGTTCTCTTTCAGCTGTTCTAAACAAGTTTTCATCTGTTTACAGTCATTTTTAGTGAATTATTCATGTTTTCATGTAGTTTCCTATATTCTGCCTTCTGGCCCAAGTATAAGCTTTGCCCACTTTATCAAACAACTTCCTACACACTGTTATGAACTGAGGGAGTTAGGGAACATTGTCTCTCAACTGTGTTATAGAGTGTAGTACTACATTTCAGTGAAGTGTAAGGCTTTCCAAAGCTGCCGAACGTGTTTCTTTCTCTATTTCAATGGTATTCTGCCTTGTATAACACACATTTACCACTCTAGTCTCCTTTAAGTAAAGAACATTGGATTCATACAGTGTTTCATGTGATCTTAACTGGAATTAAGGATTCCCCTTATGTTAGCTACCTTTTCTACACTAAGAACTGACTTGGAGAATCTCTTTCAGCTTTTCTAAACAAGTTCTCATCTGTTTACAGTGATTTTCACTGAATTATTCATGTTTTCATGTAGTTTCCTATATTCTGCCTTCTGGCCCAAGTATAAGCTTTGCCCACTTTATCAAACAACTTCCTACACACTGTTATGAACTGAGGGAGCTAGGGAACATTGTCTCTCAACTGTGTTATAGAGTGTAGTACTACATTTCAGTGAAGTGTAAGCCTTTTTCAAAGCTGTCGAACGTGTTTCTTTCTCTATTTCAATGGTATTCTGCCTTGTATACACACATTTACCACACTAGTCTCCTTTAAGTAAAGAACATAGTATTCATACAGTGTTTCATGTGATCTTAACTGGAATTAAGGATTCCCCTTATGTTAGCTACCTTTTCTACACTAAGAACTGACTTGGAGATTCTCTTTCAGCTTTTCTAAACAAGTTCTCATCTGTTTACAGTGATTTTCACTGAATTATTCATGTTTTCATGTAGTTTCCTATATTCTGCCTTCTGGCCCAAGTATAAGCTTTGCCCACTTTATCAAACAACTTCCTACACACTGTTATGAACTGAGGCAGCTAGGGAACATTGTCTCTCAACTGTGTTATAGAGTGTAGTACTACATTTCAGTGAAGTGTAAGGCTTTCCAGAGCTGCCGAACGTGTTTCTTTCTCTATTTCAATGGTATTCTGCCTTGTATAACACACATTTACCACTCTAGTCTCCTTTAAGTAAAGAATATAGGATTCATACAGTGTTTCATGTGATCTTAACTCGAATTAAGGATTTCCCTTATCTTAGCTACCTTTTCTACATTAAGAACTGACTTGGAGATTGTCTTTCAGCTGTTCAAACAAGTTCTCATCTGTTTACAGTCATTTTCACTGAATTATTCATGTTTTCATGTAGTTTCCTATATTCTGCCTTCTGGTCAAAGTGTAAGCTTTGCCCACTTTATCAAACAACTTCCTACACACCGTTATGAACTGAGGGAGCTAGGGAAAATTGTCTCTCAACTGTGTTATAGAGTGTAGTACTACATTTCAGTGAAGTGTAAGCCTTTCCAAAGCTGCCGAACGTGTTTCTTTCTCTATTTCAATGGTATTCTGCCTTGTATAACACACATTTACCACTCTAGTCTCCTTTAAGTAATGAATATAGGATTCATACAGTGTTTGATGTTATCTAAACTAGAATTAAGGATTTCCCTTATCTTACCTACCTTTTGTACACTAAGAACTGACTTGGAGGTTCTCTTTCAGCTGTTCTAAACAAGTTTTCATCTGTTTACAGTCATTTTTAGTGAATTATTCATGTTTTCATGTAGTTTCCTATATTCTGCCTTCTGGCCCAAGTATAAGCTTTGCCCACTTTATCAAACAACTTCCTACACACTGTTATGAACTGAGGCAGCTCGGGAACATTGTCTCTCAACTGTGTTATAGAGTGTAGTACTACATTTCAGTGAAGTGTAAGCCTTTCCAAAGCTGCCGAACGTGTTTCTTTCTCTATTTCAATGGTATTCTGCCTTGTATAACACACATTTACCACTCTAGTCTCCTTTAAGTAATGAATATAGGATTCATACAGTGTTTGATGTTATCTAAACTAGAATTAAGGATTCCCCTTATCTTACCTACCTTTTCTACACTAAGAACTGACTTGGAGGTTCTCTTTCAGCTGTTCTAAACAAGTTTTCATCTGTTTACAGTCATTTTCAGTGAATTATTCATGTTTTCATGTAGTTTCCTATATTCTGCCTTCTGGCCCAAGTATAAGCTTTGCCCACTTTATCAAACAACTTCCTACACACTGTTATGAACTGAGGGAGCTAGGGAACATTGTCTCTCAACTGTGTTATAGAGTGTAGTACTACATTTCAGTGAAGTGTAAGCCTTTTTCAAAGCTGTCGAACGTGTTTCTTTCTCTATTTCAATGGTATTCTGCCTTGTATACACACATTTACCACACTAGTCTCCTTTAAGTAAAGAACATAGTATTCATACAGTGTTTCATGTGATCTTAACTGGAATTAAGGATTCCCCTTATGTTAGCTACCTTTTCTACACTAAGAACTGACTTGGAGATTCTCTTTCAGCTTTTCTAAACAAGTTCTCATCTGTTTACAGTGATTTTCACTGAATTATTCATGTTTTCATGTAGTTTCCTATATTCTGCCTTCTGGCCCAAGTATAAGCTTTGCCCACTTTATCAAACAACTTCCTACACACTGTTATGAACTGAGGCAGCTAGGGAACATTGTCTCTCAACTGTGTTATAGAGTGTAGTACTACATTTCAGTGAAGTGTAAGGCTTTCCAGAGCTGCCGAACGTGTTTCTTTCTCTATTTCAATGGTATTCTGCCTTGTATAACACACATTTACCACTCTAGTCTCCTTTAAGTAAAGAATATAGGATTCATACAGTGTTTCATGTGATCTTAACTGGAATTAAGGATTTCCCTTATCTTACCTACCTTTTCTACACTAAGAACTGACTTGGAGGTTCTCTTTCAGCTGTTCTAAACAAGTTTTCATCTGTTTACAGTCATTTTTAGTGAATTATTCATATTTTCATGTAGTTTCCTATATTCTGCCTTCTTGCCCAAGTATAAGCTTTGCCCACTTTATCAAACAACTTCCTACACACTGTTATGAACTGAGGCAGCTCGGGAACATTGTCTCTCAACTGTGTTATAGAGTGTAGTACTACATTTCTTTGAAGTGTAAGGCTTTCCAAAGCTGCCGAACGTGTTTCTTTCTCTATTTCAATGGTATTCTGCCTTGTATAACACACATTTACCACTCTAGTCTCCTTTAAGTAAACAATATAGGATTCATACAGTGTTTGATGTTATCTTAACTCGAATTAAGGATTTCCCTTATCTTAGCTACCTTTTCTACATTAAGAACTGACTTGGAGATTGTCTTTCAGCTGTTCAAACAAGTTCTCATCTGTTTACAGTCATTTTCACTGAATTATTCATGTTTTCATGTAGTTTCCTATATTCTGCCTTCTGGTCAAAGTGTAAGCTTTGCCCACTTTATCAAACAACTTCCTACACACTTTTATGAACTGAGGGAGCTAGGGAACATTGTCTCTCAACTGTGTTATAGAGTGTAGTACTACATTTCAGTGAAGTGTAAGCCTTTCCAAAGCTGCCGAACGTGTTTCTTTCTCTATTTCAATGGTATTCTGCCTTGTATAACACACATTTACCACTCTAGTCTCCTTTAAGTAATGAATATAGGATTCATACAGTGTTTGATGTTATCTAAACTAGAATTAAGGATTTCCCTTATTTACCTACCTTTTCTACACTAAGAACTGACTTGGAGGTTCTCTTTCAGCTGTTCTAAACAAGTTTTCATCTGTTTACAGTCATTTTTAGTGAATTATTCATGTTTTCATGTAGTTTCCTTTATTCTGCCTTCTGGCCCAAGTATAAGCTTTGCCCACTTTATCAAACAACTTCCTACACACTGTTATGAACTGAGGGAGCTAGGGAACATTGTCTCTCAACTGTGTTATAGAGTGTAGTACTACATTTCAGTGAAGTGTAAGGCTTTCCAAAGCTGCCGAACGTGTTTCTTTCTCTATTTCAATGGTATTCTGCCTTGTATAACACACATTTACCACTCTAGTCTCCTTTAAGTAAAGAACATTGGATTCATACAGTGTTTCATGTGATCTTAACTGGAATTAAGGATTCCCCTTATGTTAGCTACCTTTTCTACACTAAGAACTGACTTGGAGAATCTCTTTCAGCTTTTCTAAACAAGTTCTCATCTGTTTACAGTGATTTTCACTGAATTATTCATGTTTTCATGTAGTTTCCTATATTCAGCCTTCTGGCCCAAGTATAAGCTTTGCCCACTTTATCAAACAACTTCCTACACACTGTTATGAACTGAGGCAGCTCGGGAACATTGTCTCTCAACTGTGTTATAGAGTGTAGTACTACTTTTCAGTGAAGTGTAAGCCTTTCCAAAGCTGCCGAACGTGTTTCTTTCTCTATTTCAATGGTATTCTGCCTTGTATAACACACATTTACCACTCTAGTCTCCTTTAAGTAATGAATATAGGATTCATACAGTGTTTGATGTTATCTAAACTAGAATTAAGGATTTCCCTTATCTTACCTACCTTTTCTACACTAAGAACTGACTTGGAGGTTCTCTTTCAGCTGTTCTAAACAAGTTTTCATCTGTTTACAGTCATTTTTAGTGAATTATTCATGTTTTCATGTAGTTTCCTATATTCTGCCTTCTGGCCCAAGTATAAGCTTTGCCCACTTTATCAAACAACTTCCTACACACTGTTATGAACTGAGGGAGTTAGGGAACATTGTCTCTCAACTGTGTTATAGAGTGTAGTACTACATTTCAGTGAAGTGTAAGGCTTTCCAAAGCTGCCGAACGTGTTTCTTTCTCTATTTCAATGGTATTCTGCCTTGTATAACACACATTTACCACTCTAGTCTCCTTTAAGTAAAGAACATTGGATTCATACAGTGTTTCATGTGATCTTAACTGGAATTAAGGATTCCCCTTATGTTAGCTACCTTTTCTACACTAAGAACTGACTTGGAGAATCTCTTTCAGCTTTTCTAAACAAGTTCTCATCTGTTTACAGTGATTTTCACTGAATTATTCATGTTTTCATGTAGTTTCCTATATTCTGCCTTCTGGCCCAAGTATAAGCTTTGCCCACTTTATCAAACAACTTCCTACACACTGTTATGAACTGAGGGAGCTAGGGAACATTGTCTCTCAACTGTGTTATAGAGTGTAGTACTACATTTCAGTGAAGTGTAAGCCTTTTTCAAAGCTGTCGAACGTGTTTCTTTCTCTATTTCAATGGTATTCTGCCTTGTATACACACATTTACCACACTAGTCTCCTTTAAGTAAAGAACATAGTATTCATACAGTGTTTCATGTGATCTTAACTGGAATTAAGGATTCCCCTTATGTTAGCTACCTTTTCTACACTAAGAACTGACTTGGAGATTCTCTTTCAGCTTTTCTAAACAAGTTCTCATCTGTTTACAGTGATTTTCACTGAATTATTCATGTTTTCATGTAGTTTCCTATATTCTGCCTTCTGGCCCAAGTATAAGCTTTGCCCACTTTATCAAACAACTTCCTACACACTGTTATGAACTGAGGCAGCTAGGGAACATTGTCTCTCAACTGTGTTATAGAGTGTAGTACTACATTTCAGTGAAGTGTAAGGCTTTCCAGAGCTGCCGAACGTGTTTCTTTCTCTATTTCAATGGTATTCTGCCTTGTATAACACACATTTACCACTCTAGTCTCCTTTAAGTAAAGAATATAGGATTCATACAGTGTTTCATGTGATCTTAACTCGAATTAAGGATTTCCCTTATCTTAGCTACCTTTTCTACATTAAGAACTGACTTGGAGATTGTCTTTCAGCTGTTCAAACAAGTTCTCATCTGTTTACAGTCATTTTCACTGAATTATTCATGTTTTCATGTAGTTTCCTATATTCTGCCTTCTGGTCAAAGTGTAAGCTTTGCCCACTTTATCAAACAACTTCCTACACACCGTTATGAACTGAGGGAGCTAGGGAAAATTGTCTCTCAACTGTGTTATAGAGTGTAGTACTACATTTCAGTGAAGTGTAAGCCTTTCCAAAGCTGCCGAACGTGTTTCTTTCTCTATTTCAATGGTATTCTGCCTTGTATAACACACATTTACCACTCTAGTCTCCTTTAAGTAATGAATATAGGATTCATACAGTGTTTGATGTTATCTAAACTAGAATTAAGGATTTCCCTTATCTTACCTACCTTTTGTACACTAAGAACTGACTTGGAGGTTCTCTTTCAGCTGTTCTAAACAAGTTTTCATCTGTTTACAGTCATTTTTAGTGAATTATTCATGTTTTCATGTAGTTTCCTATATTCTGCCTTCTGGCCCAAGTATAAGCTTTGCCCACTTTATCAAACAACTTCCTACACACTGTTATGAACTGAGGCAGCTCGGGAACATTGTCTCTCAACTGTGTTATAGAGTGTAGTACTACATTTCAGTGAAGTGTAAGCCTTTCCAAAGCTGCCGAACGTGTTTCTTTCTCTATTTCAATGGTATTCTGCCTTGTATAACACACATTTACCACTCTAGTCTCCTTTAAGTAATGAATATAGGATTCATACAGTGTTTGATGTTATCTAAACTAGAATTAAGGATTCCCCTTATCTTACCTACCTTTTCTACACTAAGAACTGACTTGGAGGTTCTCTTTCAGCTGTTCTAAACAAGTTTTCATCTGTTTACAGTCATTTTCAGTGAATTATTCATGTTTTCATGTAGTTTCCTATATTCTGCCTTCTGGCCCAAGTATAAGCTTTGCCCACTTTATCAAACAACTTCCTACACACTGTTATGAACTGAGGGAGCTAGGGAACATTGTCTCTCAACTGTGTTATAGAGTGTAGTACTACATTTCAGTGAAGTGTAAGCCTTTTTCAAAGCTGTCGAACGTGTTTCTTTCTCTATTTCAATGGTATTCTGCCTTGTATACACACATTTACCACACTAGTCTCCTTTAAGTAAAGAACATAGTATTCATACAGTGTTTCATGTGATCTTAACTGGAATTAAGGATTCCCCTTATGTTAGCTACCTTTTCTACACTAAGAACTGACTTGGAGATTCTCTTTCAGCTTTTCTAAACAAGTTCTCATCTGTTTACAGTGATTTTCACTGAATTATTCATGTTTTCATGTAGTTTCCTATATTCTGCCTTCTGTCCCAAGTATAAGCTTTGCCCACTTTATCAAACAACTTCCTACACACTGTTATGAACTGAGGCAGCTAGGGAACATTGTCTCTCAACTGTGTTATAGAGTGTAGTACTACATTTCAGTGAAGTGTAAGGCTTTCCAGAGCTGCCGAACGTGTTTCTTTCTCTATTTCAATGGTATTCTGCCTTGTATAACACACATTTACCACTCTAGTCTCCTTTAAGTAAAGAATATAGGATTCATACAGTGTTTCATGTGATCTTAACTGGAATTAAGGATTTCCCTTATCTTACCTACCTTTTCTACACTAAGAACTGACTTGGAGGTTCTCTTTCAGCTGTTCTAAACAAGTTTTCATCTGTTTACAGTCATTTTTAGTGAATTATTCATATTTTCATGTAGTTTCCTATATTCTGCTTTCTTGCCCAAGTATAAGCTTTGCCCACTTTATCAAACAACTTCCTACACACTGTTATGAACTGAGGCAGCTCGGGAACATTGTCTCTCAACTGTGTTATAGAGTGTAGTACTACATTTCTTTGAAGTGTAAGGCTTTCCAAAGCTGCCGAACGTGTTTCTTTCTCTATTTCAATGGTATTCTGCCTTGTATAACACACATTTACCACTCTAGTCTCCTTTAAGTAAACAATATAGGATTCATACAGTGTTTGATGTTATCTTAACTCGAATTAAGGATTTCCCTTATCTTAGCTACCTTTTCTACATTAAGAACTGACTTGGAGATTGTCTTTCAGCTGTTCAAACAAGTTCTCATCTGTTTACAGTCATTTTCACTGAATTATTCATGTTTTCATGTAGTTTCCTATATTCTGCCTTCTGGTCAAAGTGTAAGCTTTGCCCACTTTATCAAACAACTTCCTACACACTTTTATGAACTGAGGGAGCTAGGGAACATTGTCTCTCAACTGTGTTATAGAGTGTAGTACTACATTTCAGTGAAGTGTAAGCCTTTCCAAAGCTGCCGAACGTGTTTCTTTCTCTATTTCAATGGTATTCTGCCTTGTATAACACACATTTACCACTCTAGTCTCCTTTAAGTAATGAATATAGGATTCATACAGTGTTTGATGTTATCTAAACTAGAATTAAGGATTTCCCTTATTTACCTACCTTTTCTACACTAAGAACTGACTTGGAGGTTCTCTTTCAGCTGTTCTAAACAAGTTTTCATCTGTTTACAGTCATTTTTAGTGAATTATTCATGTTTTCATGTAGTTTCCTTTATTCTGCCTTCTGGCCCAAGTATAAGCTTTGCCCACTTTATCAAACAACTTCCTACACACTGTTATGAACTGAGGGAGCTAGGGAACATTGTCTCTCAACTGTGTTATAGAGTGTAGTACTACATTTCAGTGAAGTGTAAGGCTTTCCAAAGCTGCCGAACGTGTTTCTTTCTCTATTTCAATGGTATTCTGCCTTGTATAACACACATTTACCACTCTAGTCTCCTTTAAGTAAAGAACATTGGATTCATACAGTGTTTCATGTGATCTTAACTGGAATTAAGGATTCCCCTTATCTTACCTACCTTTTCTACACTAAGAACTGACTTGGAGGTTCTCTTTCAGCTGTTCTAAACAAGTTTTCATCTGTTTACAGTCATTTTTAGTGAATTATTCATGTTTTCATGTAGTTTCCTATATTCTGCCTTCTGGCCCAAGTATAAGCTTTGCCCACTTTATCAAACAACTTCCTACACACTGTTATGAACTGAGGCAGCTCGGGAACATTGTCTCTCAACTGTGTTATAGAGTGTAGTACTACATTTCAGTGAAGTGTAAGCCTTTCCAAAGCTGTCGAACGTGTTTCTTTCTCTATTTCAATGGTATTCTGCCTTGTATACACACATTTATCACACTAGTCTCCTTTAAGTAAAGAACATAGGATTCATACAGTGTTTCATGTGATCTTAACTGGAATTAAGGATTCCCCTTATGTTAGCTACCTTTTCTACACTAAGAACTGACTTGGAGATTCTCTTTCAGCTTTTCTAAACAAGTTCTCATCTGTTTACAGTGATTTTCACTGAATTATTCATGTTTTCATGTAGTTTCCTATATTCTGCCTTCTGGCCCAAGTATAAGCTTTGCCCACTTTATCAAACAACTTCCTACACACTGTTATGAACTGAGGCAGCTAGGGAACATTGTCTCTCAACTGTGTTATAGAGTGTAGTACTACATTTCAGTGAAGTGTAAGGCTTTCCAGAGCTGCCGAACGTGTTTCTTTCTCTATTTCAATGGTATTCTGCCTTGTATAACACACATTTACCACTCTAGTCTCCTTTAAGTAAAGAATATAGGATTCATACAGTGTTTCATGTGATCTTAACTCGAATTAAGGATTTCCCTTATCTTAGCTACCTTTTCTACATTAAGAACTGACTTGGAGATTGTCTTTCAGCAGTTCAAACAAGTTCTCATCTGTTTACAGTCATTTTCACTGAATTATTCATGTTTTCATGTAGTTTCCTATATTCTGCCTTCTGGTCAAAGTGTAAGCTTTGCCCACTTTATCAAACAACTTCCTACACACCGTTATGAACTGAGGGAGCTAGGGAAAATTGTCTCTCAACTGTGTTATAGAGTGTAGTACTACATTTCAGTGAAGTGTAAGCCTTTCCAAAGCTGCCGAACGTGTTTCTTTCTCTATTTCAATGGTATTCTGCCTTGTATAACACACATTTACCACTCTAGTCTCCTTTAAGTAAACAATATAGGATTCATACAGTGTTTGATGTTATCTTAACTCGAATTAAGGATTTCCCTTATCTTAGCTACCTTTTCTACATTAAGAACTGACTTGGAGATTGTCTTTCAGCTGTTCAAACAAGTTCTCATCTGTTTACAGTCATTTTCACTGAATTATTCATGTTTTCATGTAGTTTCCTATATTCTGCCTTCTGGTCAAAGTGTAAGCTTTGCCCACTTTATCAAACAACTTCCTACACACTTTTATGAACTGAGGGAGCTAGGGAACATTGTCTCTCAACTGTGTTATAGAGTGTAGTACTACATTTCAGTGAAGTGTAAGCCTTTCCAAAGCTGCCGAACGTGTTTCTTTCTCTATTTCAATGGTATTCTGCCTTGTATAACACACATTTACCACTCTAGTCTCCTTTAAGTAATGAATATAGGATTCATACAGTGTTTGATGTTATCTAAACTAGAATTAAGGATTTCCCTTATTTACCTACCTTTTCTACACTAAGAACTGACTTGGAGGTTCTCTTTCAGCTGTTCTAAACAAGTTTTCATCTGTTTACAGTCATTTTTAGTGAATTATTCATGTTTTCATGTAGTTTCCTTTATTCTGCCTTCTGGCCCAAGTATAAGCTTTGCCCACTTTATCAAACAACTTCCTACACACTGTTATGAACTGAGGGAGCTAGGGAACATTGTCTCTCAACTGTGTTATAGAGTGTAGTACTACATTTCAGTGAAGTGTAAGGCTTTCCAAAGCTGCCGAACGTGTTTCTTTCTCTATTTCAATGGTATTCTGCCTTGTATAACACACATTTACCACTCTAGTCTCCTTTAAGTAAAGAACATTGGATTCATACAGTGTTTCATGTGATCTTAACTGGAATTAAGGATTCCCCTTATCTTACCTACCTTTTCTACACTAAGAACTGACTTGGAGGTTCTCTTTCAGCTGTTCTAAACAAGTTTTCATCTGTTTACAGTCATTTTTAGTGAATTATTCATGTTTTCATGTAGTTTCCTATATTCTGCCTTCTGGCCCAAGTATAAGCTTTGCCCACTTTATCAAACAACTTCCTACACACTGTTATGAACTGAGGCAGCTCGGGAACATTGTCTCTCAACTGTGTTATAGAGTGTAGTACTACATTTCAGTGAAGTGTAAGCCTTTCCAAAGCTGTCGAACGTGTTTCTTTCTCTATTTCAATGGTATTCTGCCTTGTATACACACATTTACCACACTAGTCTCCTTTAAGTAAAGAACATAGGATTCATACAGTGTTTCATGTGATCTTAACTGGAATTAAGGATTCCCCTTATGTTAGCTACCTTTTCTACACTAAGAACTGACTTGGAGATTCTCTTTCAGCTTTTCTAAACAAGTTCTCATCTGTTTACAGTGATTTTCACTGAATTATTCATGTTTTCACCTAGTTTCCTATATTCTGCCTTCTGGCCCAAGTATAAGCTTTGCCCACTTTATCAAACAACTTCCTACACACTGTTATGAACTGAGGCAGCTAGGGAACATTGTCTCTCAACTGTGTTATAGAGTGTAGTACTACATTTCAGTGAAGTGTAAGGCTTTCCAGAGCTGCCGAACGTGTTTCTTTCTGTATTTCAATGGTATTCTGCCTTGTATAACACACATTTACCACTCTAGTCTCCTTTAAGTAAAGAATATAGGATTCATACAGTGTTTCATGTGATCTTAACTCGAATGAAGGATTTCCCTTATCTTAGCTACCTTTTCTACATTAAGAACTGACTTGGAGATTGTCTTTCAGCTGTTCAAACAAGTTCTCATCTGTTTACAGTCATTTTCACTGAATTATTCATGTTTTCATGCAGTTTCCTATATTCTGCCTTCTGGTCAAAGTGTAAGCTTTGCCCACTTTATCAAACAACTTCCTACACACCGTTATGAACTGAGGGAGCTAGGGAAAATTGTCTCTCAACTGTGTTATAGAGTGTAGTACTAGATTTCAGTGAAGTGTAAGCCTTTCCAAAGCTGCCGAACGTGTTTCTTTCTCTATTTCAATGGTATTCTGCCTTGTATAACACACATTTACCACTCTAGTCTCCTTTAAGTAATGAATATAGGATTCATACAGTGTTTGATGTTATCTAAACTAGAATTAAGTATTTCCCTTATTTACCTACCTTTTCTACACTAAGAACTGACTTGGAGGTTCTCTTTCAGCTGTTCTAAACAAGTTTTCATCTGTTTACAGTCATTTTTAGTGAATTATTCATGTTTTCATGTAGTTTCCTTTATTCTGCCTTCTGGCCCAAGTATAAGCTTTGCCCACTTTATCAAACAACTTCCTACACACTGTTATGAACTGAGGGAGCTAGGGAACATTGTCTCTCAACTGTGTTATAGAGTGTAGTACTACATTTCAGTGAAGTGTAAGGCTTTCCAAAGCTGCCGAACGTGTTTCTTTCTCTATTTCAATGGTATTCTGCCTTGTGTAACACACATTTACCACTCTAGTCTCCTTTAAGTAAAGAACATTGGATTCATACAGTGTTTCATGTGATCTTAACTGGAATTAAGGATTCCCCTTATCTTACCTACCTTTTCTACACTAAGAACTGACTTGGAGGTTCTCTTTCAGCTGTTCTAAACAAGTTTTCATCTGTTTACAGTCATTTTTAGTGAATTATTCATGTTTTCATGTAGTTTCCTATATTCTGCCTTCTGGCCCAAGTATAAGCTTTGCCCACTTTATCAAACAACTTCCTACACACTGTTATGAACTGAGGCAGCTCGGGAACATTGTCTCTCAACTGTGTTATAGAGTGTAGTACTACATTTCAGTGAAGTGTAAGCCTTTCCAAAGCTGTCGAACGTGTTTCTTTCTCTATTTCAATGGTATTCTGCCTTGTATACACACATTTACCACACTAGTCTCCTTTAAGTAAAGAACATAGGATTCATACAGTGTTTCATGTGATCTTAACTGGAATTAAGGATTCCCCTTATGTTAGCTACCTTTTCTACACTAAGAACTGACTTGGAGATTCTCTTTCAGCTTTTCTAAACAAGTTCTCATCTGTTTACAGTGATTTTCACTGAATTATTCATGTTTTCATGTAGTTTCCTATATTCTGCCTTCTGGCCCAAGTATAAGCTTTGCCCACTTTATCAAACAACTTCCTACACACTGTTATGAACTGAGGCAGCTAGGGAACATTGTCTCTCAACTGTGTTATAGAGTGTAGTACTACATTTCAGTGAAGTGTAAGGCTTTCCAGAGCTGCCGAACGTGTTTCTTTCTCTATTTCAATGGTATTCTGCCTTGTATAACACACATTTACCACTCTAGTCTCCTTTAAGTAAAGAATATAGGATTCATACAGTGTTTCATGTGATCTTAACTCGAATTAAGGATTTCCCTTATCTTAGCTACCTTTTCTACATTAAGAACTGACTTGGAGATTCTCTTTCAGCTGTTCAAACAAGTTCTCATCTGTTTACAGTCATTTTCACTGAATTATTCATGTTTTCATGTAGTTTCCTATATTCTGCCTTCTGGTCAAAGTGTAAGCTTTGCCCACTTTATCAAACAACTTCCTACACACCGTTATGAACTGAGGGAGCTAGGGAAAATTGTCTCTCAACTGTGTTATAGAGTGTAGTACTACATTTCAGTGAAGTGTAAGCCTTTCCAAAGCTGCCGAACGTGTTTCTTTCTCTATTTCAATGGTATTCTGCCTTGTATAACACACATTTACCACTCTAGTCTCCTTTAAGTAATGAATATAGGATTCATACAGTGTTTGATGTTATCTAAACTAGAATTAAGGATTTCCCTTATCTTACCTACCTTTTCTACACTAAGAACTGACTTGGAGGTTCTCTTTCAGCTGTTCTAAACAAGTTTTCATCTGTTTACAGTCATTTTTAGTGAATTATTCATGTTTTCATGTAGTTTCCTATATTCTGCCTTCTGGCCCAAGTATAAGCTTTGCCCACTTTATCAAACAACTTCCTACACACTGTTATGAACTGAGGGAGCTAGGGAACATTGTCTCTCAACTGTGTTATAGAGTGTAGTACTACATTTCAGTGAAGTGTAAGGCTTTCCAAAGCTGCCGAACGTGTTTCTTTCTCTATTTCAATGGTATTCTGCCTTGTATAACACACATTTACCACTCTAGTCTCCTTTAAGTAAAGAACATTGGATTCATACAGTGTTTCATGTGATCTTAACTGGAATTAAGGATTCCCCTTATGTTAGCTACCTTTTCTACACTAAGAACTGACTTGGAGAATCTCTTTCAGCTTTTCTAAACAAGTTCTCATCTGTTTACAGTGATTTTCACTGAATTATTCATGTTTTCATGTAGTTTCCTATATTCTGCCTTCTGGCCCAAGTATAAGCTTTGCCCACTTTATCAAACAACTTCCTACACACTGTTATGAACTGAGGGAGCTAGGGAACATTGTCTCTCAACTGTGTTATAGAGTGTAGTACTACATTTCAGTGAAGTGTAAGCCTTTTTCAAAGCTGTCGAACGTGTTTCTTTCTCTATTTCAATGGTATTCTGCCTTGTATACACACATTTACCACACTAGTCTCCTTTAAGTAAAGAACATAGTATTCATACAGTGTTTCATGTGATCTTAACTGGAATTAAGGATTCCCCTTATGTTAGCTACCTTTTCTACACTAAGAACTGACTTGGAGATTCTCTTTCAGCTTTTCTAAACAAGTTCTCATCTGTTTACAGTGATTTTCACTGAATTATTCATGTTTTCATGTAGTTTCCTATATTCTGCCTTCTGGCCCAAGTATAAGCTTTGCCCACTTTATCAAACAACTTCCTACACACTGTTATGAACTGAGGCAGCTAGGGAACATTGTCTCTCAACTGTGTTATAGAGTGTAGTACTACATTTCAGTGAAGTGTAAGGCTTTCCAGAGCTGCCGAACGTGTTTCTTTCTCTATTTCAATGGTATTCTGCCTTGTATAACACACATTTACCACTCTAGTCTCCTTTAAGTAAAGAATATAGGATTCATACAGTGTTTCATGTGATCTTAACTGGAATTAAGGATTTCCCTTATCTTACCTACCTTTTCTACACTAAGAACTGACTTGGAGGTTCTCTTTCAGCTGTTCTAAACAAGTTTTCATCTGTTTACAGTCATTTTTAGTGAATTATTCATATTTTCATGTAGTTTCCTATATTCTGCCTTCTTGCCCAAGTATAAGCTTTGCCCACTTTATCAAACAACTTCCTACACACTGTTATGAACTGAGGCAGCTCGGGAACATTGTCTCTCAACTGTGTTATAGAGTGTAGTACTACATTTCTTTGAAGTGTAAGGCTTTCCAAAGCTGCCGAACGTGTTTCTTTCTCTATTTCAATGGTATTCTGCCTTGTATAACACACATTTACCACTCTAGTCTCCTTTAAGTAAACAATATAGGATTCATACAGTGTTTGATGTTATCTTAACTCGAATTAAGGATTTCCCTTATCTTAGCTACCTTTTCTACATTAAGAACTGACTTGGAGATTGTCTTTCAGCTGTTCAAACAAGTTCTCATCTGTTTACAGTCATTTTCACTGAATTATTCATGTTTTCATGTAGTTTCCTATATTCTGCCTTCTGGTCAAAGTGTAAGCTTTGCCCACTTTATCAAACAACTTCCTACACACTTTTATGAACTGAGGGAGCTAGGGAACATTGTCTCTCAACTGTGTTATAGAGTGTAGTACTACATTTCAGTGAAGTGTAAGCCTTTCCAAAGCTGCCGAACGTGTTTCTTTCTCTATTTCAATGGTATTCTGCCTTGTATAACACACATTTACCACTCTAGTCTCCTTTAAGTAATGAATATAGGATTCATACAGTGTTTGATGTTATCTAAACTAGAATTAAGGATTTCCCTTATTTACCTACCTTTTCTACACTAAGAACTGACTTGGAGGTTCTCTTTCAGCTGTTCTAAACAAGTTTTCATCTGTTTACAGTCATTTTTAGTGAATTATTCATGTTTTCATGTAGTTTCCTTTATTCTGCCTTCTGGCCCAAGTATAAGCTTTGCCCACTTTATCAAACAACTTCCTACACACTGTTATGAACTGAGGGAGCTAGGGAACATTGTCTCTCAACTGTGTTATAGAGTGTAGTACTACATTTCAGTGAAGTGTAAGGCTTTCCAAAGCTGCCGAACGTGTTTCTTTCTCTATTTCAATGGTATTCTGCCTTGTATAACACACATTTACCACTCTAGTCTCCTTTAAGTAAAGAACATTGGATTCATACAGTGTTTCATGTGATCTTAACTGGAATTAAGGATTCCCCTTATCTTACCTACCTTTTCTACACTAAGAACTGACTTGGAGGTTCTCTTTCAGCTGTTCTAAACAAGTTTTCATCTGTTTACAGTCATTTTTAGTGAATTATTCATGTTTTCATGTAGTTTCCTATATTCTGCCTTCTGGCCCAAGTATAAGCTTTGCCCACTTTATCAAACAACTTCCTACACACTGTTATGAACTGAGGCAGCTCGGGAACATTGTCTCTCAACTGTGTTATAGAGTGTAGTACTACATTTCAGTGAAGTGTAAGCCTTTCCAAAGCTGTCGAACGTGTTTCTTTCTCTATTTCAATGGTATTCTGCCTTGTATACACACATTTACCACACTAGTCTCCTTTAAGTAAAGAACATAGGATTCATACAGTGTTTCATGTGATCTTAACTGGAATTAAGGATTCCCCTTATGTTAGCTACCTTTTCTACACTAAGAACTGACTTGGAGATTCTCTTTCAGCTTTTCTAAACAAGTTCTCATCTGTTTACAGTGATTTTCACTGAATTATTCATGTTTTCATGTAGTTTCCTATATTCTGCCTTCTGGCCCAAGTATAAGCTTTGCCCACTTTATCAAACAACTTCCTACACACTGTTATGAACTGAGGCAGCTAGGGAACATTGTCTCTCAACTGTGTTATAGAGTGTAGTACTACATTTCAGTGAAGTGTAAGGCTTTCCAGAGCTGCCGAACGTGTTTCTTTCTCTATTTCAATGGTATTCTGCCTTGTATAACACACATTTACCACTCTAGTCTCCTTTAAGTAAAGAATATAGGATTCATACAGTGTTTCATGTGATCTTAACTCGAATTAAGGATTTCCCTTATCTTAGCTACCTTTTCTACATTAAGAACTGACTTGGAGATTGTCTTTCAGCTGTTCAAACAAGTTCTCATCTGTTTACAGTCATTTTCACTGAATTATTCATGTTTTCATGTAGTTTCCTATATTCTGCCTTCTGGTCAAAGTGTAAGCTTTGCCCACTTTATCAAACAACTTCCTACACACCGTTATGAACTGAGGGAGCTAGGGAAAATTGTCTCTCAACTGTGTTATAGAGTGTAGTACTACATTTCAGTGAAGTGTAAGCCTTTCCAAAGCTGCCGAACGTGTTTCTTTCTCTATTTCAATGGTATTCTGCCTTGTATAACACACATTTACCACTCTAGTCTCCTTTAAGTAATGAATATAGGATTCATACAGTGTTTGATGTTATCTAAACTAGAATTAAGGATTTCCCTTATCTTACCTACCTTTTCTACACTAAGAACTGACTTGGAGGTTCTCTTTCAGCTGTTCTAAACAAGTTTTCATCTGTTTACAGTCATTTTTAGTGAATTATTCATGTTTTCATGTAGTTTCCTATATTCTGCCTTCTGGCCCAAGTATAAGCTTTGCCCACTTTATCAAACAACTTCCTACACACTGTTATGAACTGAGGGAGCTAGGGAACATTGTCTCTCAACTGTGTTATAGAGTGTAGTACTACATTTCAGTGAAGTGTAAGGCTTTCCAAAGCTGCCGAACGTGTTTCTTTCTCTATTTCAATGGTATTCTGCCTTGTATAACACACATTTACCACTCTAGTCTCCTTTAAGTAAAGAACATTGGATTCATACAGTGTTTCATGTGATCTTAACTGGAATTAAGGATTCCCCTTATGTTAGCTACCTTTTCTACACTAAGAACTGACTTGGAGAATCTCTTTCAGCTTTTCTAAACAAGTTCTCATCTGTTTACAGTGATTTTCACTGAATTATTCATGTTTTCATGTAGTTTCCTATATTCTGCCTTCTGGCCCAAGTATAAGCTTTGCCCACTTTATCAAACAACTTCCTACACACTGTTATGAACTGAGGGAGCTAGGGAACATTGTCTCTCAACTGTGTTATAGAGTGTAGTACTACATTTCAGTGAAGTGTAAGCCTTTTTCAAAGCTGTCGAACGTGTTTCTTTCTCTATTTCAATGGTATTCTGCCTTGTATACACACATTTACCACACTAGTCTCCTTTAAGTAAAGAACATAGTATTCATACAGTGTTTCATGTGATCTTAACTGGAATTAAGGATTCCCCTTATGTTAGCTACCTTTTCTACACTAAGAACTGACTTGGAGATTCTCTTTCAGCTTTTCTAAACAAGTTCTCATCTGTTTACAGTGATTTTCACTGAATTATTCATGTTTTCATGTAGTTTCCTATATTCTGCCTTCTGGCCCAAGTATAAGCTTTGCCCACTTTATCAAACAACTTCCTACACACTGTTATGAACTGAGGCAGCTAGGGAACATTGTCTCTCAACTGTGTTATAGAGTGTAGTACTACATTTCAGTGAAGTGTAAGGCTTTCCAGAGCTGCCGAACGTGTTTCTTTCTCTATTTCAATGGTATTCTGCCTTGTATAACACACATTTACCACTCTAGTCTCCTTTAAGTAAAGAATATAGGATTCATACAGTGTTTCATGTGATCTTAACTGGAATTAAGGATTTCCCTTATCTTACCTACCTTTTCTACACTAAGAACTGACTTGGAGGTTCTCTTTCAGCTGTTCTAAACAAGTTTTCATCTGTTTACAGTCATTTTTAGTGAATTATTCATATTTTCATGTAGTTTCCTATATTCTGCCTTCTTGCCCAAGTATAAGCTTTGCCCACTTTATCAAACAACTTCCTACACACTGTTATGAACTGAGGCAGCTCGGGAACATTGTCTCTCAACTGTGTTATAGAGTGTAGTACTACATTTCTTTGAAGTGTAAGGCTTTCCAAAGCTGCCGAACGTGTTTCTTTCTCTATTTCAATGGTATTCTGCCTTGTATAACACACATTTACCACTCTAGTCTCCTTTAAGTAAACAATATAGGATTCATACAGTGTTTGATGTTATCTTAACTCGAATTAAGGATTTCCCTTATCTTAGCTACCTTTTCTACATTAAGAACTGACTTGGAGATTGTCTTTCAGCTGTTCAAACAAGTTCTCATCTGTTTACAGTCATTTTCACTGAATTATTCATGTTTTCATGTAGTTTCCTATATTCTGCCTTCTGGTCAAAGTGTAAGCTTTGCCCACTTTATCAAACAACTTCCTACACACTTTTATGAACTGAGGGAGCTAGGGAACATTGTCTCTCAACTGTGTTATAGAGTGTAGTACTACATTTCAGTGAAGTGTAAGCCTTTCCAAAGCTGCCGAACGTGTTTCTTTCTCTATTTCAATGGTATTCTGCCTTGTATAACACACATTTACCACTCTAGTCTCCTTTAAGTAATGAATATAGGATTCATACAGTGTTTGATGTTATCTAAACTAGAATTAAGGATTTCCCTTATTTACCTACCTTTTCTACACTAAGAACTGACTTGGAGGTTCTCTTTCAGCTGTTCTAAACAAGTTTTCATCTGTTTACAGTCATTTTTAGTGAATTATTCATGTTTTCATGTAGTTTCCTTTATTCTGCCTTCTGGCCCAAGTATAAGCTTTGCCCACTTTATCAAACAACTTCCTACACACTGTTATGAACTGAGGGAGCTAGGGAACATTGTCTCTCAACTGTGTTATAGAGTGTAGTACTACATTTCAGTGAAGTGTAAGGCTTTCCAAAGCTGCCGAACGTGTTTCTTTCTCTATTTCAATGGTATTCTGCCTTGTATAACACACATTTACCACTCTAGTCTCCTTTAAGTAAAGAACATTGGATTCATACAGTGTTTCATGTGATCTTAACTGGAATTAAGGATTCCCCTTATGTTAGCTACCTTTTCTACACTAAGAACTGACTTGGAGATTCTCTTTCAGCTTTTCTAAACAAGTTCTCATCTGTTTACAGTGATTTTCACTGAATTATTCATGTTTTCACCTAGTTTCCTATATTCTGCCTTCTGGCCCAAGTATAAGCTTTGCCCACTTTATCAAACAACTTCCTACACACTGTTATGAACTGAGGCAGCTAGGGAACATTGTCTCTCAACTGTGTTATAGAGTGTAGTACTACATTTCAGTGAAGTGTAAGGCTTTCCAGAGCTGCCGAACGTGTTTCTTTCTGTATTTCAATGGTATTCTGCCTTGTATAACACACATTTACCACTCTAGTCTCCTTTAAGTAAAGAATATAGGATTCATACAGTGTTTCATGTGATCTTAACTCGAATTAAGGATTTCCCTTATCTTAGCTACCTTTTCTACATTAAGAACTGACTTGGAGATTGTCTTTCAGCTGTTCAAACAAGTTCTCATCTGTTTACAGTCATTTTCACTGAATTATTCATGTTTTCATGTAGTTTCCTATATTCTGCCTTCTGGTCAAAGTGTAAGCTTTGCCCACTTTATCAAACAACTTCCTACACACCGTTATGAACTGAGGGAGCTAGGGAAAATTGTCTCTCAACTGTGTTATAGAGTGTAGTACTACATTTCAGTGAAGTGTAAGCCTTTCCAAAGCTGCCGAACGTGTTTCTTTCTCTATTTCAATGGTATTCTGCCTTGTATAACACACATTTACCACTCTAGTCTCCTTTAAGTAATGAATATAGGATTCATACAGTGTTTGATGTTATCTAAACTAGAATTAAGGATTTCCCTTATCTTACCTACCTTTTCTACACTAAGAACTGACTTGGAGGTTCTCTTTCAGCTGTTCTAAACAAGTTTTCATCTGTTTACAGTCATTTTTAGTGAATTATTCATGTTTTCATGTAGTTTCCTATATTCTGCCTTCTGGCCCAAGTATAAGCTTTGCCCACTTTATCAAACAACTTCCTACACACTGTTATGAACTGAGGGAGCTAGGGAACATTGTCTCTCAACTGTGTTATAGAGTGTAGTACTACATTTCAGTGAAGTGTAAGGCTTTCCAAAGCTGCCGAACGTGTTTCTTTCTCTATTTCAATGGTATTCTGCCTTGTATAACACACATTTACCACTCTAGTCTCCTTTAAGTAAAGAACATTGGATTCATACAGTGTTTCATGTGATCTTAACTGGAATTAAGGATTCCCCTTATGTTAGCTACCTTTTCTACACTAAGAACTGACTTGGAGAATCTCTTTCAGCTTTTCTAAACAAGTTCTCATCTGTTTACAGTGATTTTCACTGAATTATTCATGTTTTCATGTAGTTTCCTATATTCTGCCTTCTGGCCCAAGTATAAGCTTTGCCCACTTTATCAAACAACTTCCTACACACTGTTATGAACTGAGGGAGCTAGGGAACATTGTCTCTCAACTGTGTTATAGAGTGTAGTACTACATTTCAGTGAAGTGTAAGCCTTTTTCAAAGCTGTCGAACGTGTTTCTTTCTCTATTTCAATGGTATTCTGCCTTGTATACACACATTTACCACACTAGTCTCCTTTAAGTAAAGAACATAGTATTCATACAGTGTTTCATGTGATCTTAACTGGAATTAAGGATTCCCCTTATGTTAGCTACCTTTTCTACACTAAGAACTGACTTGGAGATTCTCTTTCAGCTTTTCTAAACAAGTTCTCATCTGTTTACAGTGATTTTCACTGAATTATTCATGTTTTCATGTAGTTTCCTATATTCTGCCTTCTGGCCCAAGTATAAGCTTTGCCCACTTTATCAAACAACTTCCTACACACTGTTATGAACTGAGGCAGCTAGGGAACATTGTCTCTCAACTGTGTTATAGAGTGTAGTACTACATTTCAGTGAAGTGTAAGGCTTTCCAGAGCTGCCGAACGTGTTTCTTTCTCTATTTCAATGGTATTCTGCCTTGTATAACACACATTTACCACTCTAGTCTCCTTTAAGTAAAGAATATAGGATTCATACAGTGTTTCATGTGATCTTAACTGGAATTAAGGATTTCCCTTATCTTACCTACCTTTTCTACACTAAGAACTGACTTGGAGGTTCTCTTTCAGCTGTTCTAAACAAGTTTTCATCTGTTTACAGTCATTTTTAGTGAATTATTCATATTTTCATGTAGTTTCCTATATTCTGCCTTCTTGCCCAAGTATAAGCTTTGCCCACTTTATCAAACAACTTCCTACACACTGTTATGAACTGAGGCAGCTCGGGAACATTGTCTCTCAACTGTGTTATAGAGTGTAGTACTACATTTCTTTGAAGTGTAAGGCTTTCCAAAGCTGCCGAACGTGTTTCTTTCTCTATTTCAATGGTATTCTGCCTTGTATAACACACATTTACCACTCTAGTCTCCTTTAAGTAAACAATATAGGATTCATACAGTGTTTGATGTTATCTTAACTCGAATTAAGGATTTCCCTTATCTTAGCTACCTTTTCTACATTAAGAACTGACTTGGAGATTGTCTTTCAGCTGTTCAAACAAGTTCTCATCTGTTTACAGTCATTTTCACTGAATTATTCATGTTTTCATGTAGTTTCCTATATTCTGCCTTCTGGTCAAAGTGTAAGCTTTGCCCACTTTATCAAACAACTTCCTACACACTTTTAGGAACTGAGGGAGCTAGGGAACATTGTCTCTCAACTGTGTTATAGAGTGTAGTACTACATTTCAGTGAAGTGTAAGCCTTTCCAAAGCTGCCGAACGTGTTTCTTTCTCTATTTCAATGGTATTCTGCCTTGTATAACACACATTTACCACTCTAGTCTCCTTTAAGTAATGAATATAGGATTCATACAGTGTTTGATGTTATCTAAACTAGAATTAAGGATTTCCCTTATTTACCTACCTTTTCTACACTAAGAACTGACTTGGAGGTTCTCTTTCAGCTGTTCTAAACAAGTTTTCATCTGTTTACAGTCATTTTTAGTGAATTATTCATGTTTTCATGTAGTTTCCTTTATTCTGCCTTCTGGCCCAAGTATAAGCTTTGCCCACTTTATCAAACAACTTCCTACACACTGTTATGAACTGAGGGAGCTAGGGAACATTGTCTCTCAACTGTGTTATAGAGTGTAGTACTACATTTCAGTGAAGTGTAAGGCTTTCCAAAGCTGCCGAACGTGTTTCTTTCTCTATTTCAATGGTATTCTGCCTTGTATAACACACATTTACCACTCTAGTCTCCTTTAAGTAAAGAACATTGGATTCATACAGTGTTTCATGTGATCTTAACTGGAATTAAGGATTCCCCTTATCTTACCTACCTTTTCTACACTAAGAACTGACTTGGAGGTTCTCTTTCAGCTGTTCTAAACAAGTTTTCATCTGTTTACAGTCATTTTTAGTGAATTATTCATGTTTTCATGTAGTTTCCTATATTCTGCCTTCTGGCCCAAGTATAAGCTTTGCCCACTTTATCAAACAACTTCCTACACACTGTTATGAACTGAGGCAGCTCGGGAACATTGTCTCTCAACTGTGTTATAGAGTGTAGTACTACATTTCAGTGAAGTGTAAGCCTTTCCAAAGCTGCCGAACGTGTTTCTTTCTCTATTTCAATGGTATTCTGCCTTGTATAACACACATTTACCACTCTAGTCTCCTTTAAGTAATGAATATAGGATTCATACAGTGTTTGATGTTATCTAAACTAGAATTAAGGATTTCCCTTATCTTACCTACCTTTTCTACACTAAGAACTGACTTGGAGGTTCTCTTTCAGCTGTTCTAAACAAGTTTTCATCTGTTTACAGTCATTTTTAGTGAATTATTCATGTTTTCATGTAGTTTCCTATATTCTGCCTTCTGGCCCAAGTATAAGCTTTGCCCACTTTATCAAACAACTTCCTACACACTGTTATGAACTGAGGGAGCTAGGGAACATTGTCTCTCAACTGTGTTATAGAGTGTAGTACTACATTTCAGTGAAGTGTAAGCCTTTTTCAAAGCTGTCGAACGTGTTTCTTTCTCTATTTCAATGGTATTCTGCCTTGTATACACACATTTACCACACTAGTCTCCTTTAAGTAAAGAACATAGTATTCATACAGTGTTTCATGTGATCTTAACTGGAATTAAGGATTCCCCTTATGTTAGCTACCTTTTCTACACTAAGAACTGACTTGGAGATTCTCTTTCAGCTTTTCTAAACAAGTTCTCATCTGTTTACAGTGATTTTCACTGAATTATTCATGTTTTCATGTAGTTTCCTATATTCTGCCTTCTGGCCCAAGTATAAGCTTTGCCCACTTTATCAAACAACTTCCTACACACTGTTATGAACTGAGGCAGCTAGGGAACATTGTCTCTCAACTGTGTTATAGAGTGTAGTACTACATTTCAGTGAAGTGTAAGGCTTTCCAGAGCTGCCGAACGTGTTTCTTTCTCTATTTCAATGGTATTCTGCCTTGTATAACACACATTTACCACTCTAGTCTCCTTTAAGTAAAGAATATAGGATTCATACAGTGTTTCATGTGATCTTAACTCGAATTAAGGATTTCCCTTATCTTAGCTACCTTTTCTACATTAAGAACTGACTTGGAGATTGTCTTTCAGCTGTTCAAACAAGTTCTCATCTGTTTACAGTCATTTTCACTGAATTATTCATGTTTTCATGTAGTTTCCTATATTCTGCCTTCTGGTCAAAGTGTAAGCTTTGCCCACTTTATCAAACAACTTCCTACACACTGTTATGAACTGAGGGAGCTAGGGAAAATTGTCTCTCAACTGTGTTATAGAGTGTAGTACTACATTTCAGTGAAGTGTAAGCCTTTCCAAAGCTACCGAACGTGTTTCTTTCTCTATTTCAATGGTATTCTGCCTTGTATAACACACATTTACCACTCTAGTCTCCTTTAAGTAATGAATATAGGATTCATACAGTGTTTGATGTTATCTAAACTAGAATTAAGGATTTCCCTTATCTTACCTACCTTTTCTACACTAAGAACTGACTTGGAGGTTCTCTTTCAGCTGTTCTAAACAAGTTTTCATCTGTTTACAGTCATTTTTAGTGAATTATTCATGTTTTCATGTAGTTTCCTATATTCTGCCTTCTGGCCCAAGTATAAGCTTTGCCCACTTTATCAAACAACTTCCTACACACTCTTATGAACTGAGGGAGCTAGGGAACATTGTCTCTCAACTGTGTTATAGAGTGTAGTACTACATTTCAGTGAAGTGTAAGGCTTTCCAAAGCTGCCGAACGTGTTTCTTTCTCTATTTCAATGGTATTCTGCCTTGTATAACACACATTTACCACTCTAGTCTCCTTTAAGTAAAGAACATTGGATTCATACAGTGTTTCATGTGATCTTAACTGGAATTAAGGATTCCCCTTATGTTAGCTACCTTTTCTACACTAAGAACTGACTTGGAGAATCTCTTTCAGCTTTTCTAAACAAGTTCTCATCTGTTTACAGTGATTTTCACTGAATTATTCATGTTTTCATGTAGTTTCCTATATTCTGCCTTCTGGCCCAAGTATAAGCTTTGCCCACTTTATCAAACAACTTCCTACACACTGTTATGAACTGAGGGAGCTAGGGAACATTGTCTCTCAACTGTGTTATAGAGTGTAGTACTACATTTCAGTGAAGTGTAAGCCTTTTTCAAAGCTGTCGAACGTGTTTCTTTCTCTATTTCAATGGTATTCTGCCTTGTATACACACATTTACCACACTAGTCTCCTTTAAGTAAAGAACATAGTATTCATACAGTGTTTCATGTGATCTTAACTGGAATTAAGGATTCCCCTTATGTTAGCTACCTTTTCTACACTAAGAACTGACTTGGAGATTCTCTTTCAGCTTTTCTAAACAAGTTCTCATCTGTTTACAGTGATTTTCACTGAATTATTCATGTTTTCATGTAGTTTCCTATATTCTGCCTTCTGGCCCAAGTATAAGCTTTGCCCACTTTATCAAACAACTTCCTACACACTGTTATGAACTGAGGGAGCTAGGGAACATTGTCTCTCAACTGTGTTATAGAGTGTAGTACTACATTTCAGTGAAGTGTAAGGCTTTCCAAAGCTGCCGAACGTGTTTCTTTCTCTATTTCAATGGTATTCTGCCTTGTATAACACACATTTACCACTCTAGTCTCCTTTAAGTAAAGAACATTGGATTCATACAGTGTTTCATGTGATCTTAACTGGAATTAAGGATTCCCCTTATGTTAGCTACCTTTTCTACACTAAGAACTGACTTGGAGAATCTCTTTCAGCTTTTCTAAACAAGTTCTCATCTGTTTACAGTGATTTTCACTGAATTATTCATGTTTTCATGTAGTTTCCTATATTCTGCCTTCTGGCCCAAGTATAAGCTTTGCCCACTTTATCAAACAACTTCCTACACACTGTTATGAACTGAGGGAGCTAGGGAACATTGTCTCTCAACTGTGTTATAGAGTGTAGTACTACATTTCAGTGAAGTGTAAGCCTTTTTCAAAGCTGTCGAACGTGTTTCTTTCTCTATTTCAATGGTATTCTGCCTTGTATACACACATTTACCACACTAGTCTCCTTTAAGTAAAGAACATAGTATTCATACAGTGTTTCATGTGATCTTAACTGGAATTAAGGATTCCCCTTATGTTAGCTACCTTTTCTACACTAAGAACTGACTTGGAGATTCTCTTTCAGCTTTTCTAAACAAGTTCTCATCTGTTTACAGTGATTTTCACTGAATTATTCATGTTTTCATGTAGTTTCCTATATTCTGCCTTCTGGCCCAAGTATAAGCTTTGCCCACTTTATCAAACAACTTCCTACACACTGTTATGAACTGAGGCAGCTAGGGAACATTGTCTCTCAACTGTGTTATAGAGTGTAGTACTACATTTCAGTGAAGTGTAAGGCTTTCCAGAGCTGCCGAACGTGTTTCTTTCTCTATTTCAATGGTATTCTGCCTTGTATAACACACATTTACCACTCTAGTCTCCTTTAAGTAAAGAATATAGGATTCATACAGTGTTTCATGTGATCTTAACTGGAATTAAGGATTTCCCTTATCTTACCTACCTTTTCTACACTAAGAACTGACTTGGAGGTTCTCTTTCAGCTGTTCTAAACAAGTTTTCATCTGTTTACAGTCATTTTTAGTGAATTATTCATATTTTCATGTAGTTTCCTATATTCTGCCTTCTTGCCCAAGTATAAGCTTTGCCCACTTTATCAAACAACTTCCTACACACTGTTATGAACTGAGGCAGCTCGGGAACATTGTCTCTCAACTGTGTTATAGAGTGTAGTACTACATTTCTTTGAAGTGTAAGGCTTTCCAAAGCTGCCGAACGTGTTTCTTTCTCTATTTCAATGGTATTCTGCCTTGTATAACACACATTTACCACTCTAGTCTCCTTTAAGTAAACAATATAGGATTCATACAGTGTTTGATGTTATCTTAACTCGAATTAAGGATTTCCCTTATCTTAGCTACCTTTTCTACATTAAGAACTGACTTGGAGATTGTCTTTCAGCTGTTCAAACAAGTTCTCATCTGTTTACAGTCATTTTCACTGAATTATTCATGTTTTCATGTAGTTTCCTATATTCTGCCTTCTGGTCAAAGTGTAAGCTTTGCCCACTTTATCAAACAACTTCCTACACACTTTTAGGAACTGAGGGAGCTAGGGAACATTGTCTCTCAACTGTGTTATAGAGTGTAGTACTACATTTCAGTGAAGTGTAAGCCTTTCCAAAGCTGCCGAACGTGTTTCTTTCTCTATTTCAATGGTATTCTGCCTTGTATAACACACATTTACCACTCTAGTCTCCTTTAAGTAATGAATATAGGATTCATACAGTGTTTGATGTTATCTAAACTAGAATTAAGGATTTCCCTTATTTACCTACCTTTTCTACACTAAGAACTGACTTGGAGGTTCTCTTTCAGCTGTTCTAAACAAGTTTTCATCTGTTTACAGTCATTTTTAGTGAATTATTCATGTTTTCATGTAGTTTCCTTTATTCTGCCTTCTGGCCCAAGTATAAGCTTTGCCCACTTTATCAAACAACTTCCTACACACTGTTATGAACTGAGGGAGCTAGGGAACATTGTCTCTCAACTGTGTTATAGAGTGTAGTACTACATTTCAGTGAAGTGTAAGGCTTTCCAAAGCTGCCGAACGTGTTTCTTTCTCTATTTCAATGGTATTCTGCCTTGTATAACACACATTTACCACTCTAGTCTCCTTTAAGTAAAGAACATTGGATTCATACAGTGTTTCATGTGATCTTAACTGGAATTAAGGATTCCCCTTATCTTACCTACCTTTTCTACACTAAGAACTGACTTGGAGGTTCTCTTTCAGCTGTTCTAAACAAGTTTTCATCTGTTTACAGTCATTTTTAGTGAATTATTCATGTTTTCATGTAGTTTCCTATATTCTGCCTTCTGGCCCAAGTATAAGCTTTGCCCACTTTATCAAACAACTTCCTACACACTGTTATGAACTGAGGCAGCTCGGGAACATTGTCTCTCAACTGTGTTATAGAGTGTAGTACTACATTTCAGTGAAGTGTAAGCCTTTCCAAAGCTGCCGAACGTGTTTCTTTCTCTATTTCAATGGTATTCTGCCTTGTATAACACACATTTACCACTCTAGTCTCCTTTAAGTAATGAATATAGGATTCATACAGTGTTTGATGTTATCTAAACTAGAATTAAGGATTTCCCTTATCTTACCTACCTTTTCTACACTAAGAACTGACTTGGAGGTTCTCTTTCAGCTGTTCTAAACAAGTTTTCATCTGTTTACAGTCATTTTTAGTGAATTATTCATGTTTTCATGTAGTTTCCTATATTCTGCCTTCTGGCCCAAGTATAAGCTTTGCCCACTTTATCAAACAACTTCCTACACACTGTTATGAACTGAGGGAGTTAGGGAACATTGTCTCTCAACTGTGTTATAGAGTGTAGTACTACATTTCAGTGAAGTGTAAGGCTTTCCAAAGCTGCCGAACGTGTTTCTTTCTCTATTTCAATGGTATTCTGCCTTGTATAACACACATTTACCACTCTAGTCTCCTTTAAGTAAAGAACATTGGATTCATACAGTGTTTCATGTGATCTTAACTGGAATTAAGGATTCCCCTTATGTTAGCTACCTTTTCTACACTAAGAACTGACTTGGAGAATCTCTTTCAGCTTTTCTAAACAAGTTCTCATCTGTTTACAGTGATTTTCACTGAATTATTCATGTTTTCATGTAGTTTCCTATATTCTGCCTTCTGGCCCAAGTATAAGCTTTGCCCACTTTATCAAACAACTTCCTACACACTGTTATGAACTGAGGGAGCTAGGGAACATTGTCTCTCAACTGTGTTATAGAGTGTAGTACTACATTTCAGTGAAATGTAAGCCTTTTTCAAAGCTGTCGAACGTGTTTCTTTCTCTATTTCAATGGTATTCTGCCTTGTATACACACATTTACCACACTAGTCTCCTTTAAGTAAAGAACATAGTATTCATACAGTGTTTCATGTGATCTTAACTGGAATTAAGGATTCCCCTTATGTTAGCTACCTTTTCTACACTAAGAACTGACTTGGAGATTCTCTTTCAGCTTTTCTAAACAAGTTCTCATCTGTTTACAGTGATTTTCACTGAATTATTCATGTTTTCATGTAGTTTCCTATATTCTGCCTTCTGGCCCAAGTATAAGCTTTGCCCACTTTATCAAACAACTTCCTACACACTGTTATGAACTGAGGCAGCTAGGGAACATTGTCTCTCAACTGTGTTATAGAGTGTAGTACTACATTTCAGTGAAGTGTAAGGCTTTCCAGAGCTGCCGAACGTGTTTCTTTCTCTATTTCAATGGTATTCTGCCTTGTATAACACACATTTACCACTCTAGTCTCCTTTAAGTAAAGAATATAGGATTCATACAGTGTTTCATGTGATCTTAACTCGAATTAAGGATTTCCCTTATCTTAGCTACCTTTTCTACATTAAGAACTGACTTGGAGATTGTCTTTCAGCTGTTCAAACAAGTTCTCATCTGTTTACAGTCATTTTCACTGAATTATTCATGTTTTCATGTAGTTTCCTATATTCTGCCTTCTGGTCAAAGTGTAAGCTTTGCCCACTTTATCAAACAACTTCCTACACACTGTTATGAACTGAGGGAGC
Organism: Pipistrellus hanaki; assembly: GCF_964339955.1. Lineage (NCBI taxonomy): Eukaryota > Metazoa > Chordata > Mammalia > Chiroptera > Vespertilionidae > Pipistrellus > Pipistrellus hanaki. The sequence goes on along the minus strand of NC_140507.1, from coordinate 98,512,600 downwards.
TAGGGAAAATTGTCTCTCAACTGTGTTATAGAGTGTAGTACTACATTTCAGTGAAGTGTAAGCCTTTCCAAAGCTGCCGAACGTGTTTCTTTCTCTATTTCAATGGTATTCTGCCTTGTATAACACACATTTACCACTCTAGTCTCCTTTAAGTAATGAATATAGGATTCATACAGTGTTTGATGTTATCTAAACTAGAATTAAGGATTTCCCTTATCTTACCTACCTTTTCTACACTAAGAACTGACTTGGAGGTTCTCTTTCAGCTGTTCTAAACAAGTTTTCATCTCTTTACAGTCATTTTTAGTGAATTATTCATGTTTTCATGTAGTTTCCTATATTCTGCCTTCTGGCCCAAGTATAAGCTTTGCCCACTTTATCAAACAACTTCCTACACACTGTTATGAACTGAGGGAGCTAGGGAACATTGTCTCTCAACTGTGTTATAGAGTGTAGTACTACATTTCAGTGAAGTGTAAGCCTTTCCAAAGCTGCCGAACGTGTTTCTTTCTCTATTTCAATGGTATTCTGCCTTGTATAACACACATTTACCACTCTAGTCTCCTTTAAGTAAAGAACATTGGATTCATACAGTGTTTCATGTGATCTTAACTGGAATTAAGGATTCCCCTTATGTTAGCTACCTTTTCTACACTAAGAACTGACTTGGAGAATCTCTTTCAGCTTTTCTAAACAAGTTCTCATCTGTTTACAGTGATTTTCACTGAATTATTCATGTTTTCATGTAGTTTCCTATATTCTGCCTTCTGGCCCAAGTATAAGCTTTGCCCACTTTATCAAACAACTTCCTACACACTGTTATGAACTGAGGGAGCTAGGGAACATTGTCTCTCAACTGTGTTATAGAGTGTAGTACTACATTTCAGTGAAGTGTAAGCCTTTTTCAAAGCTGTCGAACGTGTTTCTTTCTCTATTTCAATGGTATTCTGCCTTGTATACACACATTTACCACACTAGTCTCCTTTAAGTAAAGAACATAGTATTCATACAGTGTTTCATGTGATCTTAACTGGAATTAAGGATTCCCCTTATGTTAGCTACCTTTTCTACACTAAGAACTGACTTGGAGATTCTCTTTCAGCTTTTCTAAACAAGTTCTCATCTGTTTACAGTGATTTTCACTGAATTATTCATGTTTTCATGTAGTTTCCTATATTCTGCCTTCTGGCCCAAGTATAAGCTTTGCCCACTTTATCAAACAACTTCCTACACACTGTTATGAACTGAGGCAGCTAGGGAACATTGTCTCTCAACTGTGTTATAGAGTGTAGTACTACATTTCAGTGAAGTGTAAGGCTTTCCAGAGCTGCCGAACGTGTTTCTTTCTCTATTTCAATGGTATTCTGCCTTGTATAACACACATTTACCACTCTAGTCTCCTTTAAGTAAAGAATATAGGATTCATACAGTGTTTCATGTGATCTTAACTGGAATTAAGGATTTCCCTTATCTTACCTACCTTTTCTACACTAAGAACTGACTTGGAGGTTCTCTTTCAGCTGTTCTAAACAAGTTTTCATCTGTTTACAGTCATTTTTAGTGAATTATTCATATTTTCATGTAGTTTCCTATATTCTGCCTTCTTGCCCAAGTATAAGCTTTGCCCACTTTATCAAACAACTTCCTACACACTGTTATGAACTGAGGCAGCTCGGGAACATTGTCTCTCAACTGTGTTATAGAGTGTAGTACTACATTTCAGTGAAGTGTAAGGCTTTCCAAAGCTGCCGAACGTGTTTCTTTCTCTATTTCAATGGTATTCTGCCTTGTATAACACACATTTACCACTCTAGTCTCCTTTAAGTAAACAATATAGGATTCATACAGTGTTTGATGTTATCTTAACTCGAATTAAGGATTTCCCTTATCTTAGCTACCTTTTCTACATTAAGAACTGACTTGGAGATTGTCTTTCAGCTGTTCAAACAAGTTCTCATCTGTTTACAGTCATTTTCACTGAATTATTCATGTTTTCATGTAGTTTCCTATATTCTGCCTTCTGGTCAAAGTGTAAGCTTTGCCCACTTTATCAAACAACTTCCTACACACTTTTATGAACTGAGGGAGCTAGGGAACATTGTCTCTCAACTGTGTTATAGAGTGTAGTACTACATTTCAGTGAAGTGTAAGCCTTTCCAAAGCTGCCGAACGTGTTTCTTTCTCTATTTCAATGGTATTCTGCCTTGTATAACACACATTTACCACTCTAGTCTCCTTTAAGTAATGAATATAGGATTCATACAGTGTTTGATGTTATCTAAACTAGAATTAAGGATTTCCCTTATTTACCTACCTTTTCTACACTAAGAACTGACTTGGAGGTTCTCTTTCAGCTGTTCTAAACAAGTTTTCATCTGTTTACAGTCATTTTTAGTGAATTATTCATGTTTTCATGTAGTTTCCTTTATTCTGCCTTCTGGCCCAAGTATAAGCTTTGCCCACTTTATCAAACAACTTCCTACACACTGTTATGAACTGAGGGAGCTAGGGAACATTGTCTCTCAACTGTGTTATAGAGTGTAGTACTACATTTCAGTGAAGTGTAAGGCTTTCCAAAGCTGCCGAACGTGTTTCTTTCTCTATTTCAATGGTATTCTGCCTTGTATAACACACATTTACCACTCTAGTCTCCTTTAAGTAAAGAACATTGGATTCATACAGTGTTTCATGTGATCTTAACTGGAATTAAGGATTCCCCTTATCTTACCTACCTTTTCTACACTAAGAACTGACTTGGAGGTTCTCTTTCAGCTGTTCTAAACAAGTTTTCATCTGTTTACAGTCATTTTTAGTGTATTATTCATGTTTTCATGTAGTTTCCTATATTCTGCCTTCTGGCCCAAGTATAAGCTTTGCCCACTTTATCAAACAACTTCCTACACACTGTTATGAACTGAGGCAGCTCGGGAACATTGTCTCTCAACTGTGTTATAGAGTGTAGTACTACATTTCAGTGAAGTGTAAGCCTTTCCAAAGCTGTCGAACGTGTTTCTTTCTCTATTTCAATGGTATTCTGCCTTGTATACACACATTTACCACACTAGTCTCCTTTAAGTAAAGAACATAGGATTCATACAGTGTTTCATGTGATCTTAACTGGAATTAAGGATTCCCCTTATGTTAGCTACCTTTTCTACACTAAGAACTGACTTGGAGATTCTCTTTCAGCTTTTCTAAACAAGTTCTCATCTGTTTACAGTGATTTTCACTGAATTATTCATGTTTTCATGTAGTTTCCTATATTCTGCCTTCTGGTCAAAGTGTAAGCTTTGCCCACTTTATCAAACAACTTCCTACACACCGTTATGAACTGAGGGAGCTAGGGAAAATTGTCTCTCAACTGTGTTATAGAGTGTAGTACTACATTTCAGTGAAGTGTAAGCCTTTCCAAAGCTGCCGAACGTGTTTCTTTCTCTATTTCAATGGTATTCTGCCTTGTATAACACACATTTACCACTCTAGTCTCCTTTAAGTAATGAATATAGGATTCATACAGTGTTTGATGTTATCTAAACTAGAATTAAGGATTTCCCTTATCTTACCTACCTTTTCTACACTAAGAACTGACTTGGAGGTTCTCTTTCAGCTGTTCTAAACAAGTTTTCATCTGTTTACAGTCATTTTTAGTGAATTATTCATGTTTTCATGTAGTTTCCTATATTCTGCCTTCTGGCCCAAGTATAAGCTTTGCCCACTTTATCAAACAACTTCCTACACACTGTTATGAACTGAGGGAGCTAGGGAACATTGTCTCTCAACTGTGTTATAGAGTGTAGTACTACATTTCAGTGAAGTGTAAGGCTTTCCAAAGCTGCCGAACGTGTTTCTTTCTCTATTTCAATGGTATTCTGCCTTGTATAACACACATTTACCACTCTAGTCTCCTTTAAGTAAAGAACATTGGATTCATACAGTGTTTCATGTGATCTTAACTGGAATTAAGGATTCCCCTTATGTTAGCTACCTTTTCTACACTAAGAACTGACTTGGAGAATCTCTTTCAGCTTTTCTAAACAAGTTCTCATCTGTTTACAGTGATTTTCACTGAATTATTCATGTTTTCATGTAGTTTCCTATATTCTGCCTTCTGGCCCAAGTATAAGCTTTGCCCACTTTATCAAACAACTTCCTACACACTGTTATGAACTGAGGGAGCTAGGGAACATTGTTTCTCAACTGTGTTATAGAGTGTAGTACTACATTTCAGTGAAGTGTAAGCCTTTTTCAAAGCTGTCGAACGTGTTTCTTTCTCTATTTCAATGGTATTCTGCCTTGTATACACACATTTACCACACTAGTCTCCTTTAAGTAAAGAACATAGTATTCATACAGTGTTTCATGTGATCTTAACTGGAATTAAGGATTCCCCTTATGTTAGCTACCTTTTCTACACTAAGAACTGACTTGGAGATTCTCTTTCAGCTTTTCTAAACAAGTTCTCATCTGTTTACAGTGATTTTCACTGAATTATTCATGTTTTCATGTAGTTTCCTATATTCTGCCTTCTGGCCCAAGTATAAGCTTTGCCCACTTTATCAAACAACTTCCTACACACTGTTATGAACTGAGGCAGCTAGGGAACATTGTCTCTCAACTGTGTTATAGAGTGTAGTACTACATTTCAGTGAAGTGTAAGGCTTTCCAGAGCTGCCGAACGTGTTTCTTTCTCTATTTCAATGGTATTCTGCCTTGTATAACACACATTTACCACTCTAGTCTCCTTTAAGTAAAGAATATAGGATTCATACAGTGTTTCATGTGATCTTAACTGGAATTAAGGATTTCCCTTATCTTACCTACCTTTTCTACACTAAGAACTGACTTGGAGGTTCTCTTTCAGCTGTTCTAAACAAGTTTTCATCTGTTTACAGTCATTTTTAGTGAATTATTCATATTTTCATGTAGTTTCCTATATTCTGCCTTCTTGCCCAAGTATAAGCTTTGCCCACTTTATCAAACAACTTCCTACACACTGTTATGAACTGAGGCAGCTCGGGAACATTGTCTCTCAACTGTGTTATAGAGTGTAGTACTACATTTCTTTGAAGTGTAAGGCTTTCCAAAGCTGCCGAACGTGTTTCTTTCTCTATTTCAATGGTATTCTGCCTTGTATAACACACATTTACCACTCTAGTCTCCTTTAAGTAAACAATATAGGATTCATACAGTGTTTGATGTTATCTTAACTCGAATTAAGGATTTCCCTTATCTTAGCTACCTTTTCTACATTAAGAACTGACTTGGAGATTGTCTTTCAGCTGTTCAAACAAGTTCTCATCTGTTTACAGTCATTTTCACTGAATTATTCATGTTTTCATGTAGTTTCCTATATTCTGCCTTCTGGTCAAAGTGTAAGCTTTGCCCACTTTATCAAACAACTTCCTACACACTTTTATGAACTGAGGGAGCTAGGGAACATTGTCTCTCAACTGTGTTATAGAGTGTAGTACTACATTTCAGTGAAGTGTAAGCCTTTCCAAAGCTGCCGAACGTGTTTCTTTCTCTATTTCAATGGTATTCTGCCTTGTATAACACACATTTACCACTCTAGTCTCCTTTAAGTAATGAATATAGGATTCATACAGTGTTTGATGTTATCTAAACTAGAATTAAGGATTTCCCTTATTTACCTACCTTTTCTACACTAAGAACTGACTTGGAGGTTCTCTTTCAGCTGTTCTAAACAAGTTTTCATCTGTTTACAGTCATTTTTAGTGAATTATTCATGTTTTCATGTAGTTTCCTTTATTCTGCCTTCTGGCCCAAGTATAAGCTTTGCCCACTTTATCAAACAACTTCCTACACACTGTTATGAACTAAGGGAGCTAGGGAACATTGTCTCTCAACTGTGTTATAGAGTGTAGTACTACATTTCAGTGAAGTGTAAGGCTTTCCAAAGCTGCCGAACGTGTTTCTTTCTCTATTTCAATGGTATTCTGCCTTGTATAACACACATTTACCACTCTAGTCTCCTTTAAGTAAAGAACATTGGATTCATACAGTGTTTCATGTGATCTTAACTGGAATTAAGGATTCCCCTTATCTTACCTACCTTTTCTACACTAAGAACTGACTTGGAGGTTCTCTTTCAGCTGTTCTAAACAAGTTTTCATCTGTTTACAGTCATTTTTAGTGAATTATTCATGTTTTCATGTAGTTTCCTATATTCTGCCTTCTGGCCCAAGTATAAGCTTTGCCCACTTTATCAAACAACTTCCTACACACTGTTATGAACTGAGGCAGCTCGGGAACATTGTCTCTCAACTGTGTTATAGAGTGTAGTACTACATTTCAGTGAAGTGTAAGCCTTTCCAAAGCTGTCGAACGTGTTTCTTTCTCTATTTCAATGGTATTCTGCCTTGTATACACACATTTACCACACTAGTCTCCTTTAAGTAAAGAACATAGGATTCATACAGTGTTTCATGTGATCTTAACTGGAATTAAGGATTCCCCTTATGTTAGCTACCTTTTCTACACTAAGAACTGACTTGGAGATTCTCTTTCAGCTTTTCTAAACAAGTTCTCATCTGTTTACAGTGATTTTCACTGAATTATTCATGTTTTCACCTAGTTTCCTATATTCTGCCTTCTGGCCCAAGTATAAGCTTTGCCCACTTTATCAAACAACTTCCTACACACTGTTATGAACTGAGGCAGCTAGGGAACATTGTCTCTCAACTGTGTTATAGAGTGTAGTACTACATTTCAGTGAAGTGTAAGGCTTTCCAGAGCTGCCGAACGTGTTTCTTTCTGTATTTCAATGGTATTCTGCCTTGTATAACACACATTTACCACTCTAGTCTCCTTTAAGTAAAGAATATAGGATTCATACAGTGTTTCATGTGATCTTAACTCGAATTAAGGATTTCCCTTATCTTAGCTACCTTTTCTACATTAAGAACTGACTTGGAGATTGTCTTTCAGCTGTTCAAACAAGTTCTCATCTGTTTACAGTCATTTTCACTGAATTATTCATGTTTTCATGTAGTTTCCTATATTCTGCCTTCTGGTCAAAGTGTAAGCTTTGCCCACTTTATCAAACAACTTCCTACACACCGTTATGAACTGAGGGAGCTAGGGAAAATTGTCTCTCAACTGTGTTATAGAGTGTAGTACTACATTTCAGTGAAGTGTAAGCCTTTCCAAAGCTGCCGAACGTGTTTCTTTCTCTATTTCAATGGTATTCTGCCTTGTATAACACACATTTACCACTCTAGTCTCCTTTAAGTAATGAATATAGGATTCATACAGTGTTTGATGTTATCTAAACTAGAATTAAGGATTTCCCTTATCTTACCTACCTTTTCTACACTAAGAACTGACTTGGAGGTTCTCTTTCAGCTGTTCTAAACAAGTTTTCATCTGTTTACAGTCATTTTTAGTGAATTATTCATGTTTTCATGTAGTTTCCTATATTCTGCCTTCTGGCCCAAGTATAAGCTTTGCCCACTTTATCCAACAACTTCCTACACACTGTTATGAACTGAGGGAGCTAGGGAACATTGTCTCTCAACTGTGTTATAGAGTGTAGTACTACATTTCAGTGAAGTGTAAGGCTTTCCAAAGCTGCCGAACGTGTTTCTTTCTCTATTTCAATGGTATTCTGCCTTGTATAACACACATTTACCACTCTAGTCTCCTTTAAGTAAAGAACATTGGATTCATACAGTGTTTCATGTGATCTTAACTGGAATTAAGGATTCCCCTTATGTTAGCTACCTTTTCTACACTAAGAACTGACTTGGAGAATCTCTTTCAGCTTTTCTAAACAAGTTCTCATCTGTTTACAGTGATTTTCACTGAATTATTCATGTTTTCATGTAGTTTCCTATATTCTGCCTTCTGGCCCAAGTATAAGCTTTGCCCACTTTATCAAACAACTTCCTACACACTGTTATGAACTGAGGGAGCTAGGGAACATTGTCTCTCAACTGTGTTATAGAGTGTAGTACTACATTTCAGTGAAGTGTAAGCCTTTTTCAAAGCTGTCGAACGTGTTTCTTTCTCTATTTCAATGGTATTCTGCCTTGTATACACACATTTACCACACTAGTCTCCTTTAAGTAAAGAACATAGTATTCATACAGTGTTTCATGTGATCTTAACTGGAATTAAGGATTCCCCTTATGTTAGCTACCTTTTCTACACTAAGAACTGACTTGGAGATTCTCTTTCAGCTTTTCTAAACAAGTTCTCATCTGTTTACAGTGATTTTCACTGAATTATTCATGTTTTCATGTAGTTTCCTATATTCTGCCTTCTGGCCCAAGTATAAGCTTTGCCCACTTTATCAAACAACTTCCTACACACTGTTATGAACTGAGGCAGCTAGGGAACATTGTCTCTCAACTGTGTTATAGAGTGTAGTACTACATTTCAGTGAAGTGTAAGGCTTTCCAGAGCTGCCGAACGTGTTTCTTTCTCTATTTCAATGGTATTCTGCCTTGTATAACACACATTTACCACTCTAGTCTCCTTTAAGTAAAGAATATAGGATTCATACAGTGTTTCATGTGATCTTAACTGGAATTAAGGATTCCCCTTATGTTAGCTACCTTTTCTACACTAAGAACTGACTTGGAGATTCTCTTTCAGCTTTTCTAAACAAGTTCTCATCTGTTTACAGTGATTTTCACTGAATTATTCATGTTTTCACCTAGTTTCCTATATTCTGCCTTCTGGCCCAAGTATAAGCTTTGCCCACTTTATCAAACAACTTCCTACACACTGTTATGAACTGAGGCAGCTAGGGAACATTGTCTCTCAACTGTGTTATAGAGTGTAGTACTACATTTCAGTGAAGTGTAAGGCTTTCCAGAGCTGCCGAACGTGTTTCTTTCTGTATTTCAATGGTATTCTGCCTTGTATAACACACATTTACCACTCTAGTCTCCTTTAAGTAAAGAATATAGGATTCATACAGTGTTTCATGTGATCTTAACTCGAATTAAGGATTTCCCTTATCTTAGCTACCTTTTCTACATTAAGAACTGACTTGGAGATTGTCTTTCAGCTGTTCAAACAAGTTCTCATCTGTTTACAGTCATTTTCACTGAATTATTCATGTTTTCATGTAGTTTCCTATATTCTGCCTTCTGGTCAAAGTGTAAGCTTTGCCCACTTTATCAAACAACTTCCTACACACCGTTATGAACTGAGGGAGCTAGGGAAAATTGTCTCTCAACTGTGTTATAGAGTGTAGTACTACATTTCAGTGAAGTGTAAGCCTTTCCAAAGCTGCCGAACGTGTTTCTTTCTCTATTTCAATGGTATTCTGCCTTGTATAACACACATTTACCACTCTAGTCTCCTTTAAGTAATGAATATAGGATTCATACAGTGTTTGATGTTATCTAAACTAGAATTAAGGATTTCCCTTATCTTACCTACCTTTTCTACACTAAGAACTGACTTGGAGGTTCTCTTTCAGCTGTTCTAAACAAGTTTTCATCTGTTTACAGTCATTTTTAGTGAATTATTCATGTTTTCATGTAGTTTCCTATATTCTGCCTTCTGGCCCAAGTATAAGCTTTGCCCACTTTATCCAACAACTTCCTACACACTGTTATGAACTGAGGGAGCTAGGGAACATTGTCTCTCAACTGTGTTATAGAGTGTAGTACTACATTTCAGTGAAGTGTAAGGCTTTCCAAAGCTGCCGAACGTGTTTCTTTCTCTATTTCAATGGTATTCTGCCTTGTATAACACACATTTACCACTCTAGTCTCCTTTAAGTAAAGAACATTGGATTCATACAGTGTTTCATGTGATCTTAACTGGAATTAAGGATTCCCCTTATGTTAGCTACCTTTTCTACACTAAGAACTGACTTGGAGAATCTCTTTCAGCTTTTCTAAACAAGTTCTCATCTGTTTACAGTGATTTTCACTGAATTATTCATGTTTTCATGTAGTTTCCTATATTCTGCCTTCTGGCCCAAGTATAAGCTTTGCCCACTTTATCAAACAACTTCCTACACACTGTTATGAACTGAGGGAGCTAGGGAACATTGTCTCTCAACTGTGTTATAGAGTGTAGTACTACATTTCAGTGAAGTGTAAGCCTTTTTCAAAGCTGTCGAACGTGTTTCTTTCTCTATTTCAATGGTATTCTGCCTTGTATACACACATTTACCACACTAGTCTCCTTTAAGTAAAGAACATAGTATTCATACAGTGTTTCATGTGATCTTAACTGGAATTAAGGATTCCCCTTATGTTAGCTACCTTTTCTACACTAAGAACTGACTTGGAGATTCTCTTTCAGCTTTTCTAAACAAGTTCTCATCTGTTTACAGTGATTTTCACTGAATTATTCATGTTTTCATGTAGTTTCCTATATTCTGCCTTCTGGCCCAAGTATAAGCTTTGCCCACTTTATCAAACAACTTCCTACACACTGTTATGAACTGAGGCAGCTAGGGAACATTGTCTCTCAACTGTGTTATAGAGTGTAGTACTACATTTCAGTGAAGTGTAAGGCTTTCCAGAGCTGCCGAACGTGTTTCTTTCTCTATTTCAATGGTATTCTGCCTTGTATAACACACATTTACCACTCTAGTCTCCTTTAAGTAAAGAATATAGGATTCATACAGTGTTTCATGTGATCTTAACTGGAATTAAGGATTTCCCTTATCTTACCTACCTTTTCTACACTAAGAACTGACTTGGAGGTTCTCTTTCAGCTGTTCTAAACAAGTTTTCATCTGTTTACAGTCATTTTTAGTGAATTATTCATATTTTCATGTAGTTTCCTATATTCTGCCTTCTTGCCCAAGTATAAGCTTTGCCCACTTTATCAAACAACTTCCTACACACTGTTATGAACTGAGGCAGCTCGGGAACATTGTCTCTCAACTGTGTTATAGAGTGTAGTACTACATTTCTTTGAAGTGTAAGGCTTTCCAAAGCTGCCGAACGTGTTTCTTTCTCTATTTCAATGGTATTCTGCCTTGTATAACACACATTTACCACTCTAGTCTCCTTTAAGTAAACAATATAGGATTCATACAGTGTTTGATGTTATCTTAACTCGAATTAAGGATTTCCCTTATCTTAGCTACCTTTTCTACATTAAGAACTGACTTGGAGATTGTCTTTCAGCTGTTCAAACAAGTTCTCATCTGTTTACAGTCATTTTCACTGAATTATTCATGTTTTCATGTAGTTTCCTATATTCTGCCTTCTGGTCAAAGTGTAAGCTTTGCCCACTTTATCAAACAACTTCCTACACACTTTTAGGAACTGAGGGAGCTAGGGAACATTGTCTCTCAACTGTGTTATAGAGTGTAGTACTACATTTCAGTGAAGTGTAAGCCTTTCCAAAGCTGCCGAACGTGTTTCTTTCTCTATTTCAATGGTATTCTGCCTTGTATAACACACATTTACCACTCTAGTCTCCTTTAAGTAATGAATATAGGATTCATACAGTGTTTGATGTTATCTAAACTAGAATTAAGGATTTCCCTTATTTACCTACCTTTTCTACACTAAGAACTGACTTGGAGGTTCTCTTTCAGCTGTTCTAAACAAGTTTTCATCTGTTTACAGTCATTTTTAGTGAATTATTCATGTTTTCATGTAGTTTCCTTTATTCTGCCTTCTGGCCCAAGTATAAGCTTTGCCCACTTTATCAAACAACTTCCTACACACTGTTATGAACTGAGGGAGCTAGGGAACATTGTCTCTCAACTGTGTTATAGAGTGTAGTACTACATTTCAGTGAAGTGTAAGGCTTTCCAAAGCTGCCGAACGTGTTTCTTTCTCTATTTCAATGGTATTCTGCCCTGTATAACACACATTTACCACTCTAGTCTCCTTTAAGTAAAGAACATTGGATTCATACAGTGTTTCATGTGATCTTAACTGGAATTAAGGATTCCCCTTATCTTACCTACCTTTTCTACACTAAGAACTGACTTGGAGGTTCTCTTTCAGCTGTTCTAAACAAGTTTTCATCTGTTTACAGTCATTTTTAGTGAATTATTCATGTTTTCATGTAGTTTCCTATATTCTGCCTTCTGGCCCAAGTATAAGCTTTGCCCACTTTATCAAACAACTTCCTACACACTGTTATGAACTGAGGCAGCTCGGGAACATTGTCTCTCAACTGTGTTATAGAGTGTAGTACTACATTTCAGTGAAGTGTAAGCCTTTCCAAAGCTGCCGAACGTGTTTCTTTCTCTATTTCAATGGTATTCTGCCTTGTATAACACACATTTACCACTCTAGTCTCCTTTAAGTAATGAATATAGGATTCATACAGTGTTTGATGTTATCTAAACTAGAATTAAGGATTTCCCTTATCTTACCTACCTTTTCTACACTAAGAACTGACTTGGTGGTTCTCTTTCAGCTGTTCTAAACAAGTTTTCATCTGTTTACAGTCATTTTTAGTGAATTATTCATGTTTTCATGTAGTTTCCTATATTCTGCCTTCTGGCCCAAGTATAAGCTTTGCCCACTTTATCAAACAACTTCCTACACACTGTTATGAACTGAGGGAGTTAGGGAACATTGTCTCTCAACTGTGTTATAGAGTGTAGTACTACATTTCAGTGAAGTGTAAGGCTTTCCAAAGCTGCCGAACGTGTTTCTTTCTCTATTTCAATGGTATTCTGCCTTGTATAACACACATTTACCACTCTAGTCTCCTTTAAGTAAAGAACATTGGATTCATACAGTGTTTCATGTGATCTTAACTGGAATTAAGGATTCCCCTTATGTTAGCTACCTTTTCTACACTAAGAACTGACTTGGAGAATCTCTTTCAGCTTTTCTAAACAAGTTCTCATCTGTTTACAGTGATTTTCACTGAATTATTCATGTTTTCATGTAGTTTCCTATATTCTGCCTTCTGGCCCAAGTATAAGCTTTGCCCACTTTATCAAACAACTTCCTACACACTGTTATGAACTGAGGGAGCTAGGGAACATTGTCTCTCAACTGTGTTATAGAGTGTAGTACTACATTTCAGTGAAGTGTAAGCCTTTTTCAAAGCTGTCGAACGTGTTTCTTTCTCTATTTCAATGGTATTCTGCCTTGTATACACACATTTACCACACTAGTCTCCTTTAAGTAAAGAACATAGTATTCATACAGTGTTTCATGTGATCTTAACTGGAATTAAGGATTCCCCTTATGTTAGCTACCTTTTCTACACTAAGAACTGACTTGGAGATTCTCTTTCAGCTTTTCTAAACAAGTTCTCATCTGTTTACAGTGATTTTCACTGAATTATTCATGTTTTCATGTAGTTTCCTATATTCTGCCTTCTGGCCCAAGTATAAGCTTTGCCCACTTTATCAAACAACTTCCTACACACTGTTATGAACTGAGGCAGCTAGGGAACATTGTCTCTCAACTGTGTTATAGAGTGTAGTACTACATTTCAGTGAAGTGTAAGGCTTTCCAGAGCTGCCGAACGTGTTTCTTTCTCTATTTCAATGGTATTCTGCCTTGTATAACACACATTTACCACTCTAGTCTCCTTTAAGTAAAGAATATAGGATTCATACAGTGTTTCATGTGATCTTAACTCGAATTAAGGATTTCCCTTATCTTAGCTACCTTTTCTACATTAAGAACTGACTTGGAGATTGTCTTTCAGCTGTTCAAACAAGTTCTCATCTGTTTACAGTCATTTTCACTGAATTATTCATGTTTTCATGTAGTTTCCTATATACTGCCTTCTGGTCAAAGTGTAAGCTTTGCCCACTTTATCAAACAACTTCCTACACACCGTTATGAACTGAGGGAGCTAGGGAAAATTGTCTCTCAACTGTGTTATAGAGTGTAGTACTACATTTCAGTGAAGTGTAAGCCTTTCCAAAGCTGCCGAACGTGTTTCTTTCTCTATTTCAATGGTATTCTGCCTTGTATAACACACATTTACCACTCTAGTCTCCTTTAAGTAATGAATATAGGATTCATACAGTGTTTGATGTTATCTAAACTAGAATTAAGGATTTCCCTTATCTTACCTACCTTTTCTACACTAAGAACTGACTTGGAGGTTCTCTTTCAGCTGTTCTAAACAAGTTTTCATCTGTTTACAGTCATTTTTAGTGAATTATTCATGTTTTCATGTAGTTTCCTATATTCTGCCTTCTGGCCCAAGTATAAGCTTTGCCCACTTTATCAAACAACTTCCTACACACTGTTATGAACTGAGGGAGCTAGGGAACATTGTCTCTCAACTGTGTTATAGAGTGTAGTACTACATTTCAGTGAAGTGTAAGGCTTTCCAAAGCTGCCGAACGTGTTTCTTTCTCTATTTCAATGGTATTCTGCCTTGTATAACACACATTTACCACTCTAGTCTCCTTTAAGTAAAGAACATTGGATTCATACAGTGTTTCATGTGATCTTAACTGGAATTAAGGATTCCCCTTATGTTAGCTACCTTTTCTACACTAAGAACTGACCTGGAGAATCTCTTTCAGCTTTTCTAAACAAGTTCTCATCTGTTTACAGTGATTTTCACTGAATTATTCATGTTTTCATGTAGTTTCCTATATTCTGCCTTCTGGCCCAAGTATAAGCTTTGCCCACTTTATCAAACAACTTCCTACACACTGTTATGAACTGAGGCAGCTAGGGAACATTGTCTCTCAACTGTGTTATAGAGTGTAGTACTACATTTCAGTGAAGTGTAAGCCTTTTTCAAAGCTGTCGAACGTGTTTCTTTCTCTATTTCAATGGTATTCTGCCTTGTATACACACATTTACCACACTAGTCTCCTTTAAGTAAAGAACATAGTATTCATACAGTGTTTCATGTGATCTTAACTGGAATTAAGGATTCCCCTTATGTTAGCTACCTTTTCTACACTAAGAACTGACTTGGAGATTCTCTTTCAGCTTTTCTAAACAAGTTCTCATCTGTTTACAGTGATTTTCACTGAATTATTCATGTTTTCATGTAGTTTCCTATATTCTGCCTTCTGGCCCAAGTATAAGCTTTGCCCACTTTATCAAACAACTTCCTACACACTGTTATGAACTGAGGCAGCTAGGGAACATTGTCTTTCAACTGTGTTATAGAGTGTAGTACTACATTTCAGTGAAGTGTAAGGCTTTCCAGAGCTGCCGAACGTGTTTCTTTCTCTATTTCAATGGTATTCTGCCTTGTATAACACACATTTACCACTCTAGTCTCCTTTAAGTAAAGAATATAGGATTCATACAGTGTTTCATGTGATCTTAACTCGAATTAAGGATTTCCCTTATCTTAGCTACCTTTTCTACATTAAGAACTGACTTGGAGATTGTCTTTCAGCTGTTCAAACAAGTTCTCATCTGTTTACAGTCATTTTCACTGAATTATTCATGTTTTCATGTAGTTTCCTATATTCTGCCTTCTGGTCAAAGTGTAAGCTTTGCCCACTTTATCAAACAACTTCCTACACACTTTTAGGAACTGAGGGAGCTAGGGAACATTGTCTCTCAACTGTGTTATAGAGTGTAGTACTACATTTCAGTGAAGTGTAAGCCTTTCCAAAGCTGCCGAACGTGTTTCTTTCTCTATTTCAATGGTATTCTGCCTTGTATAACACACATTTACCACTCTAGTCTCCTTTAAGTAATGAATATAGGATTCATACAGTGTTTGATGTTATCTAAACTAGAATTAAGGATTTCCCTTATTTACCTACCTTTTCTACACTAAGAACTGACTTGGAGGTTCTCTTTCAGCTGTTCTAAACAAGTTTTCATCTGTTTACAGTCATTTTTAGTGAATTATTCATGTTTTCATGTAGTTTCCTTTATTCTGCCTTCTGGCCCAAGTATAAGCTTTGCCCACTTTATCAAACAACTTCCTACACACTGTTATGAACTGAGGGAGCTAGGGAACATTGTCTCTCAACTGTGTTATAGAGTGTAGTACTACATTTCAGTGAAGTGTAAGGCTTTCCAAAGCTGCCGAACGTGTTTCTTTCTCTATTTCAATGGTATTCTGCCTTGTATAACACACATTTACCACTCTAGTCTCCTTTAAGTAAAGAACATTGGATTCATACAGTGTTTCATGTGATCTTAACTGGAATTAAGGATTCCCCTTATCTTACCTACCTTTTCTACACTAAGAACTGACTTGGAGGTTCTCTTTCAGCTGTTCTAAACAAGTTTTCATCTGTTTACAGTCATTTTTAGTGAATTATTCATGTTTTCATGTAGTTTCCTATATTCTGCCTTCTGGCCCAAGTATAAGCTTTGCCCACTTTATCAAACAACTTCCTACACACTGTTATGAACTGAGGCAGCTCGGGAACATTGTCTCTCAACTGTGTTATAGAGTGTAGTACTACATTTCAGTGAAGTGTAAGCCTTTCCAAAGCTGCCGAACGTGTTTCTTTCTCTATTTCAATGGTATTCTGCCTTGTATAACACACATTTACCACTCTAGTCTCCTTTAAGTAATGAATATAGGATTCATACAGTGTTTGATGTTATCTAAACTAGAATTAAGGATTTCCCTTATCTTACCTACCTTTTCTACACTAAGAACTGACTTGGAGGTTCTCTTTCAGCTGTTCTAAACAAGTTTTCATCTGTTTACAGTCATTTTTAGTGAATTATTCATGTTTTCATGTAGTTTCCTATATTCTGCCTTCTGGCCCAAGTATAAGCTTTGCCCACTTTATCAAACAACTTCCTACACACTTTTAGGAACTGAGGGAGCTAGGGAACATTGTCTCTCAACTGTGTTATAGAGTGTAGTACTACATTTCAGTGAAGTGTAAGCCTTTCCAAAGCTGCCGAACGTGTTTCTTTCTCTATTTCAATGGTATTCTGCCTTGTATAACACACATTTACCACTCTAGTCTCCTTTAAGTAAAGAACATTGGATTCATACAGTGTTTCATGTGATCTTAACTGGAATTAAGGATTCCCCTTATGTTAGCTACCTTTTCTACACTAAGAACTGACTTGGAGAATCTCTTTCAGCTTTTCTAAACAAGTTCTCATCTGTTTACAGTGATTTTCACTGAATTATTCATGTTTTCATGTAGTTTCCTATATTCTGCCTTCTGGCCCAAGTATAAGCTTTGCCCACTTTATCAAACAACTTCCTACACACTGTTATGAACTGAGGGAGCTAGGGAACATTGTCTCTCAACTGTGTTATAGAGTGTAGTACTACATTTCAGTGAAGTGTAAGCCTTTTTCAAAGCTGTCGAACGTGTTTCTTTCTCTATTTCAATGGTATTCTGCCTTGTATACACACATTTACCACACTAGTCTCCTTTAAGTAAAGAACATAGTATTCATACAGTGTTTCATGTGATCTTAACTGGAATTAAGGATTCCCCTTATGTTAGCTACCTTTTCTACACTAAGAACTGACTTGGAGATTCTCTTAGAGCTTTTCTAAACAAGTTCTCATCTGTTTACAGTGATTTTCACTGAATTATTCATGTTTTCATGTAGTTTCCTATATTCTGCCTTCTGGCCCAAGTATAAGCTTTGCCCACTTTATCAAACAACTTCCTACACACTGTTATGAACTGAGGGAGCTAGGGAACATTGTCTCTCAACTGTGTTATAGAGTGTAGTACTACATTTCAGTGAAGTGTAAGCCTTTTTCAAAGCTGTCGAACGTGTTTCTTTCTCTATTTCAATGGTATTCTGCCTTGTATACACACATTTACCACACTAGTCTCCTTTAAGTAAAGAACATAGTATTCATACAGTGTTTCATGTGATCTTAACTGGAATTAAGGATTCCCCTTATGTTAGCTACCTTTTCTACACTAAGAACTGACTTGGAGATTCTCTTTCAGCTTTTCTAAACAAGTTCTCATCTGTTTACAGTGATTTTCACTGAATTATTCATGTTTTCATGTAGTTTCCTATATTCTGCCTTCTGGCCCAAGTATAAGCTTTGCCCACTTTATCAAACAACTTCCTACACACTGTTATGAACTGAGGCAGCTAGGGAACATTGTCTCTCAACTGTGTTATAGAGTGTAGTACTACATTTCAGTGAAGTGTAAGGCTTTCCAGAGCTGCCGAACGTGTTTCTTTCTCTATTTCAATGGTATTCTGCCTTGTATAACACACATTTACCACTCTAGTCTCCTTTAAGTAAAGAATATAGGATTCATACAGTGTTTCATGTGATCTTAACTGGAATTAAGGATTTCCCTTATCTTACCTACCTTTTCTACACTAAGAACTGACTTGGAGGTTCTCTTTCAGCTGTTCTAAACAAGTTTTCATCTGTTTACAGTCATTTTTAGTGAATTATTCATATTTTCATGTAGTTTCCTATATTCTGCCTTCTTGCCCAAGTATAAGCTTTGCCCACTTTATCAAACAACTTCCTACACACTGTTATGAACTGAGGCAGCTCGGGAACATTGTCTCTCAACTGTGTTATAGAGTGTAGTACTACATTTCTTTGAAGTGTAAGGCTTTCCAAAGCTGCCGAACGTGTTTCTTTCTCTATTTCAATGGTATTCTGCCTTGTATAACACACATTTACCACTCTAGTCTCCTTTAGATAAACAATATAGGATTCATACAGTGTTTGATGTTATCTTAACTCGAATTAAGGATTTCCCTTATCTTAGCTACCTTTTCTACATTAAGAACTGACTTGGAGATTGTCTTTCAGCTGTTCAAACAAGTTCTCATCTGTTTACAGTCATTTTCACTGAATTATTCATGTTTTCATGTAGTTTCCTATATTCTGCCTTCTGGTCAAAGTGTAAGCTTTGCCCACTTTATCAAACAACTTCCTACACACTTTTAGGAACTGAGGGAGCTAGGGAACATTGTCTCTCAACTGTGTTATAGAGTGTAGTACTACATTTCAGTGAAGTGTAAGCCTTTCCAAAGCTGCCGAACGTGTTTCTTTCTCTATTTCAATGGTATTCTGCCTTGTATAACACACATTTACCACTCTAGTCTCCTTTAAGTAATGAATATAGGATTCATACAGTGTTTGATGTTATCTAAACTAGAATTAAGGATTTCCCTTATTTACCTACCTTTTCTACACTAAGAACTGACTTGGAGGTTCTCTTTCAGCTGTTCTAAACAAGTTTTCATCTGTTTACAGTCATTTTTAGTGAATTATTCATGTTTTCATGTAGTTTCCTTTATTCTGCCTTCTGGCCCAAGTATAAGCTTTGCCCACTTTATCAAACAACTTCCTACACACTGTTATGAACTGAGGGAGCTAGGGAACATTGTCTCTCAACTGTGTTATAGAGTGTAGTACTACATTTCAGTGAAGTGTAAGGCTTTCCAAAGCTGCCGAACGTGTTTCTTTCTCTATTTCAATGGTATTCTGCCTTGTATAACACACATTTACCACTCTAGTCTCCTTTAAGTAAAGAACATTGGATTCATACAGTGTTTCATGTGATCTTAACTGGAATTAAGGATTCCCCTTATCTTACCTACCTTTTCTACACTAAGAACTGACTTGGAGGTTCTCTTTCAGCTGTTCTAAACAAGTTTTCATCTGTTTACAGTCATTTTTAGTGAATTATTCATGTTTTCATGTAGTTTCCTATATTCTGCCTTCTGGCCCAAGTATAAGCTTTGCCCACTTTATCAAACAACTTCCTACACACTGTTATGAACTGAGGCAGCTCGGGAACATTGTCTCTCAACTGTGTTATAGAGTGTAGTACTACATTTCAGTGAAGTGTAAGCCTTTCCAAAGCTGCCGAACGTGTTTCTTTCTCTATTTCAATGGTATTCTGCCTTGTATAACACACATTTACCACTCTAGTCTCCTTTAAGTAATGAATATAGGATTCATACAGTGTTTGATGTTATCTAAACTAGAATTAAGGATTTCCCTTATCTTACCTACCTTTTCTACACTAAGAACTGACTTGGTGGTTCTCTTTCAGCTGTTCTAAACAAGTTTTCATCTGTTTACAGTCATTTTTAGTGAATTATTCATGTTTTCATGTAGTTTCCTATATTCTGCCTTCTGGCCCAAGTATAAGCTTTGCCCACTTTATCAAACAACTTCCTACACACTGTTATGAACTGAGGGAGTTAGGGAACATTGTCTCTCAACTGTGTTATAGAGTGTAGTACTACATTTCAGTGAAGTGTAAGGCTTTCCAAAGCTGCCGAACGTGTTTCTTTCTCTATTTCAATGGTATTCTGCCTTGTATAACACACATTTACCACTCTAGTCTCCTTTAAGTAAAGAACATTGGATTCATACAGTGTTTCATGTGATCTTAACTGGAATTAAGGATTCCCCTTATGTTAGCTACCTTTTCTACACTAAGAACTGACTTGGAGAATCTCTTTCAGCTTTTCTAAACAAGTTCTCATCTGTTTACAGTGATTTTCACTGAATTATTCATGTTTTCATGTAGTTTCCTATATTCTGCCTTCTGGCCCAAGTATAAGCTTTGCCCACTTTATCAAACAACTTCCTACACACTGTTATGAACTGAGGGAGCTAGGGAACATTGTCTCTCAACTGTGTTATAGAGTGTAGTACTACATTTCAGTGAAGTGTAAGCCTTTTTCAAAGCTGTCGAACGTGTTTCTTTCTCTATTTCAATGGTATTCTGCCTTGTATACACACATTTACCACACTAGTCTCCTTTAAGTAAAGAACATAGTATTCATACAGTGTTTCATGTGATCTTAACTGGAATTAAGGATTCCCCTTATGTTAGCTACCTTTTCTACACTAAGAACTGACTTGGAGATTCTCTTTCAGCTTTTCTAAACAAGTTCTCATCTGTTTACAGTGATTTTCACTGAATTATTCATGTTTTCATGTAGTTTCCTATATTCTGCCTTCTGGCCCAAGTATAAGCTTTGCCCACTTTATCAAACAACTTCCTACACACTGTTATGAACTGAGGCAGCTAGGGAACATTGTCTCTCAACTGTGTTATAGAGTGTAGTACTACATTTCAGTGAAGTGTAAGGCTTTCCAGAGCTGCCGAACGTGTTTCTTTCTCTATTTCAATGGTATTCTGCCTTGTATAACACACATTTACCACTCTAGTCTCCTTTAAGTAAAGAATATAGGATTCATACAGTGTTTCATGTGATCTTAACTCGAATTAAGGATTTCCCTTATCTTAGCTACCTTTTCTACATTAAGAACTGACTTGGAGATTGTCTTTCAGCTGTTCAAACAAGTTCTCATCTGTTTACAGTCATTTTCACTGAATTATTCATGTTTTCATGTAGTTTCCTATATTCTGCCTTCTGGTCAAAGTGTAAGCTTTGCCCACTTTATCAAACAACTTCCTACACACCGTTATGAACTGAGGGAGCTAGGGAAAATTGTCTCTCAACTGTGTTATAGAGTGTAGTACTACATTTCAGTGAAGTGTAAGCCTTTCCAAAGCTGCCGAACGTGTTTCTTTCTCTATTTCAATGGTATTCTGCCTTGTATAACACACATTTACCACTCTAGTCTCCTTTAAGTAATGAATATAGGATTCATACAGTGTTTGATGTTATCTAAACTAGAATTAAGGATTTCCCTTATTTACCTACCTTTTCTACACTAAGAACTGACTTGGAGGTTCTCTTTCAGCTGTTCTAAACAAGTTTTCATCTGTTTACAGTCATTTTTAGTGAATTATTCATGTTTTCATGTAGTTTCCTTTATTCTGCCTTCTGGCCCAAGTATAAGCTTTGCCCACTTTATTAAACAACTTCCTACACACTGTTATGAACTGAGGGAGCTAGGGAACATTGTCTCTCAACTGTGTTATAGAGTGTAGTACTACATTTCAGTGAAGTGTAAGGCTTTCCAAAGCTGCCGAACGTGTTTCTTTCTCTATTTCAATGGTATTCTGCCTTGTATAACACACATTTACCACTCTAGTCTCCTTTAAGTAAAGAACATTGGATTCATACAGTGTTTCATGTGATCTTAACTGGAATTAAGGATTCCCCTTATCTTACCTACCTTTTCTACACTAAGAACTGACTTGGAGGTTCTCTTTCAGCTGTTCTAAACAAGTTTTCATCTGTTTACAGTCATTTTTAGTGAATTATTCATGTTTTCATGTAGTTTCCTATATTCTGCCTTCTGGCCCAAGTATAAGCTTTGCCCACTTTATCAAACAACTTCCTACACACTGTTATGAACTGAGGCAGCTCGGGAACATTGTCTCTCAACTGTGTTATAGAGTGTAGTACTACATTTCAGTGAAGTGTAAGCCTTTCCAAAGCTGTCGAACGTGTTTCTTTCTCTATTTCAATGGTATTCTGCCTTGTATACACACATTTACCACACTAGTCTCCTTTAAGTAAAGAACATAGGATTCATACAGTGTTTCATGTGATCTTAACTGGAATTAAGGATTCCCCTTATGTTAGCTACCTTTTCTACACTAAGAACTGACTTGGAGATTCTCTTTCAGCTTTTCTAAACAAGTTCTCATCTGTTTACAGTGATTTTCACTGAATTATTCATGTTTTCACCTAGTTTCCTATATTCTGCCTTCTGGCCCAAGTATAAGCTTTGCCCACTTTATCAAACAACTTCCTACACACTGTTATGAACTGAGGCAGCTAGGGAACATTGTCTCTCAACTGTGTTATAGAGTGTAGTACTACATTTCAGTGAAGTGTAAGGCTTTCCAGAGCTGCCGAACGTGTTTCTTTCTGTATTTCAATGGTATTCTGCCTTGTATAACACACATTTACCACTCTAGTCTCCTTTAAGTAAAGAATATAGGATTCATACAGTGTTTCATGTGATCTTAACTGGAATTAAGGATTTCCCTTATCTTACCTACCTTTTCTACACTAAGAACTGACTTGGAGGTTCTCTTTCAGCTGTTCTAAACAAGTTTTCATCTGTTTACAGTCATTTTTAGTGAATTATTCATATTTTCATGTAGTTTCCTATATTCTGCCTTCTGGCCCAAGTATAAGCTTTGCCCACTTTATCAAACAACTTCCTACACACTGTTATGAACTGAGGCAGCTCGGGAACATTGTCTCTCAACTGTGTTATAGAGTGTAGTACTACATTTCAGTGAAGTGTAAGGCTTTCCAAAGCTGCCGAACGTGTTTCTTTCTCTATTTCAATGGTATTCTGCCTTGTATAACACACATTTACCACTCTAGTCTCCTTTAAGTAAAGAACATTGGATTCATACAGTGTTTCATGTGATCTTAACTGGAATTAAGGATTCCCCTTATCTTACCTACCTTTTCTACACTAAGAACTGACTTGGAGGTTCTCTTTCAGCTGTTCTAAACAAGTTTTCATCTGTTTACAGTCATTTTTAGTGAATTATTCATGTTTTCATGTAGTTTCCTATATTCTGCCTTCTGGCCCAAGTATAAGCTTTGCCCACTTTATCAAACAACTTCCTACACACTGTTATGAACTGAGGCAGCTCGGGAACATTGTCTCTCAACTGTGTTATAGAGTGTAGTACTACATTTCAGTGAAGTGTAAGGCTTTCCAAAGCTGCCGAACGTGTTTCTTTCTCTATTTCAATGGTATTCTGCCTTGTATAACACACATTTACCACTCTAGTCTCCTTTAAGTAAACAATATAGGATTCATACAGTGTTTGATGTTATCTAAACTAGAATTAAGGATTTCCCTTATCTTACCTACCTTTTCTACACTAAGAACTGACTTGGAGGTTCTCTTTCAGCTGTTCTAAACAAGTTTTCATCTGTTTACAGTCATTTTTAGTGAATTATTCATGTTTTCATGTAGTTTCCTATATTCTGCCTTCTGGCCCAAGTATAAGCTTTGCCCACTTTATCAAACAACTTCCTACACACTGTTATGAACTGAGGGAGCTAGGGAACATTGTCTCTCAACTGTGTTATAGAGTGTAGTACTACATTTCAGTGAAGTGTAAGGCTTTCCAAAGCTGCCGAACGTGTTTCTTTCTCTATTTCAATGGTATTCTGCCTTGTATAACACACATTTACCACTCTAGTCTCCTTTAAGTAATGAATATAGGATTCATACAGTGTTTGATGTTATCTAAACTAGAATTAAGGATTTCCCTTATCTTACCTACCTTTTCTACACTAAGAACTGACTTGGTGGTTCTCTTTCAGCTGTTCTAAACAAGTTTTCATCTGTTTACAGTCATTTTTAGTGAATTATTCATGTTTTCATGTAGTTTCCTATATTCTGCCTTCTGGCCCAAGTATAAGCTTTGCCCACTTTATCAAACAACTTCCTACACACTGTTATGAACTGAGGGAGTTAGGGAACATTGTCTCTCAACTGTGTTATAGAGTGTAGTACTACATTTCAGTGAAGTGTAAGGCTTTCCAAAGCTGCCGAACGTGTTTCTTTCTCTATTTCAATGGTATTCTGCCTTGTATAACACACATTTACCACTCTAGTCTCCTTTAAGTAAAGAACATTGGATTCATACAGTGTTTCATGTGATCTTAACTGGAATTAAGGATTCCCCTTATGTTAGCTACCTTTTCTACACTAAGAACTGACTTGGAGAATCTCTTTCAGCTTTTCTAAACAAGTTCTCATCTGTTTACAGTGATTTTCACTGAATTACTCATGTTTTCATGTAGTTTCCTATATTCTGCCTTCTGGCCCAAGTATAAGCTTTGCCCACTTTATCAAACAACTTCCTACACACTGTTATGAACTGAGGCAGCTAGGGAACATTGTCTCTCAACTGTGTTATAGAGTGTAGTACTACATTTCAGTGAAGTGTAAGCCTTTCCAAAGCTGCCGAACGTGTTTCTTTCTCTATTTCAATGGTATTCTGCCTTGTATAACACACATTTACCACTCTAGTCTCCTTTAAGTAATGAATATAGGATTCATACAGTGTTTGATGTTATCTAAACTAGAATTAAGGATTTCCCTTATTTACCTACCTTTTCTACACTAAGAACTGACTTGGAGGTTCTCTTTCAGCTGTTCTAAACAAGTTTTCATCTGTTTACAGTCATTTTTAGTGAATTATTCATGTTTTCATGTAGTTTCCTTTATTCTGCCTTCTGGCCCAAGTATAAGCTTTGCCCACTTTATTAAACAACTTCCTACACACTGTTATGAACTGAGGGAGCTAGGGAACATTGTCTCTCAACTGTGTTATAGAGTGTAGTACTACATTTCAGTGAAGTGTAAGGCTTTCCAAAGCTGCCGAACGTGTTTCTTTCTCTATTTCAATGGTATTCTGCCTTGTATAACACACATTTACCACTCTAGTCTCCTTTAAGTAAAGAACATTGGATTCATACAGTGTTTCATGTGATCTTAACTGGAATTAAGGATTCCCCTTATCTTACCTACCTTTTCTACACTAAGAACTGACTTGGAGGTTCTCTTTCAGCTGTTCTAAACAAGTTTTCATCTGTTTACAGTCATTTTTAGTGAATTATTCATGTTTTCATGTAGTTTCCTATATTCTGCCTTCTGGCCCAAGTATAAGCTTTGCCCACTTTATCAAACAACTTCCTACACACTGTTATGAACTGAGGCAGCTCGGGAACATTGTCTCTCAACTGTGTTATAGAGTGTAGTACTACATTTCAGTGAAGTGTAAGCCTTTCCAAAGCTGTCGAACGTGTTTCTTTCTCTATTTCAATGGTATTCTGCCTTGTATACACACATTTACCACACTAGTCTCCTTTAAGTAAAGAACATAGGATTCATACAGTGTTTCATGTGATCTTAACTGGAATTAAGGATTCCCCTTATGTTAGCTACCTTTTCTACACTAAGAACTGACTTGGAGATTCTCTTTCAGCTTTTCTAAACAAGTTCTCATCTGTTTACAGTGATTTTCACTGAATTATTCATGTTTTCACCTAGTTTCCTATATTCTGCCTTCTGGCCCAAGTATAAGCTTTGCCCACTTTATCAAACAACTTCCTACACACTGTTATGAACTGAGGCAGCTAGGGAACATTGTCTCTCAACTGTGTTATAGAGTGTAGTACTACATTTCTTTGAAGTGTAAGGCTTTCCAGAGCTGCCGAACGTGTTTCTTTCTCTATTTCAATGGTATTCTGCCTTGTATAACACACATTTACCACTCTAGTCTCCTTTAAGTAAACAATATAGGATTCATACAGTGTTTGATGTTATCTTAACTCGAATTAAGGATTTCCCTTATCTTAGCTACCTTTTCTACATTAAGAACTGACTTGGAGATTGTCTTTCAGCTGTTCAAACAAGTTCTCATCTGTTTACAGTCATTTTCACTGAATTATTCATGTTTTCATGTAGTTTCCTATATTCTGCCTTCTGGCCCAAGTATAAGCTTTGCCCACTTTATCAAACAACTTCCTACACACTGTTATGAACTGAGGCAGCTAGGGAACATTGTCTCTCAACTGTGTTATAGAGTGTAGTACTACATTTCAGTGAAGTGTAAGGCTTTCCAGAGCTGCCGAACGTGTTTCTTTCTGTATTTCAATGGTATTCTGCCTTGTATAACACACATTTACCACTCTAGTCTCCTTTAAGTAAAGAATATAGGATTCATACAGTGTTTCATGTGATCTTAACTGGAATTAAGGATTTCCCTTATCTTACCTACCTTTTCTACACTAAGAACTGACTTGGAGGTTCTCTTTCAGCTGTTCTAAACAAGTTTTCATCTGTTTACAGTCATTTTTAGTGAATTATTCATATTTTCATGTAGTTTCCTATATTCTGCCTTCTGGCCCAAGTATAAGCTTTGCCCACTTTATCAAACAACTTCCTACACACTGTTATGAACTGAGGCAGCTCGGGAACATTGTCTCTCAACTGTGTTATAGAGTGTAGTACTACATTTCAGTGAAGTGTAAGGCTTTCCAAAGCTGCCGAACGTGTTTCTTTCTCTATTTCAATGGTATTCTGCCTTGTATAACACACATTTACCACTCTAGTCTCCTTTAAGTAAAGAACATTGGATTCATACAGTGTTTCATGTGATCTTAACTGGAATTAAGGATTCCCCTTATCTTACCTAACTTTTCTACACTAAGAACTGACTTGGAGGTTCTCTTTCAGCTGTTCTAAACAAGTTTTCATCTGTTTACAGTCATTTTTAGTGAATTATTCTTGTTTTCATGTAGTTTCCTATATTCTGCCTTCTGGCCCAAGTATAAGCTTTGCCCACTTTATCAAACAACTTCCTACACACTGTTATGAACTGAGGCAGCTCGGGAACATTGTCTCTCAACTGTGTTATAGAGTGTAGTACTACATTTCAGTGAAGTGTAAGCCTTTCCAAAGCTGTCGAACGTGTTTCTTTCTCTATTTCAATGGTATTCTGCCTTGTATACACACATTTACCACACTAGTCTCCTTTAAGTAAAGAACATAGGATTCATACAGTGTTTCATGTGATCTTAACTGGAATTAAGGATTCCCCTTATGTTAGCTACCTTTTCTACACTAAGAACTGACTTGGAGATTCTCTTTCAGCTTTTCTAAACAAGTTCTCATCTGTTTACAGTGATTTTCACTGAATTATTCATGTTTTCACGTAGTTTCCTATATTCTGCCTTCTGGCCCAAGTATAAGCTTTGCCCACTTTATCAAACAACTTCCTACACACTGTTATGAACTAAGGCAGCTAGGGAACATTGTCTCTCAACTGTGTTATAGAGTGTAGTACTACATTTCAGTGAAGTGTAAGGCTTTCCAGAGCTGTCGAACGTGTTTCTTTCTCTATTTCAATGGTATTCTGCCTTGTATAACACACATTTACCACTCTAGTCTCCTTTAAGTAAAGAATATAGGATTCATACAGTGTTTCATGTGATCTTAACTGGAATTAAGGATTTCCCTTATCTTACCTACCTTTTCTACACTAAGAACTGACTTGGAGGTTCTCTTTCAGCTGTTCTAAACAAGTTTTCATCTGTTTACAGTCATTTTCACTGAATTATTCATGTTTTCATGTAGTTTCCTATATTCTGCCTTCTGGTCAAAGTGTAAGCTTTGCCCACTTTATCAAACAACTTCCTACACACTGTTATGAACTGAGGGAGCTAGGGAACATTGTCTCTCAACTGTGTTATAGAGTGTAGTACTACATTTCAGTGAAGTGTAAGCCTTTCCAAAGCTGCCGAACGTGTTTCTTTCTCTATTTCAATGGTATTCTGCCTTGTATAACACACATTTACCACTCTAGTCTCCTTTAAGTAATGAATATAGGATTCATACAGTGTTTGATGTTATCTAAACTAGAATTAAGGATTTCCCTTATCTTACCTACCTTTTCTACACTAAGAACTGACTTGGAGGTTCTCTTTCAGCTGTTCTAAAGAAGTTTTCATCTGTTTACAGTCATTTTTAATGAATTATTCATGTTTTCATGTAGTTTCCTATATTCTGCCTTCTGGCCCAAGTATAAGCTTTGCCCACTTTATCAAACAACTTCCTACACACTGTTATGAACTGAGGGAGCTAGGGAACATTGTCTCTCAACTGTGTTATAGAGTGTAGTACTATATTTCAGTGAAGTGTAAGGCTTTCCAAAGCTGCCGAACGTGTTTCTTTCTCTATTTCAATGGTATTCTGCCTTGTATAACACACATTTACCACTCTAGTCTCCTTTAAGTAAAGAACATTGGATTCATACAGTGTTTCATGTGATCTTAACTGGAATTAAGGATTCCCCTTATGTTAGCTACCTTTTCTACACTAAGAACTGACTTGGAGATTCTCTTTCAGCTTTTCTAAACAAGTTCTCATCTGTTTACAGTGATTTTCACTGAATTATTCATGTTTTCATGTAGTTTCCTATATTCTGCCTTCTGGCCCAAGTATAAGCTTTGCCCACTTTATCAAACAACTTCCTACACACTGTTATGAACTGAGGCAGCTAGGGAACATTGTCTCTCAACTGTGTTATAGAGTGTAGTACTACATTTCAGTGAAGTGTAAGGCTTTCCAGAGCTGCCGAACGTGTTTCTTTCTCTATTTCAATGGTATTCTGCCTTGTATAACACACATTTACCACTCTAGTCTCCTTTAAGTAAAGAATATAGGATTCATACAGTGTTTCATGTGATCTTAACTGGAATTAAGGATTTCCCTTATCTTACCTACCTTTTCTACACTAAGAACTGACTTGGAGGTTCTCTTTCAGCTGTTCTAAACAAGTTTTCATCTGTTTACAGTCATTTTTAGTGAATTATTCATGTTTTCATGTAGTTTCCTATATTCTGCCTTCTGACCCAAGTATAAGCTTTGCCCACTTTATCAAACAACTTCCGACACACTGTTATGAACTGAGGGAGCTAGGGAACATTGTCTCTCAACTGTGTTATAGAGTGTAGTACTACATTTCAGTGAAGTGTAAGCCTTTCCAAAGCTGTCGAACGTGTTTCTTTCTCTATTTCAATGGTATTCTGCCTTGTATACACACATTTACCACACTAGTCTCCTTTAAGTAAAGAACATAGGATTCATACAGTGTTTGATGTTATCTTAACTCGAATTAAGGATTTCCCTTATCTTAGCTACCTTTTCTACATTAAGAACTGACTTGGAGATTCTCTTTCAGCTGTTCTAAACAAGTTCTCATCTGTTTACAGTCATTTTCACTGAATTATTCATGTTTTCATGTAGTTTCCTATATTCTGCCTTCTGGCCCAAGTATAAGCTTTGCCCACTTTATCAAACAACTTCCTACACACTGTTATGAACTGAGGCAGCTAGGGAACATTGTCTCTCAACTGTGTTATAAAGTGTAGTACTACATTTCAGTGAAGTGTAAGGCTTTCCAGAGCTGCCGAACGTGTTTCTTTCTCTATTTCAATGGTATTCTGCCTTGTATAACACACATTTACCACTCTAGTCTCCTTTAAGTAAAGAATATAGGATTCATACAGTGTTTCATGTGATCTTAACTGGAATTAAGGATTTCCCTTATCTTACCTACCTTTTCTACACTAAGAACTGACTTGGAGGTTCTCTTTCAGCTGTTCTAAACAAGTTTTCATCTGTTTACAGTCATTTTTAGTGAATTATTCATGTTTTCATGTAGTTTCCTATATTCTGCCTTCTGACCCAAGTATAAGCTTTGCCCACTTTATCAAACAACTTCCTACACACTGTTATGAACTGAGGGAGCTAGGGAACATTGTCTCTCAACTGTGTTATAGAGTGTAGTACTACATTTCAGTGAAGTGTAAGCCTTTCCAAAGCTGTCGAACGTGTTTCTTTCTCTATTTCAATGGTATTCTGCCTTGTATAACACACATTTACCACTCTAGTCTCCTTTAAGTAAACAATATAGGATTCATACAGTGTTTGATGTTATCTTAACTCGAATTAAGGATTTCCCTTATCTTAGCTACCTTTTCTACATTAAGAACTGACTTGGAGATTCTCTTTCAGCTGTTCTAAACAAGTTCTCATCTGTTTACAGTCATTTTCACTGAATTATTCATGTTTTCATGTAGTTTCCTATATTCTGCCTTCTGGTCAAAGTGTAAGCTTTGCCCACTTTATCAAACAACTTCCTACACATTGT
Organism: Pipistrellus hanaki; assembly: GCF_964339955.1. Lineage (NCBI taxonomy): Eukaryota > Metazoa > Chordata > Mammalia > Chiroptera > Vespertilionidae > Pipistrellus > Pipistrellus hanaki. The sequence goes on along the minus strand of NC_140507.1, from coordinate 98,482,125 downwards.
TATGAACTGAGGGAGCTAGGGAACATTGTCTCTCAACTGTGTTATAGAGTGTAGTACTACATTTCAGTGAAGTGTAAGCCTTTCCAAAGCTGCCGAACGTGTTTCTTTCTCTATTTCAATGGTATTCTGCCTTGTATAACACACATTTACCACTCTAGTCTCCTTTAAGTAATGAATATAGGATTCATACAGTGTTTGATGTTATCTAAACTAGAATTAAGGATTTCCCTTATCTTACCTACCTTTTCTACACTAAGAACTGACTTGGAGGTTCTCTTTCAGCTGTTCTAAACAAGTTTTCATCTGTTTACAGTCATTTTTAGTGAATTATTCATGTTTTCATGTAGTTTCCTATATTCTGCCTTCTGGCCCAAGTATAAGCTTTGCCCACTTTATCAAACAACTTCCTACACACTGTTATGAACTGAGGGAGCTAGGGAACATTGTCTCTCAACTGTGTTATAGAGTGTAGTACTACATTTCAGTGAAGTGTAAGCCTTTCCAAAGCTGCCGAACGTGTTTCTTTCTCTATTTCAATGGTATTCTGCCTTGTATAACACACATTTACCACTCTAATCTTCTTTAAGTAATGAATATAGGATTCATACAGTGTTTGATGTTATCTAAACTAGAATTAAGGATTTCCCTTATCTTAGCTACATTTTCTACACTAAGAACTGACTTGGAGATTCTCTTTTTTCTGTTCTAAATTAGTTCTCATCCGTTTACAGTCATTTTCAGTGAATTATTCATGTTTTCATGTAGTTTCCTATATTCTGCCTTCTGGCCCAAGTATAAGCTTTGCCCACTTTATCAAACACCTTCCTACACACTGTTATGAACTGAGGCAGCTAGGGAACATTGTCTCTCAACTGTGTTATAGAGTGTAGTACTACATTTCAGTGAATTGTAAGGCTTTCCAGAGCTGCCGAACGTGTTTCTTTCTCTATTTCAATGGTATTCTGCCTTGTATAACACACATTTACCACTCTAGTCTCCTTTAAGTAAAGAATATAGGATTCATACAGTGTTTCATGTGATCTTAACTGGAATTAAGGATTTCCCTTATCTTACCTACCTTTTCTACACTAAGAACTGACTTGGAGGTTCTCTTTCAGCTGTTCTAAACAAGTTTTCATCTGTTTACAGTCATTTTTAGTGAATTATTCATGTTTTCATGTAGTTTCCTATATTCTGCCTTCTGGCCCAAGTATAAGCTTTGCCCACTTTATCAAACAACTTCCTACACACTGTTATGAACTGAGGGAGCTAGGGAACATTGTCTCTCAACTGTGTTATAGAGTGTAGTACTACATTTCAGTGAAGTGTAAGCCTTTCCAAAGCTGTCGAACGTGTTTCTTTCTCTATTTCAATGGTATTCTGCCTTGTATACACACATTTACCACACTAGTCTCCTTTAAGTAAAAAACATAGGATTCATACAGTGTTTCATGTGATCTTAACTGGAATTGAGGATTTCCCTTATGTTAGCTACCTTTTCTACACTAAGAACTGACTTGGAGATTCTCTTTAATCTTTTATAAACAAGTTCTCATCTGTTTACAGTGATTTTCACTGAATTATTCATGTTTTCATGTAGTTTCCTATATTCTGCCTTCTGGCCCAAGTATAAGCTTTGCCCACTTTATCAAACAACTTCCTACACACTGTTATGAACTGAGGCAGCTAGGGAACATTGTCTCTCAACTGTGTTATAGAGTGTAGTACTACATTTCAGTGAAGTGTAAGCCTTTCCAAAGCTGTCGAACGTGTTTCTTTCTCTATTTCAATGGTATTCTGCCTTGTATACACACATTACCACACTAGTCTCCTTTAAGTAAAGAACATAGGATTCATACAGTGTTTCATGTGATCTTAACTGGAATTAAGGATTCCCCTTATGTTAGCTACCTTTTCTACACTAAGAACTGACTTGGAGATTCTCTTTCAGCTTTTCTAAACAAGTTCTCATCTGTTTACAGTGATTTTCACTGAATTATTCATGTTTTCACGTAGTTTCCTATATTCTGCCTTCTGGCCCAAGTATAAGCTTTGCCCACTTTATCAAACAACTTCCTACACACTGTTATGAACTGAGGCAGCTAGGGAACATTGTCTCTCAACTGTGTTATAGAGTGTAGTACTACATTTCAGTGAAGTTTAAGGCTTTCCAGAGCTGCCGAACGTGTTTCTTTCTGTATTTCAATGGTATTCTGCCTTGTATAACACACATTTACCACTCTAGTCTCCTTTAAGTAAAGAATATAGGATTCATACAGTGTTTCATGTGATCTTAACTGGAATTAAGGATTTCCCTTATCTTACCTACCTTTTCTACACTAAGAACTGACTTGGAGGTTCTCTTTTTTCTGATCTAAATTAGTTCTCATCCGTTTACAGTCATTTTTAGTGAATTATTCATGTTTTCATGTAGTTTCCTATATTCTGCCTTCTGGCCCAAGTATAAGCTTTGCCCACTTTATCAAACAACTTCCTACACACTGTTATGAACTGAGGGAGCTAGGGAACATTGTCTCTCAACTGTGTTATAGAGTGTAGTACTACATTTCAGTGAAGTGTAAGGCTTTCCAAAGCTGCCGAACGTGTTTCTTTCTCTATTTCAATGGTATTCTGCCTTGTATAACACACATTTACCACTCTAGTCTCATTTAAGTAAAGAACATTGGATTCATACAGTGTTTCATGTGATCTTAACTGGAATTAAGGATTCCCCTTATCTTACCTACCTTTTCTACACTAAGAACTGACTTGGAGGTTCTCTTTCAGCTGTTCTAAACAAGTTTTCATCTGTTTACAGTCATTTTTAGTGAATTATTCATGTTTTCATGTAGTTTCCTATATTCTGCCTTCTGGCCCAAGTATAAGCTTTGCCCACTTTATCAAACAACTTCCTACACACTGTTATGAACTGAGGCAGCTCGGGAACATTGTCTCTCAACTGTGTTATAGAGTGTAGTACTACATTTCAGTGAAGTGTAAGCCTTTCCAAAGCTGTCGAACGTGTTTCTTTCTCTATTTCAATGGTATTCTGCCTTGTATACACACATTACCACACTAGTCTCCTTTAAGTAAAGAACATAGGATTCATACAGTGTTTCATGTGATCTTAACTGGAATTAAGGATTCCCCTTATGTTAGCTACCTTTTCTACACTAAGAACTGACTTGGAGATTCTCTTTCAGCTTTTCTAAACAAGTTCTCATCTGTTTACAGTGATTTTCACTGAATTATTCATGTTTTCACGTAGTTTCCTATATTCTGCCTTCTGGCCCAAGTATAAGCTTTGCCCACTTTATCAAACAACTTCCTACACACTGTTATGAACTGAGGCAGCTCGGGAACATTGTCTCTCAACTGTGTTATAGAGTGTAGTACTACATTTCTTTGAAGTGTAAGGCTTTCCAAAGCTGCCGAACGTGTTTCTTTCTCTATTTCAATGGTATTCTGCCTTGTATAACACACATTTACCACTCTAGTCTCCTTTAAGTAAACAATATAGGATTCATACAGTGTTTGATGTTATCTTAACTCGAATTAAGGATTTCCCTTATCTTAGCTACCTTTTCTACATTAAGAACTGACTTGGAGATTGTCTTTCAGCTGTTCAAACAAGTTCTCATCTGTTTACAGTCATTTTCACTGAAGTATTCATGTTTTCATGTAGTTTCCTATATTCTGCCTTCTGGCCCAAGTATAAGCTTTGCCCACTTTATCAAACAACTTCCTACACACTGTTATGAACTGAGGCAGCTAGGGAACATTGTCTCTCAACTGTGTTATAGAGTGTAGTACTACATTTCAGTGAAGTGTAAGGCTTTCCAGAGCTGCCGAACGTGTTTCTTTCTCTATTTCAATGGTATTCTGCCTTGTATAACACACATTTACCACTCTAGTCTCCTTTAAGTAAAGAATATAGGATTCATACAGTGTTTCATGTGATCTTAACTGGAATTAAGGATTTCCCTTATCTTACCTACCTTTTCTACACTAAGAACTGACTTGGAGGTTCTCTTTCAGCTGTTCTAAACAAGTTTTCATCTGTTTACAGTCATTTTTAGTGAATTATTCATATTTTCATGTAGTTTCCTATATTCTGCCTTCTGGCCCAAGTATAAGCTTTGCCCACTTTATCAAACAACTTCCTACACACTGTTATGAACTGAGGCAGCTCGGGAACATTGTCTCTCAACTGTGTTATAGAGTGTAGTACTACATTTCAGTGAAGTGTAAGGCTTTCCAAAGCTGCCGAACGTGTTTCTTTCTCTATTTCAATGGTATTCTGCCTTGTATAACACACATTTACCACTCTAGTCTCCTTTAAGTAAACAATATAGGATTCATACAGTGTTTGATGTTATCTAAACTAGAATTAAGGATTTCCCTTATCTTACCTACCTTTTCTACACTAAGAACTGACTTGGAGGTTCTCTTTCAGCTGTTCTAAACAAGTTTTCATCTGTTTACAGTCATTTTTAGTGAATTATTCATGTTTTCATGTAGTTTCCTATATTCTGCCTTCTGGCCCAAGTATAAGCTTTGCCCACTTTATCAAACAACTTCCTACACACTGTTATGAACTGAGGGAGCTAGGGAACATTGTCTCTCAACTGTGTTATAGAGTGTAGTACTATATTTCAGTGAAGTGTAAGGCTTTCCAAAGCTGCCGAACGTGTTTCTTTCTCTATTTCAATGGTATTCTGCCTTGTATAACACACATTTACCACTCTAGTCTCCTTTAAGTAAAGAACATTGGATTCATACAGTGTTTCATGTGATCTTAACTGGAATTAAGGATTCCCCTTATCTTACCTACCTTTTCTACACTAAGAACTGACTTGGAGGTTCTCTTTCAGCTGTTCTAAACAAGTTTTCATCTGTTTACAGTCATTTAGGTGAATTATTCATGTTTTCATGTAGTTTCCTATATTCTGCCTTCTGGCCCAAGTATAAGCTTTGCCCACTTTATCAAACAACTTCCTACACACTGTTATGAACTGAGGCAGCTCCGGAACATTGTCTCTCAACTGTGTTATAGAGTGTAGTACTACATTTCAGTGAAGTGTAAGCCTTTCCAAAGCTGTCTAACGTGTTTCTTTCTCTATTTCAATGGTATTCTGCCTTGTATACACACATTTACCACACTAGTCTCCTTTAAGTAAAGAACATAGGATTCATACAGTGTTTCATGTGATCTTAACTGGAATTAAGGATTCCCCTTATGTTAGCTACCTTTTCTACACTAAGAACTGACTTGGAGATTCTCTTTCAGCTTTTCTAAACAAGTTCTCATCTGTTTACAGTGATTTTCACTGAATTATTCATGTTTTCACGTAGTTTCCTATATTCTGCCTTCTGGCCCAAGTATAAGCTTTGCCCACTTTATCAAACAACTTCCTACACACTGTTATGAACTGAGGCAGCTAGGGAACATTGTCTCTCAACTGTGTTATAGAGTGTAGTACTACATTTCAGTGAAGTGTAAGGCTTTCCAGAGCTGCCGAACGTGTTTCTTTCTGTATTTCAATGGTATTCTGCCTTGTATAACACACATTTACCACTCTAGTCTCCTTTAAGTAAAGAATATAGGATTCATACAGTGTTTCATGTGATCTTAACTGGAATTAAGGATTTCCCTTATCTTACCTACCTTTTCTACACTAAGAACTGACTTGGAGGTTCTCTTTCAGCTGTTCTAAACAAGTTTTCATCTGTTTACAGTCATTTTTAGTGAATTATTCATATTTTCATGTAGTTTCCTATATTCTGCCTTCTGGCCCAAGTATAAGCTTTGCCCACTTTATCAAACAACTTCCTACACACTGTTATGAACTGAGGCAGCTCGGGAACATTGTCTCTCAACTGTGTTATAGAGTGTAGTACTACATTTCAGTGAAGTGTAAGGCTTTCCAAAGCTGCCGAACGTGTTTCTTTATCTATTTCAATGGTATTCTGCCTTGTATAACACACATTTACCACTCTAGTCTCCTTTAAGTAAAGAACATTGGATTCATACAGTGTTTCCTGTGATCTTAACTGGAATTAAGGATTCCCCTTATCTTACCTAACTTTTCTACACTAAGAACTGACTTGGAGGTTCTCTTTCAGCTGTTCTAAACAAGTTTTCATCTGTTTACAGTCATTTTTAGTGAATTATTCTTGTTTTCATGTAGTTTCCTATATTCTGCCTTCTGGCCCAAGTATAAGCTTTGCCCACTTTATCAAACAACTTCCTACACACTGTTATGAACTGAGGCAGCTCGGGAACATTGTCTCTCAACTGTGTTATAGAGTGTAGTACTACATTTCAGTGAAGTGTAAGCCTTTCCAAAGCTGTCGAACGTGTTTCTTTCTCTATTTCAATGGTATTCTGCCTTGTATACACACATTTACCACACTAGTCTCCTTTAAGTAAAGAACATAGGATTCATACAGTGTTTCATGTGATCTTAACTGGAATTAAGGATTCCCCTTATGTTAGCTACCTTTTCTACACTAAGAACTGACTTGGAGATTCTCTTTCAGCTTTTCTAAACAAGTTCTCATCTGTTTACAGTGATTTTCACTGAATTATTCATGTTTTCACGTAGTTTCCTATATTCTGCCTTCTGGCCCAAGTATAAGCTTTGCCCACTTTATCAAACAACTTCCTACACACTGTTATGAACTAAGGCAGCTAGGGAACATTGTCTCTCAACTGTGTTATAGAGTGTAGTACTACATTTCAGTGAAGTGTAAGGCTTTCCAGAGCTGTCAAACGTGTTTCTTTCTCTATTTCAATGGTATTCTGCCTTGTATAACACACATTTACCACTCTAGTCTCCTTTAAGTAAAGAATATAGGATTCATACAGTGTTTCATGTGATCTTAACTGGAATTAAGGATTTCCCTTATCTTACCTACCTTTTCTACACTAAGAACTGACTTGGAGGTTCTCTTTCAGCTGTTCTAAACAAGTTTTCATCTGTTTACAGTCATTTTCACTGAATTATTCATGTTTTCATGTAGTTTCCTATATTCTGCCTTCTGGTCAAAGTGTAAGCTTTGCCCACTTTATCAAACAACTTCCTACACACTGTTATGAACTGAGGGAGCTAGGGAACATTGTCTCTCAACTGTGTTATAGAGTGTAGTACTACATTTCAGTGAAGTGTAAGCCTTTCCAAAGCTGCCGAACGTGTTTCTTTCTCTATTTCAATGGTATTCTGCCTTGTATAACACACATTTACCACTCTAGTCTCCTTTAAGTAATGAATATAGGATTCATACAGTGTTTGATGTTATCTAAACTAGAATTAAGGATTTCCCTTATCTTACCTACCTTTTCTACACTAAGAACTGACTTGGAGGTTCTCTTTCAGCTGTTCTAAAGAAGTTTTCATCTGTTTACAGTCATTTTTAGTGAATTATTCATGTTTTCATGTAGTTTCCTATATTCTGCCTTCTGGCCCAAGTATAAGCTTTGCCCACTTTATCAAACAACTTCCTACACACTGTTATGAACTGAGGGAGCTAGGGAACATTGTCTCTCAACTGTGTTATAGAGTGTAGTACTATATTTCAGTGAAGTGTAAGGCTTTCCAAAGCTGCCGAACGTGTTTCTTTCTCTATTTCAATGGTATTCTGCCTTGTATAACACACATTTACCACTCTAGTCTCCTTTAAGTAAAGAACATTGGATTCATACAGTGTTTCATGTGATCTTAACTGGAATTAAGGATTCCCCTTATGTTAGCTACCTTTTCTACACTAAGAACTGACTTGGAGATTCTCTTTCAGCTTTTCTAAACAAGTTCTCATCTGTTTACAGTGATTTTCACTGAATTATTCATGTTTTCATGTAGTTTCCTATATTCTGCCTTCTGGCCCAAGTATAAGCTTTGCCCACTTTATCAAACAACTTCCTACACACTGTTATGAACTGAGGCAGCTAGGGAACATTGTCTCTCAACTGTGTTATAGAGTGTAGTACTACATTTCAGTGAAGTGTAAGGCTTTCCAGAGCTGCCGAACGTGTTTCTTTCTCTATTTCAATGGTATTCTGCCTTGTATAACACACATTTACCACTCTAGTCTCCTTTTAGTAAAGAATATAGGATTCATACAGTGTTTCATGTGATCTTAACTGGAATTAAGGATTTCCCTTATCTTACCTACCTTTTCTACACTAAGAACTGACTTGGAGGTTCTCTTTCAGCTGTTCTAAACAAGTTTTCATCTGTTTACAGTCATTTTTAGTGAATTATTCATGTTTTCATGTAGTTTCCTATATTCTGCCTTCTGACCCAAGTATAAGCTTTGCCCACTTTATCAAACAACTTCCGACACACTGTTATGAACTGAGGGAGCTAGGGAACATTGTCTCTCAACTGTGTTATAGAGTGTAGTACTACATTTCAGTGAAGTGTAAGCCTTTCCAAAGCTGTCGAACGTGTTTCTTTCTCTATTTCAATGGTATTCTGCCTTGTATACACACATTTACCACACTAGTCTCCTTTAAGTAAAGAACATAGGATTCATACAGTGTTTGATGTTATCTTAACTCGAATTAAGGATTTCCCTTATCTTAGCTACCTTTTCTACATTAAGAACTGACTTGGAGATTCTCTTTCAGCTGTTCTAAACAAGTTCTCATCTGTTTACAGTCATTTTCACTGAATTATTCATGTTTTCATGTAGTTTCCTATATTCTGCCTTCTGGTCAAAGTGTAAGCTTTGCCCACTTTATCAAACAACTTCCTACACACTGTTATGAACTGAGGGAGCTAGGGAACATTGTCTCTCAACTGTGTTATAGAGTGTAGTACTACATTTCAGTGAAGTGTAAGCCTTTCCAAAGCTGCCGAACGTGTTTCTTTCTCTATTTCAATGGTATTCTGCCTTGTATAACACACATTTACCACTCTAGTCTCCTTTAAGTAATGAATATAGGATTCATACAGTGTTTGATGTTATCTAAACTAGAATTAAGGATTTCCCTTATCTTACCTACCTTTTCTACACTAAGAACTGACTTGGAGGTTCTCTTTCAGCTGTGCTAAACAAGTTTTCATCTGTTTACAGTCATTTTTAGTGAATTATTCATGTTTTCATGTAGTTTCCTATATTCTGCCTTCTGGCCCAAGTATAAGCTTTGCCCACTTTATCAAACAACTTCCTACACACTGTTATGAACTGAGAGAGCTAGGGAACATTGTCTCTCAACTGTGTTATAGAGTGTAGTACTATATTTCAGTGAAGTGTAAGGCTTTCCAAAGCTGCCGAACGTTTTTCTTTCTCTATTTCAATGGTATTCTGCCTTGTATAACAAACATTTACCACTCTAGTCTCCTTTAAGTAAAGAACATTGGATTCATACAGTGTTTCATGTGATCTTAACTGGAATTAAGGATTCCCCTTATGTTAGCTACCTTTTCTACACTAAGAACTGACTTGGAGATTCTCTTTCAGCTTTTCTCAACAAGTTCTCATCTGTTTACAGTGATTTTCACTGAATTATTCATGTTTTCATGTAGTTTCCTATATTCTGCCTTCTGGCCCAAGTATAAGCTTTGCCCACTTTATCAAACAACTTCCTACACACTGTTATGAACTGAGGCAGCTAGGGAACATTGTCTCTCAACTGTGTTATAAAGTGTAGTACTACATTTCAGTGAAGTGTAAGGCTTTCCAGAGCTGCCGAACGTGTTTCTTTCTCTATTTCAATGGTATTCTGCCTTGTATAACACACATTTACCACTCTAGTCTCCTTTAAGTAAAGAATATAGGATTCATACAGTGTTTCATGTGATCTTAACTGGAATTAAGGATTTCCCTTATCTTACCTACCTTTTCTACACTAAGAACTGACTTGGAGGTTCTCTTTCAGCTGTTCTAAACAAGTTTTCATCTGTTTACAGTCATTTTTAGTGAATTATTCATGTTTTCATGTAGTTTCCTATATTCTGCCTTCTGACCCAAGTATAAGCTTTGCCCACTTTATCAAACAACTTCCTACACACTGTTATGAACTGAGGGAGCTAGGGAACATTGTCTCTCAACTGTGTTATAGAGTGTAGTACTACATTTCAGTGAAGTGTAAGCCTTTCCAAAGCTGTCGAACGTGTTTCTTTCTCTATTTCAATGGTATTCTGCCTTGTATAACACACATTTACCACTCTAGTCTCCTTTAAGTAAACAATATAGGATTCATACAGTGTTTGATGTTATCTTAACTCGAATTAAGGATTTCCCTTATCTTAGCTACCTTTTCTACATTAAGAACTGACTTGGAGATTCTCTTTCAGCTGTTCTAAACAAGTTCTCATCTGTTTACAGTCATTTTCACTGAATTATTCATGTTTTCATGTAGTTTCCTATATTCTGCCTTCTGGTCAAAGTGTAAGCTTTGCCCACTTTATCAAACAACTTCCTACACATTGTTATGAACTGAGGGAGCTAGGGAACATTGTCTCTCAACTGTGTTATAGAGTGTAGTACTACATTTCAGTGAAGTGTAAGCCTTTCCAAAGCTGCCGAACGTGTTTCTTTCTCTATTTCAATGGTATTCTGCCTTGTATAACACACATTTACCACTCTAGTCTCCTTTAAGTAATGAATATAGGATTCATACAGTGTTTGATGTTATCTAAACTAGAATTAAGGATTTCCCTTATCTTACCTACCTTTTCTACACTAAGAACTGACTTGGAGGTTCTCTTTCAGCTGTTCTAAACAAGTTTTCATCTGTTTACAGTCATTTTTAGTGAATTATTCATGTTTTCATGTAGTTTCCTATATTCTGCCTTCTGGCCCAAGTATAAGCTTTGCCCACTTTATCAAACAACTTCCTACACACTGTTATGAACTGAGGGAGCTAGGGAACATTGTCTCTCAACTGTGTTATAGAGTGTAGTACTACATTTCAGTGAAGTGTAAGCCTTTCCAAAGCTGCCGAACGTGTTTCTTTCTCTATTTCAATGGTATTCTGCCTTGTATAACACACATTTACCACTCTAATCTCCTTTAAGTAATGAATATAGGATTCATACAGTGTTTGATGTTATCTAAACTAGAATTAAGGATTTCCCTTATCTTAGCTACATTTTCTACACTAAGAACTGACTTGGAGATTCTCTTTTTTCTGTTCTAAATTAGTTCTCATCCGTTTACAGTCATTTTCAGTGAATTATTCATGTTTTCATGTAGTTTCCTATATTCTGCCTTCTGGCCCAAGTATAAGCTTTGCCCACTTTATCAAACAACTTCCTACACACTGTTATGAACTGAGGCAGCTCGGGAACATTGTCTCTCAACTGTGTTATAGAGTGTAGTACTACATTTCAGTGAAGTGTAAGCCTTTCCAAAGCTGTCGAACGTGTTTCTTTCTCTATTTCAATGGTATTCTGCCTTGTATACACACATTTACCACACTAGTCTCCTTTAAGTAAAGAACATAGGATTCATACAGTGTTTCATGTGATCTTAACTGGAATTAAGGATTCCCCTTATGTTAGCTACCTTTTCTACACTAAGAACTGACTTGGAGATTCTCTTTCAGCTTTTCTAAACAAGTTCTCATCTGTTTACAGTGATTTTCACTGAATTATTCATGTTTTCACGTAGTTTCCTATATTCTGCCTTCTGGCCCAAGTATAAGCTTTGCCCACTTTATCAAACAACTTCCTACACACTGTTATGAACTAAGGCAGCTAGGGAACATTGTCTCTCAACTGTGTTATAGAGTGTAGTACTACATTTCAGTGAAGTGTAAGGCTTTCCAGAGCTGTCGAACGTGTTTCTTTCTCTATTTCAATGGTATTCTGCCTTGTATAACACACATTTACCACTCTAGTCTCCTTTAAGTAAAGAATATAGGATTCATACAGTGTTTCATGTGATCTTAACTGGAATTAAGGATTTCCCTTATCTTACCTACCTTTTCTACACTAAGAACTGACTTGGAGGTTCTCTTTCAGCTGTTCTAAACAAGTTTTCATCTGTTTACAGTCATTTTCACTGAATTATTCATGTTTTCATGTAGTTTCCTATATTCTGCCTTCTGGTCAAAGTGTAAGCTTTGCCCACTTTATCAAACAACTTCCTACACACTGTTATGAACTGAGGGAGCTAGGGAACATTGTCTCTCAACTGTGTTATAGAGTGTAGTACTACATTTCAGTGAAGTGTAAGCCTTTCCAAAGCTGCCGAACGTGTTTCTTTCTCTATTTCAATGGTATTCTGCCTTGTATAACACACATTTACCACTCTAGTCTCCTTTAAGTAATGAATATAGGATTCATACAGTGTTTGATGTTATCTAAACTAGAATTAAGGATTTCCCTTATCTTACCTACCTTTTCTACACTAAGAACTGACTTGGAGGTTCTCTTTCAGCTGTTCTAAAGAAGTTTTCATCTGTTTACAGTCATTTTTAGTGAATTATTCATGTTTTCATGTAGTTTCCTATATTCTGCCTTCTGGCCCAAGTATAAGCTTTGCCCACTTTATCAAACAACTTCCTACACACTGTTATGAACTGAGGGAGCTAGGGAACATTGTCTCTCAACTGTGTTATAGAGTGTAGTACTATATTTCAGTGAAGTGTAAGGCTTTCCAAAGCTGCCGAACGTGTTTCTTTCTCTATTTCAATGGTATTCTGCCTTGTATAACACACATTTACCACTCTAGTCTCCTTTAAGTAAAGAACATTGGATTCATACAGTGTTTCATGTGATCTTAACTGGAATTAAGGATTCCCCTTATGTTAGCTACCTTTTCTACACTAAGAACTGACTTGGAGATTCTCTTTCAGCTTTTCTAAACAAGTTCTCATCTGTTTACAGTGATTTTCACTGAATTATTCATGTTTTCATGTAGTTTCCTATATTCTGCCTTCTGGCCCAAGTATAAGCTTTGCCCACTTTATCAAACAACTTCCTACACACTGTTATGAACTGAGGCAGCTAGGGAACATTGTCTCTCAACTGTGTTATAGAGTGTAGTACTACATTTCAGTGAAGTGTAAGGCTTTCCAGAGCTGCCGAACGTGTTTCTTTCTCTATTTCAATGGTATTCTGCCTTGTATAACACACATTTACCACTCTAGTCTCCTTTAAGTAAAGAATATAGGATTCATACAGTGTTTCATGTGATCTTAACTGGAATTAAGGATTTCCCTTATCTTACCTACCTTTTCTACACTAAGAACTGACTTGGAGGTTCTCTTTCAGCTGTTCTAAACAAGTTTTCATCTGTTTACAGTCATTTTTAGTGAATTATTCATGTTTTCATGTAGTTTCCTATATTCTGCCTTCTGACCCAAGTATAAGCTTTGCCCACTTTATCAAACAACTTCCGACACACTGTTATGAACTGAGGGAGCTAGGGAACATTGTCTCTCAACTGTGTTATAGAGTGTAGTACTACATTTCAGTGAAGTGTAAGCCTTTCCAAAGCTGTCGAACGTGTTTCTTTCTCTATTTCAATGGTATTCTGCCTTGTATACACACATTTACCACACTAGTCTCCTTTAAGTAAAGAACATAGGATTCATACAGTGTTTGATGTTATCTTAACTCGAATTAAGGATTTCCCTTATCTTAGCTACCTTTTCTACATTAAGAACTGACTTGGAGATTCTCTTTCAGCTGTTCTAAACAAGTTCTCATCTGTTTACAGTCATTTTCACTGAATTATTCATGTTTTCATGTAGTTTCCTATATTCTGCCTTCTGGTCAAAGTGTAAGCTTTGCCCACTTTATCAAACAACTTCCTACACACTGTTATGAACTGAGGGAGCTAGGGAACATTGTCTCTCAACTGTGTTATAGAGTGTAGTACTACATTTCAGTGAAGTGTAAGCCTTTCCAAAGCTGCCGAACGTGTTTCTTTCTCTATTTCAATGGTATTCTGCCTTGTATAACACACATTTACCACTCTAGTCTCCTTTAAGTAATGAATATAGGATTCATACAGTGTTTGATGTTATCTAAACTAGAATTAAGGATTTCCCTTATCTTACCTACCTTTTCTACACTAAGAACTGACTTGGAGGTTCTCTTTCAGCTGTGCTAAACAAGTTTTCATCTGTTTACAGTCATTTTTAGTGAATTATTCATGTTTTCATGTAGTTTCCTATATTCTGCCTTCTGGCCCAAGTATAAGCTTTGCCCACTTTATCAAACAACTTCCTACACACTGTTATGAACTGAGAGAGCTAGGGAACATTGTCTCTCAACTGTGTTATAGAGTGTAGTACTATATTTCAGTGAAGTGTAAGGCTTTCCAAAGCTGCCGAACGTTTTTCTTTCTCTATTTCAATGGTATTCTGCCTTGTATAACAAACATTTACCACTCTAGTCTCCTTTAAGTAAAGAACATTGGATTCATACAGTGTTTCATGTGATCTTAACTGGAATTAAGGATTCCCCTTATGTTAGCTACCTTTTCTACACTAAGAACTGACTTGGAGATTCTCTTTCAGCTTTTCTCAACAAGTTCTCATCTGTTTACAGTGATTTTCACTGAATTATTCATGTTTTCATGTAGTTTCCTATATTCTGCCTTCTGGCCCAAGTATAAGCTTTGCCCACTTTATCAAACAACTTCCTACACACTGTTATGAACTGAGGCAGCTAGGGAACATTGTCTCTCAACTGTGTTATAAAGTGTAGTACTACATTTCAGTGAAGTGTAAGGCTTTCCAGAGCTGCCGAACGTGTTTCTTTCTCTATTTCAATGGTATTCTGCCTTGTATAACACACATTTACCACTCTAGTCTCCTTTAAGTAAAGAATATAGGATTCATACAGTGTTTCATGTGATCTTAACTGGAATTAAGGATTTCCCTTATCTTACCTACCTTTTCTACACTAAGAACTGACTTGGAGGTTCTCTTTCAGCTGTTCTAAACAAGTTTTCATCTGTTTACAGTCATTTTTAGTGAATTATTCATGTTTTCATGTAGTTTCCTATATTCTGCCTTCTGACCCAAGTATAAGCTTTGCCCACTTTATCAAACAACTTCCTACACACTGTTATGAACTGAGGGAGCTAGGGAACATTGTCTCTCAACTGTGTTATAGAGTGTAGTACTACATTTCAGTGAAGTGTAAGCCTTTCCAAAGCTGTCGAACGTGTTTCTTTCTCTATTTCAATGGTATTCTGCCTTGTATAACACACATTTACCACTCTAGTCTCCTTTAAGTAAACAATATAGGATTCATACAGTGTTTGATGTTATCTTAACTCGAATTAAGGATTTCCCTTATCTTAGCTACCTTTTCTACATTAAGAACTGACTTGGAGATTCTCTTTCAGCTGTTCTAAACAAGTTCTCATCTGTTTACAGTCATTTTCACTGAATTATTCATGTTTTCATGTAGTTTCCTATATTCTGCCTTCTGGTCAAAGTGTAAGCTTTGCCCACTTTATCAAACAACTTCCTACACATTGTTATGAACTGAGGGAGCTAGGGAACATTGTCTCTCAACTGTGTTATAGAGTGTAGTACTACATTTCAGTGAAGTGTAAGCCTTTCCAAAGCTGCCGAACGTGTTTCTTTCTCTATTTCAATGGTATTCTGCCTTGTATAACACACATTTACCACTCTAGTCTCCTTTAAGTAATGAATATAGGATTCATACAGTGTTTGATGTTATCTAAACTAGAATTAAGGATTTCCCTTATCTTACCTACCTTTTCTACACTAAGAACTGACTTGGAGGTTCTCTTTCAGCTGTTCTAAACAAGTTTTCATCTGTTTACAGTCATTTTTAGTGAATTATTCATGTTTTCATGTAGTTTCCTATATTCTGCCTTCTGGCCCAAGTATAAGCTTTGCCCACTTTATCAAACAACTTCCTACACACTGTTATGAACTGAGGGAGCTAGGGAACATTGTCTCTCAACTGTGTTATAGAGTGTAGTACTACATTTCAGTGAAGTGTAAGCCTTTCCAAAGCTGCCGAACGTGTTTCTTTCTCTATTTCAATGGTATTCTGCCTTGTATAACACACATTTACCACTCTAATCTCCTTTAAGTAATGAATATAGGATTCATACAGTGTTTGATGTTATCTAAACTAGAATTAAGGATTTCCCTTATCTTAGCTACATTTTCTACACTAAGAACTGACTTGGAGATTCTCTTTTTTCTGTTCTAAATTAGTTCTCATCCGTTTACAGTCATTTTCAGTGAATTATTCATGTTTTCATGTAGTTTCCTATATTCTGCCTTCTGGCCCAAGTATAAGCTTTGCCCACTTTATCAAACACCTTCCTACACACTGTTATGAACTGAGGCAGCTAGGGAACATTGTCTCTCAACTGTGTTATAGAGTGTAGTACTACATTTCAGTGAATTGTAAGGCTTTCCAGAGCTGCCGAACGTGTTTCTTTCTCTATTTCAATGGTATTCTGCCTTGTATAACACACATTTACCACTCTAGTCTCCTTTAAGTAAAGAATATAGGATTCATACAGTGTTTCATGTGATCTTAACTGGAATTAAGGATTTCCCTTATCTTACCTACCTTTTCTACACTAAGAACTGACTTGGAGGTTCTCTTTCAGCTGTTCTAAACAAGTTTTCATCTGTTTACAGTCATTTTTAGTGAATTATTCATGTTTTCATGTAGTTTCCTATATTCTGCCTTCTGGCCCAAGTATAAGCTTTGCCCACTTTATCAAACAACTTCCTACACACTGTTATGAACTGAGGGAGCTAGGGAACATTGTCTCTCAACTGTGTTATAGAGTGTAGTACTACATTTCAGTGAAGTGTAAGCCTTTCCAAAGCTGTCGAACGTGTTTCTTTCTCTATTTCAATGGTATTCTGCCTTGTATACACACATTTACCACACTAGTCTCCTTTAAGTAAAAAACATAGGATTCATACAGTGTTTCATGTGATCTTAACTGGAATTGAGGATTTCCCTTATGTTAGCTACCTTTTCTACACTAAGAACTGACTTGGAGATTCTCTTTAATCTTTTATAAACAAGTTCTCATCTGTTTACAGTGATTTTCACTGAATTATTCATGTTTTCATGTAGTTTCCTATATTCTGCCTTCTGGCCCAAGTATAAGCTTTGCCCACTTTATCAAACAACTTCCTACACACTGTTATGAACTGAGGCAGCTAGGGAACATTGTCTCTCAACTGTGTTATAGAGTGTAGTACTACATTTCAGTGAAGTGTAAGCCTTTCCTAAGCTGTGGAACGTGTTTCTTTCTCTATTTCAATGGTATTCTGCCTTGTATACACACATTTACCACACTAGTCTCCTTTAAGTAAAGAACATAGGATTCATACAGTGTTTCATGTGATCTTAACTGGAATTAAGGATTCCCCTTATGTTAGCTACCTTTTCTACACTAAGAACTGACTTGGAGATTCTCTTTCAGCTTTTCTAAACAAGTTCTCATCTGTTTACAGTGATTTTCACTGAATTATTCATGTTTTCATGTAGTTTCCTATATTCTGCCTTCTGGCCCAAGTATAAGCTTTGCCCACTTTATCAAACAACTTCCTACACACTGTTATGAACTGAGGCAGCTAGGGAACATTGTCTCTCAACTGTGTTATAGAGTGTAGTACTACATTTCAGTGAAGTGTAAGGCTTTCCAGAGCTGCAGAACGTGTTTCTTTCTCTATTTCAATGGTATTCTGCCTTGTATAACACACATTTACCACTCTAGTCTCCTTTAAGTAAAGAATATAGGATTCATACAGTGTTTCATGTGATCTTAACTGGAATTAAGGATTTCCCTTATCTTACCTACCTTTTCTACACTAAGAACTGACTTGGAGGTTCTCTTTCAGCTGTTCTAAACAAGTTTTCATCTGTTTACAGTCATTTTTAGTGAATTATTCATATTTTCATGTAGTTTCCTATATTCTGCCTTCTGGCCCAAGTATAAGCTTTGCCCACTTTATCAAACAACTTCCTACACACTGTTATGAACTGAGGCAGCTCGGGAACATTGTCTCTCAACTGTGTTATAGAGTGTAGTACTACATTTCAGTGAAGTGTAAGGCTTTCCAAAGCTGCCGAACGTGTTTCTTTCTCTATTTCAATGGTATTCTGCCTTGTATAACACACATTTACCACTCTAGTCTCCTTTAAGTAAACAATATAGGATTCATACAGTGTTTGATGTTATCTTAACTCGAATTAAGGATTTCCCTTATCTTAGCTACCTTTTCTACATTAAGAACTAACTTGGAGATTCTCTTTCAGCTGTTCTAAACAAGTTCTCATCTGTTTACAGTCATTTTCACTGAATTATTCATGTTTTCATGTAGTTTCCTATATTCTGCCTTCTGGTCAAAGTGTAAGCTTTGCCCACTTTATCAAACAACTTCCTACACACTGTTATGAACTGAGGGAGCTAGGGAACATTGTCTCTCAACTGTGTTATAGAGTGTAGTACTACATTTCAGTGAAGTGTAAGGCTTTCCAAAGCTGCCGAACGTGTTTCTTTCTCTATTTCAATGGTATTCTGCCTTGTATAACACACATTTACCACTCTAGTCTCCTTTAAGTAAAGCATATAGGATTCATACAGTGTTTCATGTGATCTTAACTGGAATTAAGGATTTCCCTTATGTTAGCTACCTTTTCTACACTAAGAACTAACTTGGAGATTCTCATTCAGCTTTTCTAAACAAGTTCTCATCTGTTTACAGTCATTTTCACTGAATTATTCATGTTTTCATGTAGTTTCCTATATTCTGCCTTCTGGCCCAAGTATAAGCTTTGCCCACTTTATCAAACACCTTCCTACACACTGTTATGAACTGAGGCAGCTAGGGAACATTGTCTCTCAACTGTGTTATAGAGTGTAGTACTACATTTCAGTGAAGTGTAAGCCTTTCCAAAGCTGTCGAACGTGTTTCTTTCTCTATTTCAATGGTATTCTGCCTTGTATACACACATTTACCACACTAGTCTCCTTTAAGTAAAAAACATAGGATTCATACAGTGTTTCATGTGATCTTAACTGGAATTAAGGATTTCCCTTATGTTAGCTACCTTTTCGACACTAAGAACTGACTTGGAGATTCTCTTTAATCTTTTATAAACAAGTTCTCATCTGTTTACAGTGATTTTCACTGAATTATTCATGTTTTCATGTAGTTTCCTATATTCTGCCTTCTGGCCCAAGTATAAGCTTTGCCCACTTTATCAAACAACTTCCTACACACTGTTATGAACTGAGGCAGCTAGGGAACATTGTCTCTCAACTGTGTTATAGAGTGTAGTACTACATTTCAGTGAAGTGTAAGCCTTTCCAAAACTGCCGAACGTGTTTCTTTCTCTATTTCAATGGTATTCTGCCTTGTATAACACACATTTACCACTCTAATCTCCTTTAAGTAATGAATATAGGATTCATACAGTGTTTGATGTTATCTAAACTAGAATTAAGGATTTCCCTTATCTTAGCTACATTTTCTACACTAAGAACTGACTTGGAGATTCTCTTTTTTCTGTTCTAAATTAGTTCTCATCCGTTTACAGTCATTTTCAGTGAATTATTCATGTTTTCATGTAGTTGTCTATATTCTGCCTTCTGGCCCAAGTATAAGCTTTGCCCACTTTATCAAACAACTTCCTACACACTGTTATGAACTGAGGGAGCTAGGGAACATTGTCTCTCAACTGTGTTATAGAGTGTAGTACTACATTTCAGTGAAGTGTAAGGCTTTCCAAAGCTGCCGAACGTGTTTCTTTCTCTATTTCAATGGTATTCTGCCTTGTATAACACACATTTACCACTCTAGTCTCCTTTAAGTAAAGCGTATAGGATTCATACAGTGTTTCATGTGATCTTAACTGGAATTAAGGATTTCCCTTATGTTAGCTACCTTTTCTACACTAAGAACTAACTTGGAGATTCTCTTTCAGCGTTTCTAAACAAGTTCTCATCTGTTTACAGTCATTTTCACTGAATTATTCATGTTTTCATGTAGTTTCCTATATTCTGCCTTCTAGTCAAAGTGTTAGCTTTGCCCACTTTATCAAACAACTTCCTACACACTGTTATGAACTGAGGGAGCTAGGGAACATTGTCTCTCAACTGTTTTATAGAGTGTAGTACTACATTTCAGTGAAGTGTAAGCCTTTCCAAAGCTGCCGAACGTGTTTCTTTCTCTATTTCAATGGTATTCTGCCTTGTATAACACACATTTACCACTCTAGTCTCCTTTATCTAAAGAATATAGGAATTATACTGTGTTTCATGTGATCTTAACTGGAATTAAGGATTTCCCGGATCTTTGCTAACTTTTCTACACTAATAACTGACTTGGAAAATCTCTTTCAGCTGTTCTAAACAAGTTCTCAACTGTTTACAGTCATTTTCACTGAATTATTCATGTTTTCATGTAGTTTCCTATATTCTGCCTTCTGGTCCAAGTATAAGCTTTGCCCACTTTATCAAACAACTTCCTACACACTGTTATGAACTGAGGGAGCTAGGGAAAATTGTCTCTCAACTGTGTTATAGAGTGTAGTACTACATTTCAGTGAAGTGTAAGGCTTTCCAAAGCTGCCGAACGTGTTTCTTTCTCTATTTCAATGGTATTCTGCCTTGTATAACACACATTTACCACTCTAGTCTCCTTTAAGTAAACAATATAGGATTCATACAGTGTTTCATGTGATCTTAACTCCAATTAAGGATTTCCCGGATTTAGCTACATTTTCTACACTAAGAACTGACTTGGAGAATCTCTTACAGCTGTTCTAAAACAGGTTCTCATCTGTTTAC
This sequence comes from Pipistrellus hanaki, assembly GCF_964339955.1. NCBI lineage: Eukaryota > Metazoa > Chordata > Mammalia > Chiroptera > Vespertilionidae > Pipistrellus > Pipistrellus hanaki. Next base: position 98,461,347 of record NC_140507.1, on the reverse strand, counting down.
AGTCATTTTCTCTGAATTATTCATGTTTTCATGTAGTTTCCTATATTCTGACTTCTGGCCCAAGTATAAGCTTTGCCCACTTTATCAAACAACTTCCTACACACTGTTATGAACTGAGGCAGCTAGGGAACATTGTGTCTCAAATGTGTTATAGAGTGTAGTACTACATTTCAGTGAAGTGTAAGGCTTTCCAAAGCTGCCGAACGTGTTTCTTTCTCTATTGCAATGTTATTCTGCCTTATATGACACACATTTACCACTCTAGTCTCCTTTAAGTAAACAATATAGGATTCATACAGTGTTTCATGTGATCTTAACTGGAATTAAGGATTTCCCGTATGTTAGCTACCTTTTCTACACTAAGAACTGATTTGGAGATTCTCTTTCAGCTTTTCTAAACAAGTTCTCAACTGTTTACAGTCATTTACACTGAATTATTCATATTTTCATGTAGTTTCCTCTATTCTGCCTTCTGGTCCAAGAATATGCTTTGCCCACTTTATCAAACAACTTCCTACACACTGTCATGAACTGAGGCAGCTAGAGAACATTGTCTCTCAACTGTGTTATAGAGTGTAGTACTACATTTCAGTGAAGTGTAAGGCTTTCCAAAGCTGCCGAACGTGTTTCTTTCTCTATTTCAATGGTATTCTGCCTTGTATAACACACATTTACCACTCTAGTCTAGTTTAAGTAAACAATATAGGATTCATACAGTGTTTCATGTGATCTTAACTGGAATTAAGGATTTCCCTTATCTTAGCTACCTTTTCTACACTAAGAACTGACTTGGAGATTCTCTTTCAGCTGTTCTAAACAAGTTCTCATCTGTTTACAGTCATTTTCACTGAATTATTCATGTTTTCATGTAGTTTCCTATATTCAGCCGTCTGGTCCAAGAATAAGCTTTGCCCACTTTATCAAACAACTTCCTACACACTGTTATGAACTGAGGGAGCTAGGGAACATTGTCTCTCAACTGTGTTATAGAGTGTAGTACTACATTTCAGTGAAGTGTAAGGCTTTCCAGAGCTGCCGAACGGGTTTCTTTCTCTATTTCAATGGTATTCTGCCTTGTATAACACACATTTACCACTCTAGTCTCCTTTAAGTAAAGAATATAGGATTCATACAGTGTTACATGTGATCTTAACTGGAATTAAGGATTTCCCTTATCTTAGCTACCTTTTCTACACTAAGAACTGACTTGGAGATTCTCTTTTTTCTGTTCTAAATTAGTTCTCATCCGTTTACAGTCATTTTCAGTGCATTATTCATGTTTTCATGTAGTTGTCTATATTCTGCCTTGTGGCCCAAGTATAAGCTTTGCCCACTTTATCAAACAACTTCCTACACACTGTTATGAACTGAGGGAGCTAGGGAACATTGTCTCTCAACTGTGTTATAGAGTGTAGTACTATATTTCAGTGAAGTGTAAGCCTTTCCAAAGCTGCCGAACGTGTTTCTTTCTCTATTTCAATGGTATTCTGCCTTGTATAACACACATTTACCACTCTAGTCTCCTTTATGTAAAGAATATAGGATTCATACAGTGTTTCATGTGATCTTAACTCGAATTAAGGATTTCCCGGATCTTTGCTAACTTTTCTACACTAATAACTAACTTGGAGAATCTCTTTCAGCTGTTCTAAACAAGTTCTCAACTGTTTACAGTCATTTACACTGAATTATTCATATTTTCATGTAGTTTCCTCTATTCTGCCTTCTGGTCCAAGTATAAGCTTTGCCCACTTTATCAAACAACTTCCTACACACTGTTATGAACTGAGGCAGCTCGGGAACATTGTCTCTCAACTGTGTTATAGAGTGTTGTACTACATTTCAGTGAAGTGTAAGGCTTTCCAAAGCTGCCGAACGTGTTTCTTTCTCTATTTCAATGGTATTCTGCCTTGTATACACACATTTACCACTCTAGTCTCCTTTAAGTAAAGAATATAGGATTCATACAGTGTTTCATTGATCTTAACTGGAATTAAGGATTTCCCTTATCTTAGCTACCTTTTCTACACTAAGAACTGACTTGGAGATTCTCTTTCAGCTGTTCTAAACAAGTTCTCATCTGTTTTCAGTCATTTTCACTGAATTATTCATGTTTTCATGTAGTTTCCTATATTCAGCCTTCTGGTCCAAGAATAAGCTTTGCCCACTTTATCAAACACTTCCTACACACTGTTATGAACTGAGGGAGCTAGGGAACATTGTCTCTCAACTGTGTTATAGAGTGTAGTACTACATTTCAGTGAAGTGTAAGGCTTTCCAGAGCTGCCGAACGGGTTTCTTTCTCTATTTCAATGGTATTCTGCCTTGTATAACACACATTTACCACTCTAGTCTCCTTTAAGTAATGAATATAGGATTCATACAGTGTTTGATGTTATCTAAACTAGAATTAAGGATTTCCCTTATCTTAGCTACATTTTCTACACTAAGAACTGACTTGGAGATTCTCTTTTTTCTGATCTAAATTAGTTCTCATCCGTTTACAGTCATTTTCAGTGAATTATTCATGTTTTCATGTAGTTGTCTATATTCTGCCTTCTGGCCCAAGTATAAGCTTTGCCCACTTTATCAAACAACTTCCTACACACTGTTATGAACTGAGGGAGCTAGGGAACATTGTCTCTCAACTGTGTTATAGAGTGTAGTACTACATTTCAGTGAAGTGTAAGCCTTTCCAAAGCTGCCGAACGTGTTTCTTTCTCTATTTCAATGGTATTCTGCCTTGTATAACACACATTTACCACTCTAGTCTCCTTTATGTAAAGAATATAGGAATTATACTGTGTTTCATGTGATCTTAACTCGAATTAAGGATTTCCCGGATCTTTGCTAACTTTTCTACACTAATAACTGACTTGGAAAATCTCTTTCAGCTGTTCTAAACAAGTTCTCAACTGTTTACAGTCATTTTCACTGAATTATTCATGTTTTCATGTAGTTTCCTATATTCTGCCTTCTGGCCCAAGTATAAGCTTTGCCCACTTTATCAAACAACTTCCTACACACTGTTATGAACTGAGGCAGCTAGGGAACATTGTCTCTCAACTGTGTTATAGAGTGTAGTACTACATTTCAGTGAAGTGTAAGGCTTTCCAAAGCTGCCGAACGTGTTTCTTTCTCTATTTCAATGGTATTCTGCCTTGTATAACACACATTTACCATTCTAGTCTCCTTTAAGTAAACAATATAGGATTCATACAGTGTTTCATGTGATCTTAACTCCAATTAAGGATTTCCCGGATTTAGCTACATTTTCTACACTAAGAACTGACTTGGAGAATCTCTTACAGCTGTTCTAAAACAGGTTCTCATCTGTTTACAGTCATTTTCTCTGAATTATTCATGTTTTCATGTAGTTTCCTATATTCTGACTTCTGGCCCAAGTATAAGCTTTGCCCACTTTATCAAACAACTTCCTACACACTGTTATGAACTGAGGCAGCTAGGGAACATTGTGTCTCAAATGTGTTATAGAGTGTAGTACTACATTTCAGTGAAGTGTAAGGCTTTCCAAAGCTGCCGAACGTGTTTCTTTCTCTATTGCAATGGTATTCTGCCTTATATGACACACATTTACCACTCTAGTCTCCTTTAAGTAAACAATATAGGATTCATACAGTGTTTCATGTGATCTTAACTGGAATTAAGGATTTCCCGTATGTTAGCTACCTTTTCTACACTAAGAACTGATTTGGAGATTCTATTTTAGCTTTTCTAAACAAGTTCTCAACTGTTTACAGTCATTTACACTGAATTATTCATATTTTCATGTAGTTTCCTCTATTCTGCCTTCTGGTCCAAGAATATGCTTTGCCCACTTTATCAAACAACTTCCTACACACTGTCATGAACTGAGGCAGCTAGAGAACATTGTCTCTCAACTGTGTTATAGAGTGTAGTACTACATTTCAGTGAAGTGTAAGGCTTTCCAAAGCTGCCGAACGTGTTTCTTTCTCTATTTCAATGGTATTCTGCCTTGTATAACACACATTTACCACTCTAGTCTAGTTTAAGTAAACAATATAGGATTCATACAGTGTTTCATGTGATCTTAACTGGAATTAAGGATTTCCCTTATCTTAGCAACCTTTTCTACACTAAGAACTGACTTGGAGATTCTCTTTGAGCTGTTCTAAACAAGTTCTCATCTGTTTACAGTCATTTTCACTGAATTATTCATGTTTTCATGTAGTTTCCTATATTCAGCCTTCTGGTCCAAGAATAAGCTTTGCCCACTTTATCAAACAACTTCCTACACACTGTTATGAACTGAGGGAGCTAGGGAACATTGTCTCTCAACTGTGTTATAGAGTGTAGTACTACATTTCAGTGAAGTGTAAGGCTTTCCAGAGCTGCCGAACGGGTTTCTTTCTCTATTTCAATGGTATTCTGCCTTGTATAACACACATTTACCACTCTAGTCTCCTTTAAGTAAAGAATATAGGATTCATACAGTGTTACATGTGATCTTAACTGGAATTAAGGATTTCCCTTATCTTAGCTACCTTTTCTACACTAAGAACTGACTTGGAGATTCTCTTTTTTCTGTTCTAAATTAGTTCTCATCCGTTTACAGTCATTTTCAGTGAATTATTCATGTTTTCATGTAGTTGTCTATATTCTGCCTTCTGGCCCAAGTATAAGCTTTGCCCACTTTATCAAACAAGTTCCTACACACTGTTATGAACTGAGGGAGCTAGGGAACATTGTCTCTCAACTGTGTTATAGAGTGTAGTACTACATTTCAGTGAAGTGTAAGGCTTTCCAAAGCTGCCGAACGTGTTTCTTTCTCTATTTCAATGGTATTCTGCCTTGTATAACACACATTTACCACTCTAGTCTCCTTTAAGTAAAGCGTATAGGATTCATACAGTGTTTCATGTGATCTTAACTGGAATTAAGGATTTCCCTTATGTTAGCTACCTTTTCTACACTAAGAACTAACTTGGAGATTCTCTTTCAGCGTTTCTAAGCAAGTTCTCATCTGTTTACAGTCATTTTCACTGAATTATTCATGTTTTCATGTAGTTTCCTATATTCTGCCTTCTAGTCAAAGTGTTAGCTTTGCCCACTTTATCAAACAGCTTCCTACACACTGTTATGAACTGAGGGAGCTAGGGAACATTGTCTCTCAACTGTGTTATAGAGTGTAGTACTACATTTCAGTGAAGTGTAAGCCTTTCCAAAGCTGCCGAACGTGTTTCTTTCTCTATTTCAATGGTATTGTGCCTTGTATAACACACATTTACCACTCTAGTCTCCTTTAAGTAATGAATATAGGATTCATACAGTGTTTGATGTGATCTAAACTAGAATTAAGGATTTCCCTTATCTTAGCTACCTTTTCTACACTAAGAACTGACTTGGAGATTCTCTTTTTTCTGTTCTAAATTAGTTCTCATCCGTTTACAGTCATTTTCAGTGAATTATTCATTTTTTCATGTAGTTGTCTATATTCTGCCTTCTGGCCCAAGTATAAGCTTTGCCCACTTTATCAAACAACTTCCTACACACTGTTATGAACTGAGGGAGCTAGGGAACATTGTCTCTCAACTGTTTTATAGAGTGTAGTACTACATTTCAGTGAAGTGTAAGCCTTTCCAAAGCTGCCGAACGTGTTTCTTTCTCTATTTCAATGGTATTCTGCCTTGTATAACACACATTTACCACTCTAGTCTCCTTTATCTAAAGAATATAGGAATTATACTGTGTTTCATGTGATCTTAACTGGAATTAAGGATTTCCCGGATCTTTGCTAACTTTTCTACACTAATAACTGACTTGGAAAATCTCTTTCAGCTGTTCTAAACAAGTTCTCAACTGTTTACAGTCATTTTCACTGAATTATTCATGTTTTCATGTAGTTTCCTATATTCTGCCTTCTGGTCCAAGTATAAGCTTTGCCCACTTTATCAAACAACTTCCTACACACTGTTATGAACTGAGGGAGCTAGGGAACATTGTCTCTCAACTGTGTTATAGAGTGTAGTACTACATTTCAGTGAAGTGTAAGGCTTTCCAAAGCTGCCGAACGTGTTTCTTTCTCTATTTCAATGGTATTCTGCCTTGTATAACACACATTTACCACTCTAGTCTCCTTTAAGTAAACAATATAGGATTCATACAGTGTTTCATGTGATCTTAACTCCAATTAAGGATTTCCCGGATTTAGCTACATTTTCTACACTAAGAACTGACTTGGAGAATCTCTTACAGCTGTTCTAAAACAGGTTCTCATCTGTTTACAGTCATTTTCTCTGAATTATTCATGGTTTCATGTAGTTTCCTATATTCTGACTTCTGGCCCAAGTATAAGCTTTGCCCACTTTATCAAACAACTTCCTACACACTGTTATGAACTGAGGCAGCTAGGGAACATTGTGTCTCAAATGTGTTATAGAGTGTAGTACTACATTTCAGTGAAGTGTAAGGCTTTCCAAAGCTGCCGAACGTGTTTCTTTCTCTATTGCAATGGTATTCTGCCTTATATGACACACATTTACCACTCTAGTCTCCTTTAAGTAAACAATATAGGATTCATACAGTGTTTCATGTGATCTTAACTGGAATTAAGGATTTCCCGTATGTTAGCTACCTTTTCTACACTAAGAACTGATTTGGAGATTCTCTTTCAGCTTTTCTAAACAAGTTCTCAACTGTTTACAGTCATTTACACTGAATTATTCATATTTTCATGTAGTTTCCTCTATTCTGCCTTCTGGTCCAAGAATATGCTTTGCCCACTTTATCAAACAACTTCCTACACACTGTCATGAACTGAGGCAGCTAGAGAACATTGTCTCTCAACTGTGTTATAGAGTGTAGTACTACATTTCAGTGAAGTGTAAGGCTTTCCAAAGCTGCCGAACGTGTTTCTTTCTCTATTTCAATGGTATTCTGCCTTGTATAACACACATTTACCACTCTAGTCTAGTTTAAGTAAACAATATAGGATTCATACAGTGTTTCATGTGATCTTAACTGGAATTAAGGATTTCCCTTATCTTAGCTACCTTTTCTACACTAAGAACTGACTTGGAGATTCTCTTTCAGCTGTTCTAAACAAGTTCTCATCTGTTTACAGTCATTTTCACTGAATTATTCATGTTTTCATGTAGTTTCCTATATTCAGCCGTCTGGTCCAAGAATAAGCTTTGCCCACTTTATCAAACAACTTCCTACACACTGTTATGAACTGAGGGAGCTAGGGAACATTGTCTCTCAACTGTGTTATAGAGTGTAGTACTACATTTCAGTGAAGTGTAAGGCTTTCCAGAGCTGCCGAACGGGTTTCTTTCTCTATTTCAATGGTATTCTGCCTTGTATAACACACATTTACCACTCTAGTCTCCTTTAAGTAAAGAATATAGGATTCATACAGTGTTACATGTGATCTTAACTGGAATTAAGGATTTCCCTTATCTTAGCTACCTTTTCTACACTAAGAACTGACTTGGAGATTCTCTTTTTTCTGTTCTAAATTAGTTCTCATCCGTTTACAGTCATTTTCAGTGCATTATTCATGTTTTCATGTAGTTGTCTATATTCTGCCTTGTGGCCCAAGTATAAGCTTTGCCCACTTTATCAAACAACTTCCTACACACTGTTATGAACTGAGGGAGCTAGGGAACATTGTCTCTCAACTGTGTTATAGAGTGTAGTACTATATTTCAGTGAAGTGTAAGCCTTTCCAAAGCTGCCGAACGTGTTTCTTTCTCTATTTCAATGGTATTCTGCCTTGTATAACACACATTTACCACTCTAGTCTCCTTTATGTAAAGAATATAGGATTCATACAGTGTTTCATGTGATCTTAACTCGAATTAAGGATTTCCCGGATCTTTGCTAACTTTTCTACACTAATAACTAACTTGGAGAATCTCTTTCAGCTGTTCTAAACAAGTTCTCAACTGTTTACAGTCATTTACACTGAATTATTCATATTTTCATGTAGTTTCCTCTATTCTGCCTTCTGGTCCAAGTATAAGCTTTGCCCACTTTATCAAACAACTTCCTACACACTGTTATGAACTGAGGCAGCTCGGGAACATTGTCTCTCAACTGTGTTATAGAGTGTTGTACTACATTTCAGTGAAGTGTAAGGCTTTCCAAAGCTGCCGAACGTGTTTCTTTCTCTATTTCAATGGTATTCTGCCTTGTATACACACATTTACCACTCTAGTCTCCTTTAAGTAAAGAATATAGGATTCATACAGTGTTTCATTGATCTTAACTGGAATTAAGGATTTCCCTTATCTTAGCTACCTTTTCTACACTAAGAAATGACTTGGAGATTCTCTTTCAGCTGTTCTAAACAAGTTCTCATCTGTTTACAGTCATTTTCACTGAATTATTCATGTTTTCATGTAGTTTCCTATATTCAGCCTTCTGGTCCAAGAATAAGCTTTGCCCACTTTATCAAACACTTCCTACACACTGTTATGAACTGAGGGAGCTAGGGAACATTGTCTCTCAACTGTGTTATAGAGTGTAGTACTACATTTCAGTGAAGTGTAAGGCTTTCCAGAGCTGCCGAACGGGTTTCTTTCTCTATTTCAATGGTATTCTGCCTTGTATAACACACATTTACCACTCTAGTCTCCTTTAAGTAATGAATATAGGATTCATACAGTGTTTGATGTTATCTAAACTAGAATTAAGGATTTCCCTTATCTTAGCTACATTTTCTACACTAAGAACTGACTTGGAGATTCTCTTTTTTCTGATCTAAATTAGTTCTCATCCGTTTACAGTCATTTTCAGTGAATTATTCATGTTTTCATGTAGTTGTCTATATTCTGCCTTCTGGCCCAAGTATAAGCTTTGCCCACTTTATCAAACAACTTCCTACACACTGTTATGAACTGAGGGAGCTAGGGAACATTGTCTCTCAACTGTGTTATAGAGTGTAGTACTACATTTCAGTGAAGTGTAAGGCTTTCCAAAGCTGCCGAACGTGTTTCTTTCTCTATTTCAATGGTATTCTGCGTTGTATAACACACATTTACCACTCTAGTCTCCTTTAAGTAATGAATATAGGATTCATACAGTGTTTGATGTGATCTAAACTAGAATTAAGGATTTCCCTTATCTTAGCTACCTTTTCTACACTAAGAACTGACTTGGAGATTCTCTTTTTTCTGTTGTAAATTAGTTCTCATCCGTTTACAGTCATTTTCAGTGAATTATTCATTTTTTCATGTAGTTGTCTATATTCTGCCTTCTGGCCCAAGTATAAGCTTTGCCCACTTTATCAAACAACTTCCTACACACTGTTATGAACTGAGGGAGCTAGGGAACATTGTCTCTCAACTGTGTTATAGAGTGTAGTACTACATTTCAGTGAAGTGTAAGCCTTTCCAAAGCTGCCGAACGTGTTTCTTTCTCTATTTCAATGGTATTCTGCCTTGTATAACACACATTTACCACTCTAGTCTCCTTTATGTAAAGAATATAGGAATTATACTGTGTTTCATGTGATCTTAACTCGAATTAAGGATTTCCCGGATCTTTGCTAACTTTTCTACACTAATAACTGACTTGGAAAATCTCTTTCAGCTGTTCTAAACAAGTTCTCAACTGTTTACAGTCATTTTCACTGAATTATTCATGTTTTCATGTAGTTTCCTATATTCTGCCTTCTGGCCCAAGTATAAGCTTTGCCCACTTTATCAAACAACTTCCTACACACTGTTATGAACTGAGGCAGCTAGGGAACATTGTCTCTCAACTGTGTTATAGAGTGTAGTACTACATTTCAGTGAAGTGTAAGGCTTTCCAAAGCTGCCGAACGTGTTTCTTTCTCTATTTCAATGGTATTCTGCCTTGTATAACACACATTTACCATTCTAGTCTCCTTTAAGTAAACAATATAGGATTCATACAGTGTTTCATGTGATCTTAACTCCAATTAAGGATTTCCCGGATTTAGCTACATTTTCTACACTAAGAACTGACTTGGAGAATCTCTTACAGCTGTTCTAAAACAGGTTCTCATCTGTTTACAGTCATTTTCTCTGAATTATTCATGTTTTCATGTAGTTTCCTATATTCTGACTTCTGGCCCAAGTATAAGCTTTGCCCACTTTATCAAACAACTTCCTACACACTGTTATGAACTGAGGCAGCTAGGGAACATTGTGTCTCAAATGTGTTATAGAGTGTAGTACTACATTTCAGTGAAGTGTAAGGCTTTCCAAAGCTGCCGAACGTGTTTCTTTCTCTATTGCAATGGTATTCTGCCTTATATGACACACATTTACCACTCTAGTCTCCTTTAAGTAAACAATATAGGATTCATACAGTGTTTCATGTGATCTTAACTGGAATTAAGGATTTCCCGTATGTTAGCTACCTTTTCTACACTAAGAACTGATTTGGAGATTCTATTTCAGCTTTTCTAAACAAGTTCTCAACTGTTTACAGTCATTTACACTGAATTATTCATATTTTCATGTAGTTTCCTTATTCTGCCTTCTGGTCCAAGAATATGCTTTGCCCACTTTATCAAACAACTTCCTACACACTGTCATGAACTGAGGCAGCTAGAGAACATTGTCTCTCAACTGTGTTATAGAGTGTAGTACTACATTTCAGTGAAGTGTAAGGCTTTCCAAAGCTGCCGAACGTGTTTCTTTCTCTATTTCAATGGTATTCTGCCTTGTATAACACACATTTACCACTCTAGTCTAGTTTAAGTAAACAATATAGGATTCATACAGTGTTTCATGTGATCTTAACTGGAATTAAGGATTTCCCTTATCTTAGCAACCTTTTCTACACTAAGAACTGACTTGGAGATTCTCTTTGAGCTGTTCTAAACAAGTTCTCATCTGTTTACAGTCATTTTCACTGAATTATTCATGTTTTCATGTAGTTTCCTATATTCAGCCTTCTGGTCCAAGAATAAGCTTTGCCCACTTTATCAAACAACTTCCTACACACTGTTATGAACTGAGGGAGCTAGGGAACATTGTCTCTCAACTGTGTTATAGAGTGTAGTACTACATTTCAGTGAAGTGTAAGGCTTTCCAGAGCTGCCGAACGGGTTTCTTTCTCTATTTCAATGGTATTCTGCCTTGTATAACACACATTTACCACTCTAGTCTCCTTTAAGTAAAGAATATAGGATTCATACAGTGTTACATGTGATCTTAACTGGAATTAAGGATTTCCCTTATCTTAGCTACCTTTTCTACACTAAGAACTGACTTGGAGATTCTCTTTTTTCTGTTCTAAATTAGTTCTCATCCGTTTACAGTCATTTTCAGTGCATTATTCATGTTTTCATGTAGTTGTCTATATTCTGCCTTGTGGCCCAAGTATAAGCTTTGCCCACTTTATCAAACAACTTCCTACACACTGTTATGAACTGAGGGAGCTAGGGAACATTGTCTCTCAACTGTGTTATAGAGTGTAGTACTATATTTCAGTGAAGAGTAAGCCTTTCCAAAGCTGCCGAACGTGTTTCTTTCTCTATTTCAATGGTATTCTGCCTTGTATAACACACATTTACCACTCTAGTCTCCTTTATGTAAAGAATATAGGATTCATACAGTGTTTCATGTGATCTTAACTCGAATTAAGGATTTCCCGGATCTTTGCTAACTTTTCTACACTAATAACTAACTTGGAGAATCTCTTTCAGCTGTTCTAAACAAGTTCTCAACTGTTTACAGTCATTTACACTGAATTATTCATATTTTCATGTAGTTTCCTCTATTCTGCCTTCTGGTCCAAGTATAAGCTTTGCCCACTTTATCAAACAACTTCCTACACACTGTTATGAACTGAGGCAGCTCGGGAACATTGTCTCTCAACTGTGTTATAGAGTGTTGTACTACATTTCAGTGAAGTGTAAGGCTTTCCAAAGCTGCCGAACGTGTTTCTTTCTCTATTTCAATGGTATTCTGCCTTGTATACACACATTTACCACTCTAGTCTCCTTTAAGTAAAGAATATAGGATTCATACAGTGTTTCATTGATCTTAACTGGAATTAAGGATTTCCCTTATCTTAGCTACCTTTTCTACACTAAGAACTGACTTGGAGATTCTCTTTCAGCTGTTCTAAACAAGTTCTCATCTGTTTACAGTCATTTTCACTGAATTATTCATGTTTTCATGTAGTTTCCTATATTCAGCCTTCTGGTCCAAGAATAAGCTTTGCCCACTTTATCAAACACTTCCTACACACTGTTATGAACTGAGGGAGCTAGGGAACATTGTCTCTCAACTGTGTTATAGAGTGTAGTACTACATTTCAGTGAAGTGTAAGGCTTTCCAGAGCTGCCGAACGGGTTTCTTTCTCTATTTCAATGGTATTCTGCCTTGTATAACACACATTTACCACTCTAGTCTCCTTTAAGTAAAGAATATAGGATTCATACAGTGTTTCATGTGATCTTAACTGGAATTAAGGATTTCCATTATCTTACCTACCTTTTCTACACTAAGAACTGACTTGGAGGTTCTCTTTCAGCTGTTCTAAACAAGTTTTCATCTGTTTACAGTCATTTTTAATTAATTATTCATGTTTTCATGTAGTTTCCTATATTCTGCCTTCTGGCCCAAGTATAAGCTTTGCCCACTTTATCAAACAACTTCCTACACACTGTTATGAACTGAGGCAGCTCGGGAACATTGTCTCTCAACTGTGTTATAGAGTGTAGTACTACATTTCAGTGAAGTGTAAGGCTTTCCAAAGCTGCCGAACGTGTTTCTTTCTCTATTTCAATGGTATTCTGCCTTGTATAACACACATTTACCACTCTAGTCTCCTTTAAGTAAACAATATAGGATTCATACAGTGTTTGATGTGATCTTAACTCGAATTAAGGATTTCCCTTATCTTAGCTACTTTTTCTATACTAAGAACTGACTTGGAGATTCTCTTTCAGCTGTTCTAAACAAGTTCTCATCTGTTTACAGTCATTTTCACTGAATTATTCATGTTTTCATGTAGTTTCCTATATTCTGCCTTCTGGTCCAAGTATAAGCTTTGCCCACTTTATCAAACAACTTCCTACACACTGTTATGAACTGAGGCAGCTAGGGAACATTGTCTCTCAACTGTATTATAGAGTGTAGTACTACATTTCAGTGAAGTGTAAGGCTTTCCAAAGCTGCCGAACGTGTTTCTTTCTCTATTTCAATGGTATTCTGCCTTGTATAACACACATTTACCACTCTAGTCTCCTTTAAGTAATGAATATAGGATTCATACAGTGTTTGATGTTATCTAAACTAGAATTAAGGATTTCCCTTATCTTAGCTACATTTTCTACACTAAGAACTTACTTGGAGATTCTCTTTTTTCTGATCTAAATTAGTTCTCATCCGTTTACAGTCATTTTCAGTGAATTACTCATGTTTTCATGTAGTTGTCTATATTCTGCCTTCTGGCCCAAGTATAAGCTTTGCCCACTTTATCAAACAACTTCCTACACACTGTTATGAACTGAGGGAGCTAGGGAACATTGTCTCTCAACTGTGTTATAGAGTGTAGTACTACATTTCAGTGAAGTGTAAGGCTTTCCAAAGCTGCCGAACGTGTTTCTTTCTCTATTTCAATGGTATTCTGCCTTGTATAACACACATTTACCACTCTAGTCTCCTTTAAGTTAAGCATATAGGATTCATACAGTGTTTCATGTGATCTTAACTGGAATTAAGGATTTCCCTTATGTTAGCTACCTTTTCTACACAAAGAACTGACTTGGAGATTCTCTTTCAGCTTTTCTAAACAAGTTCTCATCTGTTTACAGTGATTTTCACTGAATTATTCATGTTTTCATGTAGTTTCCTATATTCTGCCTTCTGGCCCAAGTATAAGCTTTGCCCACTTTATCAAACACCTTCCTACACACTGTTATGAACTGAGGCAGCTAGGGAACATTGTCTCTCAACTGTGTTATAGAGTGTAGTACTACATTTCAGTGAAGTGTAAGGCTTTCCAGAGCTGCCGAACGTGTTTCTTTCTCTATTTCAATGGTATTCTGCCTTGTATAACACACATTTACCACTCTAGTCTCCTTTAAGTAAAGAATATAGGATTCATACAGTGTTTCATGTGATCTTAAGTGGAATTAAGGATTTCCCTTATCTTACCTACCTTTTCTACACTAAGAACTGACTTGGAGATTCTCTTTCAGCTGTTCTAAACAAGTTCTCATCTGTTTACAGTCATTTTCACTGAATTATTCATGTTTTCATGTAGTTGTCTATATTCTGCCTTCTGGCCCAAGTATAAGCTTTGTCCACTTTATCAAACAACTTCCTACACACTGTTATGAACTGAGGGAGCTAGGGAACATTGTCTCTCAACTGTGTTATAGAGTGTAGTACTACATTTCAGTGAAGTGTAAGCCTTTCCAAAGCTGCCGAACGTGTTTCTTTCTCTATTTCAATGGTATTCTGCCTTGTATAACACACATTTACCACTCTAGTCTCCTTTAAGTAATGAATATAGGATTCATACAGTGTTTGATGTGATCTAAACTAGAATGAAGGATTTCCCTTATCTTAGCTACCTTTTCTACACTAAGAACTGACTTGGAGATTCTCTTTTTTCTGTTCTAAATTAGTTCTCATCCGTTTACAGTCATTTTCAGTGAATTATTCATGTTTTCATGTAGTTGTCTATATTCTGCCTTCTGGCCCAAGTATAAGCTTTGCCCACTTTATCAAACAACTTCCTACACACTGTTATGAACTGAGGGAGCTAGGGAACATTGTCTCTCAACTGTGTTATAGAGTGTAGTACTACATTTCAGTGAAGTGTAAGCCTTTCCAAAGCTGCCGAACGTGTTTCTTTCTCTATTTCAATGGTATTCTGCCTTGTATAACACACATTTACCACTCTAGTCTCCTTTATGTAAAGAATATAGGAATTATACTGTGTTTCATGTGATCTTAACTCGAATTAAGGATTTCCCGGATCTTTGCTAACTTTTCTACACTAATAACTGACTTGGAAAATCTCTTTCAGCTGTTCTAAACAAGTTCTCAACTGTTTACAGTCATTTTCACTGAATTATTCATGTTTTCATGTAGTTTCCTATATTCTGCCTTCTTGTCCAAGTATAAGCTTTGCCCACTTTATCAAACAACTTCCTACACACTGTTATGAACTGAGGGAGCTAGGGAACATTGTCTCTCAACTGTGTTATAGAGTGTAGTACTACATTTCAGTGAAGTGTAAGGCTTTCCAAAGCTGCCGAACGTGTTTCTTTCTCTATTTCAATGGTATTCTGCCTTGTATAACACACATTTACCACTCTAGTCTCCTTTAAGTAAACAATATAGGATTCATACAGTGTTTCATGTGATCTTAACTCCAATTAAGGATTTCCCGGATTTAGCTACATTTTCTACACTAAGAACTGACTTGGAGAATCTCTTACAGCTGTTCTAAAACAGGTTCTCATCTGTTTACAGTCATTTTCTCTGAATTATTCATGTTTTCATGTAGTTTCCTATATTCTGACTTCTTGCCCAAGTATAAGCTTTGCCCACTTTATCAAACAACTTCCTACACACTGTTATGAACTGAGGCAGCTAGGGAACATTGTGTCTCAAATGTGTTATAGAGTGTAGTACTACATTTCAGTGAAGTGTCAGGCTTTCCAAAGCTGCCGAACGTGTTTCTTTCTCTATTGCAATGGTATTCTGCCTTATATGACACACATTTACCACTCTAGTCTCCTTTAAGTAAACAATATAGGATTCATACAGTGTTTCAGGTGATCTTAACTGGAATTAAGGATTTCCCTTATGTTAGCTACCTTTTCTACACTAAGAACTGATTTGGAGATTCTCTTTCAGCTTTTCTAAACAAGTTCTCAACTGTTTACAGTCATTTACACTGAATTATTCATATTTTCATGTAGTTTCCTCTATTCTGCCTTCTGGTCCAAGAATATGCTTTGCCCACTTTATCAAACAACTTCCTACACACTGTCATGAACTGAGGCAGCTAGAAAACATTGTCTCTCAACTGTGTTATAGAGTGTAGTACTACATTTCAGTGAAGTGTAAGGCTTTCCAAAGCTGCCGAACGTGTTTCTTTCTCTATTTCAATGGTATTCTGCCTTGTATAACACACATTTACCACTCTAGTCTAGTTTAAGTAAACAATATAGGATTCATACAGTGTTTCATGTGATCTTAACTGGAATTAAGGATTTCCCTTATCTTAGCTACCTTTTCTACACTAAGAACTGACTTGGAGATTCTCTTTCAGCTGTTCTAAACAAGTTCTCATCTGTTTACAGTCATTTTCACTGAATTATTCATGTTTTCATGTAGTTGTCTATATTCTGCCTTCTGGCCCAAGTATAAGCTTTGCCCACTTTATCAAACAACTTCCTACACACTGTTATGAACTGAGGGAGCTAGGGAACATTGTCTCTCAACTGTGTTATAGAGTGTAGTACTACATTTCAGTGAAGTGTAAGGCTTTCCAAAGCTGCCGAACGTGTTTCTTTCTCAATTTCAATGGTATTCTGCCTTGTATAACACACATTTACCACTCTAGTCTCCTTTAAGTAATGAATATAGGATTCATACAGTGTTTGATGTGATCTAAACTAGAATTAAGGATTTCCCTTATCTTAGCTACCTTTTCTACACTAAGAACTGACTTGGAGATTCTCTTTTTTCTGTTCTAAATTAGTTCTCATCCGTTTACAGTCATTTTCAGTGAATTATTCATGTTTTCATGTAGTTGTCTATATTCTGCCTTCTGGCCCAAGTATAAGCTTTGCCCACTTTATCAAACAACTTCCTACACACTGTTATGAACTGAGGGAGCTAGGGAACATTGTCTCTCAACTGTGTTATAGAGTGTAGTACTACATTTCAGTGAAGTGTAAGCCTTTCCAAAGCTGCCGAACGTGTTTCTTTCTCTATTTCAATGGTATTCTGCCTTGTATAACACACATTTACCACTCTAGTCTCCTTTATGTAAAGAATATAGGAATTATACTGTGTTTCATGTGATCTTAACTCGAATTAAGGATTTCCCGGATCTTTGCTAACTTTTCTACACTAATAACTGACTTGGAAAATCTCTTTCAGCTGTTCTAAACAAGTTCTCAACTGTTTACAGTCATTTTCACTGAATTATTCATGTTTTCATGTAGTTTCCTATATTCTGCCTTCTGGTCCAAGTATAAGCTTTGCCCACTTTATCAAACAACTTCCTACACACTGTTATGAACTGAGGGAGCTAGGGAACATTGTCTCTCAACTGTGTTATAGAGTGTAGTACTACATTTCAGTGAAGTGTAAGGCTTTCCAAAGCTGCCGAACGTGTTTCTTTCTCTATTTCAATGGTATTCTGCCTTGTATAACACACATTTACCACTCTAGTCTCCTTTAAGTAAACAATATAGGATTCATACAGTGTTTCATGTGATCTTAACTCCAATTAAGGATTTCCCGGATTTAGCTACATTTTCTACACTAAGAACTGACTTGGAGAATCTCTTACAGCTGTTCTAAAACAGGTTCTCATCTGTTTACAGTCATTTTCTCTGAATTATTCATGTTTTCATGTAGTTTCCTATATTCTGACTTCTTGCCCAAGTATAAGCTTTGCCCACTTTATCAAACAACTACCTACACACTGTTATGAACTGAGGCAGCTAGGGAACATTGTGTCTCAAATGTGTTATAGAGTGTAGTACTACATTTCAGTGAAGTGTAAGGCTTTCCAAAGCTGCCGAAGGTGTTTCTTTCTCTATTGCAATGGTATTCTGCCTTATATGACACACATTTACCACTCTAGTCTCCTTTAAGTAAACAATATAGGATTCATACAGTGTTTCAGGTGATCTTAACTGGAATTAAGGATTTCCCTTATGTTAGCTACCTTTTCTACACTAAGAACTGATTTGGAGATTCTCTTTCAGCTTTTCTAAACAAGTTCTCAACTGTTTACAGTCATTTACACTGAATTATTCATATTTTCATGTAGTTTCCTCTATTCTGCCTTCTGGTCCAAGAATATGCTTTGCCCACTTTATCAAACAACTTCCTACACACTGTCATGAACTGAGGCAGCTAGAGAACATTGTCTCTCAACTGTGTTATAGAGTGTAGTACTACATTTCAGTGAAGTGTAAGGCTTTCCAAAGCTGCCGAACGTGTTTCTTTCTCTATTTCAATGGTATTCTGCCTTGTATAACACACATTTACCACTCTAGTCTAGTTTAAGTAAACAATATAGGATTCATACAGTGTTTCATGTGATCTTAACTGGAATTAAGGATTTCCCTTATCTTAGCTACCTTTTCTACACTAAGAACTGACTTGGAGATTCTCTTTCAGCTGTTCTAAACAAGTTCTCATCTGTTTACAATCATTTTCACTGAATTATTCATGTTTTCATGTAGTTTCCTATATTCAGCCGTCTGGTCCAAGAATAAGCTTTGCCCACTTTATCAAACAACTTCCTACACACTGTTATGAACTGAGGGAGCTAGGGAACATTGTCTCTCTACTGTGTTATAGAGTGTAGTACTACATTTCAGTGAAGTGTAAGGCTTTCCAGAGCTGCCGAACGGGTTTCTTTCTCTATTTCAATGGTATTCTGCCTTGTATAACAAACATTTACCACTCTAGTCTCCTTTAAGTAAAGAATATAGGATTCATACAGTGTTACATGTGATCTTAACTGGAATTAAGGATTTCCCTTATCTTAGCTACCTTTTCTACACTAAGAACTGACTTGGAGATTCTCTTTTTTCTGTTCTAAATTAGTTCTCATCCGTTTACAGTCATTTTCAGTGCATTATTCATGTTTTCATGTAGTTGTCTATATTCTGCCTTGTGGCCCAAGTATAAGCTTTGCCCACTTTATCAAACAACTTCCTACACACTGTTATGAACTGAGGGAGCTAGGGAACATTGTCTCTCAACTGTGTTATAGAGTGTAGTACTACATTTCAGTGAAGTGTAAGGCTTTCCAAAGCTGCCGAACGTGTTTCTTTCTCTATTTCAATGGTATTCTGCCTTGTATAACACACATTTACCACTCTAGTCTCCTTTATGTAAAGAATATAGGATTCATACAGTGTTTCATGTGATCTTAACTCGAATTAAGGATTTCCCGGATCTTTGCTAACTTTTCTACACTAATAACTGACTTGGAGAATCTCTTTCAGCTGTTCTAAACAAGTTCTCAACTGTTTACAGTCATTTACACTGAATTATTCATATTTTCATGTAGTTTCCTCTATTCTGCCTTCTGGTCCAAGTATAAGCTTTGCCCACTTTATCAAACAACTTCCTACACACTGTTATGAACTGAGGCAGCTCGGGAACATTGTCTCTCAACTGTGTTATAGAGTGTTGTACTACATTTCAGTGAAGTGTAAGGCTTTCCAAAGCAGCCGAACGTGTTTCTTTCTCTATTTCAATGGTATTCTGCCTTGTATACACACATTTACCACTCTAGTCTCCTTTAAGTAAAGAATATAGGATTCATACAGTGTTTCATGTGATCTTAACTGGAATTAAGGATTTCCCTTATCTTAGCTACCTTTTCTACACTAAGAACTGACTTGGAGATTCTCTTTCAGCTGTTCTAAACAAGTTCTCATCTGTTTACAGTCATTTTCACTGAATTATTCATGTTTTCATGTAGTTTCCTATATTCTGCCTTCTGGTCCAAGTATAAGCTTTGTCCACTTTATCAAACAACTTCCTACACACTGTTATGAACTGAGGCAGCTAGGGAACATTGTCTCTCAACTGTGTTTTAGAGTGTAGTACTACATTTCAGTGAAGTGTAAGGCTTGCCAAAGCTGCCGAACGTGTTTCTTTCTCTATTTCAATGGTATTCTGCCTTGTATAACACACATTTACCACTCTAGTCTCCTTTAAGTAAAGAATATAGGATTCATACAGTGTTTCATGTGATCTTAACTCGAATTAAGGATTTCCCGGATCTTAGCTATCTTTTCTACATAAGAAAAGACTTGGAGAATCTCTTTCAGCTGTTCTAAAAAGTTCTCATCAGTTTACAGTCATTTTCACTGAATTATTCATGTTTTCATGTAGTTTCCTATATTCTGCCTTCTGGCCCAAGTATAAGCTTTGCCCACTTTATCAAACAACTTCCTTCACACTGTTATGAACTGAGGCAGCTCGGGAACATTGTCTCTCAACTGTGTTATAGAGTGTAGTACTACATTTCAGTGAAGTGTAAGGCTTTCCAAAGCTGCCGAACGTGTTTCTTTCTCTATTTCAATGGTATTCTGCCTTGTATAACACACATTTACCACTATAGTCTCCTTTTAAGTAATGAATATAGCATTCATACAGTGTTTGATGTTATCTAAACTCGAATTAAGGATTTCCCTTATCTTAGCTACTTTTTCTACACTAAGAACTGACTTGGGGATTCTCTTTCAGCTGTTGTAAACCAGTTCTCATCTGTTTACAGTCATTTTCAATGAATTATTCATGTTTTCATGTAGTTTCCTATATTCTGCCCTCTGGCCCAAGTATAAGCTTTGCCCACTTTATCAAACAACTTCCTACACACTGTTATGAACTGAGGCAGCTCGGGAACATTGTCTCTCAACTGTGTGATAGAGTGTAGTACTACATTTCAGTGAAGTGTAAGGCTTTCCAAAGCTGCCGAACGTGTTTCTTTCTCTATTTCAATGGTATTCTGCCTTGTATAACACACATTTACCACTCTAGACTCCTTTAAGTAAAGAATATAGGATTCATACAGTGTTTCATGTGATCTTAACTCGAATTAAGGATTTCCCTTATCTTAGCTACCTTTTCTATACTAAGAACTGACTTGGAGATTCTCTTTCAGCTGTTCTAAACAAGTTCTCCTCTGTTTACAGTCATTTTCAATGAATTATTCATGTTTTCATGTAGTTTCCTATATTCTGCCTTCTGGTCCAAGTATAAGCTTTGCCCACTTTATCAAACAACTTCCTACACACTGTTATGAACTGAGGCAGCTAGGGAACATTGTCTCTCAACTGTGTTATAGAGTGTAGTACTACATTTCAGTGAGGTGTAAGGCTTTCCAAAGCTGCCGAACGTGTTTCTTTCTCTATTTCAATGGTATTCTGCCTTATATAACACACATTTACCACTCTAGTCTCCTTTAAGTAAACAATATAGGATTCATACAGTGTTTGATGTTATCTTAACTCGAATTAAGGATTTTTCTTATCTTAGCTACCTTTTCTACACTAAGAACTGACTTGGAGATTCTCTTTCAGCTGTTCTAAACAAGTTCTCATCTGTTTACAGTCATTTTCAATGAATTATTCATGTTTTCATGTAGTTTCCTATATTCTGCCTTCTGGTCCAAGTATAAGCTTTGCCCACTTTATCAAACAACTTTCTACACACTGTTATGTACTGAGGCAGCTAGGGAACATTGTCTCTCAACTGTGTTATAGAGTGTAGTACTACATTTCAGTGAAGTGTAAGGCTTTCCAAAGCTGCCGAACGTGTTTCTTTCTCTATTTCAATGGTATTCTGCCTTGTATAACACACATTTACCACTCTAGTCTCCTTTAAGTAAAGAATATAGGATTCATACAGTGTTTCATGTGATCTTCACTCGAATTAAGGATTTCCCGGATCTTAGCTACCTTTTCTACATTAAGAACAGACTTGGAGAATCTCTTTCAGCTATTCTAAACAAGTTCTCATCTGTTTACAGTCATTTTCACTGAATTATTCATGTTTTCATGTAGTTTCCTATATTCTGCCTTCTGGCCCAAGTATAAGCTTTGCCCACTTTATCAAACAACTTCCTACACACTGTTATGAACTGAGGCAGCTCGGGAACATTGTCTCTCAACTGTGTTATAGAGTGTAGTACTACATTTCAGTGAAGGGTAAGGCTTTCCAAAGCTGCCGAAAGTGTTTCTTTCTCTATTTCAATGGTATTCTGCCTTGTATAACACACATTTACCACTCTAGTCTACTTTAAGTAATGAATATAGGATTCATACAGTGTTTGATGTTATCTTAACTCGAATTAAGGATTTCCCTTATCTTAGCTACCTTTTCTACACTAAGAACTGACTTGGAGATTCTCTTTCAGCTGTTCTAAACAAGTTCTCATCTGTTTACAGTCATTTTCACTGAATTATTCATGTTTTCATGTAGTTTCCTATATTCTGCCTTCTGGTCCAAGTATAAGCTTTGCCCACTTTATCAAACAACTTCCTACACACTGTTATGAACTGAGGGAGCTGGGGAACATTGTCTCTCAACTGTGTTATAGAGTGTAGTACTACATTTCAGTGAAGTGTAAGGCTTTCCAAAGCTGCCGAACGTGTTTCTTTCTCTATTTCAATGGTATTCTGCCTTATATAACACACATTTACCACTCTAGTCTCCTTTAAGTAAACAATATAGGATTCATACAGTGTGTGATGTTATCTTAACTCGAATTAAGGATTTCCCTTATCTTAGCTACCTTTTCTACACTAAGAACTGACTTGGAGATTCTCTTTCAGCTGTTCTAAACAAGTTCTCATCTGTTTACAGTCATTTTCACTGAATTATTCATGTTTTCATGTAGTTTCCTATATTCTGCCTTCTCGTCCAAGTATAAGCTTTGCCCACTTTATCAAACAACTTCCTACACACTGTTATGAACTGAGGCAGCTAGGGAACATTGTCTCTCAACTGTGTGATAGAGTGTAGTACTACATTTCAGTGAAGTGTAAGGCTTTCCAAAGCTGCCGAACGTGTTTCTTTCTCTATTTCAATGGTATTCTGCCTTGTATAACACACCTTTACCACTATAGTCTCCTTTTAAGTAATGAATATAGCATTCATACAGTGTTTGATGTTATCTAAACTCGAATTAAGGATTTCCCTTATCTTAGCTACTTTTTCTACACTAAGAACTGACTTGGGGATTCTCTTTCAGCTGTTGTAAACCAGTTCTCATCTGTTTACAGTCATTTTCAATGAATTATTCATGTTTTCATGTAGTTTCCTATATTCTGCCCTCTGGCCCAAGTATAAGCTTTGCCCACTTTATCAAACAACTTCCTACACACTGTTATGAACTGAGGCAGCTCGGGAACATTGTCTCTCAACTGTGTGATAGAGTGTAGTACTACATTTCAGTGAAGTGTAAGGCTTTCCAAAGCTGCCGAACGTGTTTCTTTCTCTATTTCAATGGTATTCTGCCTTGTATAACACACATTTACCACTCTAGACTCCTTTAAGTAAAGAATATAGGATTCATACAGTGTTTCATGTGATCTTAACTCGAATTAAGGATTTCCCTTATCTTAGCTACCTTTTCTATACTAAGAACTGACTTGGAGATTCTCTTTCAGCTGTTCTAAACAAGTTCTCCTCTGTTTACAGTCATTTTCAATGAATTATTCATGTTTTCATGTAGTTTCCTATATTCTGCCTTCTGGTCCAAGTATAAGCTTTGCCCACTTTATCAAACAACTTCCTACACACTGTTATGAACTGAGGCAGCTAGGGAACATTGTCTCTCAACTGTGTTATAGAGTGTAGTACTACATTTCAGTGAGGTGTAAGGCTTTCCAAAGCTGCCGAACGTGTTTCTTTCTCTATTTCAATGGTATTCTGCCTTATATAACACACATTTACCACTCTAGTCTCCTTTAAGTAAACAATATAGGATTCATACAGTGTTTGATGTTATCTTAACTCGAATTAAGGATTTCTCTTATCTTAGCTACCTTTTCTACACTAAGAACTGACTTGGAGATTCTCTTTCAGCTGTTCTAAACAAGTTCTCATCTGTTTACAGTCATTTTCAATGAATTATTCATGTTTTCATGTAGTTTCCTATATTCTGCCTTCTGGTCCAAGTATAAGCTTTGCCCACTTTATCAAACAACTTTCTACACACTGTTATGTACTGAGGCAGCTAGGGAACATTGTCTCTCAACTGTGTTATAGAGTGTAGTACTACATTTCAGTGAAGTGTAAGGATTTCCAAAGCTGCCGAACGTGTTTCTTTCTCTATTTCAATGGTATTCTGCCTTGTATAACACACATTTACCACTCTAGTCTCCTTTAAGTAAAGAATATAGGATTCATACAGTGTTTCATGTGATCTTCACTCGAATTAAGGATTTCCCGGATCTTAGCTACCTTTTCTACATTAAGAACAGACTTGGAGAATCTCTTTCAGCTATTCTAAACAAGTTCTCATCTGTTTACAGTCATTTTCACTGAATTATTCATGTTTTCATGTAGTTTCCTATATTCTGCCTTCTGGCCCAAGTATAAGCTTTGCCCACTTTATCAAACAACTTCCTACACACTGTTATGAACTGAGGCAGCTCGGGAACATTGTCTCTCAACTGTGTTATAGAGTGTAGTACTACATTTCAGTGAAGGGTAAGGCTTTCCAAAGCTGCCGAAAGTGTTTCTTTCTCTATTTCAATGGTATTCTGCCTTGTATAACACACATTTACCACTCTAGTCTACTTTAAGTAATGAATATAGGATTCATACAGTGTTTGATGTTATCTTAACTCGAATTAAGGATTTCCCTTATCTTAGCTACCTTTTCTACACTAAGAACTGACTTGGAGATTCTCTTTCAGCTGTTCTAAACAAGTTCTCATCTGTTTACAGTCATTTTCACTGAATTATTCATGTTTTCATGTAGTTTCCTATATTCTGCCTTCTGGTCCAAGTATAAGCTTTGCCCACTTTATCAAACAACTTCCTACACACTGTTATGAACTGAGGGAGCTGGGGAACATTGTCTCTCAACTGTGTTATAGAGTGTAGTACTACATTTCAGTGAAGTGTAAGGCTTTCCAAAGCTGCCGAACGTGTTTCTTTCTCTATTTCAATGGTATTCTGCCTTATATAACACACATTTACCACTCTAGTCTCCTTTAAGTAAACAATATAGGATTCATACAGTGTTTGATGTTATCTTAACTCGAATTAAGGATTTCCCTTATCTTAGCTACCTTTTCTACACTAAGAACTGACTTGGAGATTCTCTTTCAGCTGTTCTAAACAAGTTCTCATCTGTTTACAGTCATTTTCACTGAATTATTCATGTTTTCATGTAGTTTCCTATATTCTGCCTTCTCGTCCAAGTATAAGCTTTGCCCACTTTATCAAACAACTTCCTACACACTGTTATGAACTGAGGCAGCTAGGGAACATTGTCTCTCAACTGTGTGATAGAGTGTAGTACTACATTTCAGTGAAGTGTAAGGCTTTCCAAAGCTGCCGAACGTGTTTCTTTCTCTATTTCAATGGTATTCTGCCTTGTATAACACACCTTTACCACTATAGTCTCCTTTTAAGTAATGAATATAGCATTCATACAGTGTTTGATGTTATCTAAACTCGAATTAAGGATTTCCCTTATCTTAGCTACTTTTTCTACACTAAGAACTGACTTGGGGATTCTCTTTCAGCTGTTGTAAACCAGTTCTCATCTGTTTACAGTCATTTTCAATGAATTATTCATGTTTTCATGTAGTTTCCTATATTCTGCCCTCTGGCCCAAGTATAAGCTTTGCCCACTTTATCAAACAACTTCCTACACACTGTTATGAACTGAGGCAGCTCGGGAACATTGTCTCTCAACTGTGTGATAGAGTGTAGTACTACATTTCAGTGAGGTGTAAGGCTTTCCAAAGCTGCCGAACGTGTTTCTTTCTCTATTTCAATGGTATTCTGCCTTATATAACACACATTTACCACTCTAGACTCCTTTAAGTAAAGAATATAGGATTCATACAGTGTTTCATGTGATCTTAACTCGAATTAAGGATTTCCCTTATCTTAGCTACCTTTTCTATACTAAGAACTGACTTGGAGATTCTCTTTCAGCTGTTCTAAACAAGTTCTCCTCTGTTTACAGTCATTTTCAATGAATTATTCATGTTTTCATGTAGTTTCCTATATTCTGCCTTCTGGTCCAAGTATAAGCTTTGCCCACTTTATCAAACAACTTCCTACACACTGTTATGAACTGAGGCAGCTAGGGAACATTGTCTCTCAACTGTGTTATAGAGTGTAGTACTACATTTCAGTGAGGTGTAAGGCTTTCCAAAGCTGCCGAACGTGTTTCTTTCTCTATTTCAATGGTATTCTGCCTTATATAACACACATTTACCACTCTAGTCTCCTTTAAGTAAACAATATAGGATTCATACAGTGTTTGATGTTATCTTAACTCGAATTAAGGATTTCTCTTATCTTAGCTACCTTTTCTACACTAAGAACTGACTTGGAGATTCTCTTTCAGCTGTTCTAAACAAGTTCTCATCTGTTTACAGTCATTTTCAATGAATTATTCATGTTTTCATGTAGTTTCCTATATTCTGCCTTCTGGTCCAAGTATAAGCTTTGCCCACTTTATCAAACAACTTTCTACACACTGTTATGTACTGAGGCAGCTAGGGAACATTGTCTCTCAACTGTGTTATAGAGTGTAGTACTACATTTCAGTGAAGTGTAAGGATTTCCAAAGCTGCCGAACGTGTTTCTTTCTCTATTTCAATGGTATTCTGCCTTGTATAACACACATTTACCACTCTAGTCTCCTTTAAGTAAAGAATATAGGATTCATACAGTGTTTCATGTGATCTTCACTCGAATTAAGGATTTCCCGGATCTTAGCTACCTTTTCTACATTAAGAACAGACTTGGAGAATCTCTTTCAGCTATTCTAAACAAGTTCTCATCTGTTTACAGTCATTTTCACTGAATTATTCATGTTTTCATGTAGTTTCCTATATTCTGCCTTCTGGCCCAAGTATAAGCTTTGCCCACTTTATCAAACAACTTCCTACACACTGTTATGAACTGAGGCAGCTCGGGAACATTGTCTCTCAACTGTGTTATAGAGTGTAGTACTACATTTCAGTGAAGGGTAAGGCTTTCCAAAGCTGCCGAAAGTGTTTCTTTCTCTATTTCAATGGTATTCTGCCTTGTATAACACACATTTACCACTCTAGTCTACTTTAAGTAATGAATATAGGATTCATACAGTGTTTGATGTTATCTTAACTCGAATTAAGGATTTCCCTTATCTTAGCTACCTTTTCTACACTAAGAACTGACTTGGAGATTCTCTTTCAGCTGTTCTAAACAAGTTCTCATCTGTTTACAGTCATTTTCACTGAATTATTCATGTTTTCATGTAGTTTCCTATATTCTGCCTTCTGGTCCAAGTATAAGCTTTGCCCACTTTATCAAACAACTTCCTACACACTGTTATGAACTGAGGGAGCTGGGGAACATTGTCTCTCAACTGTGTTATAGAGTGTAGTACTACATTTCAGTGAAGTGTAAGGCTTTCCAAAGCTGCCGAACGTGTTTCTTTCTCTATTTCAATGGTATTCTGCCTTATATAACACACATTTACCACTCTAGTCTCCTTTAAGTAAACAATATAGGATTCATACAGTGTTTGATGTTATCTTAACTCGAATTAAGGATTTCCCTTATCTTAGCTACCTTTTCTACACTAAGAACTGACTTGGAGATTCTCTTTCAGCTGTTCTAAACAAGTTCTCATCTGTTTACAGTCATTTTCACTGAATTATTCATGTTTTCATGTAGTTTCCTATATTCTGCCTTCTCGTCCAAGTATAAGCTTTGCCCACTTTATCAAACAACTTCCTACACACTGTTATGAACTGAGGCAGCTAGGGAACATTGTCTCTCAACTGTGTGATAGAGTGTAGTACTACATTTCAGTGAAGTGTAAGGCTTTCCAAAGCTGCCGAACGTGTTTCTTTCTCTATTTCAATGGTATTCTGCCTTGTATAACACACCTTTACCACTATAGTCTCCTTTTAAGTAATGAATATAGCATTCATACAGTGTTTGATGTTATCTAAACTCGAATTAAGGATTTCCCTTATCTTAGCTACTTTTTCTACACTAAGAACTGACTTGGGGATTCTCTTTCAGCTGTTGTAAACCAGTTCTCATCTGTTTACAGTCATTTTCAATGAATTATTCATGTTTTCATGTAGTTTCCTATATTCTGCCCTCTGGCCCAAGTATAAGCTTTGCCCACTTTATCAAACAACTTCCTACACACTGTTATGAACTGAGGCAGCTCGGGAACATTGTCTCTCAACTGTGTGATAGAGTGTAGTACTACATTTCAGTGAGGTGTAAGGCTTTCCAAAGCTGCCGAACGTGTTTCTTTCTCTATTTCAATGGTATTCTGCCTTATATAACACACATTTACCACTCTAGACTCCTTTAAGTAAAGAATATAGGATTCATACAGTGTTTCATGTGATCTTAACTCGAATTAAGGATTTCCCTTATCTTAGCTACCTTTTCTATACTAAGAACTGACTTGGAGATTCTCTTTCAGCTGTTCTAAACAAGTTCTCCTCTGTTTACAGTCATTTTCAATGAATTATTCATGTTTTCATGTAGTTTCCTATATTCTGCCTTCTGGTCCAAGTATAAGCTTTGCCCACTTTATCAAACAACTTCCTACACACTGTTATGAACTGAGGCAGCTAGGGAACATTGTCTCTCAACTGTGTTATAGAGTGTAGTACTACATTTCAGTGAGGTGTAAGGCTTTCCAAAGCTGCCGAACGTGTTTCTTTCTCTATTTCAATGGTATTCTGCCTTATATAACACACATTTACCACTCTAGTCTCCTTTAAGTAAACAATATAGGATTCATACAGTGTTTGATGTTATCTTAACTCGAATTAAGGATTTCTCTTATCTTAGCTACCTTTTCTACACTAAGAACTGACTTGGAGATTCTCTTTCAGCTGTTCTAAACAAGTTCTCATCTGTTTACAGTCATTTTCAATGAATTATTCATGTTTTCATGTAGTTTCCTATATTCTGCCTTCTGGTCCAAGTATAAGCTTTGCCCACTTTATCAAACAACTTTCTACACACTGTTATGTACTGAGGCAGCTAGGGAACATTGTCTCTCAACTGTGTTATAGAGTGTAGTACTACATTTCAGTGAAGTGTAAGGATTTCCAAAGCTGCCGAACGTGTTTCTTTCTCTATTTCAATGGTATTCTGCCTTGTATAACACACATTTACCACTCTAGTCTCCTTTAAGTAAACAATATGGGATTCATACAGTGTTTGATGTTATCTTAACTCGAATTAAGGATTTCCCTTATCTTAGCTACCTTTTCTACACTAAGAACTGACTTGGAGATTCTCTTTCAGCTGTTCTAAACAAGTTCTCATCTGTTTACAGTCATTTTCACTGAATTATTCATGTTTTCATGTAGTTTCCTATATTCTGCCTTCTGGTCCAAGTATAAGCTTTGCCCACTTTATCAAACAACTTCCTACACACTGTTATGAACTGAGGCAGCTAGGGAACATTGTCTCTCAACTGTGTGATAGAGTGTAGTACTACATTTCAGTGAAGTGTAAGGCTTTCCAAAGCTGCCGAACATGTTTCTTTCTCTATTTCAATGGTATTCTGCCTTGTATAACACACATTTACCACTCTAGTCTCCTTTAAGTAAAGAATATAGGATTCATACAGTGTTTCATGTGATCTTAACTCGAATTACGGATTTCCCTTATCTTAGCTACTTTTTCTATACTAAGAACTGACTTGGAGATTCTCTTTCAGCTGTTCTAAACAAGGTCTCATCTGTTTACAGTCATTTTCAATGAATTATTCATGTTTTCATGTAGTTTCCTTTATTCTGCCTTCTGGTCCAAGTATAAGCTTTGCCCACTTTATCAAACAACTTCCTACACACTGTTATGTACTGAGGCAGCTAGGGAACATTGTCTCTCAACTGTGTTATAGAGTGTAGTACTACATTTCAGTGAGGTGTAAGGCTTTCCAAAGCTGCCGAACGTGTTTCTTTCTCTATTTCAATGGTATTCTTCCTTGTATAACACACATTTACCACTCTAGTCTCCTTTAAGTAAAGAATATAGGATTCATACAGTGTTTCATGTGAATTTAACTGGAATTACGGATTTCCCTTATCTTAGCTACCTTTTCTACACTAAGAACTGACTTGGAGGTTCTCTTTCAGCTGTTCTAAACAAGTTCTCATCTGTTTACAGTCATTTTCACTGAATTATTCATGTTTTCATGTAGTTTCCTATATTCTGCCTTCTGGTCCAAGTATAAGCTTTGCCCACTTTATCAAACAACTTCCTACACACTGTTATGAACTGAGGCAGCTCGGGAACATTGTCTCTCAACTGTGTGATAGAGTGTAGTACTACATTTCAGTGAAGTGTAAGGCTTTCCAAAGCTGCCGAACGTGTTTCTTTCTCTATTTCAATGGTATTCTGCCTTGTATAACACACATTTACCACTCTAGTCTCCTTTAAGTAAAGAATATAGGATTCATACAGTGTTTCATGTGATCTTAACTCGAATTAAGGATTTCCCGGATCTTAGCTACCTTTTCTACATTAAGAACAGACTTGGAGAATCTCTTTCAGCTATTCTAAACAAGTTCTCATCTGTTTACAGTCATTTTCACTGAATTATTCATGTTTTCATGTAGTTTCCTATATTCTGCCTTCTGGCCCAAGTATAAGCTTTGCCCACTTTATCAAACAACTTCCTACACACTGTTATGCACTGAGGCAGCTCGGGAACATTGTCTCTCAACTGTGTTATAGAGTGTAGTACTACATTTCAGTGAAGGGTAAGGCTTTCCAAAGCTGCCGAACGTGTTTCTTTCTCTATTTCAATGGTATTCTGCCTTGTATAACACACATTTACCACTCTAGTCTGCTTTAAGTAATGAATATAGGATTCATACAGTGTTTGATGTTATCTTAACTCGAATTAAGGATTTCCCTTATCTTAGCTACCTTTTCTACACTAAGAACTGACTTGGAGATTCTCTTTCAGCTGTTCTAAACAATTTCTCATCTGTTTACAGTCATTTTCACTGAATTATTCATGTTTTCATGTAGTTTCCTATATTCTGCCTTCTGGTCCAAGTATAAGCTTTGCCCACTTTATCAAACAACTTCCTACACACTGTTATGAACTGAGGGAGCTGGGGAACATTGTCTCTCAACTGTGTTATAGAGTGTAGTACTACATTTCAGTGAAGTGTAAGGCTTTCCAAAGCTGCCGAACGTGTTTCTTTCTCTATTTCAATGGTATTCTCCTTATATAACACACATTTACCACTCTAGTCTCCTTTAAGTAAACAATATAGGATTCATACAGTGTTTGATGTTATCTTAACTCGAATTAAGGATTTCCCTTATCTTAGCTACCTTTTCTACACTAAGAACTGACTTGGAGATTCTCTTTCAGCTGTTCTAAACAAGTTCTCATCTGTTTACAGTCATTTTCACTGAATTATTCATGTTTTCATGTAGTTTCCTATATTCTGCCTTCTCGTCCAAGTATAAGCTTTGCCCACTTTATCAAACAACTTCCTACACACTGTTATGAACTGAGGCAGCTAGGGAACATTGTCTCTCAACTGTGTGATAGAGTGTAGTACTACATTTCAGTGAAGTGTAAGGCTTTCCAAAGCTGCCGAACGTGTTTCTTTCTCTATTTCAATGGTATTCTGCCTTGTATAACACACATTTACCACTCTAGTCTCCTTTAAGTAAACAATATAGGATTCATACAGTGTTTGATGTTATCTTAACTCGAATTAAGGATTTCCCTTATCTTAGCTACCTTTTCTACACTAAGAACTGACTTGGAGAATCTCTTTCAGCTGTTCTAAACAAGTTCTCATCTGTTTACAGTCATTTTCACTGAATTATTCATGTTTTCATGTAGTTTCCTATATTCTGCCTTCTGGTCCAAGTATAAGCTTTGCCCACTTTATCAAACAACTTCCTACACACTGTTATGAACTGAGGCAGCTCGGGAACATTGTCTCTCAACTGTGTGATAGAGTGTAGTACTACATTTCAGTGAAGTGTAAGGCTTTCCAAAGCTGCCGAACGTGTTTCTTTCTCTATTTCAATGGTATTCTGCCTTGTATAACACACATTTACCACTCTAGTCTCCTTTAAGTAAAGAATATAGGATTCATACAGTGTTTCATGTGATCTTAACTCGAATTAAGGATTTCCCTTATCTGAGCTACCTTTTCTATACTAAGAACTGACTTGGAGATTCTCTTTCAGCTGTTCTAAACAAGTTATCATCTGTTTACAGTCATTTTCAATGAATTATTCATGTTTTCATGTAGTTTCCTATATTCTTCCTTCTGGTCCAAGATTAAGCTTTGCCCACTTTATCAAACAACTTCCTACACACTGTTATGAACTGAGGGAGCTGGGGAACATTGTCTCTCAACTGTGATATAGAGTGTAGTACTACATTTCAGTGAAGTGTAAGGCTTTCCAAAGCTGCCAAACGTGTTTCTTTCTCTATTTCAATGGTATTCTGCCTTTTATAACACACATTTACCACTCTAGTCTCCTGTAAGTAAACAATATAGGATTCATACAGTGTTTGATGTAATCTTAACTCGAATTAAGGATTTCACTTATCTTAGCTACCTTTTCTACACTAAGAACTGACTTGGAGAATCTCTTTCAGCTGTTCTAAAACAAGTTCTCTTCGGTTTACAGTCATTTTCACTGAATTATTCATGTTTTCATGTAGTTTCCTATATTCTGCCTTCTGGTCCAAGTATAAGCTTTTCCCACTTTATCAAACAACTTCCTACACACTGTTATGAACTGAGGCAGCTAGGGAACATTGTCTCTCAACTGTGTTATAGAGTGTAGTACTACATTTCAGTGAAGTGTAAGGCTTTCCAAAGCTGCCGAACGTGTTTCTTTCTATATTTCAATGGTATTCTGCCTTGTATAACACACATTTACCACTCTAGTCTCCTTTAAGTAAAGAATATAGGATTCATACAGTGTTTCATGTGATCTTAACTCGAATTAAGGATTTCACGGATCTTAGCTACTTTTTCTACATTAAGAACAGACTTGGAGAATCACTTTCAGCTGTTCTAAACAAGTTCTCATCTGTTTACAGTCATTTTCACTGAATTATTCATGTTTTCATGTAGTTTCCTATATTCTGCCTTCTGGTCCAAGTATAAGCTTTGCCCACTTTATCAAACAACTTCCTACACACTGTTATGAACTGAGGCAGCTAGGGAACATTGTCTCTCAACTGTGTGATAGAGTGTAGTACTACATTTCAGTGAAGTGTAAGGCTTTCCAAAGCTGCCGAACGTGTTTCTTTCTCTATTTCAATGGTATTCTGCCTTGTATAACACACATTTACCACTCTAGTCTCCTTTAAGTAAAGAATATAGGATTCATACAGTGTTTCATGTGATCTTAACTCGAATTAAGGATTTCCCTTATCTTAGCTACTTTTTCTATACTAAGAACTGACTTGGAGATTCTCTTTCAGCTGTTCTAAACAAGTTCTCATCTGTTTACAGTCATTTTCAATGAATTATTCATGTTTTCATGTAGTTTCCTATATTCTGCCTTCTGGTCCAAGTATAAGCTTTGCCCACTTTATCAAACAACTTCCTACACACTGTTATGTACTGAGGCAGCTAGGGAACATTGTCTCTCAACTGTGTTATAGAGTGTAGTACTACATTTCAGTGAAGTGTAAGGCTTTCCAAAGCTGCCGAACGTGTTTCTTTCTCTATTTCAATGGTATTCTGCCTTGTATAACACACATTTACCACTCTAGTCTCCTTTAAGTAAAGAATATAGGATTCATACAGTGTTTCATGTGAATTTAACTGGAATTACGGATTTCCCTTATCTTAGCTACCTTTTCTACACTAAGAACTGACTTGGAGAATCTCTTTCAGCTGTTGTAAAACAAGTTCTCTTCTGTTTACAGTCATTTTCACTGAATTATTCATGTTTTCATGTAGTTTCCTATATTCTGCCTTCTGGCCCAAGTATAAGCTTTGCCCACTTTATCAAACAACTTCCTACACACTGTTATGAACTGAGGCAGCTCGGGAACATTGTCTCTCAACTGTGTTATCGAGTGTAGTACTACATTTCAGTGAAGTGTAAGGCTTTCCAAAGCTGCCGAACGTGTTTCTTTCTCTATTTCAATGGTATTCTCCTTATATAACACACATTTACCACTCTAGTCTCCTTTAAGTAAACAATATAGGATTCATACAGTGTTTGATGTTATCTTAACTCGAATTAAGGATTTCCCTTATCTTAGCTACCTTTTCTACACTAAGAACTGACTTGGACATTCTCTTTCAGCTGTTCTAAACAAGTTCTCATCTGTTTACAGTCATTTTCACTGAATTATTCATGTTTTCATGTAGTTTCCTATATTCTGCCTTCTGGTCCAAGTATAAGCTTTGCCCACTTTATCAAACAACTTCCTACACACTGTTATGAACTGAGGCAGCTCGGGAACATTGTCTCTCAACTGTGTGATAGAGTGTAGTACTACATTTCAGTGAAGTGTAAGGCATTCCAAAGCTGCCGAACGTGTTTCTTTCTCTATTTCAATGGTATTCTGCCTTGTATAACACACATTTACCACTCTAGTCTCCTTTAAGTAATGAATATAGGATTCATACAGTGTTTGATGTTATCTTAACTCGAATTAAGGATTTCCCTTATCTTAGCTACCTTTTCTACACTAAGAACTGACTTGGAGATTCTCTTTCAGCTGTTCTAAACAAGTTCTCATCTGTTTACAGTCATTTTCACTGAATTATTCATGTTTTCATGTAGTTTCCTATATTCTGCCTTCTGGTCCAAGTATAAGCTTTGCCCACTTTATCAAACAACTTCCGACACACTGTTATGAACTGAGGCAGCTCGGGAACATTGTCTCTCAACTGTGTTATAGAGTGTAGTACTACATTTCAGTGAAGTGTAAGGCTTTCCAAAGCTGCCGAACGTGTTTCTTTCTCTATTTCCATGGTATTCTCCTTATATAACACACATTTACCACTCTAGTCTCCTTTAAGTAAACAATATAGGATTCATACAGTGTTTGATGTTATCTTAACACGAATTAAGGATTTCCCTTATCGTAGCTACCTTTTCTACACTAAGAACTGACTTGGAGATTCTCTTTCAGCTGTTCTAAACAAGTTCTCATCTGTTTACAGTCATTTTCACTGAATTATTCATGTTTTCATGTAGTTTCCTATATTCTGCCTTCTGGTCCAAGTATAAGCTTTGCCCACTTTATCAAACAACTTCCTACACACTGTTATGAACTGAGGCAGCTCGGGAACATTGTCTCTCAACTGTGTGATAGAGTGTAGTACTACATTTCAGTGAAGTGTAAGGCTTTCCAAAGCTGCCGAACGTGTTTCTTTCTCTATTTCAATGGTATTCTGCCTTGTATAACACACATTTACCACTCTAGTCTCCTTTAAGTAAACAATATAGGATTCATACAGTGTTTGATGTTATCTTAACTCGAATTAAGGATTTCCCTTATCTTAGCTACCTTTTCTACACTAAGAACTGACTTGGAGATTCTCTTTCAGCTGTTCTAAACAAGTTCTCATCTGTTTACAGTCATTTTCACTGAATTATTCATGTTTTCATGTAGTTTCCTATATTCTGCCTTCTGGTCCAAGTATAAGCTTTGCCCACTTTATCAAACAACTTCCTACACACTGTTATGTACTGAGGCAGCTAGGGAACATTGTCTCTCAACTGTGTTATAGAGTGTAGTACTACATTTCAGTGAGGTGTAAGGCTTTCCAAAGCTGCCGAACGTGTTTCTTTCTCTATTTCAATGGTATTCTGCCTTGTATAACACACATTTACCACTCTAGTCTCCTTTAAGTAAAGAATATAGGATTCATACAGTGTTTCATGTGAATTTAACTGGAATTACGGATTTCCCTTATCTTAGCTACCTTTTCTACACTAAGAACTGACTTGGAGAATCTCTTTCAGCTGTTCTAAACAAGTTCTCATCTGTTTACAGTCATTTTCACTGAATTATTCATGTTTTCATGTAGTTTCCTATATTCTGCCTTCTGGTCCAAGTATAAGCTTTGCCCACTTTATCAAACAACTTCCTACACACTGTTATGAACTGAGGCAGCTCGGGAACATTGTCTCTCAACTGTGTGATAGAGTGTAGTACTACATTTCAGTGAAGTGTAAGGCTTTCCAAAGCTGCCGAACGTGTTTCTTTCTCTATTTCAATGGTATTCTGCGTTGTATAACACACATTTACCACTCTAGTCTCCTTTAAGTAAAGAATATAGGATTCATACAGTGTTTCATGTGATCTTAACTCGAATTAAGGATTTCCCTTATCTGAGCTACCTTTTCTATACTAAGAACTGACTTGGAGATTCTCTTTCAGCTGTTCTAAACAAGTTATCATCTGTTTACAGTCATTTTCAATGAATTATTCATGTTTTCATGTAGTTTCCTATATTCTGCCTTCTGGTCCAAGTATAAGGTTTGCCCACTTTATCAAACAACTTCCTACACACTGTTATGTACTGAGGCAGCTAGGGAACATTGTCTCTCAACTGTGTTATAGAGTGTAGTACTAAATTTCAGTGAAGTGTAAGGCTTTCCAAAGCTGCCGAACGTGTTTCTTTCTCTATTTCAATGGTATTCCGCCTTGTATAACACACATTTACCACTCTAGTCTCCTTTAAGTAATGAATATAGGATTCATACAGTGTTTGATGTTATCTTAACTCGAATTAAGGATTTCCCTTATCTTAGCTACCTTTTCTACACTAAGAACTGACTTGGAGATTCTCTTTCAGCTGTTCTAAACAAGTTCTCATCTGTTTACAGTCATTTTCACTGAATTATTCATGTTTTCATGTAGTTTCCTATATTCTGCCTTCTGGTCCAAGTATAAGCTTTGCCCACTTTATCAAACAACTTCCGACACACTGTTATGAACTGAGGCAGCTCGGGAACATTGTCTCTCAACTGTGTTATCGAGTGTAGTACTACATTTCAGTGAAGTGTAAGGCTTTCCAAAGCTGCCGAACGTGTTTCTTTCTCTATTTCAATGGTATTCTCCTTATATAACACACATTTACCACTCTAGTCTCCTTTAAGTTAACAATATAGGATTCATACAGTGTTTGATGTTATCTTAAAACGAATTAAGGATTTCCCTTATCTTAGCTACCTTTTCTACACTAAGAACTGACTTGGAGATTCTCTTTCAGCTGTTCTAAACAAGTTCTCATCTGTTTACAGTCATTTTCACTGAATTATTCATGTTTTCATGTAGTTTCCTATATTCTGCCTTCTGGTCCAAGTATAAGCTTTGCCCACTTTATCAAACAACTTCCTACACACTGTTATGAACTGAGGCAGCTCGGGAACATTGTCTCTCAACTGTGTGATAGAGTGTAGTACTACATTTCAGTGAAGTGTAAGGCTTTCCAAAGCTGCCGAACGTGTTTCTTTCTCTATTTCAATGGTATTCTGCCTTGTATAACACACATTTACCACTCTAGTCTCCTTTAAGTAAACAATATAGGATTCATACAGTGTTTGATGTTATCTTAACTCGAATTAAGGATTTCCCTTATCTTAGCTACCTTTTCTACACTAAGAACTGACTTGGAGATTCTCTTTCAGCTGTTCTAAACAAGTTCTCATCTGTTTACAGTCATTTTCACTGAATTATTCATGTTTTCATGTAGTTTCCTATATTCTGCCTTCTGGTCCAAGTATAAGCTTTGCCCACTTTATCAAACAACTTCCTACACACTGTTATGTACTGAGGCAGCTAGGGAACATTGTCTCTCAACTGTGTTATAGAGTGTAGTACTACATTTCAGTGAGGTGTAAGGCTTTCCAAAGCTGCCGAACGTGTTTCTTTCTCTATTTCAATGGTATTCTGCCTTGTATAACACACATTTACCACTCTAGTCTCCTTTAAGTAAAGAATATAGGATTCATACAGTGTTTCATGTGAATTTAACTGGAATTACGGATTTCCCTTATCTTAGCTACCTTTTCTACACTAAGAACTGACTTGGAGAATCTCTTTCAGCTGTTCTAAACAAGTTCTCATCTGTTTACAGTCATTTTCACTGAATTATTCATGTTTTCATGTAGTTTCCTATATTCTGCCTTCTGGTCCAAGTATAAGCTTTGCCCACTTTATCAAACAACTTCCTACACACTGTTATGAACTGAGGCAGCTCGGGAACATTGTCTCTCAACTGTGTGATAGAGTGTAGTACTACATTTCAGTGAAGTGTAAGGCTTTCCAAAGCTGCCGAACGTGTTTCTTTCTCTATTTCAATGGTATTCTGCGTTGTATAACACACATTTACCACTCTAGTCTCCTTTAAGTAAAGAATATAGGATTCATACAGTGTTTCATGTGATCTTAACTCGAATTAAGGATTTCCCTTATCTGAGCTACCTTTTCTATACTAAGAACTGACTTGGAGATTCTCTTTCAGCTGTTCTAAACAAGTTCTCATCTGTTTACAGTCATTTTCACTGAATTATTCATGTTTTCATGTAGTTTCCTATATTCTGCCTTCTGGTCCAAGTATAAGCTTTGCCCACTTTATCAAACAACTTCCTACACACTGTTATGTACTGAGGCAGCTCGGGAACATTGTCTCTCAACTGTGTTATAGAGTGTAGTACTACATTTCAGTGAAGTGTAAGGCTTTCCAAAGCTGCCGAACGTGTTTCTTTCTCTATTTCAATGGTATTCCGCCTTGTATAACACACATTTACCACTCTAGTCTCCTTTAAGTAATGAATATAGGATTCATACAGTGTTTGATGTTATCTTAACTCCAATTTAGGATTTCCCTTACCTTAGCTACCTTTTCTACACTAAGAACTGACTTGGAGAATCTCTTTCAGCTGTTCTAAACAAGTTCTCATCTGTTTACAGTCATTTTCACTGAATTATTCATGTTTTCATGTAGTTTCCTATATTCTGCCTTCTGGTCCAAGTATAAGCTTTGCCCACTTTATCAAACAACTTCCTACACACTGTTATGAACTGAGGCAGCTCGGGAACATTGTCTCTCAACTGTGTGATAGAGTGTAGTACTACATTTCAGTGAAGTGTAAGGCTTTCCAAAGCTGCCGAACGTGTTTCTTTCTCTATTTCAATGGTATTCTGCGTTGTATAACACACATTTACCACTCTAGTCTCCTTTAAGTAAAGAATATAGGATTCATACAGTGTTTCATGTGATCTTAACTCGAATTAAGGATTTCCCTTATCTGAGCTACCTTTTCTATACTAAGAACTGACTTGGAGATTCTCTTTCAGCTGTTCTAAACAAGTTATCATCTGTTTACAGTCATTTTCAATGAATTATTCATGTTTTCATGTAGTTTCCTATATTCTGCCTTCTGGTCCAAGTATAAGGTTTGCCCACTTTATCAAACAACTTCCTACACACTGTTATGTACTGAGGCAGCTAGGGAACATTGTCTCTCAACTGTGTTATAGAGTGTAGTACTAAATTTCAGTGAAGTGTAAGGCTTTCCAAAGCTGCCGAACGTGTTTCTTTCTCTATTTCAATGGTATTCCGCCTTGTATAACACACATTTACCACTCTAGTCTCCTTTAAGTAATGAATATAGGATTCATACAGTGTTTGATGTTATCTTAACTCGAATTAAGGATTTCCCTTATCTTAGCTACCTTTTCTACACTAAGAACTGACTTGGAGATTCTCTTTCAGCTGTTCTAAACAAGTTCTCATCTGTTTACAGTCATTTTCACTGAATTATTCATGTTTTCATGTAGTTTCCTATATTCTGCCTTCTGGTCCAAGTATAAGCTTTGCCCACTTTATCAAACAACTTCCGACACACTGTTATGAACTGAGGCAGCTCGGGAACATTGTCTCTCAACTGTGTTATCGAGTGTAGTACTACATTTCAGTGAAGTGTAAGGCTTTCCAAAGCTGCCGAACGTGTTTCTTTCTCTATTTCAATGGTATTCTCCTTATATAACACACATTTACCACTCTAGTCTCCTTTAAGTTAACAATATAGGATTCATACAGTGTTTGATGTTATCTTAAAACGAA
The DNA here is from genome assembly GCF_964339955.1 of Pipistrellus hanaki. NCBI lineage: Eukaryota > Metazoa > Chordata > Mammalia > Chiroptera > Vespertilionidae > Pipistrellus > Pipistrellus hanaki. Next base: position 98,421,326 of record NC_140507.1, on the reverse strand, counting down.
TTAAGGATTTCCCTTATCTTAGCTACCTTTTCTACACTAAGAACTGACTTGGAGATTCTCTTTCAGCTGTTCTAAACAAGTTCTCATCTGTTTACAGTCATTTTCACTGAATTATTCATGTTTTCATGTAGTTTCCTATATTCTGCCTTCTGGTCCAAGTATAAGCTTTGCCCACTTTATCAAACAACTTCCTACACACTGTTATGAACTGAGGCAGCTCGGGAACATTGTCTCTCAACTGTGTGATAGAGTGTAGTACTACATTTCAGTGAAGTGTAAGGCTTTCCAAAGCTGCCGAACGTGTTTCTTTCTCTATTTCAATGGTATTCTGCCTTGTATAACACACATTTACCACTCTAGTCTCCTTTAAGTAAACAATATAGGATTCATACAGTGTTTGATGTTATCTTAACTCGAATTAAGGATTTCCCTTATCTTAGCTACCTTTTCTACACTAAGAACTGACTTGGAGATTCTCTTTCAGCTGTTCTAAACAAGTTCTCATCTGTTTACAGTCATTTTCACTGAATTATTCATGTTTTCATGTAGTTTCCTATATTCTGCCTTCTGGTCCAAGTATAAGCTTTGCCCACTTTATCAAACAACTTCCTACACACTGTTATGTACTGAGGCAGCTAGGGAACATTGTCTCTCAACTGTGTTATAGAGTGTAGTACTACATTTCAGTGAGGTGTAAGGCTTTCCAAAGCTGCCGAACGTGTTTCTTTCTCTATTTCAATGGTATTCTGCCTTGTATAACACACATTTACCACTCTAGTCTCCTTTAAGTAAAGAATATAGGATTCATACAGTGTTTCATGTGAATTTAACTGGAATTACGGATTTCCCTTATCTTAGCTACCTTTTCTACACTAAGAACTGACTTGGAGAATCTCTTTCAGCTGTTCTAAACAAGTTCTCATCTGTTTACAGTCATTTTCACTGAATTATTCATGTTTTCATGTAGTTTCCTATATTCTGCCTTCTGGTCCAAGTATAAGCTTTGCCCACTTTATCAAACAACTTCCTACACACTGTTATGAACTGAGGCAGCTCGGGAACATTGTCTCTCAACTGTGTGATAGAGTGTAGTACTACATTTCAGTGAAGTGTAAGGCTTTCCAAAGCTGCCGAACGTGTTTCTTTCTCTATTTCAATGGTATTCTGCGTTGTATAACACACATTTACCACTCTAGTCTCCTTTAAGTAAAGAATATAGGATTCATACAGTGTTTCATGTGATCTTAACTCGAATTAAGGATTTCCCTTATCTGAGCTACCTTTTCTATACTAAGAACTGACTTGGAGATTCTCTTTCAGCTGTTCTAAACAAGTTCTCATCTGTTTACAGTCATTTTCACTGAATTATTCATGTTTTCATGTAGTTTCCTATATTCTGCCTTCTGGTCCAAGTATAAGCTTTGCCCACTTTATCAAACAACTTCCTACACACTGTTATGTACTGAGGCAGCTCGGGAACATTGTCTCTCAACTGTGTTATAGAGTGTAGTACTACATTTCAGTGAAGTGTAAGGCTTTCCAAAGCTGCCGAACGTGTTTCTTTCTCTATTTCAATGGTATTCCGCCTTGTATAACACACATTTACCACTCTAGTCTCCTTTAAGTAATGAATATAGGATTCATACAGTGTTTGATGTTATCTTAACTCCAATTTAGGATTTCCCTTACCTTAGCTACCTTTTCTACACTAAGAACTGACTTGGAGAATCTCTTTCAGCTGTTGTAAAACAAGTTCTCTTCTGTTTACAGTCATTTTCACTGAATTATTCATGTTTTCATGTAGTTTCCTATATTCTGCCTTCTGGCCCAAGTATAAGCTTTGCCCACTTTATCAAACAACTTCCTACACACTGTTATGAACTGAGGCAGCTCGGGAACATTGTCTCTCAACTGTGTTATCGAGTGTAGTACTACATTTCAGTGAAGTATAAGGCTTTCCAAAGCTGCCGAACGTGTTTCTTTCTCTATTTCAATGGTATTCTGCCTTGTATAACACACATTTACCACTCTAGTCTCCTTTAAGTAATGAATATAGGATTCATACAGTGTTTGATGTTATCTTAACTCGAATTAAGGATTTCCCTTATCTTAGCTACCTTTTCTACACTAAGAACTGACTTGGAGATTCTCTTTCAGCTGTTCTAAACAAGTTCTCATCTGTTTACAGTCATTTTCACTGAATTATTCATGTTTTCATGTAGTTTCCTATATTCTGCCTTCTGGTCCAAGTATAAGCTTTGCCCACTTTATCAAACAACTTCCGACACACTGTTATGAACTGAGGCAGCTCGGGAACATTGTCTCTCAACTGTGTTATAGAGTGTAGTACTACATTTCAGTGAAGTGTAAGGCTTTCCAAAGCTGCCGAACGTGTTTCTTTCTCTATTTCAATGGTATTCTCCTTATATAACACACATTTACCACTCTAGTCTCCTTTAAGTTAACAATATAGGATTCATACAGTGTTTGATGTTATCTTAAAACGAATTAAGGATTTCCCTTATCTTAGCTACCTTTTCTACACTAAGAACTGACTTGGAGATTCTCTTTCAGCTGTTCTAAACAATTTCTCATCTGTTTACAGTCATTTTCACTGAATTATTCATGTTTTCATGTAGTTTCCTACATTCTGCCTTCTGGTCCAAGTATAAGCTTTGCCCACTTTATCAAACAACTTCCTACACACTGTTATGAACTGAGGCAGCTCGGGAACATTGTCTCTCAACTGTGTGATAGAGTGTAGTACTACATTTCAGTGAAGTGTAAGGCTTTCCAAAGCTGCCGAACGTGTTTCTTTCTCTATTTCAATGGTATTCTGCCTTGTATAACACACATTTACCACTCTAGTCTCCTTTAAGTAAACAATATAGGATTCATACAGTGTTTGATGTTATCTTAACTCGAATTAAGGATTTCCCTTATCTTAGCTACCTTTTCTACACTAAGAACTGACTTGGAGATTCTCTTTCAGCTGTTCTAAACAAGTTCTCATCTGTTTACAGTCATTTTCACTGAATTATTCATGTTTTCATGTAGTTTCCTATATTCTGCCTTCTGGTCCAAGTATAAGCTTTGCCCACTTTATCAAACAACTTCCTACACACTGTTATGTACTGAGGCAGCTAGGGAACATTGTCTCTCAACTGTGTGATAGAGTGTAGTACTACATTTCAGTGAGGTGTAAGGCTTTCCAAAGCTGCCGAACGTGTTTCTTTCTCTATTTCAATGGTATTCTGCCTTGTATAACACACATTTACCACTCTAGTCTCCTTTAAGTAAAGAATATAGGATTCATACAGTGTTTCATGTGAATTTAACTGGAATTACGGATTTCCCTTATCTTAGCTACCTTTTCTACACTAAGAACTGACTTGGAGAATCTCTTTCAGCTGTTCTAAACAAGTTCTCATCTGTTTACAGTCATTTTCACTGAATTATTCATGTTTTCATGTAGTTTCCTATATTCTGCCTTCTGGTCCAAGTATAAGCTTTGCCCACTTTATCAAACAACTTCCTACACACTGTTATGAACTGAGGCAGCTCGGGAACATTGTCTCTCAACTGTGTGATAGAGTGTAGTACTACATTTCAGTGAAGTGTAAGGCTTTCCAAAGCTGCCGAACGTGTTTCTTTCTCTATTTCAATGGTATTCTGCGTTGTATAACACACATTTACCACTCTAGTCTCCTTTAAGTAAAGAATATAGGATTCATACAGTGTTTCATGTGATCTTAACTCGAATTAAGGATTTCACTTATCTGAGCTACCTTTTCTATACTAAGAACTGACTTGGAGATTCTCTTTCAGCTGTTCTAAACAAGTTATCATCTGTTTACAGTCATTTTCAATGAATTATTCATGTTTTCATGTAGTTTCCTATATTCTGCCTTCTGGTCCAAGTATAAGCTTTGCCCACTTTATCAAACAACTTCCTACAAACTGTTATGTACTGAGGCAGCTAGGGAACATTGTCTCTCAACTGTGTTATAGAGTGTAGTACTACATTTCAGTGAAGTGTAAGGCTTTCCAAAGCTGCCGAACGTGTTTCTTTCTCTATTTCAATGGTATTCCGCCTTGTATAACACACATTTACCACTCTAGTCTCCTTTAAGTAATGAATATAGGATTCATACAGTGTTTGATGTTATCTTAACTCCAATTTAGGATTTCCCTTACCTTAGCTACCTTTTCTACACTAAGAAATGACTTGGAGAATCTCTTTCAGCTGTTGTAAAACAAGTTCTCTTCTGTTTACAGTCATTTTCACTGAATTATTCATGTTTTCATGTAGTTTCCTATATTCTGCCTTCTGGCCCAAGTATAAGCTTTGCCCACTTTATCAAACAACTTCCTACACACTGTTATGAACTGAGGCAGCTCGGGAACATTGTCTCTCAACTGTGTTATCGAGTGTAGTACTACATTTCAGTGAAGTATAAGGCTTTCCAAAGCTGCCGAACGTGTTTCTTTCTCTATTTCAATGGTATTCTGCCTTGTATAACACACATTTACCACTCTAGTCTCCTTTAAGTAATGAATATAGGATTCATACAGTGTTTGATGTTATCTTAACTCGAATTAAGGATTTCCCTTATCTTAGCTACCTTTTCTACACTAAGAACTGACTTGGAGATTCTCTTTCAGCTGTTCTAAACAAGTTCTCATCTGTTTACAGTCATTTTCAATGAATTATTCATGTTTTCATGTAGTTTCCTATATTCTGCCTTCTGTTCCAAGTATAAGCTTTGCCCACTTTATCAAACAACTTCCCACACTGTTATGAACTGAGGCAGCTCGGGAACATTGTCTCTCAACTGTGTTATAGAGTGTAGTACTACATTTCAGTGAAGTGTAAGGATTTCCAAAGCTGCCGAACGTGTTTCTTTCTCTATTTCAATGGTATTCTCCTTATATAACACACATTTACCACTCTAGTCTCCTTTAAGTAAACAATATAGGATTCATACAGTGTTTGATGTTATCTTAACACGAATTAAGGATATCCCTTATCTTAGCTACCTTTTCTACACTAAGAACTGACTTGGAGATTCTCTTTCAGCTGTTCTAAACAAGTTCTCATCTGTTTACAGTCATTTTCACTGAATTATTCATGTTTTCATGTAGTTTCCTATATTCTGCCTTCTGGTCCAAGTATAAGCTTTGCCCACTTTATCAACCAACTTCCTACACACTGTTATGAACTGAGGCAGCTCGGGAACATTGTCTCTCAACTGTGTGATAGAGTGTAGTACTACATTTCAGTGAAGTGTAAGGCTTTCCAAAGCTGCCGAACGTGTTTCTTTCTCTATTTCAATGGTATTCTGCCTTGTATAACACACATTTACCACTCTAGTCTCCTTTAAGTAAACAATATAGGATTCATACAGTGTTTGATGTTATCTTAACTCGAATTAAGGATTTCCCTTATCTTAGCTACCTTTTCTACACTAAGAACTGACTTGGAGATTCTCTTTCAGCTGTTCTAAACAAGTTCTCATCTGTTTACAGTCATTTTCACTGAATTATTCATGTTTTCATGTAGTTTCCTATATTCTGCCTTCTGGTCCAAGTATAAGCTTTGCCCACTTTATCAAACAACTTCCTACACACTGTTATGAACTGAGGCAGCTAGGGAACATTGTCTCTCAACTGTGTGATAGAGTGTAGTACTACATTTCTGTGAAGTGTAAGGCTTTCCAAAGCTGCCGAACGTGTTTCTTTCTCTATTTCAATGGTATTCTGCCTTGTATAACACACATTTACCACTCTAGTCTCCTTTAAGTAAAGAATATAGGATTCATACAGTGTTTCATGTGATCTTAACTCGAATTAAGGATTTCCCTTATCTTAGCTACCTTTTCTATACTAAGAACTGACTTGGAGATTCTCTTTCAGCTGTTCTAAACAAGTTCTCATCTGTTTACAGTCATTTTCAATGAATTATTCATGTTTTCATGTAGTTTCCTATATTCTGCCTTCTGTTCCAAGTATAAGCTTTGCCCACTTTATCAAACAACTTCCTACACACTGTTATGTACTGAGGCAGCTAGGGAACATTGTCTCTCAACTGTGTTATAGAGTGTAGTACTACATTTCAGTGAGGTGTAAGGCTTTCCAAAGCTGCCGAACGTGTTTCTTTCTCTATTTCAATGGTATTCTGCCTTGTATAACACACATTTACCACTCCAGTCTCCTTTAAGTAAAGAATATAGGATTCATACAGTGTTTCATGTGAATTTAACTGGAATTACGGATTTCCCTTATCTTAGCTACCTTTTCTACACTAAGAACTGACTTGGAGAATCTCTTTCAGCTGTTCTAAACAAGTTCTCATCTGTTTACAGTCATTTTCACTGAATTATTCATGTTTTCATGTAGTTTCCTATATTCTGCCTTCTGGTCCAAGTATAAGCTTTGCCCACTTTATCAAACAACTTCCTACACACTGTTATGAACTGAGGCAGCTCGGGAACATTGTTTCTCAACTGTGTGATAGAGTGTAGTACTACATTTCAGTGAAGTGTAAGGCTTTCCAAAGCTGCCGAACGTGTTTCTTTCTCTATTTCAATGGTATTCTGCCTTGTATAACACACATTTACCACTCTAGTCTCCTTTAAGTAAAGAATATAGGATTCATACGTTGTTTCATGTGATCTTAACTCGAATTAAGGATTTCCCTTATCTGAGCTACCTTTTCTATACTAAGAACTGACTTGGAGATTCTCTTTCAGCTGTTCTAAACAAGTTATCATCTGTTTACAGTCATTTTCAATGAATTATTCATGTTTTCATGTAGTTTCCTATATTCTGCCTTCTGGTCCAAGTATAAGCTTTGCCCACTTTATCAAACAACTTCCTACACACTGTTATGTACTGAGGCAGCTAGGGAACATTGTCTCTCAACTGTGTTATAGAGTGTAGTACTACATTTCAGTGAAGTGTAAGGCTTTCCAAAGCTGCCGAACGTGTTTCTTTCTCTATTTCAATGGTATTCCGCCTTGTATAACACACATTTACCACTCTAGTCTCCTTTAAGTAATGAATATAGGATTCATACAGTGTTTGATGTTATCTTAACTCCAATTTAGGATTTCCCTTACCTTAGCTACCTTTTCTACACTAAGAAATGACTTGGAGAATCTCTTTCAGCTGTTGTAAAACAAGTTCTCTTCTGTTTACAGTCATTTTCACTGAATTATTCATGTTTTCATGTAGTTTCCTATATTCTGCCTTCTGGCCCAAGTATAAGCTTTGCCCACTTTATCAAACAACTTCCTACACACTGTTATGAACTGAGGCAGCTCGGGAACATTGTCTCTCAACTGTGTTATCGAGTGTAGTACTACATTTCAGTGAAGTATAAGGCTTTCCAAAGCTGCCGAACGTGTTTCTTTCTCTATTTCAATGGTATTCTGCCTTGTATAACACACATTTACCACTCTAGTCTCCTTTAAGTAATGAATATAGGATTCATACAGTGTTTGATGTTATCTTAACTCGAATTAAGGATTTCCCTTATCTTAGCTACCTTTTCTACACTAAGAACTGACTTGGAGATTCTCTTTCAGCTGTTCTAAACAAGTTCTCATCTGTTTACAGTCATTTTCAATGAATTATTCATGTTTTCATGTAGTTTCCTATATTCTGCCTTCTGGTCCAAGTATAAGCTTTGCCCACTTTATCAAACAACTTCCGACACACTGTTATGAACTGAGGCAGCTCGGGAACATTGTCTCTCAACTGTGTTATAGAGTGTAGTACTACATTTCAGTGAAGTGTAAGGATTTCCAAAGCTGCCGAACGTGTTTCTTTCTCTATTTCAATGGTATTCTCCTTATATAACACACATTTACCACTCTAGTCTCCTTTAAGTAAACAATATAGGATTCATACAGTGTTTGATGTTATCTTAACACGAATTAAGGATTTCCCTTATCTTAGCTACCTTTTCTACACTAAGAACTGACTTGGAGATTCTCTTTCAGCTGTTCTAAACAAGTTCTCATCTGTTTACAGTCATTTTCACTGAATTATTCATGTTTTCATGTAGTTTCCTATATTCTGCCTTCTGGTCCAAGTATAAGCTTTGCCCACTTTATCAACCAACTTCCTACACACTGTTATGAACTGAGGCAGCTCGGGAACATTGTCTCTCAACTGTGTGATAGAGTGTAGTACTACATTTCAGTGAAGTGTAAGGCTTTCCAAAGCTGCCGAACGTGTTTCTTTCTCTATTTCAATGGTATTCTGCCTTGTATAACACACATTTACCACTCTAGTCTCCTTTAAGTAAACAATATAGGATTCATACAGTGTTTGATGTTATCTTAACTCGAATTAAGGATTTCCCTTATCTTAGCTACCTTTTCTACACTAAGAACTGACTTGGAGATTCTCTTTCAGCTGTTCTAAACAAGTTCTCATCTGTTTACAGTCATTTTCACTGAATTATTCATGTTTTCATGTAGTTTCCTATATTCTGCCTTCTGGTCCAAGTATAAGCTTTGCCCACTTTATCAAACAACTTCCTACACACTGTTATGAACTGAGGCAGCTCGGGAACATTGTCTCTCAACTGTGTGATAGAGTGTAGTACTACATTTCTGTGAAGTGTAAGGCTTTCCAAAGCTGCCGAACGTGTTTCTTTCTCTATTTCAATGGTATTCTGCCTTGTATAACACACATTTACCACTCTAGTCTCCTTTAAGTAAAGAATATAGGATTCATACAGTGTTTCATGTGATCTTAACACGAATTAAGGATTTCCCTTATCTTAGCTACCTTTTCTATACTAAGAACTGACTTGGAGATTCTCTTTCAGCTGTTCTAAACAAGTTCTCATCTGTTTACAGTCATTTTCAATGAATTATTCATGTTTTCATGTAGTTTCCTATATTCTGCCTTCTGTTCCAAGTATAAGCTTTGCCCACTTTATCAAACAACTTCCTACACACTGTTATGTACTGAGGCAGCTAGGGAACATTGTCTCTCAACTGTGTTATAGAGTGTAGTACTACATTTCAGTGAGGTGTAAGGCTTTCCAAAGCTGCCGAACGTGTTTCTTTCTCTATTTCAATGGTATTCTGCCTTGTATAACACACATTTACCACTCCAGTCTCCTTTAAGTAAAGAATATAGGATTCATACAGTGTTTCATGTGAATTTAACTGGAATTACGGATTTCCCTTATCTTAGCTACCTTTTCTACACTAAGAACTGACTTGGAGAATCTCTTTCAGCTGTTCTAAACAAGTTCTCATCTGTTTACAGTCATTTTCACTGAATTATTCATGTTTTCATGTAGTTTCCTATATTCTGCCTTCTGGTCCAAGTATAAGCTTTGCCCACTTTATCAAACAACTTCCTACACACTGTTATGAACTGAGGCAGCTCGGGAACATTGTTTCTCAACTGTGTGATAGAGTGTAGTACTACATTTCAGTGAAGTGTAAGGCTTTCCAAAGCTGCCGAACGTGTTTCTTTCTCTATTTCAATGGTATTCTGCCTTGTATAACACACATTTACCACTCTAGTCTCCTTTAAGTAAAGAATATAGGATTCATACGTTGTTTCATGTGATCTTAACTCGAATTAAGGATTTCCCTTATCTGAGCTACCTTTTCTATACTAAGAACTGACTTGGAGATTCTCTTTCAGCTGTTCTAAACAAGTTATCATCTGTTTACAGTCATTTTCAATGAATTATTCATGTTTTCATGTAGTTTCCTATATTCTGCCTTCTTGTCCAAGTATAAGCTTTGCCCACTTTATCAAACAACTTCCTACACACTGTTATGAACTGAGGCAGCTAGGGAACATTGTCTCTCAACTGTGTTATAGAGTGTAGTACTACATTTCAGTGAGGTGTAAGGCTTTCCAAAGCTGCCGAACGTGTTTCTTTCTCTATTTCAATGGTATTCTGCCTTATATAACACACATTTACCACTCTAGTCTCCTTTAAGTAAACAATATAGGATTCATACAGTGTTTCATGTGATCTTAACTCGAATTAAGGATTTCCCGGATCTTAGCTACCTTTTCTACATTAAGAACAGACTTGGAGAATCTCTTTCAGCTGTTCTAAACAAGTTCTCATCTGTTTACAGTCATTTTCACTGAATTATTCATGTTTTCATGTAGTTTCCTATATTCTGCCTTCTGGCCCAAGTATAAGCTTTGCCCACTTTATCAAACAACTTCCTACACACTGTTATGAACTGAGGCAGCTCGGGAACATTGTCTCTCAACTGTGTTATCGAGTGTAGTACTACATTTCTGTGAAGTATAAGGCTTTCCAAAGCTGCCGAACGTGTTTCTTTCTCTATTTCAATGGTATTCTGCCTTGTATAACACACATTTACCACTCTAGTCTACTTTAAGTAATGAATATAGGATTCATACAGTGTTTGATGTTATCTTAACTCGAATTAAGGATTTCCCTTATCTTAGCTACCTTTTCTACACTAAGAACTGACTTGGAGATTCTCTTTCAGCTGTTCTAAACAAGTTCTCATCTGTTTACAGTCATTTTCACTGAATTATTCATGTTTTCATGTAGTTTCCTATATTCTGCCTTCTGGTCCAAGTATAAGCTTTGCCCACTTTATCAAACAACTTCCTACACACTGTTATGAACTGAGGGAGCTGGGGAACATTGTCTCTCAACTGTGTTATAGAGTGTAGTACTACATTTCAGTGAAGTGTAAGGCTTTCCAAAGCTGCCGAAAGTGTTTCTTTCTCTATTTCAATGGTATTCTCCTTATATAACACACATTTACCACTCTAGTCTCCTTTAAGTAAACAATATAGGATTCATACAGTGTTTGATGTTATCTTAACTCGAATTAAGGATTTCCCTTATCTTAGCTACCTTTTCTACACTAAGAACTGACTTGGAGATTCTCTTTCAGCTGTTCTAAACAAGTTCTCATCTGTTTACAGTCATTTTCACTGAATTATTCATGTTTTCATGTATTTTCCTATATTCTGCCTTCTGGTCCAAGTATAAGCTTTGCCCACTTTATCAAACAACTTCCTACACACTGTTATGAACTGAGGCAGCTCGGGAACATTGTCTCTCAACTGTGTGATAGAGTGTAGTACTACATTGCAGTGAAGTGTAAGGCTTTCCAAAGCTGCCGAACGTGTTTCTTTCTTTATTTCAATGGTATTCTGCCTTGTATAACACACATTTACCACTCTAGTCTCCTTTAAGTAAACAATATAGGATTCATACAGTGTTTGATGTTATCTTAACTCGAATTGAGGATTTCCCTTATCTTAGCTACCTTTACTACACTAAGAACTGACTTGGAGATTCTCTTTCAGCTGTTCTAAACAAGTTCTCATCTGTTTACAGTCATTTTCAATGAATTATTCATGTTTTCATGTAGTTTCCTATATTCTGCCTTCTGGTCCAAGTATAAGCTTTGCCCACTTTATCAAACAACTTCCTACACACTGTTATGAACTGAGGCAGCTAGGGAACGTTGTCTCTCAACTGTGTGATAGAGTGTAGTACTACATTTCAGTGAAGTGTAAGGCTTTCCAAAGCTGCCGAACGTGTTTCTTTCTCTATTTCAATGGTATTCTGCCTTGTATAACACACATTTACCACTCTAGTCTCCTTTAAGTAAAGAATATAGGATTCATACAGTGTTTCATGTGATCTTAACTCGAATTAAGGATTTCCCTTATCTTAGCTACCTTTTCTATACTAAGAACTGACTTGGAGATTCTCTTTCAGCTGTTCTAAACAAGTTCTCATCTGTTTACAGTCATTTTCAATGAATTATTCATGTTTTCATGTAGTTTCCTATATTCTGCCTTCTGGTCCAAGTATTAGCTTTGCCCACTTTATCAAACAACTTCCTACACACTGTTATGTACTGAGGCAGCTAGGGAACATTGTCTCTCAACTGTGTTATAGAGTGTAGTACTACATTTCAGTGAGGTGTAAGGCTTTCCAAAGCTGCCGAACGTGTTTCTTTCTCTATTTCAATGGTATTCTGCCTTGTATAACACACATTTACCACTCTAGTCTCCTTTAAGTAAAGAATATAGGATTCATACAGTGTTTCATGTGAATTTAACTGGAATTACGGATTTCCCTTATCTTATCTACCTTTTCTACACTAAGTACTGACTTGGAGAATCTCTTTCAGCTGTTCTAAACAAGTTCTCATCTGTTTACAGTCATTTTCACTGAATTATTCATGTTTTCATGTAGTTTCCTATATTCTGCCTTCTGGTCCAAGTATAAGCTTTGCCCACTTTATCAAACAACTTCCTACACACTGTTATGAACTGAGGCAGCTCGGGAACATTGTCTCTCAACTGTGTGATAGAGTGTAGTACTACATTTCAGTGAAGTGTAAGGCTTTCCAAAGCTGCCGAACGTGTTTCTTTCTCTATTTCAATGGTATTCTGCCTTGTATAACACACATTTACCACTCTAGTCTCCTTTAAGTAAAGAATATAGGATTCATACAGTGTTTCATGTGATCTTAACTCGATTTAAGGATTTCCCTTATCTGAGCTACCTTTTCTATACTAAGAACTGACTTGGAGATTCTCTTTCAGCTGTTCTAAACAAGTTATCATCTGTTTACAGTCATTTTCAATGAATTATTCATGTTTTCATGTAGTTTCCTATATTCTGCCTTCTGGTCCAAGTATAAGCTTTGCCCACTTTATCAAACAACTTCCTACACACTGTTATGAACTGAGGCAGCTAGGGAACATTGTCTCTCAACTGTGTTATAGAGTGTAGTACTACATTTCAGTAAAGTGTAAGGCTTTCCAAAGCTGCCGAACGTGTTTCTTTCTCTATTTCAATGGTATTTTGCCTTGTATAACACACATTTACCACTCTAGTCTCCTTTAAGTAAAGAATATAGGATTCATACAGTGTTTCATCTAATCTTAACTCGAATTAAGGATTTCCCTTATCTTAGCTACCTTTTCTATACTAAGAACTGACTTGGAGATTCTCTTTCAGCTGTTCTAAACAAGTTCTCATCTGTTTACAGTCATTTTCAATGAATTATTCATGTTTTCATGTAGTTTCCTATATTCTGCCTTCTGGTCCAAGTATAAGCTTTGCCCACTTTATCAAACAACTTCCTACACACTGTTATGAACTGAGGCAGCTAGGGAACATTGTCTCTCAACTGTGTTATAGAGTGTAGTACTACATTTCAGTGAGGTGTAAGGCTTTCCAAAGCTGCCGAACGTGTTTCTTTCTCTATTTCAATGGTATTCTGCCTTATATAACACACATTTACCACTCTAGTCTCCTTTAAGTAAACAATATAGGATTCATACAGTGTTTGATGTTATCTTAACTCGAATTAAGGATTTCTCTTATCTTAGCTACCTTTTCTACACTAAGAACTGACTTGGAGATTCTCTTTCAGCTGTTCTAAACAAGTTCTCATCTGTTTACAGTCATTTTCAATGAATTATTCATGTTTTCATGTATTTTCCTATATTCTGCCTTCTGGTCCAAGTATAAGCTTTGCCCACTTTATCAAACAACTTCCTACACACTGTTATGAACTGAGGCAGCTCGGGAACATTGTCTCTCAACTGTGTGATAGAGTGTAGTACTACATTGCAGTGAAGTGTAAGGCTTTCCAAAGCTGCCGAACGTGTTTCTTTCTTTATTTCAATGGTATTCTGCCTTGTATAACACACATTTACCACTCTAGTCTCCTTTAAGTAAACAATATAGGATTCATACAGTGTTTGATGTTATCTTAACTCGAATTAAGGATTTCCCTTATCTTAGCTACCTTTACTACACTAAGAACTAACTTGGAGATTCTCTTTCAGCTGTTCTAAACAAGTTCTCATCTGTTTACAGTCATTTTCACTGAATTATTCATGTTTACATGTAGTTTCCTATATTCTGCCTTCTGGTCCAAGTATAAGCTTTGCCCACTTTATCAAACAACTTCCTACACACTGTTATGAACTGAGGCAGCTAGGGAACGTTGTCTCTCAACTGTGTGATAGAGTGTAGTACTACATTTCAGTGAAGTGTAAGGCTTTCCAAAGCTGCCGAACGTGTTTCTTTCTCTATTTCAATGGTATTCTGCCTTGTATAACACACATTTACCACTCTAGTCTCCTTTAAGTAAAGAATATAGGATGCATACAGTGTTTCATGTGATCTTAACTCGAATTAAGGATTTCCCTTATCTTAGCTACCTTTTCTATACTAAGAACTGACTTGGAGATTCTCTTTCAGCTGTTCTAAACAAGTTCTCATCTGTTTACAGTCATTTTCAATGAATTATTCATGTTTTCATGTAGTTTCCTATATTCTGCCTTCTGGTCCAAGTATAAGCTTTGCCCACTTTATCAAACAACTTCCTACACACTGTTATGTACTGAGGCAGCTAGGGAACATTGTCTCTCAACTGTGTTATAGAGTGTAGTACTACATTTCAGTGAGGTGTAAGGCTTTCCAAAGCTGCCGAACGTGTTTCTTTCTCTATTTCAATGGTATTCTGCCTTGGATAACACACATTTACCACTCTAGTCTCCTTTAAGTAAAGAATATAGGATTCATACAGTGTTTCATGTGAATTTAACTGGAATTACGGATTTCCCTTATCTTATCTACCTTTTCTACACTAAGTACTGACTTGGAGAATCTCTTTCAGCTGTTCTAAACAAGTTCTCATCTGTTTACAGTCATTTTCACTGAATTATTCATGTTTTCATGTAGTTTCCTATATTCTGCCTTCTGGTCCAAGTATAAGCTTTGCCCACTTTATCAAACAACTTCCTACACACTGTTATGAACTGAGGCAGCTCGGGAACATTGTCTCTCAACTGTGTGATAGAGTGTAGTACTACATTTCAGTGAAGTGTAAGGCTTTCCAAAGCTGCCGAACGTGTTTCTTTCTCTATTTCAATGGTATTCTGCCTTGTATAACACACATTTACCACTCTAGTCTCCTTTAAGTAAAGAATATAGGATTCATACAGTGTTTCATGTGATCTTAACTCGAATTAAGGATTTCCCTTATCTTAGCTACCTTTTCTATACTAAGAACTGACTTGGAGATTCTCTTTCAGCTGTTCTAAACAAGTTATCATCTGTTTACAGTCATTTTCAATGAATTATTCATGTTTTCATGTAGTTTCCTATATTCTGCCTTCTGGTCCAAGTATAAGCTTTGCCCACTTTATCAAACAACTTCCTACACACTGTTATGAACTGAGGCAGCTAGGGAACGTTGTCTCTCAACTGTGTGATAGAGTGTAGTACTACATTTCAGTGAAGTGTAAGGCTTTCCAAAGCTGCCGAACGTGTTTCTTTCTCTATTTCAATGGTATTCTGCCTTGTATAACACACATTTACCACTCTAGTCTCCTTTAAGTAAAGAATATAGGATGCATACAGTGTTTCATGTGATCTTAACTCGAATTAAGGATTTCCCTTATCTTAGCTACCTTTTCTATACTAAGAACTGACTTGGAGATTCTCTTTCAGCTGTTCTAAACAAGTTCTCATCTGTTTACAGTCATTTTCAATGAATTATTCATGTTTTCATGTAGTTTCCTATATTCTGCCTTCTGGTCCAAGTATAAGCTTTGCCCACTTTATCAAACAACTTCCTACACACTGTTATGTACTGAGGCAGCTAGGGAACATTGTCTCTCAACTGTGTTATAGAGTGTAGTACTACATTTCAGTGAGGTGTAAGGCTTTCCAAAGCTGCCGAACGTGTTTCTTTCTCTATTTCAATGGTATTCTGCCTTGGATAACACACATTTACCACTCTAGTCTCCTTTAAGTAAAGAATATAGGATTCATACAGTGTTTCATGTGAATTTAACTGGAATTACGGATTTCCCTTATCTTATCTACCTTTTCTACACTAAGTACTGACTTGGAGAATCTCTTTCAGCTGTTCTAAACAAGTTCTCATCTGTTTACAGTCATTTTCACTGAATTATTCATGTTTTCATGTAGTTTCCTATATTCTGCCTTCTGGTCCAAGTATAAGCTTTGCCCACTTTATCAAACAACTTCCTACACACTGTTATGAACTGAGGCAGCTCGGGAACATTGTCTCTCAACTGTGTGATAGAGTGTAGTACTACATTTCAGTGAAGTGTAAGGCTTTCCAAAGCTGCCGAACGTGTTTCTTTCTCTATTTCAATGGTATTCTGCCTTGTATAACACACATTTACCACTCTAGTCTCCTTTAAGTAAAGAATATAGGATTCATACAGTGTTTCATGTGATCTTAACTCGAATTAAGGATTTCCCTTATCTTAGCTACCTTTTCTATACTAAGAACTGACTTGGAGATTCTCTTTCAGCTGTTCTAAACAAGTTATCATCTGTTTACAGTCATTTTCAATGAATTATTCATGTTTTCATGTAGTTTCCTATATTCTGCCTTCTGGTCCAAGTATAAGCTTTGCCCACTTTATCAAACAACTTCCTACACACTGTTATGAACTGAGGCAGCTAGGGAACATTGTCTCTCAACTGTGTTATAGAGTGTAGTACTACTTTTCAGTGAAGTGTAAGGCTTTCCAAAGCTGCCGAACGTATTTCTTTCTCTATTTCAATGGTATTTTGCCTTGTATAACACACATTTACCACTCTAGTCTCCTTTAAGTAAAGAATATAGGATTCATACAGTGTTTCATCTGATCTTAACTCGAATTAAGGATTTCCCTTATCTTAGCTACCTTTTCTATACTAAGAACTGACTTGGAGATTCTCTTTCAGCTGTTCTAAACAAGTTCTCATCTGTTTACAGTCATTTTCAATGAATTATTCATGTTTTCATGTAGTTTCCTATATTCTGCCTTCTGGTCCAAGTATAAGCTTTGCCCACTTTATCAAACAACTTCCTACACACTGTTATGTACTGAGGCAGCTAGGGAACATTGTCTCTCAACTGTGTTATAGAGTGTAGTACTACATTTCAGTGAGGTGTAAGGCTTTCCAAAGCTGCCGAACGTGTTTCTTTCTCTATTTCAATGGTATTCTGCCTTGTATAACACACATTTACCACTCTAGTCTCCTTTAAGTAAAGAATATAGGATTCATACAGTGTTTCATGTGAATTTAACTGGAATTACGGATTTCCCTTATCTTAGCTACCTTTTCTACACTAAGTACTGACTTGGAGAATCTCTTTCAGCTGTTCTAAACAAGATCTCATCTGTTTACAGTCATTTTCACTGAATTATTCATGTTTTCATGTAGTTTCCTATATTCTGCCTTCTGGTCCAAGTATAAGCTTTGCCCACTTTATCAAACAACTTCCTACACACTGTTATGAACTGAGGCAGCTCGGGAACATTGTCTCTCAACTGTGTGATAGAGTGTAGTACTACATTTCAGTGAAGTGTAAGGCTTTCCAAAGCTGCCGAACGTGTTTCTTTCTCTATTTCAATGGTATTCTGCCTTGTATAACACACATTTACCACTCTAGTCTCCTTTAAGTAAAGAATATAGGATTCATACAGTGTTTCATGTGATCTTAACTCGAATTAAGGATTTCCCTTATCTGAGCTACCTTTTCTATACTAAGAACTGACTTGGAGATTCTCTTTCAGCTGTTCTAAACAAGTTATCATCTGTTTACAGTCATTTTCAATGAATTATTCATGTTTTCATGTAGTTTCCTATATTCTGCCTTCTGGTCCAAGTATAAGCTTTGCCCACTTTATCAAACAACTTCCTACACACTGTTATGAACTGAGGCAGCTAGGGAACATTGTCTCTCAACTGTGTTATAGAGTGTAGTACTACATTTCAGTGAAGTGTAAGGCTTTCCAAAGCTGCCGAACGTGTTTCTTTCTCTATTTCAATGGTATTTTGCCTTGTATAACACACATTTACCACTCTAGTCTCCTTTAAGTAAAGAATATAGGATTCATACAGTGTTTCATCTGATCTTAACTCGAATTAAGGATTTCCCTTATCTTAGCTACCTTTTCTATACTAAGAACTGACTTGGAGATTCTCTTTCAGCTGTTCTAAACAAGTTCTCATCTGTTTACAGTCATTTTCAATGAATTATTCATGTTTTCATGTAGTTTCCTATATTCTGCCTTCTGGTCCAAGTATAAGCTTTGCCCACTTTATCAAACAACTTCCTACACACTGTTATGAACTGAGGCAGCTAGGGAACATTGTCTCTCAACTGTGTTATAGAGTGTAGTACTACATTTCAGTGAAGTGTAAGGCTTTCCAAAGCTGCCGAACGTGTTTCTTTCTCTATTTCAATGGTATTCTGCCTTGTATAACACACATTTACCACTCTAGTCTCCCTTAAGTAAAGAATATAGGATTCATACAGTGTTTCATGTGATCTTAACTCGAATTAAGGATTTCCCGGATCTTAGCTACCTTTTCTACATTAAGAACAGACTTGGAGAATCTCTTTCAGCTGTTCTAAACAAGTTCTCATCTGTTTACAGTCATTTTCACTGAATTATTCATGTTTTCATGTAGTTTCCTATATTCTGCCTTCTGGCCCAAGTATAAGCTTTGCCCACTTTATCAAACAACTTCCTACACACTGTTATGTACTGAGGCAGCTCGGGAACATTGTCTCTCAACTGTGTGATAGAGTGTAGTACTACATTTCAGTGAAGTGTAAGGCTTTCCAAAGCTGCCGAACGTGTTTCTTTCTCTATTTCAATGGTATTCTGCCTTGTATAACACACATTTACCACTCTAGTCTCCTTTAAGTAAAGAATATAGGATTCATACAGTGTTTCATGTGATCTTAACTCGAATTAAGGATTTCCCTTATCTTAGCTACCTTTTCTATACTAAGAACTGACTTGGAGATTCTCTTTCAGCTGTTCTAAACAAGTTCTCATCTGTTTACAGTCATTTTCAATGAATTATTCATGTTTTCATGTAGTTTCCTATATTCTGCCTTCTGGTCCAAGTATAAGCTTTGCCCACTTTATCAAACAACTTCCTACACACTGTTATGTACTGAGGCAGCTAGGGAACATTGTCTCTCAACTGTGTTATAGAGTGTAGTACTACATTTCAGTGAGGTGTAAGGCTTTCCAAAGCTGCCGAACGTGTTTCTTTCTCTATTTCAATGGTATTCTGCCTTGTATAACACACATTTACCACTCTAGTCTCCTTTAAGTAAAGAATATAGGATTCATACAGTGTTTCATGTGAATTTAACTGGAATTACGGATTTCCCTTATCTTATCTACCTTTTCTACACTAAGTACTGACTTGGAGAATCTCTTTCAGCTGTTCTAAACAAGTTCTCATCTGTTTACAGTCATTTTCACTGAATTATTCATGTTTTCATGTAGTTTCCTATATTCTGCCTTCTGGTCCAAGTATAAGCTTTGCCCACTTTATCAAACAACTTCCTACACACTGTTATGAACTGAGGCAGCTCGGGAACATTGTCTCTCAACTGTGTGATAGAGTGTAGTACTACATTTCAGTGAAGTGTAAGGCTTTCCAAAGCTGCCGAACGTGTTTCTTTCTCTATTTCAATGGTATTCTGCCTTGTATAACACACATTTACCACTCTAGTCTCCTTTAAGTAAAGAATATAGGATTCATACAGTGTTTCATCTGATCTTAACTCGAATTAAGGATTTCCCTTATCTTATCTACCTTTTCTATACTAAGAACTGACTTGGAGATTCTCTTTCAGCTGTTCTAAACAAGTTCTCATCTGTTTACAGTCATTTTCAATGAATTATTCATGTTTTCATGTAGTTTCCTATATTCTGCCTTCTGGTCCAAGTATAAGCTTTGCCCACTTTATCAAACAACTTCCTACACACTGTTATGAACTGAGGCAGCTAGGGAACATTGTCTCTCAACTGTGTTATAGAGTGTAGTACTACATTTCAGTGAGGTGTAAGGCTTTCCAAAGCTGCCGAACGTGTTTCTTTCTCTATTTCAATGGTATTCTGCCTTATATAACACACATTTACCACTCTAGTCTCCTTTAAGTAAACAATGTAGGATTCATACAGTGTTTGATGTTATCTTAACTCGAATTAAGGATTTCTCTTATCTTAGCTACCTTTTCTACACTAAGAACTGACTTGGAGATTCTCTTTCAGCTGTTCTAAACAAGTTCTCATCTGTTTACAGTCATTTTCAATGAATTATTCATGTTTTCATGTAGTTTCCTATATTCTGCCTTCTGGTCCAAGTATAAGCTTTGCCCACTTTATCAAACAACTTCCTACACACTGTTATGTACTGAGGCAGCTAGGGAACATTGTCTCTCAACTGTGTTATAGAGTGTAGTACTACATTTCAGTGAGGTGTAAGGCTTTCCAAAGCTGCCGAACGTGTTTCTTTCTCTATTTCAATGGTATTCTGCCTTGTATAACACACATTTACCACTCTAGTCTCCTTTAAGTAAAGAATATAGGATTCATACAGTGTTTCATGTGAATTTAACTGGAATTACGGATTTCCCTTATCTTAGCTACCTTTTCTACACTAAGTACTGACTTGGAGAATCTCTTTCAGCTGTTCTAAACAAGTTCTCATCTGTTTACAGTCATTTTCACTGAATTATTCATGTTTTCATGTAGTTTCCTATATTCTGCCTTCTGGTCTAAGTATAAGCTTTGCCCACTTTATCAAACAACTTCCTACACACTGTTATGAACTGAGGCAGCTCGGGAACATTGTCTCTCAACTGTGTGATAGAGTGTAGTACTACATTTCAGTGAAGTGTAAGGCTTTCCAAAGCTGCCGAACGTGTTTCTTTCTCTATTTCAATGGTATTCTGCCTTGTATAACACACATTTACCACTCTAGTCTCCTTTAAGTAAAGAATATAGGATTCATACAGTGTTTCATGTGATCTTAACTCGAATTAAGGATTTCCCTTATCTGAGCTACCTTTTCTATACTAAGAACTGACTTGGAGATTCTCTTTCAGCTGTTCTAAACAAGTTATCATCTGTTTACAGTCATTTTCAATGAATTATTCATGTTTTCATGTAGTTTCCTATATTCTGCCTTCTGGTCCAAGTATAAGCTTTGCCCACTTTATCAAACAACTTCCTACACACTGTTATGAACTGAGGCAGCTAGGGAACATTGTCTCTCAACTGTGTTATAGAGTGTAGTACTACATTTCAGTGAAGTGTAAGGCTTTCCAAAGCTGCCGAACGTGTTTCTTTCTCTATTTCAATGGTATTTTGCCTTGTATAACACACATTTACCACTCTAGTCTCCTTTAAGTAAAGAATATAGGATTCATACAGTGTTTCATCTGATCTTAACTCGAATTAAGGATTTCCCTTATCTTAGCTACCTTTTCTATACTAAGAACTGACTTGGAGATTCTCTTTCAGCTGTTCTAAACAAGTTCTCATCTGTTTACAGTCATTTTCAATGAATTATTCATGTTTTCATGTAGTTTCCTATATTCTGCCTTCTGGTCCAAGTATAAGCTTTGCCCACTTTATCAAACAACTTCCTACACACTGTTATGAACTGAGGGAGCTGGGGAACATTGTCTCTCAACTGTGTTATAGAGTGTAGTACTACATTTCAGTGAAGTGTAAGGCTTTCCAAAGCTGCCGAAAGTGTTTCTTTCTCTATTTCAATGGTATTCTCCTTATATAACACACATTTACCACTCTAGTCTCCTTTAAGTAAACAATATAGGATTCATACAGTGTTTGATGTTATCTTAACTCGAATTAAGGATTTCCCTTATCTTAGCTACCTTTTCTACACTAAGAACTGACTTGGAGATTCTCTTTCAGCTGTTCTAAACAAGTTCTCATCTGTTTACAGTCATTTTCACTGAATTATTCATGTTTTCATGTATTTTCCTATATTCTGCCTTCTGGTCCAAGTATAAGCTTTGCCCACTTTATCAAACAACTTCCTACACACTGTTATGAACTGAGGCAGCTCGGGAACATTGTCTCTCAACTGTGTGATAGAGTGTAGTACTACATTGCAGTGAAGTGTAAGGCTTTCCAAAGCTGCCGAACGTGTTTCTTTCTTTATTTCAATGGTATTCTGCCTTGTATAACACACATTTACCACTCTAGTCTCCTTTAAGTAAACAATATAGGATTCATACAGTGTTTGATGTTATCTTAACTCGAATTGAGGATTTCCCTTATCTTAGCTACCTTTACTACACTAAGAACTGACTTGGAGATTCTCTTTCAGCTGTTCTAAACAAGTTCTCATCTGTTTACAGTCATTTTCACTGAATTATTCATGTTTTCATGTAGTTTCCTATATTCTGCCTTCTGGTCCAAGTATAAGCTTTGCCCACTTTATCAAACAACTTCCTACACACTGTTATGAACTGAGGCAGCTAGGGAACGTTGTCTCTCAACTGTGTGATAGAGTGTAGTACTACATTTCAGTGAAGTGTAAGGCTTTCCAAAGCTGCCGAACGTGTTTCTTTCTCTATTTCAATGGTATTCTGCCTTGTATAACACACATTTACCACTCTAGTCTCCTTTAAGTAAAGAATATAGGATTCATACAGTGTTTCATGTGATCTTAACTCGAATTAAGGATTTCCCTTATCTTAGCTACCTTTTCTATACTAAGAACTGACTTGGAGATTCTCTTTCAGCTGTTCTAAACAAGTTCTCATCTGTTTACAGTCATTTTCAATGAATTATTCATGTTTTCATGTAGTTTCCTATATTCTGCCTTCTGGTCCAAGTATAAGCTTTGCCCACTTTATCAAACAACTTCCTACACACTGTTATGTACTGAGGCAGCTAGGGAACATTGTCTCTCAACTGTGTTATAGAGTGTAGTACTACATTTCAGTGAGGTGTAAGGCTTTCCAAAGCTGCCGAACGTGTTTCTTTCTCTATTTCAATGGTATTCTGCCTTGTATAACACACATTTACCACTCTAGTCTCCTTTAAGTAAAGAATATAGGATTCATACAGTGTTTCATGTGAATTTAACTGGAATTACGGATTTCCCTTATCTTATCTACCTTTTCTACACTAAGTACTGACTTGGAGAATCTCTTTCAGCTGTTCTAAACAAGTTCTCATCTGTTTACAGTCATTTTCACTGAATTATTCATGTTTTCATGTAGTTTCCTATATTCTGCCTTCTGGTCCAAGTATAAGCTTTGCCCACTTTATCAAACAACTTCCTACACACTGTTATGAACTGAGGCAGCTCGGGAACATTGTCTCTCAACTGTGTGATAGAGTGTAGTACTACATTTCAGTGAAGTGTAAGGCTTTCCAAAGCTGCCGAACGTGTTTCTTTCTCTATTTCAATGGTATTCTGCCTTGTATAACACACATTTACCACTCTAGTCTCCTTTAAGTAAAGAATATAGGATTCATACAGTGTTTCATGTGATCTTAACTCGATTTAAGGATTTCCCTTATCTGAGCTACCTTTTCTATACTAAGAACTGACTTGGAGATTCTCTTTCAGCTGTTCTAAACAAGTTATCATCTGTTTACAGTCATTTTCAATGAATTATTCATGTTTTCATGTAGTTTCCTATATTCTGCCTTCTGGTCCAAGTATAAGCTTTGCCCACTTTATCAAACAACTTCCTACACACTGTTATGAACTGAGGCAGCTAGGGAACATTGTCTCTCAACTGTGTTATAGAGTGTAGTACTACATTTCAGTGAAGTGTAAGGCTTTCCAAAGCTGCCGAACGTGTTTCTTTCTCTATTTCAATGGTATTTTGCCTTGTATAACACACATTTACCACTCTAGTCTCCTTTAAGTAAAGAATATAGGATTCATACAGTGTTTCATCTAATCTTAACTCGAATTAAGGATTTCCCTTATCTTAGCTACCTTTTCTATACTAAGAACTGACTTGGAGATTCTCTTTCAGCTGTTCTAAACAAGTTCTCATCTGTTTACAGTCATTTTCAATGAATTATTCATGTTTTCATGTAGTTTCCTATATTCTGCCTTCTGGTCCAAGTATAAGCTTTGCCCACTTTATCAAACAACTTCCTACACACTGTTATGAACTGAGGCAGCTAGGGAACATTGTCTCTCAACTGTGTTATAGAGTGTAGTACTACATTTCAGTGAGGTGTAAGGCTTTCCAAAGCTGCCGAACGTGTTTCTTTCTCTATTTCAATGGTATTCTGCCTTATATAACACACATTTACCACTCTAGTCTCCTTTAAGTAAACAATATAGGATTCATACAGTGTTTGATGTTATCTTAACTCGAATTAAGGATTTCTCTTATCTTAGCTACCTTTTCTACACTAAGAACTGACTTGGAGATTCTCTTTCAGCTGTTCTAAACAAGTTCTCATCTGTTTACAGTCATTTTCAATGAATTATTCATGTTTTCATGTATTTTCCTATATTCTGCCTTCTGGTCCAAGTATAAGCTTTGCCCACTTTATCAAACAACTTCCTACACACTGTTATGAACTGAGGCAGCTCGGGAACATTGTCTCTCAACTGTGTGATAGAGTGTAGTACTACATTGCAGTGAAGTGTAAGGCTTTCCAAAGCTGCCGAACGTGTTTCTTTCTTTATTTCAATGGTATTCTGCCTTGTATAACACACATTTACCACTCTAGTCTCCTTTAAGTAAACAATATAGGATTCATACAGTGTTTGATGTTATCTTAACTCGAATTAAGGATTTCCCTTATCTTAGCTACCTTTACTACACTAAGAACTAACTTGGAGATTCTCTTTCAGCTGTTCTAAACAAGTTCTCATCTGTTTACAGTCATTTTCACTGAATTATTCATGTTTACATGTAGTTTCCTATATTCTGCCTTCTGGTCCAAGTATAAGCTTTGCCCACTTTATCAAACAACTTCCTACACACTGTTATGAACTGAGGCAGCTAGGGAACGTTGTCTCTCAACTGTGTGATAGAGTGTAGTACTACATTTCAGTGAAGTGTAAGGCTTTCCAAAGCTGCCGAACGTGTTTCTTTCTCTATTTCAATGGTATTCTGCCTTGTATAACACACATTTACCACTCTAGTCTCCTTTAAGTAAAGAATATAGGATGCATACAGTGTTTCATGTGATCTTAACTCGAATTAAGGATTTCCCTTATCTTAGCTACCTTTTCTATACTAAGAACTGACTTGGAGATTCTCTTTCAGCTGTTCTAAACAAGTTCTCATCTGTTTACAGTCATTTTCAATGAATTATTCATGTTTTCATGTAGTTTCCTATATTCTGCCTTCTGGTCCAAGTATAAGCTTTGCCCACTTTATCAAACAACTTCCTACACACTGTTATGTACTGAGGCAGCTAGGGAACATTGTCTCTCAACTGTGTTATAGAGTGTAGTACTACATTTCAGTGAGGTGTAAGGCTTTCCAAAGCTGCCGAACGTGTTTCTTTCTCTATTTCAATGGTATTCTGCCTTGGATAACACACATTTACCACTCTAGTCTCCTTTAAGTAAAGAATATAGGATTCATACAGTGTTTCATGTGAATTTAACTGGAATTACGGATTTCCCTTATCTTATCTACCTTTTCTACACTAAGTACTGACTTGGAGAATCTCTTTCAGCTGTTCTAAACAAGTTCTCATCTGTTTACAGTCATTTTCACTGAATTATTCATGTTTTCATGTAGTTTCCTATATTCTGCCTTCTGGTCCAAGTATAAGCTTTGCCCACTTTATCAAACAACTTCCTACACACTGTTATGAACTGAGGCAGCTCGGGAACATTGTCTCTCAACTGTGTGATAGAGTGTAGTACTACATTTCAGTGAAGTGTAAGGCTTTCCAAAGCTGCCGAACGTGTTTCTTTCTCTATTTCAATGGTATTCTGCCTTGTATAACACACATTTACCACTCTAGTCTCCTTTAAGTAAAGAATATAGGATTCATACAGTGTTTCATGTGATCTTAACTCGAATTAAGGATTTCCCTTATCTTAGCTACCTTTTCTATACTAAGAACTGACTTGGAGATTCTCTTTCAGCTGTTCTAAACAAGTTATCATCTGTTTACAGTCATTTTCAATGAATTATTCATGTTTTCATGTAGTTTCCTATATTCTGCCTTCTGGTCCAAGTATAAGCTTTGCCCACTTTATCAAACAACTTCCTACACACTGTTATGAACTGAGGCAGCTAGGGAACATTGTCTCTCAACTGTGTTATAGAGTGTAGTACTACTTTTCAGTGAAGTGTAAGGCTTTCCAAAGCTGCCGAACGTATTTCTTTCTCTATTTCAATGGTATTTTGCCTTGTATAACACACATTTACCACTCTAGTCTCCTTTAAGTAAAGAATATAGGATTCATACAGTGTTTCATCTGATCTTAACTCGAATTAAGGATTTCCCTTATCTTAGCTACCTTTTCTATACTAAGAACTGACTTGGAGATTCTCTTTCAGCTGTTCTAAACAAGTTCTCATCTGTTTACAGTCATTTTCAATGAATTATTCATGTTTTCATGTAGTTTCCTATATTCTGCCTTCTGGTCCAAGTATAAGCTTTGCCCACTTTATCAAACAACTTCCTACACACTGTTATGTACTGAGGCAGCTAGGGAACATTGTCTCTCAACTGTGTTATAGAGTGTAGTACTACATTTCAGTGAGGTGTAAGGCTTTCCAAAGCTGCCGAACGTGTTTCTTTCTCTATTTCAATGGTATTCTGCCTTGTATAACACACATTTACCACTCTAGTCTCCTTTAAGTAAAGAATATAGGATTCATACAGTGTTTCATGTGAATTTAACTGGAATTACGGATTTCCCTTATCTTAGCTACCTTTTCTACACTAAGTACTGACTTGGAGAATCTCTTTCAGCTGTTCTAAACAAGATCTCATCTGTTTACAGTCATTTTCACTGAATTATTCATGTTTTCATGTAGTTTCCTATATTCTGCCTTCTGGTCCAAGTATAAGCTTTGCCCACTTTATCAAACAACTTCCTACACACTGTTATGAACTGAGGCAGCTCGGGAACATTGTCTCTCAACTGTGTGATAGAGTGTAGTACTACATTTCAGTGAAGTGTAAGGCTTTCCAAAGCTGCCGAACGTGTTTCTTTCTCTATTTCAATGGTATTCTGCCTTGTATAACACACATTTACCACTCTAGTCTCCTTTAAGTAAAGAATATAGGATTCATACAGTGTTTCATGTGATCTTAACTCGAATTAAGGATTTCCCTTATCTGAGCTACCTTTTCTATACTAAGAACTGACTTGGAGATTCTCTTTCAGCTGTTCTAAACAAGTTATCATCTGTTTACAGTCATTTTCAATGAATTATTCATGTTTTCATGTAGTTTCCTATATTCTGCCTTCTGGTCCAAGTATAAGCTTTGCCCACTTTATCAAACAACTTCCTACACACTGTTATGAACTGAGGCAGCTAGGGAACATTGTCTCTCAACTGTGTTATAGAGTGTAGTACTACATTTCAGTGAAGTGTAAGGCTTTCCAAAGCTGCCGAACGTGTTTCTTTCTCTATTTCAATGGTATTTTGCCTTGTATAACACACATTTACCACTCTAGTCTCCTTTAAGTAAAGAATATAGGATTCATACAGTGTTTCATCTGATCTTAACTCGAATTAAGGATTTCCCTTATCTTAGCTACCTTTTCTATACTAAGAACTGACTTGGAGATTCTCTTTCAGCTGTTCTAAACAAGTTCTCATCTGTTTACAGTCATTTTCAATGAATTATTCATGTTTTCATGTAGTTTCCTATATTCTGCCTTCTGGTCCAAGTATAAGCTTTGCCCACTTTATCAAACAACTTCCTACACACTGTTATGAACTGAGGCAGCTAGGGAACATTGTCTCTCAACTGTGTTATAGAGTGTAGTACTACATTTCAGTGAAGTGTAAGGCTTTCCAAAGCTGCCGAACGTGTTTCTTTCTCTATTTCAATGGTATTCTGCCTTGTATAACACACATTTACCACTCTAGTCTCCCTTAAGTAAAGAATATAGGATTCATACAGTGTTTCATGTGATCTTAACTCGAATTAAGGATTTCCCGGATCTTAGCTACCTTTTCTACATTAAGAACAGACTTGGAGAATCTCTTTCAGCTGTTCTAAACAAGTTCTCATCTGTTTACAGTCATTTTCACTGAATTATTCATGTTTTCATGTAGTTTCCTATATTCTGCCTTCTGGCCGAAGTATAAGCTTTGCCCACTTTATCAAACAACTTCCTACACACTGTTATGTACTGAGGCAGCTCGGGAACATTGTCTCTCAACTGTGTGATAGAGTGTAGTACTACATTTCAGTGAAGTGTAAGGCTTTCCAAAGCTGCCGAACGTGATTCTTTCTCTATTTCAATGGTATTCTGCCTTGTATAACACACATTTACCACTCTAGTCTCCTTTAAGTAAAGAATATAGGATTCATACAGTGTTTCATGTGATCTTAACTCGAATTAAGGATTTCCCTTATCTTAGCTACCTTTTCTATACTAAGAACTGACTTGGAGATTCTCTTTCAGCTGTTCTAAACAAGTTCTCATCTGTTTAGAGTCATTTTCAATGAATTATTCATGTTTTCATGTAGTTTCCTATATTCTGCCTTCTGGTCCAAGTATAAGCTTTGCCCACTTTATCAAACAACTTCCTACACACTGTTATGTACTGAGGCAGCTAGGGAACATTGTCTCTCAACTGTGTTATAGAGTGTAGTACTACATTTCAGTGAGGTGTAAGGCTTTCCAAAGCTGCCGAACGTGTTTCTTTCTCTATTTCAATGGTATTCTGCCTTGTATAACACACATTTACCACTCTAGTCTCCTTTAAGTAAAGAATATAGGATTCATACAGTGTTTCATGTGAATTTAACTGGAATTACGGATTTCCCTTATCTTATCTACCTTTTCTACACTAAGTACTGACTTGGAGAATCTCTTTCAGCTGTTCTAAACAAGTTCTCATCTGTTTACAGTCATTTTCACTGAATTATTCATGTTTTCATGTAGTTTCCTATATTCTGCCTTCTGGTCCAAGTATAAGCTTTGCCCACTTTATCAAACAACTTCCTACACACTGTTATGAACTGAGGCAGCTCGGGAACATTGTCTCTCAACTGTGTGATAGAGTGTAGTACTACATTTCAGTGAAGTGTAAGGCTTTCCAAAGCTGCCGAACGTGTTTCTTTCTCTATTTCAATGGTATTCTGCCTTGTATAACACACATTTACCACTCTAGTCTCCTTTAAGTAAAGAATATAGGATTCATACAGTGTTTCATCTGATCTTAACTCGAATTAAGGATTTCCCTTATCTTAGCTACCTTTTCTATACTAAGAACTGACTTGGAGATTCTCTTTCAGCTGTTCTAAACAAGTTCTCATCTGTTTACAGTCATTTTCAATGAATTATTCATGTTTTCATGTAGTTTCCTATATTCTGCCTTCTGGTCCAAGTATAAGCTTTGCCCACTTTATCAAACAACTTCCTACACACTGTTATGAACTGAGGCAGCTAGGGAACATTGTCTCTCAACTGTGTTATAGAGTGTAGTACTACATTTCAGTGAGGTGTAAGGCTTTCCAAAGCTGCCGAACGTGTTTCTTTCTCTATTTCAATGGTATTCTGCCTTATATAACACACATTTACCACTCTAGTCTCCTTTAAGTAAACAATGTAGGATTCATACAGTGTTTGATGTTATCTTAACTCGAATTAAGGATTTCTCTTATCTTAGCTACCTTTTCTACACTAAGAACTGACTTGGAGATTCTCTTTCAGCTGTTCTAAACAAGTTCTCATCTGTTTACAGTCATTTTCAATGAATTATTCATGTTTTCATGTAGTTTCCTATATTCTGCCTTCTGGTCCAAGTATAAGCTTTGCCCACTTTATCAAACAACTTCCTACACACTGTTATGTACTGAGGCAGCTAGGGAACATTGTCTCTCAACTGTGTTATAGAGTGTAGTACTACATTTCAGTGAGGTGTAAGGCTTTCCAAAGCTGCCGAACGTGTTTCTTTCTCTATTTCAATGGTATTCTGCCTTGTATAACACACATTTACCACTCTAGTCTCCTTTAAGTAAAGAATATAGGATTCATACAGTGTTTCATGTGAATTTAACTGGAATTACGGATTTCCCTTATCTTAGCTACCTTTTCTACACTAAGTACTGACTTGGAGAATCTCTTTCAGCTGTTCTAAACAAGTTCTCATCTGTTTACAGTCATTTTCACTGAATTATTCATGTTTTCATGTAGTTTCCTATATTCTGCCTTCTGGTCCAAGTATAAGCTTTGCCCACTTTATCAAACAACTTCCTACACACTGTTATGAACTGAGGCAGCTCGGGAACATTGTCTCTCAACTGTGTGATAGAGTGTAGTACTACATTTCAGTGAAGTGTAAGGCTTTCCAAAGCTGCCGAACGTGTTTCTTTCTCTATTTCAATGGTATTCTGCCTTGTATAACACACATTTACCACTCTAGTCTCCTTTAAGTAAAGAATATAGGATTCATACAGTGTTTCATGTGATCTTAACTCGAATTAAGGATTTCCCTTATCTGAGCTACCTTTTCTATACTAAGAACTGACTTGGAGATTCTCTTTCAGCTGTTCTAAACAAGTTATCATCTGTTTACAGTCATTTTCAATGAATTATTCATGTTTTCATGTAGTTTCCTATATTCTGCCTTCTGGTCCAAGTATAAGCTTTGCCCACTTTATCAAACAACTTCCTACACACTGTTATGAACTGAGGCAGCTAGGGAACATTGTCTCTCAACTGTGTTATAGAGTGTAGTACTACATTTCAGTGAAGTGTAAGGCTTTCCAAAGCTGCCGAACGTGTTTCTTTCTCTATTTCAATGGTATTTTGCCTTGTATAACACACATTTACCACTCTAGTCTCCTTTAAGTAAAGAATATAGGATTCATACAGTGTTTCATCTGATCTTAACTCGAATTAAGGATTTCCCTTATCTTAGCTACCTTTTCTATACTAAGAACTGACTTGGAGATTCTCTTTCAGCTGTTCTAAACAAGTTCTCATCTGTTTACAGTCATTTTCAATGAATTATTCATGTTTTCATGTAGTTTCCTATATTCTGCCTTCTGGTCCAAGTATAAGCATTGCCCACTTTATCAAACAACTTCCTACACACTGTTATGAACTGAGGCAGCTAGGGAACATTGTCTCTCAACTGTGTGATAGAGTGTAGTACTACATTTCAGTGAAGTGTAAGGCTTTCCAAAGCTGCCGAACGTGTTTCTTTCTCTATTTCAATGGTATTCTGCCTTATATAACACACAATTACCACTCTAGTCTCCTTTAAGTAAACAATATAGGATTCATACAGTGTTTGATGTTATCTTAACTCGAATTAAGGATTTCTCTTATCTTAGCTACCTTTTCTACACTAAGAACTGACTTGGAGATTCTCTTTCAGCTGTTCTAAACAAGTTCTCATCTGTTTACAGTCATTTTCAATGAATTATTCATGTTTTCATGTAGTTTCCTATATTCTGCCTTCTGGTCCAAGTATAAGCTTTGCCCACTTTATCAAACAACTTCCTACACACTGTTATGAACTGAGGCAGCTAGGGAACATTGTCTCTCAACTGTGTTATAGAGTGTAGTACTACATTTCAGTGAAGTGTAAGGCTTTCCAAAGCTGCCGAACGTGTTTCTTTCTCTATTTCAATGGTATTCTGCCTTGTATAACACACATTTACCACTCTAGTCTCCTTTAAGTAAAGAATATAGGATTCATACAGTGTTTCATGTGAATTTAACTGGAATTACGGATTTCCCTTATCTTATCTACCTTTTCTACACTAAGTACTGACTTGGAGAATCTCTTTCAGCTGTTCTAAACAAGTTCTCATCTGTTTACAGTCATTTTCACTGAATTATTCATGTTTTCATGTAGTTTCCTATATTCTGCCTTCTGGTCCAAGTATAAGCTTTGCCCACTTTATCAAACAACTTCCTACACACTGTTATGAACTGAGGCAGCTCGGGAACATTGTCTCTCAACTGTGTGATAGAGTGTAGTACTACATTTCAGTGAAGTGTAAGGCTTTCCAAAGCTGCCGAACGTGTTTCTTTCTCTATTTCAATGGTATTCTGCCTTGTATAACACACATTTACCACTCTAGTCTCCTTTAAGTAAAGAATATAGGATTCATACAGTGTTTCATCTGATCTTAACTCGAATTAAGGATTTCCCTTATCTTAGCTACCTTTTCTATACTAAGAACTGACTTGGAGATTCTCTTTCAGCTGTTCTAAACAAGTTCTCATCTGTTTACAGTCATTTTCAATGAATTATTCATGTTTTCATGTAGTTTCCTATATTCTGCCTTCTGGTCCAAGTATAAGCTTTGCCCACTTTATCAAACAACTTCCTACACACTGTTATGAACTGAGGCAGCTAGGGAACATTGTCTCTCAACTGTGTTATAGAGTGTAGTACTACATTTCAGTGAGGTGTAAGGCTTTCCAAAGCTGCCGAACGTGTTTCTTTCTCTATTTCAATGGTATTCTGCCTTATATAACACACATTTACCACTCTAGTCTCCTTTAAGTAAACAATGTAGGATTCATACAGTGTTTGATGTTATCTTAACTCGAATTAAGGATTTCTCTTATCTTAGCTACCTTTTCTACACTAAGAACTGACTTGGAGATTCTCTTTCAGCTGTTCTAAACAAGTTCTCATCTGTTTACAGTCATTTTCAATGAATTATTCATGTTTTCATGTAGTTTCCTATATTCTGCCTTCTGGTCCAAGTATAAGCTTTGCCCACTTTATCAAATAACTTCCTACACACTGTTATGTACTGAGGCAGCTAGGGAACATTGTCTCTCAACTGTGTTATAGAGTGTAGTACTACATTTCAGTGAGGTGTAAGGCTTTCCAAAGCTGCCGAACGTGTTTCTTTCTCTATTTCAATGGTATTCTGCCTTGTATAACACACATTTACCACTCTAGTCTCCTTTAAGTAAAGAATATAGGATTCATACAGTGTTTCATGTGAATTTAACTGGAATTACGGATTTCCCTTATCTTAGCTACCTTTTCTACACTAAGTACTGACTTGGAGAATCTCTTTCAGCTGTTCTAAACAAGTTCTCATCTGTTTACAGTCATTTTCACTGAATTATTCATGTTTTCATGTAGTTTCCTATATTCTGCCTTCTGGTCCAAGTATAAGCTTTGCCCACTTTATCAAACAACTTCCTACACACTGTTATGAACTGAGGCAGCTCGGGAACATTGTCTCTCAACTGTGTGATAGAGTGTAGTACTACATTTCAGTGAAGTGTAAGGCTTTCCAAAGCTGCCGAACGTGTTTCTTTCTCTATTTCAATGGTATTCTGCCTTGTATAACACACATTTACCACTCTAGTCTCCTTTAAGTAAAGAATATAGGATTCATACAGTGTTTCATGTGATCTTAACTCGAATTAAGGATTTCCCTTATCTGAGCTACCTTTTCTATACTAAGAACTGACTTGGAGATTCTCTTTCAGCTGTTCTAAACAAGTTATCATCTGTTTACAGTCATTTTCAATGAATTATTCATGTTTTCATGTAGTTTCCTATATTCTGCCTTCTGGTCCAAGTATAAGCTTTGCCCACTTTATCAAACAACTTCCTACACACTGTTATGAACTGAGGCAGCTAGGGAACATTGTCTCTCAACTGTGTTATAGAGTGTAGTACTACATTTCAGTGAAGTGTAAGGCTTTCCAAAGCTGCCGAACGTGTTTCTTTCTCTATTTCAATGGTATTTTGCCTTGTATAACACACATTTACCACTCTAGTCTCCTTTAAGTAAAGAATATAGGATTCATACAGTGTTTCATCTGATCTTAACTCGAATTAAGGATTTCCCTTATCTTAGCTACCTTTTCTATACTAAGAACTGACTTGGAGATTCTCTTTCAGCTGTTCTAAACAAGTTCTCATCTGTTTACAGTCATTTTCAATGAATTATTCATGTTTTCATGTAGTTTCCTATATTCTGCCTTCTGGTCCAAGTATAAGCATTGCCCACTTTATCAAACAACTTCCTACACACTGTTATGAACTGAGGCAGCTAGGGAACATTGTCTCTCAACTGTGTGATAGAGTGTAGTACTACATTTCAGTGAAGTGTAAGGCTTTCCAAAGCTGCCGAACGTGTTTCTTTCTCTATTTCAATGGTATTCTGCCTTATATAACACACAATTACCACTCTAGTCTCCTTTAAGTAAACAATATAGGATTCATACAGTGTTTGATGTTATCTTAACTCGAATTAAGGATTTCTCTTATCTTAGCTACCTTTTCTACACTAAGAACTGACTTGGAGATTCTCTTTCAGCTGTTCTAAACAAGTTCTCATCTGTTTACAGTCATTTTCAATGAATTATTCATGTTTTCATGTAGTTTCCTATATTCTGCCTTCTGGTCCAAGTATAAGCTTTGCCCACTTTATCAAACAACTTCCTACACACTGTTATGAACTGAGGCAGCTAGGGAACATTGTCTCTCAACTGTGTTATAGAGTGTAGTACTACATTTCAGTGAAGTGTAAGGCTTTCCAAAGCTGCCGAACGTGTTTCTTTCTCTATTTCAATGGTATTCTGCCTTGTATAACACACATTTACCACTCTAGTCTCCCTTAAGTAAAGAATATAGGATTCATACAGTGTTTCATGTGATCTTAACTCAAATTAAGGATTTCCCGGATCTTAGCTACCTTTTCTACATTAAGAACAGACTTGGAGAATCTCTTTCAGCTGTTCTAAACAAGTTCTCATCTGTTTACAGTCATTTTCACTGAATTATTCATGTTTTCATGTAGTTTCCTATATTCTGCCTTCTGGCCCAAGTATAAGCTTTGCCCACTTTATCAAACAACTTCCTACACACTGTTATGAACTGAGGCAGCTCGGGAACATTGTCTCTCAACTGTGTTATCGAGTGTAGTACTACATTTCAGTGAAGTATAAGGCTTTCCAAAGCTGCCGAACGTGTTTCTTTCTCTATTTCAATGGTATTCTGCCTTGTATAACACACATTTACCACTCTAGTCTCCTTTAAGTAAAGAATATAGGATTCATACAGTGTTTCATGTGAATTTAACTGGAATTACGGATTTCCCTTATCTTAGCTACCTTTTCTACACTAAGTACTGACTTGGAGAATCTCTTTCAGCTGTTCTAAACAAGTTCTCATCTGTTTACAGTCATTTTCACTGAATTATTCATGTTTTCATGTAGTTTCCTATATTCTGCCTTCTGGTCTAAGTATAAGCTTTGCCCACTTTATCAAACAACTTCCTACACACTGTTATGAACTGAGGCAGCTCGGGAACATTGTCTCTCAACTGTGTGATAGAGTGTAGTACTACATTTCAGTGAAGTGTAAGGCTTTCCAAAGCTGCCGAACGTGTTTCTTTCTCTATTTCAATGGTATTCTGCCTTGTATAACACACATTTACCACTCTAGTCTCCTTTAAGTAAAGAATATAGGATTCATACAGTGTTTCATCTGATCTTAACTCGAATTAAGGATTTCCCTTATCTGAGCTACCTTTTCTATACTAAGAACTGACTTGGAGATTCTCTTTCAGCTGTTCTAAACAAGTTATCATCTGTTTACAGTCATTTTCAATGAATTATTCATGTTTTCATGTAGTTTCCTATATTCTGCCTTCTGGTCCAAGTATAAGCTTTGCCCACTTTATCAAACAACTTCCTACACACTGTTATGAACTGAGGCAGCTAGGGAACATTGTCTCTCAACTGTGTTATAGAGTGTAGTACTACATTTCAGTGAAGTGTAAGGCTTTCCAAAGCTGCCGAACGTGTTTCTTTCTCTATTTCAATGGTATTTTGCCTTGTATAACACACATTTACCAATCTAGTCTCCTTTAAGTAAAGAATATAGGATTCATACAGTGTTTCATCTGATCTTAACTCGAATTAAGGATTTCCCTTATCTTAGCTACCTTTTCTATACTAAGAACTGACTTGGAGATTCTCTTTCAGCTGTTCTAAACAAGTTCTCATCTGTTTACAGTCATTTTCAATGAATTATTCATGTTTTCATGTAGTTTCCTATATTCTGCCTTCTGGTCCAAGTATAAGCATTGCCCACTTTATCAAACAACTTCCTACACACTGTTATGAACTGAGGCAGCTAGGGAACATTGTCTCTCAACTGTGTGATAGAGTGTAGTACTACATTTCAGTGAAGTGTAAGGCTTTCCAAAGCTGCCGAACGTGTTTCTTTCTCTATTTCAATGGTATTCTGCCTTATATAACACACAATTACCACTCTAGTCTCCTTTAAGTAAACAATATAGGATTCATACAGTGTTTGATGTTATCTTAACTCGAATTAAGGATTTCTCTTATCTTAGCTACCTTTTCTACACTAAGAACTGACTTGGAGATTCTCTTTCAGCTGTTCTAAACAAGTTCTCATCTGTTTACAGTCATTTTCAATGAATTATTCATGTTTTCATGTAGTTTCCTATATTCTGCCTTCTGGTCCAAGTATAAGCTTTGCCCACTTTATCAAACAACTTCCTACACACTGTTATGAACTGAGGCAGCTAGGGAACATTGTCTCTCAACTGTGTTATAGAGTGTAGTACTACATTTCAGTGAAGTGTAAGGCTTTCCAAAGCTGCCGAACGTGTTTCTTTCTCTATTTCAATGGTATTCTGCCTTGTATAACACACATTTACCACTCTAGTCTCCCTTAAGTAAAGAATATAGGATTCATACAGTGTTTCATGTGATCTTAACTCGAATTAAGGATTTCCCGGATCTTAGCTACCTTTTCTACATTAAGAACAGACTTGGAGAATCTCTTTCAGCTGTTCTAAACAAGTTCTCATCTGTTTACAGTCATTTTCACTGAATTATTCATGTTTTCATGTAGTTTCCTATATTCTGCCTTCTGGCCCAAGTATAAGCTTTGCCCACTTTATCAAACAACTTCCTACACACTGTTATGAACTGAGGCAGCTCGGGAACATTGTCTCTCAACTGTGTTATCGAGTGTAGTACTACATTTCAGTGAAGTATAAGGCTTTCCAAAGCTGCCGAACGTGTTTCTTTCTCTATTTCAATGGTATTCTGCCTTGTATAACACACATTTACCACTCTAGTCTCCTTTAAGTAATGAATATAGGATTCATACAGTGTTTGATGTTATCTTAACTCGAATTAAGGATTTCCCTTATCTTAGCTACCTTTTCTACACTAAGAACTGACTTGGAGATTCTCTTTCAGCTGTTCTAAACAAGTTCTCATCTGTTTACAGTCATTTTCACTGAATTATTCATGTTTTCATGTAGTTTCCTATATTCTGCCTTCTGGTCCAAGTATAAGCTTTGCCCACTTTATCAAACAACTTCCTACACACTGTTATGAACTGAGGCAGCTAGGGAACATTGTCTCTCAACTGTGTTATAGAGTGTAGTACTACATTTCAGTGAAGTGTAAGGCTTTCCAAAGCTGCCGAACGTGTTTCTTTCTCTATTTCAATGGTATTCTGCCTTGTATAACACACATTTACCACTCTAGTCTCACTTAAGTAAAGAATATAGGATTCATACAGTGTTTCATGTGATCTTAACTCGAATTAAGGATTTCCCGGATCTTAGCTACCTTTTCTACATTAAGAACAGACTTGGAGAATCTCTTTCAGCTATTCTAAACAAGTTCTCATCTGTTTACAGTCATTTTCACTGAATTATTCATGTTTTCATGTAGTTTCCTATATTCTGCCTTCTGGCCCAAGTATAAGCTTTGCCCACTTTATCAAACAACTTCCTACACACTGTTATGAACTGAGGCAGCTCGGGAACATTATCTCTCAACTGTGTTATAGAGTTTAGTACTACATTTCAGTGAAGGGTAAGGCTTTCCAAAGCTGCCGAACGTGTTTCTTTCTCTATTTCAATGGTATTCTCCTTATATAACACACATTTACCACTCTAGTCTCCTTTAAGTAAACAATATAGGATTCATACAGTGTTTGATGTTATCTTAACTCGAATCAAGGATTTCCCTTATCTTAGCTACCTTTTCTACACTAAGAACTGACTTGGAGATTCTCTTTCAGCTCTTCTAAACAAGTTCTCATCTGTTTACAGACATTTTCAATGAATTATTCATGTTTTCATGTAGTTTCCTATATTCTGCCTTCTGGTCCAAGTATAAGCTTTGCCCACTTTATCAAACAACTTCCTACACACTGTTATGAACTGAGGCAGCTAGGGAACATTGTCTCTCAACTGTGTTATAGAGTGTAGTACTACATTTCAGTGAAGTATAAGGCTTTCCAAAGCTGCCGAACGTGTTTCTTTCTCTATTTCAATGGTATTCTGCCTTGTATAACACACATTTACCACTCTAGTCTCCTTTAAGTAATGAATATAGGATTCATACAGTGTTTGATGTTATCTTAACTCGAATTAAGGATTTCCCTTATCTTAGCTACCTTTTCTACACTAAGAACTGACTTGGAGATTCTCTTTCAGCTGTTCTAAACAAGTTCTCATCTGTTTACAGTCATTTTCACTGAATTATTCATGTTTTCATGTAGTTTCCTATATTCTGCCTTCTGGTCCAAGTATAAGCTTTGCCCACTTTATCAAACAACTTCCTACACACTGTTATGAACTGAGGCAGCTAGGGAACATTGTCTCTCAACTGTGTTATAGAGTGTAGTACTACATTTCAGTGAAGTATAAGGCTTTCCAAAGCTGCCGAACGTGTTTCTTTCTCTATTTCAATGGTATTCTGCCTTGTATAACACACATTTACCACTCTAGTCTCCCTTAAGTAAAGAATATAGGATTCATACAGTGTTTCATGTGATCTTAACTCGAATTAAGGATTTCCCGGATCTTAGCTACCTTTTCTACATTAAGAACAGAGTTGGAGAATCTCTTTCAGCTGTTCTAAACAAGTTCTCATCTGTTTACAGTCATTTTCACTGAATTATTCATGTTTTCATGTAGTTTCCTATATTCTGCCTTCTGGCCCAAGTATAAGCTTTGCCCACTTTATCAAACAACTTCCTACACACTGTTATGAACTGAGGCAGCTCGGGAACATTGTCTCTCAACTGTGTTATCGAGTGTAGTACTACATTTCAGTGAAGTATAAGGCTTTCCAAAGCTGCCGAACGTGTTTCTTTCTCTATTTCAATGGTATTCTGCCTTGTATAACACACATTTACCACTCTAGTCTCCTTTAAGTAATGAATATAGGATTCATACAGTGTTTGATGTTATCTTAACTCGAATTAAGGATTTCCCTTATCTTAGCTACCTTTTCTACACTAAGAACTGACTTGGAGATTCTCTTTCAGCTGTTCTAAACAAGTTCTCATCTGTTTACAGTCATTTTCACTGAATTATTCATGTTTTCATGTAGTTTCCTATATTCTGCCTTCTGGTCCAAGTATAAGCTTTGCCCACTTTATCAAACAACTTCCTACACACTGTTATGAACTGAGGCAGCTAGGGAACATTGTCTCTCAACTGTGTTATAGAGTGTAGTACTACATTTCAGTGAAGTGTAAGGCTTTCCAAAGCTGCCGAACGTGTTTCTTTCTCTATTTCAATGGTATTCTGCCTTGTATAACACACATTTACCACTCTAGTCTCCCTTAAGTAAAGAATATAGGATTCATACAGTGTTTCATGTGATCTTAACTCGAATTAAGGATTTCCCGGATCTTAGCTACCTTTTCTACATTAAGAACAGACTTGGAGAATCTCTTTCAGCTATTCTAAACAAGTTCTCATCTGTTTACAGTCATTTTCACTGAATTATTCATGTTTTCATGTAGTTTCCTATATTCTGCCTTCTGGCCCAAGTATAAGCTTTGCCCACTTTATCAAACAACTTCCTACACACTGTTATGAACTGAGGCAGCTCGGGAACATTGTCTCTCAACTGTGTTATAGAGTTTAGTACTACATTTCAGTGAAGGGTAAGGCTTTCCAAAGCTGCCGAACGTGTTTCTTTCTCTATTTCAATGGTATTCTGCCTTGTATAACACACATTTACCACTCTAGTCTACTTTAAGTAATGAATATAGGATTCATACAGTGTTTGATGTTATCTTAACTCGAATTAAGGATTTCCCTTATCTTAGCTACCTTTTCTACACTAAGAACTGACTTGGAGATTCTCTTTCAGCTGTTCTAAACAAGTTCTCATCTGTTTACAGTCATTTTCACTGAATTATTCATGTTTTCATGTAGTTTCCTATATTCTGCCTTCTGGTCCAAGTATAAGCTTTGCCCACTTTATCAAACAACTTCCTACACACTGTTATGAACAGAGGGAGCTGGGGAACATTGCCTCTCAACTGTGTTATAGAGTGTAGTACTACATTTCAGTGAAGTGTAAGGCTTTCCAAAGCTGCCGAAAGTGTTTCTTTCTCTATTTCAATGGTATTCTCCTTATATAACACACATTTACCACTCTAGTCTCCTTTAAGTAAACAATATAGGATTCATACAGTGTTTGATGTTATCTTAACTCGAATCAAGGATTTCCCTTATCTTAGCTACCTTTTCTACACTAAGAACTGACTTGGAGATTCTCTTTCAGCTCTTCTAAACAAGTTCTCATCTGTTTACAGACATTTTCAATGAATTATTCATGTTTTCATGTAGTTTCCTATATTCTGCCTTCTGGTCCAAGTATAAGCTTTGCCCACTTTATCAAACAACTTCCTACACACTGTTATGAACTGAGGCAGCTAGGGAACATTGTCTCTCAACTGTGTTATAGAGTGTAGTACTACATTTCAGTGAAGTATAAGGCTTTCCAAAGCTGCCGAACGTGTTTCTTTCTCTATTTCAATGGTATTCTGCCTTGTATAACACACATTTACCACTCTAGTCTCCTTTAAGTAATGAATATAGGATTCATACAGTGTTTGATGTTATCTTAACTCGAATTAAGGATTTCCCTTATCTTAGCTACCTTTTCTACACTAAGAACTGACTTGGAGATTCTCTTTCAGCTGTTCTAAACAAGTTCTCATCTGTTTACAGTCATTTTCACTGAATTATTCATGTTTTCATGTAGTTTCCTATATTCTGCCTTCTGGTCCAAGTATAAGCTTTGCCCACTTTATCAAACAACTTCCTACACACTGTTATGAACTGAGGCAGCTAGGGAACATTGTCTCTCAACTGTGTTATAGAGTGTAGTACTACATTTCAGTGAAGTGTAAGGCTTTCCAAAGCTGCCGAACGTGTTTCTTTCTCTATTTCAATGGTATTCTGCCTTGTATAACACACATTTACCACTCTAGTCTCCTTTAAGTAATGAATATAGGATTCATACAGTGTTTGATGTTATCTTAACTCGAATTAAGGATTTCCCTTATCTTAGCTACCTTTTCTACACTAAGAACTGACTTGGAGATTCTCTTTCAGCTGTTCTAAACAAGTTCTCATCTGTTTACAGTCATTTTCACTGAATTATTCATGTTTTCATGTAGTTTCCTATATTCTGCCTTCTGGTCCAAGTATAAGCTTTGCCCACTTTATCAAACAACTTCCTACACAATGTTATGAACTGAGGCAGCTCGGGAACATTGTCTCTCAACTGTGTTATCGAGTGTAGTACTACATTTCAGTGAATTGTAAGGCTTTCCAAAGCTGCCGAACGTGTTTCTTTCTTTATTTCAATGGTATTCTGCCTTGTATAACACACATTTACCACTCTAGTCTCCTTTAAGTAATGAATATAGGATTCATACAGTGTTTGATGTTATCTTAACTCGAATTAAGGATTTCCCTTATCTTAGCTACCTTTTCTACACTAAGAACTGACTTGGAGATTCTCTTTCAGCTGTTCTAAACAAGTTCTCATCTGTTTACAGTCATTTTCACTGAATTATTCATGTTTTCATGTAGTTTCCTATGTTCTGCCTTCTGGTCCAAGTATAAGCTTTGCCCACTTTATCAAACAACTTCCTACACACTGTTATGAACTGAGGCAGCTAGGGAACATTGTCTCTCAACTGTGTGATAGAGTGTAGTACTACATTTCAGTGAAGTGTAAGGCTTTCCAAAGCTGCCGAACGTGTTTCTTTCTCTATTTCAATGGTATTCTGCCTTGTATAACACACATTTACCTCTCTAGTCTCCTTTAAGTAAAGAATATAGGATTCATACAGTGTTTCATGTGAATTTAACTGGAATTACGGATTTCCCTTATCTTAGCTACCTTTTCTACACTAAGAACTGACTTGGAGAATCTCTTTCAGCTGTTCTAAACAAGTTCTCATCTGTTTACAGTCATTTTCACTGAATTATTCATGTTTTGATGTAATTTCCTATATTCTGCCTTCTGGTCCAAGTATAAGCTTTGCCCACTTTATCAAACAACTTCCTACACACTGTTATGAACTGAGGCAGCTCGGGAACATTGTCTCTCAACTGTGTGATAGAGTGTAGTACTACATTTCAGTGAAGTGTAAGGCTT
The DNA here is from genome assembly GCF_964339955.1 of Pipistrellus hanaki. Classification (NCBI taxonomy): domain Eukaryota; kingdom Metazoa; phylum Chordata; class Mammalia; order Chiroptera; family Vespertilionidae; genus Pipistrellus; species Pipistrellus hanaki. The sequence goes on along the minus strand of NC_140507.1, from coordinate 98,378,830 downwards.
TCCAAAGCTGCCGAACGTGTTTCTTTCTCTATTTCAATGGTATTCTGCCTTGTATAACACACATTTACCACTCTAGTCTCCTTTAAGTAAAGAATATAGGATTCATACAGTGTTTCATGTGATCTTAACTCGAATTAAGGATTTCCCTTATCTGAGCTACCTTTTCTATACTAAGAACTGACTTGGAGATTCTCTTTCAGCTGTTCTAAACAAGTTATCATCTGTTTACAGTCATTTTCAATGAATTATTCATGTTTTCATGTAGTTTCCTATATTCTGCCTTCTGGTCCAAGTATAAGCTTTGCCCACTTTATCAAACAACTTCCTACACAGTGTTATGAACTGAGGCAGCTAGGGAACATTGTCTCTCAACTGTGTTATAGAGTGTAGTACTACATTTCAGTGAAGTGTAAGGCTTTCCAAAGCTGCCGAACGTGTTTCTTTCTCTATTTCAATGGTATTTTGCCTTGTATAACACACATTTACCACTCTAGTCTCCTTTAAGTAAAGAATATAGGATTCATACAGTGTTTCATCTGATCTTAACTCGAATTAAGGATTTCCCTTATCTTAGCTACCTTTTCTATACTAAGAACTGACTTGGAGATTCTCTTTCAGCTGTTCTAAACAAGTTCTCATCTGTTTACAGTCATTTTCACTGAATTATTCATGTTTTCATGTAGTTTCCTATATTCTGCCTTCTGGCCCAAGTATAAGCTTTGCCCACTTTATCAAACAACTTCCTACACACTGTTATGAACTGAGGCAGCTCGGGAACATTGTCTCTCAACTGTGTTATAGAGTGTAGTACTACATTTCAGTGAAGGGTAAGGCTTTCCAAATCTGCCAAACGTGTTTCTTTCTCTATTTCAATGGTATTCTGCCTTGTATAACACACATTTACCACTCTAGTCTACTTTAAGTAATGAATATAGGATTCATACAGTGTTTGATGTTATCTTAACTCGAATTAAGGATTTCCCTTATCTTAGCTACCTTTTCTACACTAAGTACTGACTTGGAGAATCTCTTTCAGCTGTTCTAAACAAGTTCTCATCTGTTTACAGTCATTTTCACTGAATTATTCATGTTTTCATGTAGTTTCCTATATTCTGCCTTCTGGTCCAAGTATAAGCTTTGCCCACTTTATCAAACAACTTCCTACACACTGTTATGAACTGAGGCAGCTCGGGAACATTGTCTCTCAACTGTGTGATAGAGTGTAGTACTACATTTCAGTGAAGTGTAAGGCTTTCCAAAGCTGCCGAACGTGTTTCTTTCTCTATTTCAATGGTATTCTGCCTTGTATAACACACATTTACCACTCTAGTCTCCTTTAAGTAAAGAATATAGGATTCATACAGTGTTTCATGTGATCTTAACTCGAATTAAGGATTTCCCTTATCTGAGCTACCTTTTCTATACTAAGAACTGACTTGGAGATTCTCTTTCAGCTGTTCTAAACAAGTTATCATCTGTTTACAGTCATTTTCAATGAATTATTCATGTTTTCATGTAGTTTCCTATATTCTGCCTTCTGGCCCAAGTATAAGCTTTGCCCACTTTATCAAACAACTTCCTACACACTGTTATGAACTGAGGCAGCTCGGGAACATTGTCTCTCAACTGTGTTATCGAGTGTAGTTCTACATTTCAGTGAAGTATAAGGCTTTCCAAAGCTGCCGAACGTGTTTCTTTCTCTATTTCAATGGTATTCTGCCTTGTATAACACACATTTACCACTCTAGTCTCCTTTAAGTAATGAATATAGGATTCATACAGTGTTTGATGTTATCTTAACTCGAATTAAGGATTTCCCTTATCTTAGCTACCTTTTCTACACTAAGAACTGACTTGGAGATTCTCTTTCAGCTGTTCTAAACAAGTTCTCATCTGTTTACAGTCATTTTCACTGAATTATTCATGTTTTTATGTAGTTTCCTATATTCTGCCTTCTGGTCCAAGTATAAGCTTTGCCCACTTTATCAAACAACTTCCTACACACTGTTATGAACTGAGGCAGCTAGGGAACATTGTCTCTCAACTGTGTTATAGAGTGTAGTACTACATTTCAGTGAAGTGTAAGGCTTTCCAAAGCTGCCGAACGTGTTTCTTTCTCTATTTCAATGGTATTCTGCCTTGTATAACACACATTTACCACTCTAGTCTCCCTTAAGTAAAGAATATAGGATTCATACAGTGTTTCATGTGATCTTAACTCGAATTAAGGATTTCCCGGATCTTAGCTACCTTTTCTACATTAAGAACAGACTTGGAGAATCTCTTTCAGCTATTCTAAACAAGTTCTCATCTGTTTACAGTCATTTTCACTGAATTATTCATGTTTTCATGTAGTTTCCTATATTCTGCCTTCTGGCCCAAGTATAAGCTTTGCCCACTTTATCAAACAACTTCCTACACACTGTTATGAACTGAGGCAGCTCGGGAACATTGTCTCTCAACTGTGTTATAGAGTGTAGTACTACATTTCAGTGAAGGGTAAGGCTTTCCAAATCTGCCGAACGTGTTTCTTTCTCTATTTCAATGGTATTCTGCCTTGTATAACACACATTTACCACTCTAGTCTACTTTAAGTAATGAATATAGGATTCATACAGTGTTTGATGTTATCTTAACTCGAATTAAGGATTTCCCTTATCTTAGCTACCTTTTCTACACTAAGAACTGACTTGGAGATTCTCTTTCAGCTGTTCTAAACAAGTTCTCATCTGTTTACAGTCATTTTCACTGAATTATTCATGTTTTCATGTAGTTTCCTATATTCTGCCTTCTGGTCCAAGTATAAGCTTTGCCCACTTTATCAAACAACTTCCTACACACTGTTATGAACTGAGGGAGCTGGGGAACATTGCCTCTCAACTGTGTTATAGAGTGTAGTACTACATTTCAGTGAAGTGTAAGGCTTTCCAAAGCTGCCGAAAGTGTTTCTTTCTCTATTTCAATGGTATTCTCCTTATATAACACACATTTACCACTCTAGTCTCCTTTAAGTAAACAATATAGGATTCATACAGTGTTTGATGTTATCTTAACTCGAATTAAGGATTTCCCTTATCTTAGCTACCTTTTCTACACTAAGAACTGACTTGGAGATTCTCTTTCAGCTGCTCTAAACAAGTTCTCATCTGTTTACAGTCATTTTCACTGAATTATTCATGTTTTCATGTAGTTTCCTATATTCTGCCTTCTGGTCCAAGTATAAGCTTTGCCCACTTTATCAAACAACTTCCTACACACTGTTATGAACTGAGGCAGCTAGGGAACATTGTCTCTCAACTGTGTGATAGAGTGTAGTACTACATTTCAGTGAAGTGTAAGGCTTTCCAAAGCTGCCGAACGTGTTTCTTTCTCTATTTCAATGGTATTCTGCCTTGTATAACACACATTTACCACTCTAGTCTCCTTTAAGTAAAGAATATAGGATTCATACAGTGTTTCATGTGATCTTAACTCGAATTAAGGATTTCCCTTATCTTAGCTACCTTTTCTATACTAAGAACTGACTTGGAGATTCTCTTTCAGCTGTTCTAAACAAGTTCTCATCTGTTTACAGTCATTTTCACTGAATTATTCATGTTTTCATGTAGTTTCCTATATTCTGCCTTCTGGTCCAAGTATAAGCTTTGCCCACTTTATCAAACAACTTCCTACACACTGTTATGAACTGAGGCAGCTAGGGAACATTGTCTCTCAACTGTGTTATAGAGTGTAGTACTACATTTCAGTGAAGTGTAAGGCTTTCCAAAGCTGCCGAACGTGTTTCTTTCTCTATTTCAATGGTATTCTGCCTTGTATAACACACATTTACCACTCTAGTCTCCCTTAAGTAAAGAATATAGGATTCATACAGTGTTTCATGTGATCTTAACTCGAATTAAGGATTTCCCGGATCTTAGCTACCTTTTCTACATTAAGAACAGACTTGGAGAATCTCTTTCAGCTATTCTAAACAAGTTCTCATCTGTTTACAGTCATTTTCACTGAATTATTCATGTTTTCATATAGTTTCCTATATTCTGCCTTCTGGCCCAAGTATAAGCTTTGCCCACTTTATCAAACAACTTCCTACACACTGTTATGAACTGAGGCAGCTCGGGAACATTGTCTCTCAACTGTGTTATAGAGTGTAGTACTACATTTCAGTGAAGGGTAAGGCTTTCCAAATCTGCCGAACGTGTTTCTTTCTCTATTTCAATGGTATTCTGCCTTGTATAACACACATTTACCACTCTAGTCTACTTTAAGTAATGAATATAGGATTCATACAGTGTTTGATGTTATCTTAACTCGAATTAAGGATTTCCCTTATCTTAGCTACCTTTTCTACACTAAGAACTGACTTGGAGATTCTCTTTCAGCTGTTCTAAACAAGTTCTCATCTGTTTACAGTCATTTTCACTGAATTATTCATGTTTTCATGTAGTTTCCTATATTCTGCCTTCTGGTCCAAGTATAAGCTTTGCCCACTTTATCAAACAACTTCCTACACACTGTTATGAACTGAGGGAGCTGGGGAACATTGCCTCTCAACTGTGTTATAGAGTGTAGTACTACATTTCAGTGAAGTGTAAGGCTTTCCAAAGCTGCCGAAAGTGTTTCTTTCTCTATTTCAATGGTATTCTCCTTATATAACACACATTTACCACTCTAGTCTCCTTTAAGTAAACAATATAGGATTCATACAGTGTTTGATGTTATCTTAACTCGAATTAAGGATTTCCCTTATCTTAGCTACCTTTTCTACACTAAGAACTGACTTGGAGATTCTCTTTCAGCTGTTCTAAACAAGTTCTCATCTGTTTACAGTCATTTTCACTGAATTATTCATGTTTTCATGTATTTTCCTATATTCTGCCTTCTGGTCCAAATATAAGCTTTGCCCACTTTATCAAACAACTTCCTACACACTGTTATGAACTGAGGCAGCTCGGGAACATTGTCTCTCAACTGTGTGATAGAGTGTAGTACTACATTTCAGTGAAGTGTAAGGCTTTCCAAAGCTGCCGAACGTGTTTCTTTCTCTATTTCAATGGTATTCTGCCTTGTATAACACACATTTACCACTCTAGTCTCCTTTAAGTAATGAATATAGGATTCATACAGTGTTTAATGTTATCTTAACTCGAATTAAGGATTTCCCTTATCTTAGCTACCTTTTCTACACTAAGAACTGACTTGGAGATTCTCTTTCAGCTGCTCTAAACAAGTTCTCATCTGTTTACAGTCATTTTCACTGAATTATTCATGTTTTCATGTAGTTTCCTATATTCTGCCTTCTGGTCCAAGTATAAGCTTTGCCCACTTTATCAAACAACTTCCTACACACTGTTATGAACTGAGGCAGCTAGGGAACATTGTCTCTCAACTGTGTTATAGAGTGTAGTACTACATTTCAGTGAAGTGTAAGGCTTTCCAAAGCTGCCGAACGTGTTTCTTTCTCTATTTCAATGGTATTCTGCCTTGTATAACACACATTTACCACTCTAGTCTCCTTTAAGTAAAGAATATAGGATTCATACAGTGTTTCATGTGATCTTAACTCGAATTAAGGATTTCCCGGATCTTAGCTACCTTTTCTACATTAAGAACAGACTTGGAGAATCTCTTTCAGCTGTTCTAAACAAGTTCTCATCTGTTTACAGTCATTTTCACTGAATTATTCATGTTTTCATGTAGTTTCCTATATTCTGCCTTCTGGCCCAAGTATAAGCTTTGCCCACTTTATCAAACAACTTCCTACACACTGTTATGAACTGAGGCAGCTCGGGAACATTGTCTCTCAACTGTGTTATCGAGTGTAGTACTACATTTCAGTGAAGTATAAGGCTTTCCAAAGCTGCCGAACGTGTTTCTTTCTCTATTTCAATGGTATTCTGCCTTGTATAACACACATTTACCACTCTAGTCTCCTTTAAGTAATGAATATAGGATTCATACAGTGTTTGATGTTATCTTAACTCGAATTAAGGATTTCCCTTATCTTAGCTACCTTTTCTACACTAAGAACTGACTTGGAGATTCTCTTTCAGCTGTTCTAAACAAGTTCTCATCTGTTTACAGTCATTTTCACTGAATTATTCATGTTTTCATGTAGTTTCCTATATTCTGCCTTCTAGTCCAAGTATAAGCTTTGCCCACTTTATCAAACAACTTCCTACACACTGTTATGAACTGAGGGAGCTGGGGAACATTGCCTCTCAACTGTGTTATAGAGTGTAGTACTACATTTCAGTGAAGTGTAAGGCTTTCCAAAGCTGCCGAAAGTGTTTCTTTCTCTATTTCAATGGTATTCTCCTTATATAACACACATTTACCACTCTAGTCTCCTTTAAGTAAACAATATAGGATTCATACAGTGTTTGATGTTATCTTAACTCGAATTAAGGATTTCCCTTATCTTAGCTACCTTTTCTACACTAAGAACTGACTTGGAGATTCTCTTTCAGCTGTTCTAAACAAGTTCTCATTTGTTTACAGTCATTTTCACTGAATTATTCATGTTTTCATGTATTTTCCTATATTCTGCCTTCTGGTCCAAGTATAAGCTTTGCCCACTTTATCAAACAACTTCCTACACACTGTTATGAACTGAGGCAGCTCGGGAACATTGTCTCTCAACTGTGTGATAGAGTGTAGTACTACATTTCAGTGAAGTGTAAGGCTTTCCAAAGCTGCCGAACGTGTTTCTTTCTCTATTTCAATGGTATTCTGCCTTGTATAACACACATTTACCACTCTAGTCTCCTTTAAGTAAAGAATATAGGATTCATACAGTGTTTCATGTGATCTTAACTCGAATTAAGGATTTCCCTTATCTTAGCTACCTTTTCTATACTAAGAACTGACTTGGAGATTCTCTTTCAGCTGTTCTAAACAAGTTCTCATCTGTTTACAGTCATTTTCAATGAATTATTCATGTTTTCATGTAGTTTCCTATATTCTGCCTTCTGGTCCAAGTATAAGCTTTGCCCACTTTATCAAACAACTTCCTACACACTGTTATGAACTGAGGCAGCTAGGGAACATTGTCTCTCAACTGTGTTATAGAGTGTAGTACTACATTTCAGTGAAGTATAAGGCTTTCCAAAGCTGCCGAACGTGTTTCTTTCTCTATTTCAATGGTATTCTGCCTTGTATAACACACATTTACCACTCTAGTCTCCTTTAAGTAATGAATATAGGATTCATACAGTGTTTGATGTTATCTTAACTCGAATTAAGGATTTCCCTTATCTTAGCTACCTTTTCTACACTAAGAACTGACTTGGAGATTCTCTTTCAGCTGTTCTAAACAAGTTCTCATCTGTTTACAGTCATTTTCACTGAATTATTCATGTTTTCATGTAGTTTCCTATATTCTGCCTTCTGGTCCAAGTATAAGCTTTGCCCACTTTATCAAACAACTTCCTACACACTGTTATGAACTGAGGCAGCTAGGGAACATTGTCTCTCAACTGTGTTATAGAGTGTAGTACTACATTTCAGTGAAGTGTAAGGCTTTCCAAAGCTGCCGAACGTGTTTCTTTCTCTATTTCAATGGTATTCTGCCTTGTATAACACACATTTACCACTCTAGTCTCCCTTAAGTAAAGAATATAGGATTCATACAGTGTTTCATGTGATCTTAACTCGAATTAAGGATTTCCCGGATCTTAGCTACCTTTTCTACATTAAGAACAGACTTGGAGAATCTCTTTCAGCTATTCTAAACAAGTTCTCATCTGTTTACAGTCATTTTCACTGAATTATTCATGTTTTCATGTAGTTTCCTATATTCTGCCTTCTGGCCCAAGTATAAGCTTTGCCCACTTTATCAAACAACTTCCTACACACTGTTATGAACTGAGGCAGCTCGGGAACATTGTCTCTCATCTGTGTTATAGAGTGTAGTACTACATTTCAGTGAAGGGTAAGGCTTTCCAAAGCTGCCGAACGTGTTTCTTTCTCTATTTCAATGGTATTCTGCCTTGTATAACACACATTTACCACTCTAGTCTACTTAAAGTAATGAATATAGGATTCATACAGTGTTTGATGTTATCTTAACTCGAATTAAGGATTTCCCTTATCTTAGCTACCTTTTCTACACTAAGAACTGACTTGGAGAATCTCTTTCAGCTGTTCTAAACAAGTTCTCATCTGTTTACAGTCATTTTCACTGAATTATTCATGTTTTCATGTAATTTCCTATATTCTGCCTTCTGGTCCAAGTATAAGCTTTGCCCACTTTATCAAACAACTTCCTACACACTGTTATGAACTGAGGCAGCTCGGGAACATTGTCTCTCAACTGTGTGATAGAGTGTAGTACTACATTTCAGTGAAGTGTAAGGCTTTCCAAAGCTGCCGAACGTGTTTCTTTCTCTATTTCAATGGTATTCTGCCTTGTATAACACACATTTACCACTCTAGTCTCCTTTAAGTAATGAATATAGGATTCATACAGTGTTTAATGTTATCTTAACTCGAATTAAGGATTTCCCTTATCTTAGCTACCTTTTCTACACTAAGAACTGACTTGGAGATTCTCTTTCAGCTGTTCTAAACAAGTTCTCATCTGTTTACAGTCATTTTCACTGAATTATTCATGTTTTCATGTAGTTTCCTATATTCTGCCTTCTGGTCCAAGTATAAGCTTTGCCCACTTTATCAAACAACTTCCTACACACTGTTATGAACTGAGGCAGCTAGGGAACATTGTCTCTCAACTGTGTGATAGAGTGTAGTACTACATTTCAGTGAAGTGTAAGGCTTTCCAAAGCTGCCGAACGTGTTTCTTTCTCTATTTCAATGGTATTCTGCCTTGTATAACACACATTTACCACTCTAGTCTCCTGTAAGTAAAGAATATAGGATTCATACAGTGTTTCATGTGATCTTAACTCGAATTAAGGATTTCCCTTATCTTAGCTACCTTTTCTATACTAAGAACTGACTTGGAGATTCTCTTTCAGCTGTTCTAAACAAGTTCTCATCTGTTTACAGTCATTTTCAATGAATTATTCATGTTTTCATGTAGTTTCCTATATTCTGCCTTCTGGTCCAAGTATAAGCTTTGCCCACTTTATCAAACAACTTCCTACACACTGTTATGTACTGAGGCAGCTAGGGAACATTGTCTCTCAACTGTGTTATAGAGTGTAGTACTACATTTCAGTGAGGTGTAAGGCTTTCCAAAGCTGCCTAACGTGTTTCTTTCTCTATTTCAATGGTATTCTGCCTTGTATAACACACATTTACCACTCTAGTCTCCCTTAAGTAAAGAATATAGGATTCATACAGTGTTTCATGTGATCTTAACTCGAATTAAGGATTTCCCGGATCTTAGCTACCTTTTCTACATTAAGAACAGACTTGGAGAATCTCTTTCAGCTATTCTAAACAAGTTCTCATCTGTTTACAGTCATTTTCACTGAATTATTCATGTTTTCATGTAGTTTCCTATATTCTGCCTTCTGGCCCAAGTATAAGCTTTGCCCACTTTATCAAACAACTTCCTACACACTGTTATGAACTGAGGCAGCTCGGGAACATTGTCTCTCAACTGTGTTATAGAGTGTAGTACTACATTTCAGTGAAGGGTAAGGCTTTCCAAATCTGCCGAACGTGTTTCTTTCTCTATTTCAATGGTATTCTGCCTTGTATAACACACATTTACCACTCTAGTCTACTTTAAGTAATGAATATAGGATTCATACAGTGTTTGATGTTATCTTAACTCGAATTAAGGATTTCCCTTATCTTAGCTACCTTTTCTACACTAAGAACTGACTTGGAGATTCTCTTTCAGCTGTTCTAAACAAGTTCTCATCTGTTTACAGTCATTTTCACTGAATTATTCATGTTTTCATGTAGTTTCCTATATTCTGCCTTCTGGTCCAAGTATAAGCTTTGCCCACTTTATCAAACAACTTCCTACACACTGTTATGAACTGAGGCAGCTAGGGAACATTGTCTCTCAACTGTGTTATAGAGTGTAGTACTACATTTCAGTGAAGTGTAAGGCTTTCCAAAGCTGCCGAACGTGTTTCTTTCTCTATTTCAATGGTATTCTGCCTTGTATAACACACATTTACCACTCTAGTCTCCTTTAAGTAATGAATATAGGATTCATACAGTGTTTGATGTTATCTTAACTCGAATTAAGGATTTCCCTTATCTTAGCTACCTTTTCTACACTAAGAACTGACTTGGAGATTCTCTTTCAGCTGTTCTAAACAAGTTCTCATCTGTTTACAGTCATTTTCACTGAATTATTCATGTTTTCATGTAGTTTCCTATATTCTGCCTTCTGGTCCAAGTATAAGCTTTGCCCACTTTATCAAACAACTTCCTACACAATGTTATGAACTGAGGCAGCTCGGGAACATTGTCTCTCAACTGTGTTATCGAGTGTAGTACTACATTTCAGTGAATTGTAAGGCTTTCCAAAGCTGCCGAACGTGTTTCTTTCTTTATTTCAATGGTATTCTGCCTTGTATAACACACATTTACCACTCTAGTCTCCTTTAAGTAATGAATATAGGATTCATACAGTGTTTGATGTTATCTTAACTCGAATTAAGGATTTCCCTTATCTTAGCTACCTTTTCTACACTAAGAACTGACTTGGAGATTCTCTTTCAGCTGTTCTAAACAAGTTCTCATCTGTTTACAGTCATTTTCACTGAATTATTCATGTTTTCATGTAGTTTCCTATATTCTGCCTTCTGGTCCAAGTATAAGCTTTGCCCACTTTATCAAACAACTTCCTACACACTGTTATGAACTGAGGCAGCTAGGGAACATTGTCTCTCAACTGTGTGATAGAGTGTAGTACTACATTTCAGTGAAGTGTAAGGCTTTCCAAAGCTGCCGAACGTGTTTCTTTCTCTATTTCAATGGTATTCTGCCTTGTATAACACACATTTACCTCTCTAGTCTCCTTTAAGTAAAGAATATAGGATTCATACAGTGTTTCATGTGAATTTAACTGGAATTACGGATTTCCCTTATCTTAGCTACCTTTTCTACACTAAGAACTGACTTGGAGAATCTCTTTCAGCTGTTCTAAACAAGTTCTCATCTGTTTACAGTCATTTTCACTGAATTATTCATGTTTTCATGTAGTTTCCTATATTCTGCCTTCTGGTCCAAGTATAAGCTTTGCCCACTTTATCAAACAACTTCCTACACAATGTTATGAACTGAGGCAGCTCGGGAACATTGTCTCTCAACTGTGTTATCGAGTGTAGTACTACATTTCAGTGAATTGTAAGGCTTTCCAAAGCTGCCGAACGTGTTTCTTTCTTTATTTCAATGGTATTCTGCCTTGTATAACACACATTTACCACTCTAGTCTCCTTTAAGTAATGAATATAGGATTCATACAGTGTTTGATGTTATCTTAACTCGAATTAAGGATTTCCCTTATCTTAGCTACCTTTTCTACACTAAGAACTGACTTGGAGATTCTCTTTCAGCTGTTCTAAACAAGTTCTCATCTGTTTACAGTCATTTTCACTGAATTATTCATGTTTTCATGTAGTTTCCTATATTCTGCCTTCTGGTCCAAGTATAAGCTTTGCCCACTTTATCAAACAACTTCCTACACACTGTTATGAACTGAGGCAGCTAGGGAACATTGTCTCTCAACTGTGTGATAGAGTGTAGTACTACATTTCAGTGAAGTGTAAGGCTTTCCAAAGCTGCCGAACGTGTTTCTTTCTCTATTTCAATGGTATTCTGCCTTGTATAACACACATTTACCTCTCTAGTCTCCTTTAAGTAAAGAATATAGGATTCATACAGTGTTTCATGTGAATTTAACTGGAATTACGGATTTCCCTTATCTTAGCTACCTTTTCTACACTAAGAACTGACTTGGAGATTCTCTTTCAGCTGCTCTAAACAAGTTCTCATCTGTTTACAGTCATTTTCACTGAATTATTCATGTTTTCATGTAGTTTCCTATATTCTGCCTTCTGGTCCAAGTATAAGCTTTGCCCACTTTATCAAACAACTTCCTACACACTGTTATGAACTGAGGCAGCTAGGGAACATTGTCTCTCAACTGTGTGATAGAGTGTAGTACTACATTTCAGTGAAGTGTAAGGCTTTCCAAAGCTGCCGAACGTGTTTCTTTCTCTATTTCAATGGTATTCTGCCTTGTATAACACACATTTACCACTCTAGTCTCCTTTAAGTAAAGAATATAGGATTCATACAGTGTTTCATGTGATCTTAACTCGAATTAAGGATTTCCCTTATCTTAGCTACCTTTTCTATACTAAGAACTGACTTGGAGATTCTCTTTCAGCTGTTCTAAACAAGTTCTCATCTGTTTACAGTCATTTTCAATGAATTATTCATGTTTTCATGTAGTTTCCTATATTCTGCCTTCTGGTCCAAGTATAAGCTTTGCCCACTTTATCAAACAACTTCCTACACACTGTTATGAACTGAGGCAGCTAGGGAACATTGTCTCTCAACTGTGTTATAGAGTGTAGTACTACATTTCAGTGAAGTGTAAGGCTTTCCAAAGCTGCCGAACGTGTTTCTTTCTCTATTTCAATGGTATTCTGCCTTGTATAACACACATTTACCACTCTAGTCTCCTTTAAGTAAAGAATATAGGATTCATACAGTGTTTCATGTGATCTTAACTCGAATTAAGGATTTCCCGGATCTTAGCTACCTTTTCTACATTAAGAACAGACTTGGAGAATCTCTTTCAGCTGTTCTAAACAAGTTCTCATCTGTTTACAGTCATTTTCACTGAATTATTCATGTTTTCATGTAGTTTCCTATATTCTGCCTTCTGGCCCAAGTATAAGCTTTGCCCACTTTATCAAACAACTTCCTACACACTGTTATGAACTGAGGCAGCTCGGGAACATTGTCTCTCAACTGTGTTATCGAGTGTAGTACTACATTTCAGTGAAGTATAAGGCTTTCCAAAGCTGCCGAACGTGTTTCTTTCTCTATTTCAATGGTATTCTGCCTTGTATAACACACATTTACCACTCTAGTCTCCTTTAAGTAATAAATATAGGATTCATACAGTGTTTGATGTTATCTTAACTCGAATTAAGGATTTCCCTTATCTTAGCTACCTTTTCTACACTAAGAACTGACTTGGAGATTCTCTTTCAGCTGTTCTAAACAAGTTCTCATCTGTTTACAGTCATTTTCACTGAATTATTCATGTTTTCATGTAGTTTCCTATATTCTGCCTTCTAGTCCAAGTATAAGCTTTGCCCACTTTATCAAACAACTTCCTACACACTGTTATGAACTGAGGGAGCTGGGGAACATTGCCTCTCAACTGTGTTATAGAGTGTAGTACTACATTTCAGTGAAGTGTAAGGCTTTCCAAAGCTGCCGAAAGTGTTTCTTTCTCTATTTCAATGGTATTCTCCTTATATAACACACATTTACCACTCTAGTCTCCTTTAAGTAAACAATATAGGATTCATACAGTGTTTGATGTTATCTTAACTCGAATTAAGGATTTCCCTTATCTTAGCTATCTTTTCTACACTAAGAACTGACTTGGAGATTCTCTTTCAGCTGTTCTAAACAAGTTCTCATTTGTTTACAGTCATTTTCACTGAATTATTCATGTTTTCATGTATTTTCCTATATTCTGCCTTCTGGTCCAAGTATAAGCTTTGCCCACTTTATCAAACAACTTCCTACACACTGTTATGAACTGAGGCAGCTCGGGAACATTGTCTCTCAACTGTGTGATAGAGTGTAGTACTACATTTCAGTGAAGTGTAAGGCTTTCCAAAGCTGCCGAACGTGTTTCTTTCTCTATTTCAATGGTATTCTGCCTTGTATAACACACATTTACCACTCTAGTCTCCTTTAAGTAATGAATATAGGATTCATACAGTGTTTAATGTTATCTTAACTCGAATTAAGGATTTCCCTTATCTTAGCTACCTTTTCTACACTAAGAACTGACTTGGAGATTCTCTTTCAGCTGTTCTAAACAAGTTCTCATCTGTTTACAGTCATTTTCACTGAATTATTCATGTTTTCATGTAGTTTCCTATATTCTGCCTTCTGGTCCAAGTATAAGCTTTGCCCACTTTATCAAACAACTTCCTACACACTGTTATGAACTGAGGCAGCTAGGGAACATTGTCTCTCAACTGTGTGATAGAGTGTAGTACTACATTTCAGTGAAGTGTAAGGCTTTCCAAAGCTGCCGAACGTGTTTCTTTCTCTATTTCAATGGTATTCTGCCTTGTATAACACACATTTACCACTCTAGTCTCCTTTAAGTAAAGAATATAGGATTCATACAGTGTTTCATGTGATCTTAACTCGAATTAAGGATTTCCCTTATCTTAGCTACCTTTTCTATACTAAGAACTGACTTGGAGATTCTCTTTCAGCTGTTCTAAACAAGTTCTCATCTGTTTACAGTCATTTTCAATGAATTATTCATGTTTTCATGTAGTTTCCTATATTCTGCCTTCTGGTCCAAGTATAAGCTTTGCCCACTTTATCAAACAACTTCCTACACACTGTTATGAACTGAGGCAGCTAGGGAACATTGTCTCTCAACTGTGTTATAGAGTGTAGTACTACATTTCAGTGAAGTATAAGGCTTTCCAAAGCTGCCGAACGTGTTTCTTTCTCTATTTCAATGGTATTCTGCCTTGTATAACACACATTTACCACTCTAGTCTCCTTTAAGTAATGAATATAGGATTCATACAGTGTTTGATGTTATCTTAACTCGAATTAAGGATTTCCCTTATCTTAGCTACCTTTTCTACACTAAGAACTGACTTGGAGATTCTCTTTCAGCTGTTCTAAACAAGTTCTCATCTGTTTACAGTCATTTTCACTGAATTATTCATGTTTTCATGTAGTTTCCTATATTCTGCCTTCTGGTCCAAGTATAAGCTTTGCCCACTTTATCAAACAACTTCCTACACACTGTTATGAACTGAGGCAGCTAGGGAACATTGTCTCTCAACTGTGTTATAGAGTGTAGTACTACATTTCAGTGAAGTGTAAGGCTTTCCAAAGCTGCCGAACGTGTTTCTTTCTCTATTTCAATGGTATTCTGCCTTGTATAACACACATTTACCACTCTAGTCTCCCTTAAGTAAAGAATATAGGATTCATACAGTGTTTCATGTGATCTTAACTCGAATTAAGGATTTCCCGGATCTTAGCTACCTTTTCTACATTAAGAACAGACTTGGAGAATCTCTTTCAGCTATTCTAAACAAGTTCTCATCTGTTTACAGTCATTTTCACTGAATTATTCATGTTTTCATGTAGTTTCCTATATTCTGCCTTCTGGCCCAAGTATAAGCTTTGCCCACTTTATCAAACAACTTCCTACACACTGTTATGAACTGAGGCAGCTCGGGAACATTGTCTCTCATCTGTGTTATAGAGTGTAGTACTACATTTCAGTGAAGGGTAAGGCTTTCCAAAGCTGCCGAACGTGTTTCTTTCTCTATTTCAATGGTATTCTGCCTTGTATAACACACATTTACCACTCTAGTCTACTTAAAGTAATGAATATAGGATTCATACAGTGTTTGATGTTATCTTAACTCGAATTAAGGATTTCCCTTATCTTAGCTACCTTTTCTACACTAAGAACTGACTTGGAGAATCTCTTTCAGCTGTTCTAAACAAGTTCTCATCT
The DNA here is from genome assembly GCF_964339955.1 of Pipistrellus hanaki. NCBI lineage: Eukaryota > Metazoa > Chordata > Mammalia > Chiroptera > Vespertilionidae > Pipistrellus > Pipistrellus hanaki. The sequence goes on along the minus strand of NC_140507.1, from coordinate 98,363,145 downwards.
GTTTACAGTCATTTTCACTGAATTATTCATGTTTTCATGTAATTTCCTATATTCTGCCTTCTGGTCCAAGTATAAGCTTTGCCCACTTTATCAAACAACTTCCTACACACTGTTATGAACTGAGGCAGCTCGGGAACATTGTCTCTCAACTGTGTGATAGAGTGTAGTACTACATTTCAGTGAAGTGTAAGGCTTTCCAAAGCTGCCGAACGTGTTTCTTTCTCTATTTCAATGGTATTCTGCCTTGTATAACACACATTTACCACTCTAGTCTCCTTTAAGTAATGAATATAGGATTCATACAGTGTTTAATGTTATCTTAACTCGAATTAAGGATTTCCCTTATCTTAGCTACCTTTTCTACACTAAGAACTGACTTGGAGATTCTCTTTCAGCTGTTCTAAACAAGTTCTCATCTGTTTACAGTCATTTTCACTGAATTATTCATGTTTTCATGTAGTTTCCTATATTCTGCCTTCTGGTCCAAGTATAAGCTTTGCCCACTTTATCAAACAACTTCCTACACACTGTTATGAACTGAGGCAGCTAGGGAACATTGTCTCTCAACTGTGTGATAGAGTGTAGTACTACATTTCAGTGAAGTGTAAGGCTTTCCAAAGCTGCCGAACGTGTTTCTTTCTCTATTTCAATGGTATTCTGCCTTGTATAACACACATTTACCACTCTAGTCTCCTGTAAGTAAAGAATATAGGATTCATACAGTGTTTCATGTGATCTTAACTCGAATTAAGGATTTCCCTTATCTTAGCTACCTTTTCTATACTAAGAACTGACTTGGAGATTCTCTTTCAGCTGTTCTAAACAAGTTCTCATCTGTTTACAGTCATTTTCAATGAATTATTCATGTTTTCATGTAGTTTCCTATATTCTGCCTTCTGGTCCAAGTATAAGCTTTGCCCACTTTATCAAACAACTTCCTACACACTGTTATGTACTGAGGCAGCTAGGGAACATTGTCTCTCAACTGTGTTATAGAGTGTAGTACTACATTTCAGTGAGGTGTAAGGCTTTCCAAAGCTGCCTAACGTGTTTCTTTCTCTATTTCAATGGTATTCTGCCTTGTATAACACACATTTACCACTCTAGTCTCCCTTAAGTAAAGAATATAGGATTCATACAGTGTTTCATGTGATCTTAACTCGAATTAAGGATTTCCCGGATCTTAGCTACCTTTTCTACATTAAGAACAGACTTGGAGAATCTCTTTCAGCTATTCTAAACAAGTTCTCATCTGTTTACAGTCATTTTCACTGAATTATTCATGTTTTCATGTAGTTTCCTATATTCTGCCTTCTGGCCCAAGTATAAGCTTTGCCCACTTTATCAAACAACTTCCTACACACTGTTATGAACTGAGGCAGCTCGGGAACATTGTCTCTCAACTGTGTTATAGAGTGTAGTACTACATTTCAGTGAAGGGTAAGGCTTTCCAAATCTGCCGAACGTGTTTCTTTCTCTATTTCAATGGTATTCTGCCTTGTATAACACACATTTACCACTCTAGTCTACTTTAAGTAATGAATATAGGATTCATACAGTGTTTGATGTTATCTTAACTCGAATTAAGGATTTCCCTTATCTTAGCTACCTTTTCTACACTAAGAACTGACTTGGAGATTCTCTTTCAGCTGTTCTAAACAAGTTCTCATCTGTTTACAGTCATTTTCACTGAATTATTCATGTTTTCATGTAGTTTCCTATATTCTGCCTTCTGGTCCAAGTATAAGCTTTGCCCACTTTATCAAACAACTTCCTACACACTGTTATGAACTGAGGCAGCTAGGGAACATTGTCTCTCAACTGTGTTATAGAGTGTAGTACTACATTTCAGTGAAGTGTAAGGCTTTCCAAAGCTGCCGAACGTGTTTCTTTCTCTATTTCAATGGTATTCTGCCTTGTATAACACACATTTACCACTCTAGTCTCCTTTAAGTAATGAATATAGGATTCATACAGTGTTTGATGTTATCTTAACTCGAATTAAGGATTTCCCTTATCTTAGCTACCTTTTCTACACTAAGAACTGACTTGGAGATTCTCTTTCAGCTGTTCTAAACAAGTTCTCATCTGTTTACAGTCATTTTCACTGAATTATTCATGTTTTCATGTAGTTTCCTATATTCTGCCTTCTGGTCCAAGTATAAGCTTTGCCCACTTTATCAAACAACTTCCTACACAATGTTATGAACTGAGGCAGCTCGGGAACATTGTCTCTCAACTGTGTTATCGAGTGTAGTACTACATTTCAGTGAATTGTAAGGCTTTCCAAAGCTGCCGAACGTGTTTCTTTCTTTATTTCAATGGTATTCTGCCTTGTATAACACACATTTACCACTCTAGTCTCCTTTAAGTAATGAATATAGGATTCATACAGTGTTTGATGTTATCTTAACTCGAATTAAGGATTTCCCTTATCTTAGCTACCTTTTCTACACTAAGAACTGACTTGGAGATTCTCTTTCAGCTGTTCTAAACAAGTTCTCATCTGTTTACAGTCATTTTCACTGAATTATTCATGTTTTCATGTAGTTTCCTATATTCTGCCTTCTGGTCCAAGTATAAGCTTTGCCCACTTTATCAAACAACTTCCTACACACTGTTATGAACTGAGGCAGCTAGGGAACATTGTCTCTCAACTGTGTGATAGAGTGTAGTACTACATTTCAGTGAAGTGTAAGGCTTTCCAAAGCTGCCGAACGTGTTTCTTTCTCTATTTCAATGGTATTCTGCCTTGTATAACACACATTTACCTCTCTAGTCTCCTTTAAGTAAAGAATATAGGATTCATACAGTGTTTCATGTGAATTTAACTGGAATTACGGATTTCCCTTATCTTAGCTACCTTTTCTACACTAAGAACTGACTTGGAGAATCTCTTTCAGCTGTTCTAAACAAGTTCTCATCTGTTTACAGTCATTTTCACTGAATTATTCATGTTTTCATGTAGTTTCCTATATTCTGCCTTCTGGTCCAAGTATAAGCTTTGCCCACTTTATCAAACAACTTCCTACACAATGTTATGAACTGAGGCAGCTCGGGAACATTGTCTCTCAACTGTGTTATCGAGTGTAGTACTACATTTCAGTGAATTGTAAGGCTTTCCAAAGCTGCCGAACGTGTTTCTTTCTTTATTTCAATGGTATTCTGCCTTGTATAACACACATTTACCACTCTAGTCTCCTTTAAGTAATGAATATAGGATTCATACAGTGTTTGATGTTATCTTAACTCGAATTAAGGATTTCCCTTATCTTAGCTACCTTTTCTACACTAAGAACTGACTTGGAGATTCTCTTTCAGCTGTTCTAAACAAGTTCTCATCTGTTTACAGTCATTTTCACTGAATTATTCATGTTTTCATGTAGTTTCCTATATTCTGCCTTCTGGTCCAAGTATAAGCTTTGCCCACTTTATCAAACAACTTCCTACACACTGTTATGAACTGAGGCAGCTAGGGAACATTGTCTCTCAACTGTGTGATAGAGTGTAGTACTACATTTCAGTGAAGTGTAAGGCTTTCCAAAGCTGCCGAACGTGTTTCTTTCTCTATTTCAATGGTATTCTGCCTTGTATAACACACATTTACCTCTCTAGTCTCCTTTAAGTAAAGAATATAGGATTCATACAGTGTTTCATGTGAATTTAACTGGAATTACGGATTTCCCTTATCTTAGCTACCTTTTCTACACTAAGAACTGACTTGGAGATTCTCTTTCAGCTGCTCTAAACAAGTTCTCATCTGTTTACAGTCATTTTCACTGAATTATTCATGTTTTCATGTAGTTTCCTATATTCTGCCTTCTGGTCCAAGTATAAGCTTTGCCCACTTTATCAAACAACTTCCTACACACTGTTATGAACTGAGGCAGCTAGGGAACATTGTCTCTCAACTGTGTGATAGAGTGTAGTACTACATTTCAGTGAAGTGTAAGGCTTTCCAAAGCTGCCGAACGTGTTTCTTTCTCTATTTCAATGGTATTCTGCCTTGTATAACACACATTTACCACTCTAGTCTCCTTTAAGTAAAGAATATAGGATTCATACAGTGTTTCATGTGATCTTAACTCGAATTAAGGATTTCCCTTATCTTAGCTACCTTTTCTATACTAAGAACTGACTTGGAGATTCTCTTTCAGCTGTTCTAAACAAGTTCTCATCTGTTTACAGTCATTTTCAATGAATTATTCATGTTTTCATGTAGTTTCCTATATTCTGCCTTCTGGTCCAAGTATAAGCTTTGCCCACTTTATCAAACAACTTCCTACACACTGTTATGAACTGAGGCAGCTAGGGAACATTGTCTCTCAACTGTGTTATAGAGTGTAGTACTACATTTCAGTGAAGTGTAAGGCTTTCCAAAGCTGCCGAACGTGTTTCTTTCTCTATTTCAATGGTATTCTGCCTTGTATAACACACATTTACCACTCTAGTCTCCTTTAAGTAAAGAATATAGGATTCATACAGTGTTTCATGTGATCTTAACTCGAATTAAGGATTTCCCGGATCTTAGCTACCTTTTCTACATTAAGAACAGACTTGGAGAATCTCTTTCAGCTGTTCTAAACAAGTTCTCATCTGTTTACAGTCATTTTCACTGAATTATTCATGTTTTCATGTAGTTTCCTATATTCTGCCTTCTGGCCCAAGTATAAGCTTTGCCCACTTTATCAAACAACTTCCTACACACTGTTATGAACTGAGGCAGCTCGGGAACATTGTCTCTCAACTGTGTTATCGAGTGTAGTACTACATTTCAGTGAAGTATAAGGCTTTCCAAAGCTGCCGAACGTGTTTCTTTCTCTATTTCAATGGTATTCTGCCTTGTATAACACACATTTACCACTCTAGTCTCCTTTAAGTAATAAATATAGGATTCATACAGTGTTTGATGTTATCTTAACTCGAATTAAGGATTTCCCTTATCTTAGCTACCTTTTCTACACTAAGAACTGACTTGGAGATTCTCTTTCAGCTGTTCTAAACAAGTTCTCATCTGTTTACAGTCATTTTCACTGAATTATTCATGTTTTCATGTAGTTTCCTATATTCTGCCTTCTAGTCCAAGTATAAGCTTTGCCCACTTTATCAAACAACTTCCTACACACTGTTATGAACTGAGGGAGCTGGGGAACATTGCCTCTCAACTGTGTTATAGAGTGTAGTACTACATTTCAGTGAAGTGTAAGGCTTTCCAAAGCTGCCGAAAGTGTTTCTTTCTCTATTTCAATGGTATTCTCCTTATATAACACACATTTACCACTCTAGTCTCCTTTAAGTAAACAATATAGGATTCATACAGTGTTTGATGTTATCTTAACTCGAATTAAGGATTTCCCTTATCTTAGCTATCTTTTCTACACTAAGAACTGACTTGGAGATTCTCTTTCAGCTGTTCTAAACAAGTTCTCATTTGTTTACAGTCATTTTCACTGAATTATTCATGTTTTCATGTATTTTCCTATATTCTGCCTTCTGGTCCAAGTATAAGCTTTGCCCACTTTATCAAACAACTTCCTACACACTGTTATGAACTGAGGCAGCTCGGGAACATTGTCTCTCAACTGTGTGATAGAGTGTAGTACTACATTTCAGTGAAGTGTAAGGCTTTCCAAAGCTGCCGAACGTGTTTCTTTCTCTATTTCAATGGTATTCTGCCTTGTATAACACACATTTACCACTCTAGTCTCCTTTAAGTAATGAATATAGGATTCATACAGTGTTTAATGTTATCTTAACTCGAATTAAGGATTTCCCTTATCTTAGCTACCTTTTCTACACTAAGAACTGACTTGGAGATTCTCTTTCAGCTGTTCTAAACAAGTTCTCATCTGTTTACAGTCATTTTCACTGAATTATTCATGTTTTCATGTAGTTTCATATATTCTGCCTTCTGGTCCAAGTATAAGCTTTGCCCACTTTATCAAACAACTTCCTACACACTGTTATGAACTGAGGCAGCTAGGGAACATTGTCTCTCAACTGTGTGATAGAGTGTAGTACTACATTTCAGTGAAGTGTAAGGCTTTCCAAAGCTGCCGAACGTGTTTCTTTCTCTATTTCAATGGTATTCTGCCTTGTATAACACACATTTACCACTCTAGTCTCCTTTAAGTAAAGAATATAGGATTCATACAGTGTTTCATGTGATCTTAACTCGAATTAAGGATTTCCCTTATCTTAGCTACCTTTTCTATACTAAGAACTGACTTGGAGATTCTCTTTCAGCTGTTCTAAACAAGTTCTCATCTGTTTACCGTCATTTTCAATGAATTATTCATGTTTTCATGTAGTTTCCTATATTCTGCCTTCTGGTCCAAGTATAAGCTTTGCCCACTTTATCAAACAACTTCCTACACACTGTTATGAACTGAGGCAGCTAGGGAACATTGTCTCTCAACTGTGTTATAGAGTGTAGTACTACATTTCAGTGAAGTATAAGGCTTTCCAAAGCTGCCGAACGTGTTTCTTTCTCTATTTCAATGGTATTCTGCCTTGTATAACACACATTTACCACTCTAGTCTCCTTTAAGTAATGAATATAGGATTCATACAGTGTTTGATGTTATCTTAACTCGAATTAAGGATTTCCCTTATCTTAGCTACCTTTTCTACACTAAGAACTGACTTGGAGATTCTCTTTCAGCTGTTCTAAACAAGTTCTCATCTGTTTACAGTCATTTTCACTGAATTATTCATGTTTTCATGTAGTTTCCTATATTCTGCCTTCTGGTCCAAGTATAAGCTTTGCCCACTTTATCAAACAACTTCCTACACACTGTTATGAACTGAGGCAGCTAGGGAACATTGTCTCTCAACTGTGTTATAGAGTGTAGTACTACATTTCAGTGAAGTGTAAGGCTTTCCAAAGCTGCCGAACGTGTTTCTTTCTCTATTTCAATGGTATTCTGCCTTGTATAACACACATTTACCACTCTAGTCTCCCTTAAGTAAAGAATATAGGATTCATACAGTGTTTCATGTGATCTTAACTCGAATTAAGGATTTCCCGGATCTTAGCTACCTTTTCTACATTAAGAACAGACTTGGAGAATCTCTTTCAGCTATTCTAAACAAGTTCTCATCTGTTTACAGTCATTTTCACTGAATTATTCATGTTTTCATGTAGTTTCCTATATTCTGCCTTCTGGCCCAAGTATAAGCTTTGCCCACTTTATCAAACAACTTCCTACACACTGTTATGAACTGAGGCAGCTCGGGAACATTGTCTCTCATCTGTGTTATAGAGTGTAGTACTACATTTCAGTGAAGGGTAAGGCTTTCCAAAGCTGCCGAACGTGTTTCTTTCTCTATTTCAATGGTATTCTGCCTTGTATAACACACATTTACCACTCTAGTCTACTTAAAGTAATGAATATAGGATTCATACAGTGTTTGATGTTATCTTAACTCGAATTAAGGATTTCCCTTATCTTAGCTACCTTTTCTACACTAAGAACTGACTTGGAGAATCTCTTTCAGCTGTTCTAAACAAGTTCTCATCTGTTTACAGTCATTTTCACTGAATTATTCATGTTTTCATGTAATTTCCTATATTCTGCCTTCTGGTCCAAGTATAAGCTTTGCCCACTTTATCAAACAACTTCCTACACACTGTTATGAACTGAGGCAGCTCGGGAACATTGTCTCTCAACTGTGTGATAGAGTGTAGTACTACATTTCAGTGAAGTGTAAGGCTTTCCAAAGCTGCCGAACGTGTTTCTTTCTCTATTTCAATGGTATTCTGCCTTGTATAACACACATTTACCACTCTAGTCTCCTTTAAGTAATGAATATAGGATTCATACAGTGTTTAATGTTATCTTAACTCGAATTAAGGATTTCCCTTATCTTAGCTACCTTTTCTACACTAAGAACTGACTTGGAGATTCTCTTTCAGCTGTTCTAAACAAGTTCTCATCTGTTTACAGTCATTTTCACTGAATTATTCATGTTTTCATGTAGTTTCCTATATTCTGCCTTCTGGTCCAAGTATAAGCTTTGCCCACTTTATCAAACAACTTCCTACACACTGTTATGAACTGAGGCAGCTAGGGAACATTGTCTCTCAACTGTGTGATAGAGTGTAGTACTACATTTCAGTGAAGTGTAAGGCTTTCCAAAGCTGCCGAACGTGTTTCTTTCTCTATTTCAATGGTATTCTGCCTTGTATAACACACATTTACCACTCTAGTCTCCTGTAAGTAAAGAATATAGGATTCATACAGTGTTTCATGTGATCTTAACTCGAATTAAGGATTTCCCTTATCTTAGCTACCTTTTCTATACTAAGAACTGACTTGGAGATTCTCTTTCAGCTGTTCTAAACAAGTTCTCATCTGTTTACAGTCATTTTCAATGAATTATTCATGTTTTCATGTAGTTTCCTATATTCTGCCTTCTGGTCCAAGTATAAGCTTTGCCCACTTTATCAAACAACTTCCTACACACTGTTATGTACTGAGGCAGCTAGGGAACATTGTCTCTCAACTGTGTTATAGAGTGTAGTACTACATTTCAGTGAGGTGTAAGGCTTTCCAAAGCTGCCTAACGTGTTTCTTTCTCTATTTCAATGGTATTCTGCCTTGTATAACACACATTTACCACTCTAGTCTCCCTTAAGTAAAGAATATAGGATTCATACAGTGTTTCATGTGATCTTAACTCGAATTAAGGATTTCCCGGATCTTAGCTACCTTTTCTACATTAAGAACAGACTTGGAGAATCTCTTTCAGCTATTCTAAACAAGTTCTCATCTGTTTACAGTCATTTTCACTGAATTATTCATGTTTTCATGTAGTTTCCTATATTCTGCCTTCTGGCCCAAGTATAAGCTTTGCCCACTTTATCAAACAACTTCCTACACACTGTTATGAACTGAGGCAGCTCGGGAACATTGTCTCTCAACTGTGTTATAGAGTGTAGTACTACATTTCAGTGAAGGGTAAGGCTTTCCAAATCTGCCGAACGTGTTTCTTTCTCTATTTCAATGGTATTCTGCCTTGTATAACACACATTTACCACTCTAGTCTACTTTAAGTAATGAATATAGGATTCATACAGTGTTTGATGTTATCTTAACTCGAATTAAGGATTTCCCTTATCTTAGCTACCTTTTCTACACTAAGAACTGACTTGGAGATTCTCTTTCAGCTGTTCTAAACAAGTTCTCATCTGTTTACAGTCATTTTCACTGAATTATTCATGTTTTCATGTAGTTTCCTATATTCTGCCTTCTGGTCCAAGTATAAGCTTTGCCCACTTTATCAAACAACTTCCTACACACTGTTATGAACTGAGGGAGCTGGGGAACATTGCCTCTCAACTGTGTTATAGAGTGTAGTACTACATTTCAGTGAAGTGTAAGGCTTTCCAAAGCTGCCGAAAGTGTTTCTTTCTCTATTTCAATGGTATTCTCCTTATATAACACACATTTACCACTCTAGTCTCCTTTAAGTAAACAATATAGGATTCATACAGTGTTTGATGTTATCTTAACTCGAATTAAGGATTTCCCTTATCTTAGCTACCTTTTCTACACTAAGAACTGACTTGGAGATTCTCTTTCAGCTGTTCTAAACAAGTTCTCATCTGTTTACAGTCATTTTCACTGAATTATTCATGTTTTCATGTATTTTCCTATATTCTGCCTTCTGGTCCAAATATAAGCTTTGCCCACTTTATCAAACAACTTCCTACACACTGTTATGAACTGAGGCAGCTCGGGAACATTGTCTCTCAACTGTGTGATAGAGTGTAGTACTACATTTCAGTGAAGTGTAAGGCTTTCCAAAGCTGCCGAACGTGTTTCTTTCTCTATTTCAATGGTATTCTGCCTTGTATAACACACATTTACCACTCTAGTCTCCTTTAAGTAATGAATATAGGATTCATACAGTGTTTAATGTTATCTTAACTCGAATTAAGGATTTCCCTTATCTTAGCTACCTTTTCTACACTAAGAACTGACTTGGAGATTCTCTTTCAGCTGCTCTAAACAAGTTCTCATCTGTTTACAGTCATTTTCACTGAATTATTCATGTTTTCATGTAGTTTCCTATATTCTGCCTTCTGGTCCAAGTATAAGCTTTGCCCACTTTATCAAACAACTTCCTACACACTGTTATGAACTGAGGCAGCTAGGGAACATTGTCTCTCAACTGTGTGATAGAGTGTAGTACTACATTTCAGTGAAGTGTAAGGCTTTCCAAAGCTGCCGAACGTGTTTCTTTCTCTATTTCAATGGTATTCTGCCTTGTATAACACACATTTACCACTCTAGTCTCCTTTAAGTAAAGAATATAGGATTCATACAGTGTTTCATGTGATCTTAACTCGAATTAAGGATTTCCCGGATCTTAGCTACCTTTTCTACATTAAGAACAGACTTGGAGAATCTCTTTCAGCTGTTCTAAACAAGTTCTCATCTGTTTACAGTCATTTTCACTGAATTATTCATATTTTCATGTAGTTTCCTATATTCTGCCTTCTGGCCCAAGTATAAGCTTTGCCCACTTTATCAAACAACTTCCTACACACTGTTATGAACTGAGGCAGCTCGGGAACATTGTCTCTCAACTGTGTTATCGAGTGTAGTACTACATTTCAGTGAAGTATAAGGCTTTCCAAAGCTGCCGAACGTGTTTCTTTCTCTATTTCAATGGTATTCTGCCTTGTATAACACACATTTACCACTCTAGTCTCCTTTAAGTAATGAATATAGGATTCATACAGTGTTTGATGTTATCTTAACTCGAATTAAGGATTTCCCTTATCTTAGCTACCTTTTCTACACTAAGAACTGACTTGGAGATTCTCTTTCAGCTGTTCTAAACAAGTTCTCATCTGTTTACAGTCATTTTCACTGAATTATTCATGTTTTCATGTAGTTTCCTATATTCTGCCTTCTGGCCCAAGTATAAGCTTTGCCCACTTTATCAAACAACTTCCTACACACTGTTATGAACTGAGGCAGCTCGGGAACATTGTCTCTCAACTGTGTTATCGAGTGTAGTACTACATTTCAGTGAAGTATAAGGCTTTCCAAAGCTGCCGAACGTGTTTCTTTCTCTATTTCAATGGTATTCTGCCTTGTATAACACACATTTACCACTCTAGTCTCCTTTAAGTAATGAATATAGGATTCATACAGTGTTTGATGTTATCTTAACTCGAATTAAGGATTTCCCTTATCTTAGCTACCTTTTCTACACTAAGAACTGACTTGGAGATTCTCTTTCAGCTGTTCTAAACAAGTTCTCATCTGTTTACAGTCATTTTCACTGAATTATTCATGTTTTCATGTAGTTTCCTATATTCTGCCTTCTAGTCCAAGTATAAGCTTTGCCCACTTTATCAAACAACTTCCTACACACTGTTATGAACTGAGGGAGCTGGGGAACATTGCCTCTCAACTGTGTTATAGAGTGTAGTACTACATTTCAGTGAAGTGTAAGGCTTTCCAAAGCTGCCGAAAGTGTTTCTTTCTCTATTTCAATGGTATTCTCCTTATATAACACACATTTACCACTCTAGTCTCCTTTAAGTAAACAATATAGGATTCATACAGTGTTTGATGTTATCTTAACTCGAATTAAGGATTTCCCTTATCTTAGCTACCTTTTCTACACTAAGAACTGACTTGGAGATTCTCTTTCAGCTGTTCTAAACAAGTTCTCATCTGTTTACAGTCATTTTCACTGAATTATTCATGTTTTCATGTATTTTCCTATATTCTGCCTTCTGGTTCAAATATAAGCTTTGCCCACTTTATCAAACAACTTCCTACACACTGTTATGAACTGAGGCAGCTCGGGAACATTGTCTCTCAACTGTGTGATAGAGTGTAGTACTACATTTCAGTGAAGTGTAAGGCTTTCCAAAGCTGCCGAACGTGTTTCTTTCTCTATTTCAATGGTATTCTGCCTTGTATAACACACATTTACCACTCTAGTCTCCTTTAAGTAATGAATATAGGATTCATACAGTGTTTAATGTTATCTTAACTCGAATTAAGGATTTCCCTTATCTTAGCTACCTTTTCTACACTAAGAACTGACTTGGAGATTCTCTTTCAGCTGCTCTAAACAAGTTCTCATCTGTTTACAGTCATTTTCACTGAATTATTCATGTTTTCATGTAGTTTCCTATATTCTGCCTTCTGGTCCAAGTATAAGCTTTGCCCACTTTATCAAACAACTTCCTACACACTGTTATGAACTGAGGCAGCTAGGGAACATTGTCTCTCAACTGTGTGATAGAGTGTAGTACTACATTTCAGTGAAGTGTAAGGCTTTCCAAAGCTGCCGAACGTGTTTCTTTCTCTATTTCAATGGTATTCTGCCTTGTATAACACACATTTACCACTCTAGTCTCCTTTAAGTAAAGAATATAGGATTCATACAGTGTTTCATATGATCTTAACTCGAATTAAGGATTTCCCGGATCTTAGCTACCTTTTCTACATTAAGAACAGACTTGGAGAATCTCTTTCAGCTGTTCTAAACAAGTTCTCATCTGTTTACAGTCATTTTCACTGAATTATTCATGTTTTCATGTAGTTTCCTATATTCTGCCTTCTGGCCCAAGTATAAGCTTTGCCCACTTTATCAAACAACTTCCTACACACTGTTATGAACTGAGGCAGCTCGGGAACATTGTCTCTCAACTGTGTTATCGAGTGTAGTACTACATTTCAGTGAAGTATAAGGCTTTCCAAAGCTGCCGAACGTGTTTCTTTCTCTATTTCAATGGTATTCTGCCTTGTATAACACACATTTACCACTCTAGTCTCCTTTAAGTAATGAATATAGGATTCATACAGTGTTTGATGTTATCTTAACTCGAATTAAGGATTTCCCTTATCTTAGCTACCTTTTCTACACTAAGAACTGACTTGGAGATTCTCTTTCAGCTGTTCTAAACAAGTTCTCATCTGTTTACAGTCATTTTCACTGAATTATTCATGTTTTCATGTAGTTTCCTATATTCTGCCTTCTAGTCCAAGTATAAGCTTTGCCCACTTTATCAAACAACTTCCTACACACTGTTATGAACTGAGGGAGCTGGGGAACATTGCCTCTCAACTGTGTTATAGAGTGTAGTACTACATTTCAGTGAAGTGTAAGGCTTTCCAAAGCTGCCGAAAGTGTTTCTTTCTCTATTTCAATGGTATTCTCCTTATATAACACACATTTACCACTCTAGTCTCCTTTAAGTAAACAATATAGGATTCATACAGTGTTTGATGTTATCTTAACTCGAATTAAGGATTTCCCTTATCTTAGCTACCTTTTCTACACTAAGAACTGACTTGGAGATTCTCTTTCAGCTGTTCTAAACAAGTTCTCATTTGTTTACAGTCATTTTCACTGAATTATTCATGTTTTCATGTATTTTCCTATATTCTGCCTTCTGGTCCAAGTATAAGCTTTGCCCACTTTATCAAACAACTTCCTACACACTGTTATGAACTGAGGCAGCTCAGGAACATTGTCTCTCAACTGTGTGATAGAGTGTAGTACTACATTTCAGTGAAGTGTAAGGCTTTCCAAAGCTGCCGAACGTGTTTCTTTCTCTATTTCAATGGTATTCTGCCTTGTATAACACACATTTACCACTCTAGTCTCCTTTAAGTAATGAATATAGGATTCATACAGTGTTTAATGTTATCTTAACTCGAATTAAGGATTTCCCTTATCTTAGCTACCTTTTCTACACTAAGAACTGACTTGGAGATTCTCTTTCAGCTGTTCTAAACAAGTTCTCATCTGTTTACAGTCATTTTCACTGAATTATTCATGTTTTCATGTAGTTTCCTATATTCTGCCTTCTGGTCCAAGTATAAGCTTTGCCCACTTTATCAAACAACTTCCTACACACTGTTATGAACTGAGGCAGCTAGGGAACATTGTCTCTCAACTGTGTGATAGAGTGTAGTACTACATTTCAGTGAAGTGTAAGGCTTTCCAAAGCTGCCGAACGTGTTTCTTTCTCTATTTCAATGGTATTCTGCCTTGTATAACACACATTTACCACTCTAGTCTCCTTTAAGTAAAGAATATAGGATTCATACAGTGTTTCATGTGATCTTAACTCGAATTAAGGATTTCCCGGATCTTAGCTACCTTTTCTACATTAAGAACAGACTTGGAGAATCTCTTTCAGCTGTTCTAAACAAGTTCTCATCTGTTTACAGTCATTTTCACTGAATTATTCATGTTTTCATGTAGTTTCCTATATTCTGCCTTCTGGCCCAAGTATAAGCTTTGCCCACTTTATCAAACAACTTCCTACACACTGTTATGAACTGAGGCAGCTCGGGAACATTGTCTCTCAACTGTGTTATCGAGTGTAGTACTACATTTCAGTGAAGTATAAGGCTTTCCAAAGCTGCCGAACGTGTTTCTTTCTCTATTTCAATGGTATTCTGCCTTGTATAACACACATTTACCACTCTAGTCTCCTTTAAGTAATGAATATAGGATTCATACAGTGTTTGATGTTATCTTAACTCGAATTAAGGATTTCCCTTATCTTAGCTACCTTTTCTACACTAAGAACTGACTTGGAGATTCTCTTTCAGCTGTTCTAAACAAGTTCTCATCTGTTTACAGTCATTTTCACTGAATTATTCATGTTTTCATGTAGTTTCCTATATTCTGCCTTCTGGCCCAAGTATAAGCTTTGCCCACTTTATCAAACAACTTCCTACACACTGTTATGAACTGAGGCAGCTCGGGAACATTGTCTCTCAACTGTGTTATCGAGTGTAGTACTACATTTCAGTGAAGTATAAGGCTTTCCAAAGCTGCCGAACGTGTTTCTTTCTCTATTTCAATGGTATTCTGCCTTGTATAACACACATTTACCACTCTAGTCTCCTTTAAGTAATGAATATAGGATTCATACAGTGTTTGATGTTATCTTAACTCGAATTAAGGATTTCCCTTATCTTAGCTACCTTTTCTACACTAAGAACTGACTTGGAGATTCTCTTTCAGCTGTTCTAAACAAGTTCTCATCTGTTTACAGTCATTTTCACTGAATTATTCATGTTTTCATGTAGTTTCCTATATTCTGCCTTCTAGTCCAAGTATAAGCTTTGCCCACTTTATCAAACAACTTCCTACACACTGTTATGAACTGAGGGAGCTGGGGAACATTGCCTCTCAACTGTGTTATAGAGTGTAGTACTACATTTCAGTGAAGTGTAAGGCTTTCCAAAGCTGCCGAAAGTGTTTCTTTCTCTATTTCAATGGTATTCTCCTTATATAACACACATTTACCACTCTAGTCTCCTTTAAGTAAACAATATAGGATTCATACAGTGTTTGATGTTATCTTAACTCGAATTAAGGATTTCCCTTATCTTAGCTACCTTTTCTACACTAAGAACTGACTTGGAGATTCTCTTTCAGCTGTTCTAAACAAGTTCTCATCTGTTTACAGTCATTTTCACTGAATTATTCATGTTTTCATGTATTTTCCTATATTCTGCCTTCTGGTTCAAATATAAGCTTTGCCCACTTTATCAAACAACTTCCTACACACTGTTATGAACTGAGGCAGCTCGGGAACATTGTCTCTCAACTGTGTGATAGAGTGTAGTACTACATTTCAGTGAAGTGTAAGGCTTTCCAAAGCTGCCGAACGTGTTTCTTTCTCTATTTCAATGGTATTCTGCCTTGTATAACACACATTTACCACTCTAGTCTCCTTTAAGTAATGAATATAGGATTCATACAGTGTTTAATGTTATCTTAACTCGAATTAAGGATTTCCCTTATCTTAGCTACCTTTTCTACACTAAGAACTGACTTGGAGATTCTCTTTCAGCTGCTCTAAACAAGTTCTCATCTGTTTACAGTCATTTTCACTGAATTATTCATGTTTTCATGTAGTTTCCTATATTCTGCCTTCTGGTCCAAGTATAAGCTTTGCCCACTTTATCAAACAACTTCCTACACACTGTTATGAACTGAGGCAGCTAGGGAACATTGTCTCTCAACTGTGTGATAGAGTGTAGTACTACATTTCAGTGAAGTGTAAGGCTTTCCAAAGCTGCCGAACGTGTTTCTTTCTCTATTTCAATGGTATTCTGCCTTGTATAACACACATTTACCACTCTAGTCTCCTTTAAGTAAAGAATATAGGATTCATACAGTGTTTCATGTGATCTTAACTCGAATTAAGGATTTCCCGGATCTTAGCTACCTTTTCTACATTAAGAACAGACTTGGAGAATCTCTTTCAGCTGTTCTAAACAAGTTCTCATCTGTTTACAGTCATTTTCACTGAATTATTCATGTTTTCATGTAGTTTCCTATATTCTGCCTTCTGGCCCAAGTATAAGCTTTGCCCACTTTATCAAACAACTTCCTACACACTGTTATGAACTGAGGCAGCTCGGGAACATTGTCTCTCAACTGTGTTATCGAGTGTAGTACTACATTTCAGTGAAGTATAAGGCTTTCCAAAGCTGCCGAACGTGTTTCTTTCTCTATTTCAATGGTATTCTGCCTTGTATAACACACATTTACCACTCTAGTCTCCTTTAAGTAATGAATATAGGATTCATACAGTGTTTGATGTTATCTTAACTCGAATTAAGGATTTCCCTTATCTTAGCTACCTTTTCTACACTAAGAACTGACTTGGAGATTCTCTTTCAGCTGTTCTAAACAAGTTCTCATCTGTTTACAGTCATTTTCACTGAATTATTCATGTTTTCATGTAGTTTCCTATATTCTGCCTTCTAGTCCAAGTATAAGCTTTGCCCACTTTATCAAACAACTTCCTACACACTGTTATGAACTGAGGGAGCTGGGGAACATTGCCTCTCAACTGTGTTATAGAGTGTAGTACTACATTTCAGTGAAGTGTAAGGCTTTCCAAAGCTGCCGAAAGTGTTTCTTTCTCTATTTCAATGGTATTCTCCTTATATAACACACATTTACCACTCTAGTCTCCTTTAAGTAAACAATATAGGATTCATACAGTGTTTGATGTTATCTTAACTCGAATTAAGGATTTCCCTTATCTTAGCTACCTTTTCTACACTAAAAACTGACTTGGAGATTCTCTTTCAGCTGTTCTAAACAAGTTCTCATTTGTTTACAGTCATTTTCACTGAATTATTCATGTTTTCATGTATTTTCCTATATTCTGCCTTCTGGTCCAAGTATAAGCTTTGCCCACTTTATCAAACAACTTCCTACACACTGTTATGAACTGAGGCAGCTCAGGAACATTGTCTCTCAACTGTGTGATAGAATGTAGTACTACATTTCAGTGAAGTGTAAGGCTTTCCAAAGCTGCCGAACGTGTTTCTTTCTCTATTTCAATGGTATTCTGCCTTGTATAACACACATTTACCACTCTAGTCTCCTTTAAGTAATGAATATAGGATTCATACAGTGTTTAATGTTATCTTAACTCGAATTAAGGATTTCCCTTATCTTAGCTACCTTTTCTACACTAAGAACTGACTTGGAGATTCTCTTTCAGCTGTTCTAAACAAGTTCTCATCTGTTTACAGTCATTTTCACTGAATTATTCATGTTTTCATGTAGTTTCCTATATTCTGCCTTCTGGTCCAAGTATAAGCTTTGCCCACTTTATCAAACAACTTCCTACACACTGTTATGAACTGAGGCAGCTAGGGAACATTGTCTCTCAACTGTGTGATAGAGTGTAGTACTACATTTCAGTGAAGTGTAAGGCTTTCCAAAGCTGCCGAACGTGTTTCTTTCTCTATTTCAATGGTATTCTGCCTTGTATAACACACATTTACCACTCTAGTCTCCTTTAAGTAAAGAATATAGGATTCATACAGTGTTTCATGTGATCTTAACTCGAATTAAGGATTTCCCGGATCTTAGCTACCTTTTCTACATTAAGAACAGACTTGGAGAATCTCTTTCAGCTGTTCTAAACAAGTTCTCATCTGTTTACAGTCATTTTCACTGAATTATTCATGTTTTCATGTAGTTTCCTATATTCTGCCTTCTGGCCCAAGTATAAGCTTTGCCCACTTTATCAAACAACTTCCTACACACTGTTATGAACTGAGGCAGCTCGGGAACATTGTCTCTCAACTGTGTTATCGAGTGTAGTACTACATTTCAGTGAAGTATAAGGCTTTCCAAAGCTACCGAACGTGTTTCTTTCTCTATTTCAATGGTATTCTGCCTTGTATAACACACATTTACCACTCTAGTCTCCTTTAAGTAA
Source organism: Pipistrellus hanaki (assembly GCF_964339955.1). Lineage (NCBI taxonomy): Eukaryota > Metazoa > Chordata > Mammalia > Chiroptera > Vespertilionidae > Pipistrellus > Pipistrellus hanaki. Next base: position 98,344,892 of record NC_140507.1, on the reverse strand, counting down.
TGAATATAGGATTCATACAGTGTTTGATGTTATCTTAACTCGAATTAAGGATTTCCCTTATCTTAGCTACCTTTTCTACACTAAGAACTGACTTGGAGATTCTCTTTCAGCTGTTCTAAACAAGTTCTCATCTGTTTACAGTCATTTTCACTGAATTATTCATGTTTTCATGTAGTTTCCTATATTCTGCCTTCTGGCCCAAGTATAAGCTTTGCCCACTTTATCAAACAACTTCCTACACACTGTTATGAACTGAGGCAGCTCGGGAACATTGTCTCTCAACTGTGTTATCGAGTGTAGTACTACATTTCAGTGAAGTATAAGGCTTTCCAAAGCTGCCGAACGTGTTTCTTTCTCTATTTCAATGGTATTCTGCCTTGTATAACACACATTTACCACTCTAGTCTCCTTTAAGTAATGAATATAGGATTCATACAGTGTTTGATGTTATCTTAACTCGAATTAAGGATTTCCCTTATCTTAGCTACCTTTTCTACACTAAGAACTGACTTGGAGATTCTCTTTCAGCTGTTCTAAACAAGTTCTCATCTGTTTACAGTCATTTTCACTGAATTATTCATGTTTTCATGTAGTTTCCTATATTCTGCCTTCTAGTCCAAGTATAAGCTTTGCCCACTTTATCAAACAACTTCCTACACACTGTTATGAACTGAGGGAGCTGGGGAACATTGCCTCTCAACTGTGTTATAGAGTGTAGTACTACATTTCAGTGAAGTGTAAGGCTTTCCAAAGCTGCCGAAAGTGTTTCTTTCTCTATTTCAATGGTATTCTCCTTATATAACACACATTTACCACTCTAGTCTCCTTTAAGTAAACAATATAGGATTCATACAGTGTTTGATGTTATCTTAACTCGAATTAAGGATTTCCCTTATCTTAGCTACCTTTTCTACACTAAGAACTGACTTGGAGATTCTCTTTCAGCTGTTCTAAACAAGTTCTCATCTGTTTACAGTCATTTTCACTGAATTATTCATGTTTTCATGTATTTTCCTATATTCTGCCTTCTGGTTCAAATATAAGCTTTGCCCACTTTATCAAACAACTTCCTACACACTGTTATGAACTGAGGCAGCTCGGGAACATTGTCTCTCAACTGTGTGATAGAGTGTAGTACTACATTTCAGTGAAGTGTAAGGCTTTCCAAAGCTGCCGAACGTGTTTCTTTCTCTATTTCAATGGTATTCTGCCTTGTATAACACACATTTACCACTCTAGTCTCCTTTAAGTAATGAATATAGGATTCATACAGTGTTTAATGTTATCTTAACTCGAATTAAGGATTTCCCTTATCTTAGCTACCTTTTCTACACTAAGAACTGACTTGGAGATTCTCTTTCAGCTGCTCTAAACAAGTTCTCATCTGTTTACAGTCATTTTCACTGAATTATTCATGTTTTCATGTAGTTTCCTATATTCTGCCTTCTGGTCCAAGTATAAGCTTTGCCCACTTTATCAAACAACTTCCTACACACTGTTATGAACTGAGGCAGCTAGGGAACATTGTCTCTCAACTGTGTGATAGAGTGTAGTACTACATTTCAGTGAAGTGTAAGGCTTTCCAAAGCTGCCGAACGTGTTTCTTTCTCTATTTCAATGGTATTCTGCCTTGTATAACACACATTTACCACTCTAGTCTCCTTTAAGTAAAGAATATAGGATTCATACAGTGTTTCATGTGATCTTAACTCGAATTAAGGATTTCCCGGATCTTAGCTACCTTTTCTACATTAAGAACAGACTTGGAGAATCTCTTTCAGCTGTTCTAAACAAGTTCTCATCTGTTTACAGTCATTTTCACTGAATTATTCATGTTTTCATGTAGTTTCCTATATTCTGCCTTCTGGCCCAAGTATAAGCTTTGCCCACTTTATCAAACAACTTCCTACACACTGTTATGAACTGAGGCAGCTCGGGAACATTGTCTCTCAACTGTGTTATCGAGTGTAGTACTACATTTCAGTGAAGTATAAGGCTTTCCAAAGCTGCCGAACGTGTTTCTTTCTCTATTTCAATGGTATTCTGCCTTGTATAACACACATTTACCACTCTAGTCTCCTTTAAGTAATGAATATAGGATTCATACAGTGTTTGATGTTATCTTAACTCGAATTAAGGATTTCCCTTATCTTAGCTACCTTTTCTACACTAAGAACTGACTTGGAGATTCTCTTTCAGCTGTTCTAAACAAGTTCTCATCTGTTTACAGTCATTTTCACTGAATTATTCATGTTTTCATGTAGTTTCCTATATTCTGCCTTCTGGTCCAAGTATAAGCTTTGCCCACTTTATCAAACAACTTCCTACACACTGTTATGTACTGAGGCAGCTAGGGAACATTGTCTCTCAACTGTGTTATAGAGTGTAGTACTACATTTCAGTGAGGTGTAAGGCTTTCCAAAGCTGCCTAACGTGTTTCTTTCTCTATTTCAATGGTATTCTGCCTTGTATAACACACATTTACCACTCTAGTCACCTTTAAGTAAAGAATATAGGATTCATACAGTGTTTCATGTGATCTTAACTCGAATTAAGGATTTCCCTTATCTTAGCTACCTTTTCTATACTAAGAACTGAGTTGGAGATTCTCTTTCAGCTGTTCTAAACAAGTTCTCATCTGTTTACAGTCATTTTCAATGAATTATTCATGTTTTCATGTAGTTTCCTATATTCTGCCTTCTAGTCCAAGTATAAGCTTTGCCCACTTTATCAAACAACTTCCTACACACTGTTATGAACTGAGGGAGCTGGGGAACATTGCCTCTCAACTGTGTTATAGAGTGTAGTACTACATTTCAGTGAAGGGTAAGGCTTTCCAAAGCTGCCGAACGTGTTTCTTTCTCTATTTCAATGGTATTCTGCCTTGTATAACACACATTTACCACTCTAGTCTACTTAAAGTAATGAATATAGGATTCATACAGTGTTTGATGTTATCTTAACTCGAATTAAGGATTTCCCTTATCTTAGCTACCTTTTCTACACTAAGAACTGACTTGGAGAATCTCTTTCAGCTGTTCTAAACAAGTTCTCATCTGTTTACAGTCATTTTCACTGAATTATTCATGTTTTCATGTAATTTCCTATATTCTGCCTTCTGGTCCAAGTATAAGCTTTGCCCACTTTATCAAACAACTTCCTACACACTGTTATGAACTGAGGCAGCTCGGGAACATTGTCTCTCAACTGTGTGATAGAGTGTAGTACTACATTTCAGTGAAGTGTAAGGCTTTCCAAAGCTGCCGAACGTGTTTCTTTCTCTATTTCAATGGTATTCTGCCTTGTATAACACACATTTACCACTCTAGTCTCCTTTAAGTAATGAATATAGGATTCATACAGTGTTTAATGTTATCTTAACTCGAATTAAGGATTTCCCTTATCTTAGCTACCTTTTCTACACTAAGAACTGACTTGGAGATTCTCTTTCAGCTGTTCTAAACAAGTTCTCATCTGTTTACAGTCATTTTCACTGAATTATTCATGTTTTCATGTAGTTTCCTATATTCTGCCTTCTGGTCCAAGTATAAGCTTTGCCCACTTTATCAAACAACTTCCTACACACTGTTATGAACTGAGGCAGCTAGGGAACATTGTCTCTCAACTGTGTGATAGAGTGTAGTACTACATTTCAGTGAAGTGTAAGGCTTTCCAAAGCTGCCGAACGTGTTTCTTTCTCTATTTCAATGGTATTCTGCCTTGTATAACACACATTTACCACTCTAGTCTCCTTTAAGTAAAGAATATAGGATTCATACAGTGTTTCATGTGATCTTAACTCGAATTAAGGATTTCCCTTATCTTAGCTACCTTTTCTATACTAAGAACTGACTTGGAGATTCTCTTTCAGCTGTTCTAAACAAGTTCTCATCTGTTTACAGTCATTTTCAATGAATTATTCATGTTTTCATGTAGTTTCCTATATTCTGCCTTCTGGTCCAAGTATAAGCTTTGCCCACTTTATCAAACAACTTCCTACACACTGTTATGAACTGAGGCAGCTAGGGAACATTGTCTCTCAACTGTGTTATACAGTGTAGTACTACATTTCAGTGAAGTATAAGGCTTTCCAAAGCTGCCGAACGTGTTTCTTTCTCTATTTCAATGGTATTCTGCCTTGTATAACACACATTTACCACTCTAGTCTCCTTTAAGTAATGAATATAGGATTCATACAGTGTTTGATGTTATCTTAACTCGAATTAAGGATTTCCCTTATCTTAGCTACCTTTTCTACACTAAGAACTGACTTGGAGATTCTCTTTCAGCTGTTCTAAACAAGTTCTCATCTGTTTACAGTCATTTTCACTGAATTATTCATGTTTTCATGTAGTTTCCTATATTCTGCCTTCTGGTCCAAGTATAAGCTTTGCCCACTTTATCAAACAACTTCCTACACACTGTTATGAACTGAGGCAGCTAGGGAACATTGTCTCTCAACTGTGTTATAGAGTGTAGTACTACATTTCAGTGAAGTGTAAGGCTTTCCAAAGCTGCCGAACGTGTTTCTTTCTCTATTTCAATGGTATTCTGCCTTGTATAACACACATTTACCACTCTAGTCTCCCTTAAGTAAAGAATATAGGATTCATACAGTGTTTCATGTGATCTTAACTCGAATTAAGGATTTCCCGGATCTTAGCTACCTTTTCTACATTAAGAACAGACTTGGAGAATCTCTTTCAGCTATTCTAAACAAGTTCTCATCTGTTTACAGTCATTTTCACTGAATTATTCATGTTTTCATGTAGTTTCCTATATTCTGCCTTCTGGCCCAAGTATAAGCTTTGCCCACTTTATCAAACAACTTCCTACACACTGTTATGAACTGAGGCAGCTCGGGAACATTGTCTCTCATCTGTGTTATAGAGTGTAGTACTACATTTCAGTGAAGGGTAAGGCTTTCCAAAGCTGCCGAACGTGTTTCTTTCTCTATTTCAATGGTATTCTGCCTTGTATAACACACATTTACCACTCTAGTCTACTTAAAGTAATGAATATAGGATTCATACAGTGTTTGATGTTATCTTAACTCGAATTAAGGATTTCCCTTATCTTAGCTACCTTTTCTACACTAAGAACTGACTTGGAGAATCTCTTTCAGCTGTTCTAAACAAGTTCTCATCTGTTTACAGTCATTTTCACTGAATTATTCATGTTTTCATGTAATTTCCTATATTCTGCCTTCTGGTCCAAGTATAAGCTTTGCCCACTTTATCAAACAACTTCCTACACACTGTTATGAACTGAGGCAGCTCGGGAACATTGTCTCTCAACTGTGTGATAGAGTGTAGTACTACATTTCAGTGAAGTGTAAGGCTTTCCAAAGCTGCCGAACGTGTTTCTTTCTCTATTTCAATGGTATTCTGCCTTGTATAACACACATTTACCACTCTAGTCTCCTTTAAGTAATGAATATAGGATTCATACAGTGTTTAATGTTATCTTAACTCGAATTAAGGATTTCCCTTATCTTAGCTACCTTTTCTACACTAAGAACTGACTTGGAGATTCTCTTTCAGCTGTTCTAAACAAGTTCTCATCTGTTTACAGTCATTTTCACTGAATTATTCATGTTTTCATGTAGTTTCCTATATTCTGCCTTCTGGTCCAAGTATAAGCTTTGCCCACTTTATCAAACAACTTCCTACACACTGTTATGAACTGAGGCAGCTAGGGAACATTGTCTCTCAACTGTGTGATAGAGTGTAGTACTACATTTCAGTGAAGTGTAAGGCTTTCCAAAGCTGCCGAACGTGTTTCTTTCTCTATTTCAATGGTATTCTGCCTTGTATAACACACATTTACCACTCTAGTCTCCTTTAAGTAAAGAATATAGGATTCATACAGTGTTTCATGTGATCTTAACTCGAATTAAGGATTTCCCTTATCTTAGCTACCTTTTCTATACTAAGAACTGACTTGGAGATTCTCTTTCAGCTGTTCTAAACAAGTTCTCATCTGTTTACAGTCATTTTCAATGAATTATTCATGTTTTCATGTAGTTTCCTATATTCTGCCTTCTGGTCCAAGTATAAGCTTTGCCCACTTTATCAAACAACTTCCTACACACTGTTATGAACTGAGGCAGCTAGGGAACATTGTCTCTCAACTGTGTTATAGAGTGTAGTACTACATTTCAGTGAAGTATAAGGCTTTCCAAAGCTGCCGAACGTGTTTCTTTCTCTATTTCAATGGTATTCTGCCTTGTATAACACACATTTACCACTCTAGTCTCCTTTAAGTAATGAATATAGGATTCATACAGTGTTTGATGTTATCTTAACTCGAATTAAGGATTTCCCTTATCTTAGCTACCTTTTCTACACTAAGAACTGACTTGGAGATTCTCTTTCAGCTGTTCTAAACAAGTTCTCATCTGTTTACAGTCATTTTCACTGAATTATTCATGTTTTCATGTAGTTTCCTATATTCTGCCTTCTGGTCCAAGTATAAGCTTTGCCCACTTTATCAAACAACTTCCTACACACTGTTATGAACTGAGGCAGCTAGGGAACATTGTCTCTCAACTGTGTTATAGAGTGTAGTACTACATTTCAGTGAAGTGTAAGGCTTTCCAAAGCTGCCGAACGTGTTTCTTTCTCTATTTCAATGGTATTCTGCCTTGTATAACACACATTTACCACTCTAGTCTCCCTTAAGTAAAGAATATAGGATTCATACAGTGTTTCATGTGATCTTAACTCGAATTAAGGATTTCCCGGATCTTAGCTACCTTTTCTACATTAAGAACAGACTTGGAGAATCTCTTTCAGCTATTCTAAACAAGTTCTCATCTGTTTACAGTCATTTTCACTGAATTATTCATGTTTTCATGTAGTTTCCTATATTCTGCCTTCTGGCCCAAGTATAAGCTTTGCCCACTTTATCAAACAACTTCCTACACACTGTTATGAACTGAGGCAGCTCGGGAACATTGTCTCTCAACTGTGTTATAGAGTGTAGTACTACATTTCAGTGAAGGGTAAGGCTTTCCAAAGCTGCCGAACGTGTTTCTTTCTCTATTTCAATGGTATTCTGCCTTGTATAACACACATTTACCACTCTAGTCTACTTAAAGTAATGAATATAGGATTCATACAGTGTTTGATGTTATCTTAACTCGAATTAAGGATTTCCCTTATCTTAGCTACCTTTTCTACACTAAGAACTGACTTGGAGAATCTCTTTCAGCTGTTCTAAACAAGTTCTCATCTGTTTACAGTCATTTTCACTGAATTATTCATGTTTTCATGTAATTTCCTATATTCTGCCTTCTGGTCCAAGTATAAGCTTTGCCCACTTTATCAAACAACTTCCTACACACTGTTATGAACTGAGGCAGCTCGGGAACATTGTCTCTCAACTGTGTGATAGAGTGTAGTACTACATTTCAGTGAAGTGTAAGGCTTTCCAAAGCTGCCGAACGTGTTTCTTTCTCTATTTCAATGGTATTCTGCCTTGTATAACACACATTTACCACTCTAGTCTCCTTTAAGTAATGAATATAGGATTCATACAGTGTTTAATGTTATCTTAACTCGAATTAAGGATTTCCCTTATCTTAGCTACCTTTTCTACACTAAGAACTGACTTGGAGATTCTCTTTCAGCTGTTCTAAACAAGTTCTCATCTGTTTACAGTCATTTTCACTGAATTATTCATGTTTTCATGTAGTTTCCTATATTCTGCCTTCTGGTCCAAGTATAAGCTTTGCCCACTTTATCAAACAACTTCCTACACACTGTTATGAACTGAGGCAGCTAGGGAACATTGTCTCTCAACTGTGTGATAGAGTGTAGTACTACATTTCAGTGAAGTGTAAGGCTTTCCAAAGCTGCCGAACGTGTTTCTTTCTCTATTTCAATGGTATTCTGCCTTGTATAACACACATTTACCACTCTAGTCTCCTTTAAGTAAAGAATATAGGATTCATACAGTGTTTCATGTGATCTTAACTCGAATTAAGGATTTCCCTTATCTTAGCTACCTTTTCTATACTAAGAACTGACTTGGAGATTCTCTTTCAGCTGTTCTAAACAAGTTCTCATCTGTTTACAGTCATTTTCAATGAATTATTCATGTTTTCATGTAGTTTCCTATATTCTGCCTTCTGGTCCAAGTATAAGCTTTGCCCACTTTATCAAACAACTTCCTACACACTGTTATGTACTGAGGCAGCTAGGGAACATTGTCTCTCAACTGTGTTATAGAGTGTAGTACTACATTTCAGTGAGGTGTAAGGCTTTCCAAAGCTGCCTAACCTGTTTCTTTCTCTATTTCAATGGTATTCTGCCTTGTATAACACACATTTACCACTCTAGTCTCCTTTAAGTAATGAATATAGGATTCATACAGTGTTTAATGTTATCTTAACTCGAATTAAGGATTTCCCTTATCTTAGCTACCTTTTCTACACTAAGAACTGACTTGGAGATTCTCTTTCAGCTGTTCTAAACAAGTTCTCATCTGTTTACAGTCATTTTCACTGAATTATTCATGTTTTCATGTAGTTTCCTATATTCTGCCTTCTGGTCCAAGTATAAGCTTTGCCCACTTTATCAAACAACTTCCTACACACTGTTATGAACTGAGGCAGCTAGGGAACATTGTCTCTCAACTGTGTGATAGAGTGTAGTACTACATTTCAGTGAAGTGTAAGGCTTTCCAAAGCTGCCGAACGTGTTTCTTTCTCTATTTCAATGGTATTCTGCCTTGTATAACACACATTTACCACTCTAGTCTCCTTTAAGTAAAGAATATAGGATTCATACAGTGTTTCATGTGATCTTAACTCGAATTAAGGATTTCCCTTATCTTAGCTACCTTTTCTATACTAAGAACTGACTTGGAGATTCTCTTTCAGCTGTTCTAAACAAGTTCTCATCTGTTTACAGTCATTTTCAATGAATTATTCATGTTTTCATGTAGTTTCCTATATTCTGCCTTCTGGTCCAAGTATAAGCTTTGCCCACTTTATCAAACAACTTCCTACACACTGTTATGTACTGAGGCAGCTAGGGAACATTGTCTCTCAGCTGTGTTATAGAGTGTAGTACTACATTTCAGTGAGGTGTAAGGCTTTCCAAAGCTGCCTAACGTGTTTCTTTCTCTATTTCAATGGTATTCTGCCTTGTATAACACACATTTACCACTCTAGTCACCTTTAAGTAAAGAATATAGGATTCATACAGTGTTTCATGTGATCTTAACTCGAATTAAGGATTTCCCTTATCTTAGCTACCTTTTCTATACTAAGAACGGACTTGGAGATTCTCTTTCAGCTGTTCTAAACAAGTTCTCATCTGTTTACAGTCATTTTCAATGAATTATTCATGTTTTCATGTAGTTTCCTATATTCTGCCTTCTGGTCCAAGTATAAGCTTTGCCCACTTTATCAAACAACTTCCTACACACTGTTATGTACTGAGGCAGCTAGGGAACATTGTCTCTAAACTGTGTTATAGAGTGCAGTACTACATTTCAGTGAAGTGTAAGGCTTTCCAAAGCTGCCGAACGTGTTTCTTTCTCTATTTCAATGGTATTCTGCCTTGTATAACACACATTTACCACTCTAGTCTCCTTTAAGTAAAGAATATAGGATTCATACAGTGTTTCATGTGATCTTAACTCGAATTAAGGATTTCCCGGATCTTAGCTACCTTTTCTACATTAAGAACAGACTTGGAGAATCTCTTTCAGCTGTTCTAAACAAGTTCTCATCTGTTTACAGTCATTTTCACTGAATTATTCATGTTTTCATGTAGTTTCCTATATTCTGCCTTCTGGCCCAAGTATAAGCTTTGCCCACTTTATCAAACAATTTCCTACACAATGTTATGAACTGAGGCAGCTCGGGAACATTGTCTCTCAACTGTGTTATCGAGTGTAGTACTACATTTCAGTGAATTGTAAGGCTTTCCAAAGCTGCCGAACGTGTTTCTTTCTTTATTTCAATGGTATTCTGCCTTGTATAACACACATTTACCACTCTAGTCTCCTTTAAGTAATGAATATAGGATTCATACAGTGTTTGATGTTATCTTAACTCGAATTAAGGATTTCCCTTATCTTAGCTACCTTTTCTACACTAAGAACTGACTTGGAGATTCTCTTTCAGCTGTTCTAAACAAGTTCTCATCTGTTTACAGTCATTTTCACTGAATTATTCATGTTTTCATGTAGTTTCCTATATTCTGCCTTCTGGTCCAAGTATAAGCTTTGCCCACTTTATCAAACAACTTCCTACACACTGTTATGAACTGAGGCAGCTAGGGAACATTGTCTCTCAACTGTGTGATAGAGTGTAGTACTACATTTCAGTGAAGTGTAAGGCTTTCCAAAGCTGCCGAACGTGTTTCTTTCTCTATTTCAATGGTATTCTGCCTTGTATAACACACATTTACCTCTCTAGTCTCCTTTAAGTAAAGAATATAGGATTCATACAGTGTTTCATGTGAATTTAACTGGAATTACGGATTTCCCTTATCTTAGCTACCTTTTCTACACTAAGAACTGACTTGGAGAATCTCTTTCAGCTGTTCTAAACAAGTTCTCATCTGTTTACAGTCATTTTCACTGAATTATTCATGTTTTAATGTAATTTCCTATATTCTGCCTTCTGGTCCAAGTATAAGCTTTGCCCACTTTATCAAACAACTTCCTACACACTGTTATGAACTGAGGCAGCTCGGGAGCATTGTCTCTCAACTGTGTGATAGAGTGTAGTACTACATTTCAGTGAAGTGTAAGGCTTTCCAAAGCTGCCGAACGTGTTTCTTTCTCTATTTCAATGGTATTCTGCCTTGTATAACACACATTTACCACTCTAGTCTCCTTTAAGTAATGAATATAGGATTCATACAGTGTTTAATGTCATCTTAACTCGAATTAAGGATTTCCCTTATCTTAGCTACCTTTTCTACACTAAGAACTGACTTGGAGATTCTCTTTCAGCTGTTCTAAACAAGTTCTCATCTGTTTACAGTCATTTTCACTGAATTATTCATGTTTTCATGTAGTTTCCTATATTCTGCCTTCTGGTCCAAGTATAAGCTTTGCCCACTTTATCAAACAACTTCCTACACACTGTTATGAACTGAGGCAGCTAGGGAACATTGTCTCTCAACTGTGTGATAGAGTGTAGTACTACATTTCAGTGAAGTGTAAGGCTTTCCAAAGCTGCCGAACGTGTTTCTTTCTCTATTTCAATGGTATTCTGCCTTGTATAACACACATTTACCACTCTAGTCTCCTTTAAGTAAAGAATATAGGATTCATACAGTGTTTCATGTGATCTTAACTCGAATTAAGGATTTCCCTTATCTTAGCTACCTTTTCTATACTAAGAACTGACTTGGAGATTCTCTTTCAGCTGTTCAAAACAAGTTCTCATCTGTTTACAGTCATTTTCAATGAATTATTCATGTTTTCATGTAGTTTCCTATATTCTGCCTTCTGGTCCAAGTATAAGCTTTGCCCACTTTATCAAACAACTTCTTACACACTGTTATGTACTGAGGCAGCTAGGGAACATTGTCTCTCAACTGTGTTATAGAGTGTAGTACTACATTTCAGTGAGGTGTAAGGCTTTCCAAAGCTGCCGAACGTGTTTCTTTCTCTATTTCAATGGTATTCTGCCTTGTATAACACACATTTACCACTCTAGTCACCTTTAAGTAAAGAATATAGGATTCATACAGTGTTTCATGTGATCTTAACTCGAATTAAGGATTTCCCTTATCTTAGCTACCTTTTCTATACTAAGAACTGACTTGGAGATTCTCTTTCAGCTGTTCTAAACAAGTTCTCATCTGTTTACAGTCATTTTCAATGAATTATTCATGTTTTCATGTAGTTTCCTATATTCTGCCTTCTGGTCCAAGTATAAGCTTTGCCCACTTTATCAAACAACTTCCTACACACTGTTATGAACTGAGGCAGCTAGGGAACATTGTCTCTCAACTGTGTTATAGAGTGTAGTACTACATTTCAGTGAAGTGTAAGGCTTTCCAAATCTGCCGAACGTGTTTCTTTCTCTATTTCAATGGTATTCTGCCTTGTATAACACACATTTACCACTCTAGTCTCCTTTAAGTAAAGAATATAGGATTCATACAGTGTTTCATGTGATCTTAACTCGAATTAAGGATTTCCCGGATCTTAGCTACCTTTTCTACATTAAGAACAGACTTGGAGAATCTCTTTCAGCTGTTCTAAACAAGTTCTCATCTGTTTACAGTCATTTTCAATGAATTATTCATGTTTTCATGTAGTTTCCTATATTCTGCCTTCTGGTCCAAGTATAAGCTTTGCCCACTTTATCAAACAACTTCCTACACACTGTTATGTACTGAGGCAGCTAGGGAACATTGTCTCTAAACTGTGTTATAGAGTGCAGTACTACATTTCAGTGAAGTGTAAGGCTTTCCAAAGCTGCCGAACGTGTTTCTTTCTCTATTTCAATGGTATTCTGCCTTGTATAACACACATTTACCACTCTAGTCTCCTTTAAGTAAAGAATATAGGATTCATACAGTGTTTCATGTGATCTTAACTCGAATTAAGGATTTCCCGGATCTTAGCTACCTTTTCTACATTAAGAACAGACTTGGAGAATCTCTTTCAGCTGTTCTAAACAAGTTCTCATCTGTTTACAGTCATTTTCACTGAATTATTCATGTTTTCATGTAGTTTCCTATATTCTGCCTTCTGGCCCAAGTATAAGCTTTGCCCACTTTATCAAACAATTTCCTACACAATGTTATGAACTGAGGCAGCTCGGGAACATTGTCTCTCAACTGTGTTATCGAGTGTAGTACTACATTTCAGTGAATTGTAAGGCTTTCCAAAGCTGCCGAACGTGTTTCTTTCTTTATTTCAATGGTATTCTGCCTTGTATAACACACATTTACCACTCTAGTCTCCTTTAAGTAATGAATATAGGATTCATACAGTGTTTGATGTTATCTTAACTCGAATTAAGGATTTCCCTTATCTTAGCTACCTTTTCTACACTAAGAACTGACTTGGAGATTCTCTTTCAGCTGTTCTAAACAAGTTCTCATCTGTTTACAGTCATTTTCACTGAATTATTCATGTTTTCATGTAGTTTCCTATATTCTGCCTTCTGGTCCAAGTATAAGCTTTGCCCACTTTATCAAACAACTTCCTACACACTGTTATGAACTGAGGCAGCTAGGGAACATTGTCTCTCAACTGTGTGATAGAGTGTAGTACTACATTTCAGTGAAGTGTAAGGCTTTCCAAAGCTGCCGAACGTGTTTCTTTCTCTATTTCAATGGTATTCTGCCTTGTATAACACACATTTACCACTCTAGTCTCCTTTAAGTAAAGAATATAGGATTCATACAGTGTTTCATGTGATCTTAACTCGAATTAAGGATTTCCCTTATCTTAGCTACCTTTTCTATACTAAGAACTGACTTGGAGATTCTCTTTCAGCTGTTCAAAACAAGTTCTCATCTGTTTACAGTCATTTTCAATGAATTATTCATGTTTTCATGTAGTTTCCTATATTCTGCCTTCTGGTCCAAGTATAAGCTTTGCCCACTTTATCAAACAACTTCTTACACACTGTTATGTACTGAGGCAGCTAGGGAACATTGTCTCTCAACTGTGTTATAGAGTGTAGTACTACATTTCAGTGAGGTGTAAGGCTTTCCAAAGCTGCCGAACGTGTTTCTTTCTCTATTTCAATGGTATTCTGCCTTGTATAACACACATTTACCACTCTAGTCACCTTTAAGTAAAGAATATAGGATTCATACAGTGTTTCATGTGATCTTAACTCGAATTAAGGATTTCCCTTATCTTAGCTACCTTTTCTATACTAAGAACTGACTTGGAGATTCTCTTTCAGCTGTTCTAAACAAGTTCTCATCTGTTTACAGTCATTTTCAATGAATTATTCATGTTTTCATGTAGTTTCCTATATTCTGCCTTCTGGTCCAAGTATAAGCTTTGCCCACTTTATCAAACAACTTCCTACACACTGTTATGAACTGAGGCAGCTAGGGAACATTGTCTCTCAACTGTGTTATAGAGTGTAGTACTACATTTCAGTGAGGTGTAAGGCTTTCCAAAGCTGCCGAACGTGTTTCTTTCTCTATTTCAATGGTATTCTGCCTTATATAACACACATTTACCACTCTAGTCTCCTTTAAGTAAACAATATAGGATTCATACAGTGTTTGATGTTATCTTAACTCGAATTAAGGATTTCTCTTATCTTAGCTACCTTTTCTACACTAAGAACTGACTTGGAGATTCTCTTTCAGCTGTTCTAAACAAGTTCTCATCTGTTTACAGTCATTTTCAATGAATTATTCATGTTTTCATGTAGTTTCCTATATTCTGCCTTCTGGTCCAAGTATAAGCTTTGCCCACTTTATCAAACAACTTCCTACACACTGTTATGTACTGAGGCAGCTAGGGAACATTGTCTCTCAACTGTGTTATAGAGTGTAGTACTACATTTCAGTGAAGTGTAAGGCTTTCCAAATCTGCCGAACGTGTTTCTTTCTCTATTTCAATGGTATTCTGCCTTGTATAACACACATTTACCACTCTAGTCTCCTTTAAGTAAAGAATATAGGATTCATACAGTGTTTCATGTGATCTTAACTCGAATTAAGGATTTCCCGGATCTTAGCTACCTTTTCTACATTAAGAACAGACTTGGAGAATCTCTTTCAGCTGTTCTAAACAAGTTCTCATCTGTTTACAGTCATTTTCAATGAATTATTCATGTTTTCATGTAGTTTCCTATATTCTGCCTTCTGGTCCAAGTATAAGCTTTGCCCACTTTATCAAACAACTTCCTACACACTGTTATGTACTGAGGCAGCTAGGGAACATTGTCTCTAAACTGTGTTATAGAGTGCAGTACTACATTTCAGTGAAGTGTAAGGCTTTCCAAAGCTGCCGAACGTGTTTCTTTCTCTATTTCAATGGTATTCTGCCTTGTATAACACACATTTACCACTCTAGTCTCCTTTAAGTAAAGAATATAGGATTCATACAGTGTTTCATGTGATCTTAACTCGAATTAAGGATTTCCCGGATCTTAGCTACCTTTTCTACATTAAGAACAGACTTGGAGAATCTCTTTCAGCTGTTCTAAACAAGTTCTCATCTGTTTACAGTCATTTTCACTGAATTATTCATGTTTTCATGTAGTTTCCTATATTCTGCCTTCTGGCCCAAGTATAAGCTTTGCCCACTTTATCAAACAATTTCCTACACAATGTTATGAACTGAGGCAGCTCGGGAACATTGTCTCTCAACTGTGTTATCGAGTGTAGTACTACATTTCAGTGAATTGTAAGGCTTTCCAAAGCTGCCGAACGTGTTTCTTTCTTTATTTCAATGGTATTCTGCCTTGTATAACACACATTTACCACTCTAGTCTCCTTTAAGTAATGAATATAGGATTCATACAGTGTTTGATGTTATCTTAACTCGAATTAAGGATTTCCCTTATCTTAGCTACCTTTTCTACACTAAGAACTGACTTGGAGATTCTCTTTCAGCTGTTCTAAACAAGTTCTCATCTGTTTACAGTCATTTTCACTGAATTATTCATGTTTTCATGTAGTTTCCTATATTCTGCCTTCTGGTCCAAGTATAAGCTTTGCCCACTTTATCAAACAACTTCCTACACACTGTTATGAACTGAGGCAGCTAGGGAACATTGTCTCTCAACTGTGTGATAGAGTGTAGTACTACATTTCAGTGAAGTGTAAGGCTTTCCAAAGCTGCCAAACGTGTTTCTTTCTCTATTTCAATGGTATTCTGCCTTGTATAACACACATTTACCTCTCTAGTCTCCTTTAAGTAAAGAATATAGGATTCATACAGTGTTTCATGTGAATTTAACTGGAATTACGGATTTCCCTTATCTTAGCTACCTTTTCTACACTAAGAACTGACTTGGAGAATCTCTTTCAGCTGTTCTAAACAAGTTCTCATCTGTTTACAGTCATTTTCACTGAATTATTCATGTTTTAATGTAATTTCCTATATTCTGCCTTCTGGTCCAATTATAAGCTTTGCCCACTTTATCAAACAACTTCCTACACACTGTTATGAACTGAGGCAGCTCGGGAACATTGTCTCTCAACTGTGTGATAGAGTGTAGTACTACATTTCAGTGAAGTGTAAGGCTTTCCAAAGCTGCCGAACGTGTTTCTTTCTCTATTTCAATGGTATTCTGCCTTGTATAACACACATTTACCACTCTAGTCTCCTTTAAGTAATGAATATAGGATTCATACAGTGTTTAATGTCATCTTAACTCGAATTAAGGATTTCCCTTATCTTAGCTACCTTTTCTACACTAAGAACTGACTTGGAGATTCTCTTTCAGCTGTTCTAAACAAGTTCTCATCTGTTTACAGTCATTTTCACTGAATTATTCATGTTTTCATGTAGTTTCCTATATTCTGCCTTCTGGTCCAAGTATAAGCTTTGCCCACTTTATCAAACAACTTCCTACACACTGTTATGAACTGAGGCAGCTAGGGAACATTGTCTCTCAACTGTGTGATAGAGTGTAGTACTACATTTCAGTGAAGTCTAAGGCTTTCCAAAGCTGCCGAACGTGTTTCTTTCTCTATTTCAATGGTATTCTGCCTTGTATAACACACATTTACCACTCTAGTCTCCTTTAAGTAAAGAATATAGGATTCATACAGTGTTTCATGTGATCTTAACTCGAATTAAGGATTTCCCTTATCTTAGCTACCTTTTCTATACTAAGAACTGACTTGGAGATTCTCTTTCAGCTGTTCAAAACAAGTTCTCATCTGTTTACAGTCATTTTCAATGAATTATTCATGTTTTCATGTAGTTTCCTATATTCTGCCTTCTGGTCCAAGTATAAGCTTTGCCCACTTTATCAAACAACTTCCTACACACTGTTATGTACTGAGGCAGCTAGGGAACATTGTCTCTCAACTGTGTTATAGAGTGTAGTACTACATTTCAGTGAGGTGTAAGGCTTTCCAAAGCTGCCGAACGTGTTTCTTTCTCTATTTCAATGGTATTCTGCCTTGTATAACACACATTTACCACTCTAGTCACCTTTAAGTAAAGAATATAGGATTCATACAGTGTTTCATGTGATCTTAACTCGAATTAAGGATTTCCCTTATCTTAGCTACCTTTTCTATACTAAGAACTGACTTGGAGATTCTCTTTCAGCTGTTCTAAACAAGTTCTCATCTGTTTACAGTCATTTTCAATGAATTATTCATGTTTTCATGTAGTTTCCTATATTCTGCCTTCTGGTCCAAGTATAAGCTTTGCCCACTTTATCAAACAACTTCCTACACATTGTTATGAACTGAGGCAGCTAGGGAACATTGTCTCTCAACTGTGTTATAGAGTGTAGTACTACATTTCAGTGAGGTGTAAGGCTTTCCAAAGCTGCCGAACGTGTTTCTTTCTCTATTTCAATGGTATTCTGCCTTATATAACACACATTTACCACTCTAGTCTCCTTTAAATAAACAATATAGGATTCATACAGTGTTTGATGTTATCTTAACTCGAATTAAGGATTTCTCTTATCTTAGCTACCTTTTCTACACTAAGAACTGACTTGGAGATTCTCTTTCAGCTGTTCTAAACAAGTTCTCATCTGTTTACAGTCATTTTCAATGAATTATTCATGTTTTCATGTAGTTTCCTATATTCTGCCTTCTGGTCCAAGTATAAGCTTTGCCCACTTTATCAAACAACTTCCTACACACTGTTATGTACTGAGGCAGCTAGGGAACATTGTCTCTCAACTGTGTTATAGAGTGTAGTACTACATTTCAGTGAAGTGTAAGGCTTTCCAAAGCTGCCGAACGTGTTTCTTTCTCTATTTCAATGGTATTCTGCCTTGTATAACACACATTTACCACTCTAGTCCCCTTTAAGTAAAGAATATAGGATTCATACAGTGTTTCATGTGATCTTAACTTGAATTAAGGATTTCCCGGATCTTAGCTACCTTTTCTACATTAAGAACAGACTTGGAGAATCTCTTTCAGCTGTTCTAAACAAGTTCTCATCTGTTTACAGTCATTTTCACTGAATTATTCATGTTTTCATGTAGTTTCCTATATTCTGCCTTCTGGTCCAAGTAGAAGCTTTGCCCACTTTATCAAACAACTTCCTACACACTGTTATGAACTGAGGCAGCTAGGGAACATTGTCTCTCAACTGTGTGATAGAGTGTAGTACTACATTTCAGTGAAGTGTAAGGCTTTCCAAAGCTGCCGAACGTGTTTCTTTCTCTATTTCAATGGTATTCTGCCTTGTATAACACACATTTACCTCTCTAGTCTCCTTTAAGTAAAGAATATAGGATTCATACAGTATTTCATGTGAATTTAACTGGAATTACGGATTTCCCTTATCTTAGCTACCTTTTCTACACTAAGAACTGACTTGGAGAATCTCTTTCAGCTGTTCTAAACAAGTTATCATCTGTTTACAGTCATTTTCACTGAATTATTCATGTTTTCATGTAATTTCCTATATTCTGCCTTCTGGTCCAAGTATAAGCTTTGCCCACTTTATCAAACAACTTCCTACACACTGTTATGAACTGAGGCAGCTCGGGAACATTGTCTCTCAACTGTGTGATAGAGTGTAGTACTACATTTCAGTGAAGTGTAAGGCTTTCCAAAGCTGCCGAACGTGTTTCTTTCTCTATTTCAATGGTATTCTGCCTTGTATAACACACATTTACCACTCTAGTCTCCTTAAAGTAATGAATATAGGATTCATACAGTGTTTAATGTTATCTTAACTCGAATTAAGGATTTCCCTTATCTTAGTTACCTTTTCTACACTAAGAACTGACTTGGAGATTCTCTTTCAGCTGTTCTAAACAAGTTCTCATCTGTTTACAGTCATTTTCACTGAATTATTCATGTTTTCATGTAGTTTCCTATATTCTGCCTTCTGGTCCAAGTATAAGCTTTGCCCACTTTATCAAACAACTTCCTACACACTGTTATGAACTGAGGCAGCTAGGGAACATTGTCTCTCAACTGTGTGATAGAGTGTAGTACTACATTTCAGTGAAGTGTAAGGCTTTCCAAAGCTGCCGAACGTGTTTCTTTCTCTATTTCAATGGTATTCTGCCTTGTATAACACACATTTACCACTCTAGTCTCCTTTAAGTAAACAATATAGGATTCATACAGTGTTTGATGTTATCTTAACTCGAATTAAGGATTTCCCTTATCTTAGCTACCTTTTCTACACGAAGAACTGACTTGGAGATTCTCTTTCAGCTGTTCTAAACAAGTTCTCATCTGTTTACAGTCATTTTCACTGAATTATTCATGTTTTCATGTAGTTTCCTATATTCTGCCTTCTGGTCCAAGTATAAGCTTTGCCCACTTTATCAAACAACTTCCTACACACTGTTATGAACTGAGGCAGCTAGGGAACATTGTCTCTCAACTGTGTGATAGAGTGTAGTACTACATTTCAGTGAAGTGTAAGGCTTTCCAAAGCTGCCGAACGTGTTTCTTTCTCTATTTCAATGGTATTCTGCCTTGTATAACACACATTTACCACTCTAGTCTCCTTTAAGTAAAGAATATAGGATTCATACAGTGTTTCATGTGATCTTAACTCGAATTAAGGATTTCCCTTATTTTAGCTACCTTTTCTATACTAAGAACTGACTTGGAGATTCTCTTTCAGCTGTTCTAAACAAGTTCTCATCTGTTTACAGTCATTTTCAATGAATTATTCATGTTTTCATGTAGTTTCCTATATTCTGCCTTCTGGTCCAAGTATAAGCTTTGCCCACTTTATCAAACAACTTCCTACACACTGTTATGTACTGAGGCAGCTAGGGAACATTGTCTCTCAACTGTGTTATAGAGTGTAGTACTACATTTCAGTGAGGTGTAAGGCTTTCCAAAGCTGCCGAACGTGTTTCTTTCTCTATTTCAATGGTATTCTGCCTTGTATAACACACATTTACCACTCTAGTCTCCTTTAAGTAAAGAATATAGGATTCATACAGTGTTTCATGTGAATTTAACTGGAATTACGGATTTCCCTTATCTTAGCTACCTTTTCTACACTAAGAACTGACTTGGAGAATCTCTTTCAGCTGTTCTAAACAAGTTCTCATCTGTTTACAGTCATTTTCACTGAATTATTCATGTTTTCATGTAGTTTCCTATATTCTGCCTTCTGGTCCAAGTATAAGCTTTGCCCACTTTATCAAACAACTTCCTACACACTGTTATGAACTGAGGCAGCTCGGGAACATTGTCTCTCAACTGTGTGATAGAGTGTAGTACTACATTTCAGTGAAGTGTAAGGCTTTCCAAAGCTGCCGAACGTGTTTCTTTCTCTATTTCAATGGTATTCTGCCTTGTATAACACACATTTACCACTCTAGTCTCCTTTAAGTAAAGAATATAGGATTCATACAGTGTTTCATGTGATCTTAACTCGAATTAAGGATTTCCCTTATCTGAGCTACCTTTTCTATACTAAGAACTGACTTGGAGATTCTCTTTCAGCTGTTCTAAACAAGTTATCATCTGTTTACAGTCATTTTCAATGAATTATTCATGTTTTCATGTAGTTTCCTATATTCTGCCTTCTGGTCCAAGTATAAGCTTTGCCCACTTTATCAAACAACTTCCTACACACTGTTATGAACTGAGGCAGCTAGGGAACATTGTCTCTCAACTGTGTTATAGAGTGTAGTACTACATTTCAGTGAAGTGTAAGGCTTTCCAAAGCTGCCGAACGTGTTTCTTTCTCTATTTCAATGGTATTCTGCGTTGTATAACACACATTTACCACTCTAGTCTCCTTTAAGTAAAGAATATAGGATTCATACAGTGTTTCATGTGATCTTAACTCGAATTAAGGATTTCCCGGATCTTAGCTACCTTTTCTACATTAAGAACAGACTTGGAGAATCTCTTTCAGCTGTTCTAAACAAGTTCTCATCTGTTTACAGTCATTTTCACTGAATTATTCATGTTTTCATGTAGTTTCCTATATTCTGCCTTCTGGCCCAAGTATAAGCTTTGCCCACTTTATCAAACAACTTTCTACACACTGTTATGAACTGAGGCAGCTCGGGAACATTGTCTCTCAACTGTGTAATAGAGTGTAGTACTACATTTCAGTGAAGTGTAAGGCTTTCCAAAGCTGCCGAACGTGTTTCTTTCTCTATTTCAATGGTATTCTGCCTTGTATAACACACATTTACCACTCTAGTCTCCTTTAAGTAATGAATATAGGATTCATACAATGTTTCATGTGATCTTAACTCGAATTAAGGATTTCCCTTATCTTAGCTACCTTTTCTATACTAAGAACTGACTTGGAGATTCTCTTTCAGCTGTTCTAAACAAGTTCTCATCTGTTTACAGTCATTTTCAATGAATTATTCATGTTTTCATGTAGTTTCCTATATTCTGCCTTCTGGTCCAAGTATAAGCTTTGCCCACTTTATCAAACAACTTCCTACACACTGTTATGTACTGAGGCAGCTAGGGAACATTGTCTCTCAACTGTGTTATAGAGTGTAGTACTACATTTCAGTGAGGTGTAAGGCTTTCCAAAGCTGCCGAACGTGTTTCTTTCTCTATTTCAATGGTATTCTGCCTTGTATAACACACATTTACCACTCTAGTCTCCTTTAAGTAAAGAATATAGGATTCATACAGTGTTTCATGTGAATTTAACTGGAATTACGGATTTCCCTTATCTTAGCTACCTTTTCTACACTAAGAACTGACTTGGAGAATCTCTTTCAGCTGTTCTAAACAAGTTATCATCTGTTTACAGTCATTTTCACTGAATTATTCATGTTTTCATGTAATTTCCTATATTCTGCCTTCTGGTCCAAGTATAAGCTTTGCCCACTTTATCAAACAACTTCCTACACACTGTTATGAACTGAGGCAGCTAGGGAACATTGTCTCTCAACTGTGTGATAGAGTGTAGTACTACATTTCAGTGAAGTGTAAGGCTTTCCAAAGCTGCCGAACGTGTTTCTTTCTCTATTTCAATGGTATTCTGCCTTGTATAACACACATTTACCACTCTAGTCTCCTTTAAGTAAACAATATAGGATTCATACAGTGTTTGATGTTATCTTAACTCGAATTAAGGATTTCCCTTATCTTAGCTACCTTTTCTACACGAAGAACTGACTTGGAGATTCTCTTTCAGCTGTTCTAAACAAGTTCTCATCTGTTTACAGTCATTTTCACTGAATTATTCATGTTTTCATGTAGTTTCCTATATTCTGCCTTCTGGTCCAAGTATAAGCTTTGCCCACTTTATCAAACAACTTCCTACACACTGTTATGAACTGAGGCAGCTAGGGAACATTGTCTCTCAACTGTGTGATAGAGTGTAGTACTACATTTCAGTGAAGTGTAAGGCTTTCCAAAGCTGCCGAACGTGTTTCTTTCTCTATTTCAATGGTATTCTGCCTTGTATAACACACATTTACCACTCTAGTCTCCTTTAAGTAAAGAATATAGGATTCATACAGTGTTTCATGTGATCTTAACTCGAATTAAGGATTTCCCTTATTTTAGCTACCTTTTCTATACTAAGAACTGACTTGGAGATTCTCTTTCAGCTGTTCTAAACAAGTTCTCATCTGTTTACAGTCATTTTCAATGAATTATT
The DNA here is from genome assembly GCF_964339955.1 of Pipistrellus hanaki. Lineage (NCBI taxonomy): Eukaryota > Metazoa > Chordata > Mammalia > Chiroptera > Vespertilionidae > Pipistrellus > Pipistrellus hanaki. The sequence continues at coordinate 98,322,161 of NC_140507.1, read as the reverse complement.
CATGTTTTCATGTAGTTTCCTATATTCTGCCTTCTGGTCCAAGTATAAGCTTTGCCCACTTTATCAAACAACTTCCTACACACTGTTATGTACTGAGGCAGCTAGGGAACATTGTCTCTCAACTGTGTTATAGAGTGTAGTACTACATTTCAGTGAGGTGTAAGGCTTTCCAAAGCTGCCGAACGTGTTTCTTTCTCTATTTCAATGGTATTCTGCCTTGTATAACACACATTTACCACTCTAGTCTCCTTTAAGTAAAGAATATAGGATTCATACAGTGTTTCATGTGAATTTAACTGGAATTACGGATTTCCCTTATCTTAGCTACCTTTTCTACACTAAGAACTGACTTGGAGAATCTCTTTCAGCTGTTCTAAACAAGTTCTCATCTGTTTACAGTCATTTTCACTGAATTATTCATGTTTTCATGTAGTTTCCTATATTCTGCCTTCTGGTCCAAGTATAAGCTTTGCCCACTTTATCAAACAACTTCCTACACACTGTTATGAACTGAGGCAGCTCGGGAACATTGTCTCTCAACTGTGTGATAGAGTGTAGTACTACATTTCAGTGAAGTGTAAGGCTTTCCAAAGCTGCCGAACGTGTTTCTTTCTCTATTTCAATGGTATTCTGCCTTGTATAACACACATTTACCACTCTAGTCTCCTTTAAGTAAAGAATATAGGATTCATACAGTGTTTCATGTGATCTTAACTCGAATTAAGGATTTCCCTTATCTGAGCTACCTTTTCTATACTAAGAACTGACTTGGAGATTCTCTTTCAGCTGTTCTAAACAAGTTATCATCTGTTTACAGTCATTTTCAATGAATTATTCATGTTTTCATGTAGTTTCCTATATTCTGCCTTCTGGTCCAAGTATAAGCTTTGCCCACTTTATCAAACAACTTCCTACACACTGTTATGAACTGAGGCAGCTAGGGAACATTGTCTCTCAACTGTGTTATAGAGTGTAGTACTACATTTCAGTGAAGTGTAAGGCTTTCCAAAGCTGCCGAACGTGTTTCTTTCTCTATTTCAATGGTATTCTGCGTTGTATAACACACATTTACCACTCTAGTCTCCTTTAAGTAAAGAATATAGGATTCATACAGTGTTTCATGTGATCTTAACTCGAATTAAGGATTTCCCGGATCTTAGCTACCTTTTCTACATTAAGAACAGACTTGGAGAATCTCTTTCAGCTGTTCTAAACAAGTTCTCATCTGTTTACAGTCATTTTCACTGAATTATTCATGTTTTCATGTAGTTTCCTATATTCTGCCTTCTGGCCCAAGTATAAGCTTTGCCCACTTTATCAAACAACTTTCTACACACTGTTATGAACTGAGGCAGCTCGGGAACATTGTCTCTCAACTGTGTGATAGAGTGTAGTACTACATTTCAGTGAAGTGTAAGGCTTTCCAAAGCTGCCGAACGTGTTTCTTTCTCTATTTCAATGGTATTCTGCCTTGTATAACACACATTTACCACTCTAGTCTCCTTTAAGTAATGAATATAGGATTCATACAATGTTTCATGTGATCTTAACTCGAATTAAGGATTTCCCTTATCTTAGCTACCTTTTCTATACTAAGAACTGACTTGGAGATTCTCTTTCAGCTGTTCTAAACAAGTTCTCATCTGTTTACAGTCATTTTCAATGAATTATTCATGTTTTCATGTAGTTTCCTATATTCTGCCTTCTGGTCCAAGTATAAGCTTTGCCCACTTTATCAAACAACTTCCTACACACTGTTATGTACTGAGGCAGCTAGGGAACATTGTCTCTCAACTGTGTTATAGAGTGTAGTACTACATTTCAGTGAGGTGTAAGGCTTTCCAAAGCTGCCGAACGTGTTTCTTTCTCTATTTCAATGGTATTCTGCCTTGTATAACACACATTTACCACTCTAGTCTCCTTTAAGTAAAGAATATAGGATTCATACAGTGTTTCATGTGAATTTAACTGGAATTACGGATTTCCCTTATCTTAGCTACCTTTTCTACACTAAGAACTGACTTGGAGAATCTCTTTCAGCTGTTCTAAACAAGTTATCATCTGTTTACAGTCATTTTCACTGAATTATTCATGTTTTCATGTAATTTCCTATATTCTGCCTTCTGGTCCAAGTATAAGCTTTGCCCACTTTATCAAACAACTTCCTACACACTGTTATGAACTGAGGCAGCTCGGGAACATTGTCTCTCAACTGTGTGATAGAGTGTAGTACTACATTTCAGTGAAGTGTAAGGCTTTCCAAAGCTGCCGAACGTGTTTCTTTCTCTATTTCAATGGTATTCTGCCTTGTATAACACACATTTACCACTCTAGTCTCCTTAAAGTAATGAATATAGGATTCATACAGTGTTTAATGTTATCTTAACTCGAATTAAGGATTTCCCTTATCTTAGTTACCTTTTCTACACTAAGAACTGACTTGGAGATACTCTTTCAGCTGTTCTAAACAAGTTCTCATCTGTTTACAGTCATTTTCACTGAATTATTCATGTTTTCATGTAGTTTCCTATATTCTGCCTTCTGGTCCAAGTATAAGCTTTGCCCACTTTATCAAACAACTTCCTACACACTGTTATGAACTGAGGCAGCTAGGGAACATTGTCTCTCAACTGTGTGATAGAGTGTAGTACTACATTTCAGTGAAGTGTAAGGCTTTCCAAAGCTGCCGAACGTGTTTCTTTCTCTATTTCAATGGTATTCTGCCTTGTATAACACACATTTACCACTCTAGTCTCCTTTAAGTAAACAATATAGGATTCATACAGTGTTTGATGTTATCTTAACTCGAATTAAGGATTTCCCTTATCTTAGCTACCTTTTCTACACGAAGAACTGACTTGGAGATTCTCTTTCAGCTGTTCTAAACAAGTTCTCATCTGTTTACAGTCATTTTCACTGAATTATTCATGTTTTCATGTAGTTTCCTATATTCTGCCTTCTGGTCCAAGTATAAGCTTTGCCCACTTTATCAAACAACTTCCTACACACTGTTATGAACTGAGGCAGCTAGGGAACATTGTCTCTCAACTGTGTGATAGAGTGTAGTACTACATTTCAGTGAAGTGTAAGGCTTTCCAAAGCTGCCGAACGTGTTTCTTTCTCTATTTCAATGGTATTCTGCCTTGTATAACACACATTTACCACTCTAGTCTCCTTTAAGTAAAGAATATAGGATTCATACAGTGTTTCATGTGATCTTAACTCGAATTAAGGATTTCCCTTATTTTAGCTACCTTTTCTATACTAAGAACTGACTTGGAGATTCTCTTTCAGCTGTTCTAAACAAGTTCTCATCTGTTTACAGTCATTTTCAATGAATTATTCATGTTTTCATGTAGTTTCCTATATTCTGCCTTCTGGTCCAAGTATAAGCTTTGCCCACTTTATCAAACAACTTCCTACACACTGTTATGTACTGAGGCAGCTAGGGAACATTGTCTCTCAACTGTGTTATAGAGTGTAGTACTACATTTCAGTGAGGTGTAAGGCTTTCCAAAGCTGCCGAACGTGTTTCTTTCTCTATTTCAATGGTATTCTGCCTTGTATAACACACATTTACCACTCTAGTCTCCTTTAAGTAAAGAATATAGGATTCATACAGTGTTTCATGTGAATTTAACTGGAATTACGGATTTCCCTTATCTTAGCTACCTTTTCTACACTAAGAACTGACTTGGAGAATCTCTTTCAGCTGTTCTAAACAAGTTCTCATCTGTTTACAGTCATTTTCACTGAATTATTCATGTTTTCATGTAGTTTCCTATATTCTGCCTTCTGGTCCAAGTATAAGCTTTGCCCACTTTATCAAACAACTTCCTACACACTGTTATGAACTGAGGCAGCTCGGGAACATTGTCTCTCAACTGTGTGATAGAGTGTAGTACTACATTTCAGTGAAGTGTAAGGCTTTCCAAAGCTGCCGAACGTGTTTCTTTCTCTATTTCAATGGTATTCTGCCTTGTATAACACACATTTACCACTCTAGTCTCCTTTAAGTAAAGAATATAGGATTCATACAGTGTTTCATGTGATCTTAACTCGAATTAAGGATTTCCCTTATCTGAGCTACCTTTTCTATACTAAGAACTGACTTGGAGATTCTCTTTCAGCTGTTCTAAACAAGTTATCATCTGTTTACAGTCATTTTCAATGAATTATTCATGTTTTCATGTAGTTTCCTATATTCTGCCTTCTGGTCCAAGTATAAGCTTTGCCCACTTTATCAAACAACTTCCTACACACTGTTATGAACTGAGGCAGCTAGGGAACATTGTCTCTCAACTGTGTTATAGAGTGTAGTACTACATTTCAGTGAAGTGTAAGGCTTTCCAAAGCTGCCGAACGTGTTTCTTTCTCTATTTCAATGGTATTCTGCGTTGTATAACACACATTTACCACTCTAGTCTCCTTTAAGTAAAGAATATAGGATTCATACAGTGTTTCATGTGATCTTAACTCGAATTAAGGATTTCCCGGATCTTAGCTACCTTTTCTACATTAAGAACAGACTTGGAGAATCTCTTTCAGCTGTTCTAAACAAGTTCTCATCTGTTTACAGTCATTTTCACTGAATTATTCATGTTTTCATGTAGTTTCCTATATTCTGCCTTCTGGCCCAAGTATAAGCTTTGCCCACTTTATCAAACAACTTTCTACACACTGTTATGAACTGAGGCAGCTCGGGAACATTGTCTCTCAACTGTGCGATAGAGTGTAGTACTACATTTCAGTGAAGTGTAAGGCTTTCCAAAGCTGCCGAACGTGTTTCTTTCTCTATTTCAATGGTATTCTGCCTTGTATAACACACATTTACCACTCTAGTCTCCTTTAAGTAATGAATATAGGATTCATACAATGTTTCATGTGATCTTAACTCGAATTAAGGATTTCCCTTATCTTAGCTACCTTTTCTATACTAAGAACTGACTTGGAGATTCTCTTTCAGCTGTTCTAAACAAGTTCTCATCTGTTTACAGTCATTTTCAATGAATTATTCATGTTTTCATGTAGTTTCCTATATTCTGCCTTCTGGTCCAAGTATAAGCTTTGCCCACTTTATCAAACAACTTCCTACACACTGTTATGTACTGAGGCAGCTAGGGAACATTGTCTCTCAACTGTGTTATAGAGTGTAGTACTACATTTCAGTGAGGTGTAAGGCTTTCCAAAGCTGCCGAACGTGTTTCTTTCTCTATTTCAATGGTATTCTGCCTTGTATAACACACATTTACCACTCTAGTCTCCTTTAAGTAAAGAATATAGGATTCATACAGTGTTTCATGTGAATTTAACTGGAATTACGGATTTCCCTTATCTTAGCTACCTTTTCTACACTAAGAACTGACTTGGAGAATCTCTTTCAGCTGTTCTAAACAAGTTATCATCTGTTTACAGTCATTTTCACTGAATTATTCATGTTTTCATGTAATTTCCTATATTCTGCCTTCTGGTCCAAGTATAAGCTTTGCCCACTTTATCAAACAACTTCCTACACACTGTTATGAACTGAGGCAGCTCGGGAACATTGTCTCTCAACTGTGTGATAGAGTGTAGTACTACATTTCAGTGAAGTGTAAGGCTTTCCAAAGCTGCCGAACGTGTTTCTTTCTCTATTTCAATGGTATTCTGCCTTGTATAACACACATTTACCACTCTAGTCTCCTTAAAGTAATGAATATAGGATTCATACAGTGTTTAATGTTATCTTAACTCGAATTAAGGATTTCCCTTATCTTAGTTACCTTTTCTACACTAAGAACTGACTTGGAGATACTCTTTCAGCTGTTCTAAACAAGTTCTCATCTGTTTACAGTCATTTTCACTGAATTATTCATGTTTTCATGTAGTTTCCTATATTCTGCCTTCTGGTCCAAGTATAAGCTTTGCCCACTTTATCAAACAACTTCCTACACACTGTTATGAACTGAGGCAGCTAGGGAACATTGTCTCTCAACTGTGTGATAGAGTGTAGTACTACATTTCAGTGAAGTGTAAGGCTTTCCAAAGCTGCCGAACGTGTTTCTTTCTCTATTTCAATGGTATTCTGCCTTGTATAACACACATTTACCACTCTAGTCTCCTTTAAGTAAACAATATAGGATTCATACAGTGTTTGATGTTATCTTAACTCGAATTAAGGATTTCCCTTATCTTAGCTACCTTTTCTACACGAAGAACTGACTTGGAGATTCTCTTTCAGCTGTTCTAAACAAGTTCTCATCTGTTTACAGTCATTTTCACTGAATTATTCATGTTTTCATGTAGTTTCCTATATTCTGCCTTCTGGTCCAAGTATAAGCTTTGCCCACTTTATCAAACAACTTCCTACACACTGTTATGAACTGAGGCAGCTAGGGAACATTGTCTCTCAACTGTGTGATAGAGTGTAGTACTACATTTCAGTGAAGTGTAAGGCTTTCCAAAGCTGCCGAACGTGTTTCTTTCTCTATTTCAATGGTATTCTGCCTTGTATAACACACATTTACCACTCTAGTCTCCTTTAAGTAAAGAATATAGGATTCATACAGTGTTTCATGTGATCTTAACTCGAATTAAGGATTTCCCTTATTTTAGCTACCTTTTCTATACTAAGAACTGACTTGGAGATTCTCTTTCAGCTGTTCTAAACAAGTTCTCATCTGTTTACAGTCATTTTCAATGAATTATTCATGTTTTCATGTAGTTTCCTATATTCTGCCTTCTGGTCCAAGTATAAGCTTTGCCCACTTTATCAAACAACTTCCTACACACTGTTATGTACTGAGGCAGCTAGGGAACATTGTCTCTCAACTGTGTTATAGAGTGTAGTACTACATTTCAGTGAGGTGTAAGGCTTTCCAAAGCTGCCGAACGTGTTTCTTTCTCTATTTCAATGGTATTCTGCCTTGTATAACACACATTTACCACTCTAGTCTCCTTTAAGTAAAGAATATAGGATTCATACAGTGTTTCATGTGAATTTAACTGGAATTACGGATTTCCCTTATCTTAGCTACCTTTTCTACACTAAGAACTGACTTGGAGAATCTCTTTCAGCTGTTCTAAACAAGTTCTCATCTGTTTACAGTCATTTTCACTGAATTATTCATGTTTTCATGTAGTTTCCTATATTCTGCCTTCTGGTCCAAGTATAAGCTTTGCCCACTTTATCAAACAACTTCCTACACACTGTTATGAACTGAGGCAGCTCGGGAACATTGTCTCTCAACTGTGTGATAGAGTGTAGTACTACATTTCAGTGAAGTGTAAGGCTTTCCAAAGCTGCCGAACGTGTTTCTTTCTCTATTTCAATGGTATTCTGCCTTGTATAACACACATTTACCACTCTAGTCTCCTTTAAGTAAAGAATATAGGATTCATACAGTGTTTCATGTGATCTTAACTCGAATTAAGGATTTCCCTTATCTGAGCTACCTTTTCTATACTAAGAACTGACTTGGAGATTCTCTTTCAGCTGTTCTAAACAAGTTATCATCTGTTTACAGTCATTTTCAATGAATTATTCATGTTTTCATGTAGTTTCCTATATTCTGCCTTCTGGTCCAAGTATAAGCTTTGCCCACTTTATCAAACAACTTCCTACACACTGTTATGAACTGAGGCAGCTAGGGAACATTGTCTCTCAACTGTGTTATAGAGTGTAGTACTACATTTCAGTGAAGTGTAAGGCTTTCCAAAGCTGCCGAACGTGTTTCTTTCTCTATTTCAATGGTATTCTGCGTTGTATAACACACATTTACCACTCTAGTCTCCTTTAAGTAAAGAATATAGGATTCATACAGTGTTTCATGTGATCTTAACTCGAATTAAGGATTTCCCGGATCTTAGCTACCTTTTCTACATTAAGAACAGACTTGGAGAATCTCTTTCAGCTGTTCTAAACAAGTTCTCATCTGTTTACAGTCATTTTCACTGAATTATTCATGTTTTCATGTAGTTTCCTATATTCTGCCTTCTGGCCCAAGTATAAGCTTTGCCCACTTTATCAAACAACTTTCTACACACTGTTATGAACTGAGGCAGCTCGGGAACATTGTCTCTCAACTGTGTGATAGAGTGTAGTACTACATTTCAGTGAAGTGTAAGGCTTTCCAAAGCTGCCGAACGTGTTTCTTTCTCTATTTCAATGGTATTCTGCCTTGTATAACACACATTTACCACTCTAGTCTCCTTTAAGTAATGAATATAGGATTCATACAATGTTTCATGTGATCTTAACTCGAATTAAGGATTTCCCTTATCTTAGCTACCTTTTCTATACTAAGAACTGACTTGGAGATTCTCTTTCAGCTGTTCTAAACAAGTTCTCATCTGTTTACAGTCATTTTCAATGAATTATTCATGTTTTCATGTAGTTTCCTATATTCTGCCTTCTGGTCCAAGTATAAGCTTTGCCCACTTTATCAAACAACTTCCTACACACTGTTATGTACTGAGGCAGCTAGGGAACATTGTCTCTCAACTGTGTTATAGAGTGTAGTACTACATTTCAGTGAGGTGTAAGGCTTTCCAAAGCTGCCGAACGTGTTTCTTTCTCTATTTCAATGGTATTCTGCCTTGTATAACACACATTTACCACTCTAGTCTCCTTTAAGTAAAGAATATAGGATTCATACAGTGTTTCATGTGAATTTAACTGGAATTACGGATTTCCCTTATCTTAGCTACCTTTTCTACACTAAGAACTGACTTGGAGAATCTCTTTCAGCTGTTCTAAACAAGTTATCATCTGTTTACAGTCATTTTCACTGAATTATTCATGTTTTCATGTAATTTCCTATATTCTGCCTTCTGGTCCAAGTATAAGCTTTGCCCACTTTATCAAACAACTTCCTACACACTGTTATGAACTGAGGCAGCTCGGGAACATTGTCTCTCAACTGTGTGATAGAGTGTAGTACTACATTTCAGTGAAGTGTAAGGCTTTCCAAAGCTGCCGAACGTGTTTCTTTCTCTATTTCAATGGTATTCTGCCTTGTATAACACACATTTACCACTCTAGTCTCCTTAAAGTAATGAATATAGGATTCATACAGTGTTTAATGTTATCTTAACTCGAATTAAGGATTTCCCTTATCTTAGTTACCTTTTCTACACTAAGAACTGACTTGGAGATTCTCTTTCAGCTGTTCTAAACAAGTTCTCATCTGTTTACAGTCATTTTCACTGAATTATTCATGTTTTCATGTAGTTTCCTATATTCTGCCTTCTGGTCCAAGTATAAGCTTTGCCCACTTTATCAAACAACTTCCTACACACTGTTATGAACTGAGGCAGCTAGGGAACATTGTCTCTCAACTGTGTGATAGAGTGTAGTACTACATTTCAGTGAAGTGTAAGGCTTTCCAAAGCTGCCGAACGTGTTTCTTTCTCTATTTCAATGGTATTCTGCCTTGTATAACACACATTTACCACTCTAGTCTCCTTTAAGTAAACAATATAGGATTCATACAGTGTTTGATGTTATCTTAACTCGAATTAAGGATTTCCCTTATCTTAGCTACCTTTTCTACACGAAGAACTGACTTGGAGATTCTCTTTCAGCTGTTCTAAACAAGTTCTCATCTGTTTACAGTCATTTTCACTGAATTATTCATGTTTTCATGTAGTTTCCTATATTCTGCCTTCTGGTCCAAGTATAAGCTTTGCCCACTTTATCAAACAACTTCCTACACACTGTTATGAACTGAGGCAGCTAGGGAACATTGTCTCTCAACTGTGTGATAGAGTGTAGTACTACATTTCAGTGAAGTGTAAGGCTTTCCAAAGCTGCCGAACGTGTTTCTTTCTCTATTTCAATGGTATTCTGCCTTGTATAACACACATTTACCACTCTAGTCTCCTTTAAGTAAAGAATATAGGATTCATACAGTGTTTCATGTGATCTTAACTCGAATTAAGGATTTCCCTTATCTGAGCTACCTTTTCTATACTAAGAACTGACTTGGAGATTCTCTTTCAGCTGTTCTAAACAAGTTATCCTCTGTTTACAGTCATTTTCAATGAATTATTCATGTTTTCATGTAGTTTCCTATATTCTGCCTTCTGGTCCAAGTATAAGCTTTGCCCACTTTATCAAACAACTTCCTACACACTGTTCTGAACTGAGGCAGCTCGGGAACATTGTCTCTCAACTGTGTGATAGAGTGTAGTACTACATTTCAGTGAAGCGTAAGGCTTTCCAAAGCTGCCGAACGTGTTTCTTTCTTAATTTCAATGGTATTCTGCCTTATATAACACACATTTACCACTCTAGTCTCCTTTAAGTAAACAATATAGGATTCATACAGTGTTTGATGTTATCTTAACTCGAATTAAGGATTTCCCTTATCTCAGCTACCTTTTCTGCACTAAGAACTGACTTGGAGATTCTCTTTCAGCTGTTCTAAACAAGTTCTCATCTGTTTACAGTCATTTTCACTGAATTATTCATGTTTTCATGTAGTTTCCTATATTCTGCCTTCTGGCCCAAGTATAAGCTTTGCCCACTTTACCAAACAACTTCCTACACACTGTTATGAACTGAGGCAGCTCGGGAACATTGTCTCTCAACTGTGTTATCGAGTGTAGTACTACATTTCAGTGAGGTGTAAGGCTTTCCAAAGCTGCCGAACGTGTTTCTTTCTCTATTTCAATGGTATTCTGCCTTATATAACACACATTTACCACTCTAGTCTCCTTTAAGTAAACAACATAGGATTCATACAGTGTTTGATGTTATCTTAACTCGAATTAAGGATTTCTCTTATCTTAGCTACATTTTCTACACTAAGAACTGACTTGGAGATTCTCTTTCAGCTGTTCTAAACAATTTCTCATCTGTTTACAGTCATTTTCAATGAATTATTCATGTTTTCATGTAGTTTCCTATATTCTGCCTTCTGGCCCAAGTATAAGCTTTGCCCACTTTATCAAACAACTTCCTACACACTGTTATGAACTGAGGCAGCTCGGGAACATTGTCTCTCAAATGTGTGATAGAGTGTAGTACTACATTTCAGTGAGGTGTAAGGCTTTCTAAAGCTGCCGAACGTGTTTCTTTCTCTATTTCAATGGTATTTTGCCTTATATAACACACATTTACCACTCTAGTCTTTTTTAAGTAAACAATATAGGATTCATACAGTGTTTGATGTTATCTTAACTCGAATTAAGGATTTCTCTTATCTTAGCTACATTTTCTACACTAAGAACTGACTTGGAGATTCTCTTTCAGCTGTTCTAAACAAGTTCTCATCTGTTTACAGTCATTTTCACTGAATTATTCATGTTTTCATGTAGTTTCCTATATTCTGCCTTCTGGTCCAAGTATAAGCTTTGCCCACTTTATCAAACAACTTCCTACACACTGTTATGAACTGAGGCAGCTAGGGAACATTGTCTCTCAACTGTGTTATAGAGTGTAGTACTACATTTCAGTGAAGTGTAAGGCTTTCCAAAGCTGCCGAACCTGTTTCTTTCTCTATTTCAATGGTATTCTGCGTTGTATAACACACATTTACCACTCTAGTCTCCTTTAAGTAAAGAATATAGGATTCATACAGTGTTTCATGTGATCTTAACTCGAATTAAGGATTTCCCGGATCTTAGCTACCTTTTCTACATTAAGAACAGACTTGGAGAATCTCTTTCAGCTGTTCTAAACAAGTTCTCATCTGTTTACAGTCATTTTCACTGAATTATTCATGTTTTCATGTAGTTTCCTATATTCTGCCTTCTGGCCCAAGTATAAGCTTTGCCCACTTTATCAAACAACTTCCTACACACTGTTCTGAACTGAGGCAGCTCGGGAACATTGTCTCTCAACTGTGTGATAGAGTGTAGTACTACATTTCATTGAAGTGTAAGGCTTTCCAAAGCTGCCGAACGTGTTTCTTTCTCTATTTCAATGGTATTCTGCCTTGTATAACAGACATTTACCACTCTAGTCTCCTTTAAGTAAAGAATATAGGATTCATACAGTGTTTCATGTGATCTTAACTCGAATTAAGGATTTCCCTTATCTTAGCTACCTTTTCTATACTAAGAACTGACTTGGAGATTCTCTTTCAGCTGTTCTAAACAAGTTCTCATCAGTTTACAGTCATTTTCAATGAATTATTCATGTTTTCATGTAGTTTCCTCTATTCTGCCTTCTGGTCCAAGTATAAGCTTTGCCCACTTTATCAAACAACTTCCTACACACTTTTATGAACTGAGGCAGCTAGGGAACATTGTCTCTCAACTGTGTTATAGAGTGTAGTACTACATTTCAGTGAGGTGTAAGGCTTTCCAAAGCTGCCGAACGTGTTTCTTTCTCTATTTCAATGGTATTCTGCCTTATATAATACACATTTACCACTCTAGTCTCCTTTAAGTAAACAACATAGGATTCATACAGTGTTTGATGTTATCTTAACTCGAATTAAGGATTTCTCTTATCTTAGCTACATTTTCTACACTAAGAACTGACTTGGAGATTCTCTTTCAGCTGTTCTAAACAATTTCTCATCTGTTTACAGTCATTTTCAATGAATTATTCATGTTTTCATGTAGTTTCCTATATTCTGCCTTCTGGCCCAAGTATAAGCTTTGCCCACTTTATCAAACAACTTCCTACACACTGTTATGAACTGAGGCAGCTCGGGAACATTGTCTCTCAAATGTGTGATAGAGTGTAGTACTACATTTCAGTGAGGTGTAAGGCTTTCTAAAGCTGCCGAACGTGTTTCTTTCTCTATTTCAATGGTATTCTGCCTTATATAACACACATTTACCACTCTAGTCTCCTTTAAGTAAACAATATAGGATTCATACAGTGTTTGATGTTATCTTAACTCGAATTAAGGATTTCTCTTATCTTAGCTACATTTTCTACACTAAGAACTGACTTGGAGATTCTCTTTCAGCTGTTCTAAACAAGTTCTCATCTGTTTACAGTCATTTTCAATGAATTATTCATGTTTTCATGTAGTTTCCTATATTCTGCCTTCTGGTCCAAGTATAAGCTTTGCCCACTTTATCAAACAACTTCCTACACACTGTTATGTACTGAGGCAGCTAGGGAACATTGTCTCTCAACTGTGTTATAGAGTGTAGTACTACATTTCAGTGAAGTGTAAGGCTTTCCAAAGCTGCCGAACGTGTTTCTTTCTCTATTTCAATGGTATTCTGCATTGTATAACACACATTTACCACTCTAGTCTCCTTTAAGTAAAGAATATAGGATTCATACAGTGTTTCATGTCATCTTAACTCGAATTAAGGATTTCCCGGATCTTAGCTACCTTTTCTACATTAAGAACAGACTTGGAGAATCTCTTTCAGCTGTTCTAAACAAGTTCTCATCTGTTTACAGTCATTTTCACTGAATTATTCATGTTTTCATGTAGTTTCCTATATTCTGCCTTCTGGCCCAAGTATAAGCTTTGCCCACTTTATCAAACAACTTCCTACACACTGTTCTGAACTGAGGCAGCTCGGGAACATTGTCTCTCAACTGTGTGATAGAGTGTAGTACTACATTTCAGTGAAGCGTAAGGCTTTCCAAAGCTGCCGAACGTGTTTCTTTCTCTATTTCAATGGTATTCTGCCTCATATAACACACATTTACCACTCTAGTCTCCTTTAAGTAAACAATATAGGATTCATACAGTGTTTGATGTTATCTTAACTCGAATTAAGGATTTCTCTTATCTTAGCTACATTTTCTACACTAAGAACTGACTTGGAGATTCTCTTTCAGCTGTTCTAAACAAGTTCTCATCTGTTTACAGTCATTTTCAATGAATTATTCATGTTTTCATGTTGTTTCCTATATTCTGCCTTCTGGTCCAAGTATAAGCTTTGTCCACTTTCTCAAACAACTTCCTACACACTGTTATGAACTGAGGGAGCTGGGGAACATTGTCTCTCAACTGTGTTATAGAGTGTAGTACTACATTTCAGTGAAGTGTAAGGCTTTCCAAAGCTGCCGAACGTGTTTCTTTCTCTATTTCAATAGTATTCTGCCTTATATAACACACATTTACCACTCTCGTCTCCTTTAAGTAAACAATATAGGATTCATACAGTGTTTGATGTTATCTTAACTCGAATTAAGGATTTCCCTTATCTTAGCTACCTTTTCTACACTAAGAACTGACTTGGAGATTCTCTTTCAGCTGTTCTAAACAAGTTCTCATGTGTTTACAGTCATTTTCACTGAATTATTCATGTTTTCATGTAGTTTCCTATATTCTGCCTTCTGGTCCAAGTATAAGCTTTGCCCACTTTATCAAACAACTTCCTACACAGTGTTATGAACTGAGGCAGCTAGGGAACATTGTCTCTCAACTGTGTGATAGAGTGTAGTACTACATTTCAGTGAAGTGTAAGGCTTTCCAAAGCTGCCGAACGTGTTTCTTTCTCTATTTCAATGGTATTCTGCCTTGTAAAACACACATTTACCACTCTAGTCTCCCTTAAGTAAAGAATATAAGATTCATACAGTGTTTCATGTGAATTTAACTGGAATTACGGATTTCCCTTATCTTAGCTACCTTTTCTACACTAAGAACTGACTTGGAGAATCTCTTTCAGCTGTTCTAAACAAGTTCTCATCTGTTTACAGTCATTTTCACTGAATTATTCATGTTTTCATGTAGTTTCCTATATTCTTCCTTCTGGTCCAAGAATAAGCTTTGCCCACTTTATCAAACAACTTCCTACACACTGTTATGAACTGAGGGAGCTGTGGAACATTGTCTTTCAACTGTTTTATAGAGTGTAGTACTACATTTCAGTGAAGTGTAAGGCTTTCCAAAGCTGCCGAACGTGTTTCTTTCTCTATTTCAATGGTATTCTGCCTTATATAACACACATTTACCACTCTAGTCTCCTTTAAGTAAACAATATAGGATTCATACAGTGTTTGATGTTATCTTAACTCGAATTAAGGATTTCTCTTATCTTAGCTACATTTTCTACACTAAGAACTGACTTGGAGATTCTCTTTCAGCTGTTCTAAACAAGTTCTCATCTGTTTACAGTCATTTTCAATGAATTATTCATGTTTTCATGTAGTTTCCTATATTCTGCCTTCTGGTCCAAGTATAAGCTTTGCCCACTTTATCAAACAACTTCCTACACACTGTTATGTACTGAGGCAGCTAGGGAACATTGTCTCTCAACTGTGTTATAGAGTGTAGTACTACATTTCAGTGAAGTGTAAGGCTTTCCAAAGCTGCCGAACGTGTTTCTTTCTCTATTTCAATGGTATTCTGCATTGTATAACACACATTTACCACTCTAGTCTCCTTTAAGTAAAGAATATAGGATTCATACAGTGTTTCATGTCATCTTAACTCGAATTAAGGATTTCCCGGATCTTAGCTACCTTTTCTACATTAAGAACAGACTTGGAGAATCTCTTTCAGATGTTCTAAACAAGTTCTCATCTGTTTACAGTCATTTTCACTGAATTATTCATGTTTTCATGTAGTTTCCTATATTCTGCCTTCTGGCCCAAGTATAAGCTTTGCCCACTTTATCAAACAACTTCCTACACACTGTTCTGAACTGAGGCAGCTCGGGAACATTGTCTCTCAACTGTGTGATAGAGTGTAGTACTACATTTCAGTGAAGCGTAAGGCTTTCCAAAGCTGCCGAACGTGTTTCTTTCTCTATTTCAATGGTATTCTGCCTCATATAACACACATTTACCACTCTAGTCTCCTTTAAGTAAACAATATAGGATTCATACAGTGTTTGATGTTATCTTAACTCGAATTAAGGATTTCTCTTATCTTAGCTACATTTTCTACACTAAGAACTGACTTGGAGATTCTCTTTCAGCTGTTCTAAACAAGTTCTCATCTGTTTACAGTCATTTTCAATGAATTATTCATGTTTTCATGTTGTTTCCTATATTCTGCCTTCTGGTCCAAGTATAAGCTTTGTCCACTTTCTCAAACAACTTCCTACACACTGTTATGAACTGAGGGAGCTGGGGAACATTGTCTCTCAACTGTGTTATAGAGTGTAGTACTACATTTCAGTGAAGTGTAAGGCTTTCCAAAGCTGCCGAACGTGTTTCTTTCTCTATTTCAATAGTATTCTGCCTTATATAACACACATTTACCACTCTCGTCTCCTTTAAGTAAACAATATAGGATTCATACAGTGTTTGATGTTATCTTAACTCGAATTAAGGATTTCCCTTATCTTAGCTACCTTTTCTACACTAAGAACTGACTTGGAGATTCTCTTTCAGCTGTTCTAAACAAGTTCTCATGTGTTTACAGTCATTTTCACTGAATTATTCATGTTTTCATGTAGTTTCCTATATTCTGCCTTCTGGTCCAAGTATAAGCTTTGCCCACTTTATCAAACAACTTCCTACACAGTGTTATGAACTGAGGCAGCTAGGGAACATTGTCTCTCAACTGTGTGATAGAGTGTAGTACTACATTTCAGTGAAGTGTAAGGCTTTCCAAAGCTGCCGAACGTGTTTCTTTCTCTATTTCAATGGTATTCTGCCTTGTAAAACACACATTTACCACTCTAGTCTCCCTTAAGTAAAGAATATAAGATTCATACAGTGTTTCATGTGAATTTAACTGGAATTACGGATTTCCCTTATCTTAGCTACCTTTTCTACACTAAGAACTGACTTGGAGAATCTCTTTCAGCTGTTCTAAACAAGTTCTCATCTGTTTACAGTCATTTTCACTGAATTATTCATGTTTTCATGTAGTTTCCTATATTCTTCCTTCTGGTCCAAGAATAAGCTTTGCCCACTTTATCAAACAACTTCCTACACACTGTTATGAACTGAGGGAGCTGTGGAACATTGTCTTTCAACTGTTTTATAGAGTGTAGTACTACATTTCAGTGAAGTGTAAGGCTTTCCAAAGCTGCCGACCTTGTTTCTTTCTCTATTTCAATGGTATTCTGCCTTATATAACACACATTTACCACTCTAGTCTCCTTTAAGTAAACAATATAGGATTCATACAGTGTGTGATGTTATCTTAACTCGAATTAAGGATTTCCCTTATCTTAGCTACCTTTTCTACACTAAGAACTGACTTGGAGAATCTCTTTCAGCTGTTCTAAACAAGTTCTCATCTGTTTACAGTCATTTTCACTGAATTATTCATGTTTTCATGTAGTTTCCTATATTCTGCCTTCTGGCCCAAGTATAAGCTTTGCCCACTTTATCAAACAACTTCCTACACACTGTTCTGAACTGAGGCAGCTCGGGAACATTGTCTCTCAACTGTGTGATAGAGTGTAGTACTACATTTCAGTGAAGTGTAAGGCTTTCCAAAGCTGCCGAACGTGTTTCTTTCTCTATTTCAATGGTATTCTGCCTTGTATAACAGACATTTACCACTCTAGTCTCCTTTAAGTAAAGAATATAGGATTCATACAGTGTTTCATGTGATCTTAACTCGAATTAAGGATTTCCCTTATCTTAGCTACCTTTTCTATACTAAGAACTGACTTGGAGATTCTCTTTCAGCTGTTCTAAACAAGTTCTCATCAGTTTACAGTCATTTTCAATGAATTATTCATGTTTTCATGTAGTTTCCTCTATTCTGCCTTCTGGTCCAAGTATAAGCTTTGCCCACTTTATCAAACAACTTCCTACACACTTTTATGAACTGAGGCAGCTAGGGAACATTGTCTCTCAACTGTGTTATAGAGTGTAGTACTACATTTCAGTGAGGTGTAAGGCTTTCCAAAGCTGCCGAACGTGTTTCTTTCTCTATTTCAATGGTATTCTGCCTTATATAATACACATTTACCACTCTAGTCTCCTTTAAGTAAACAACATAGGATTCATACAGTGTTTGATGTTATCTTAACTCGAATTAAGGATTTCTCTTATCTTAGCTACATTTTCTACACTAAGAACTGACTTGGAGATTCTCTTTCAGCTGTTCTAAACAATTTCTCATCTGTTTACAGTCATTTTCAATGAATTATTCATGTTTTCATGTAGTTTCCTATATTCTGCCTTCTGGCCCAAGTATAAGCTTTGCCCACTTTATCAAACAACTTCCTACACACTGTTATGAACTGAGGCAGCTCGGGAACATTGTCTCTCAAATGTGTGATAGAGTGTAGTACTACATTTCAGTGAGGTGTAAGGCTTTCTAAAGCTGCCGAACGTGTTTCTTTCTCTATTTCAATGGTATTTTGCCTTATATAACACACATTTACCACTCTAGTCTCCTTTAAGTAAACAATATAGGATTCATACAGTGTTTGATGTTATCTTAACTCGAATTAAGGATTTCTCTTATCTTAGCTACATTTTCTACACTAAGAACTGACTTGGAGATTCTCTTTCAGCTATTCTAAACAAGTTCTCATCTGTTTACAGTCATTTTCAATGAATTATTCATGTTTTCATGTAGTTTCCTATATTCTGCCTTCTGGTCCAAGTATAAGCTTTGCCCACTTTATCAAACAACTTCCTACACACTGTTATGAACTGAGGCAGCTAGGGAACATTGTCTCTCAACTGTGTTATAGAGTGTAGTACTACATTTCAGTGAAGTGTAAGGCTTTCCAAAGCTGCCGAACGTGTTTCTTTCTCTATTTCAATGGTATTCTGCGTTGTATAACACACATTTACCACTCTAGTCTCCTTTAAGTAAAGAATATAGGATTCATACAGTGTTTCATGTGATCTTAACTCGAATTAAGGATTTCCCGGATCTTAGCTACCTTTTCTACATTAAGAACAGACTTGGAGAATCTCTTTCAGCTGTTCTAAACAAGTTCTCATCTGTTTACAGTCATTTTCACTGAATTATTCATGTTTTCATGTAGTTTCCTATATTCTGCCTTCTGGCCCAAGTATAAGCTTTGCCCACTTTATCAAACAACTTCCTACACACTGTTCTGAACTGAGGCAGCTCGGGAACATTGTCTCTCAACTGTGTGATAGAGTGTAGTACTACATTTCATTGAAGTGTAAGGCTTTCCAAAGCTGCCGAACGTGTTTCTTTCTCTATTTCAATGGTATTCTGCCTTGTATAACAGACATTTACCACTCTAGTCTCCTTTAAGTAAAGAATATAGGATTCATACAGTGTTTCATGTGATCTTAACTCGAATTAAGGATTTCCCTTATCTTAGCTACCTTTTCTATACTAAGAACTGACTTGGAGATTCTCTTTCAGCTGTTCTAAACAAGTTCTCATCAGTTTACAGTCATTTTCAATGAATTATTCATGTTTTCATGTAGTTTCCTCTATTCTGCCTTCTGGTCCAAGTATAAGCTTTGCCCACTTTATCAAACAACTTCCTACACACTTTTATGAACTGAGGCAGCTAGGGAACATTGTCTCTCAACTGTGTTATAGAGTGTAGTACTACATTTCAGTGAGGTGTAAGGCTTTCCAAAGCTGCCGAACGTGTTTCTTTCTCTATTTCAATGGTATTCTGCCTTATATAATACACATTTACCACTCTAGTCTCCTTTAAGTAAACAACATAGGATTCATACAGTGTTTGATGTTATCTTAACTCGAATTAAGGATTTCTCTTATCTTAGCTACATTTTCTACACTAAGAACTGACTTGGAGATTCTCTTTCAGCTGTTCTAAACAATTTCTCATCTGTTTACAGTCATTTTCACTGAATTATTCATGTTTTCATGTAGTTTCCTATATTCTGCCTTCTGGCCCAAGTATAAGCTTTGCCCACTTTATCAAACAACTTCCTACACACTGTTATGAACTGAGGCAGCTCGGGAACATTGTCTCTCAAATGTGTGATAGAGTGTAGTACTACATTTCAGTGAGGTGTAAGGCTTTCTAAAGCTGCCGAACGTGTTTCTTTCTCTATTTCAATGGTATTCTGCCTTATATAACACACATTTACCACTCTAGTCTCCTTTAAGTAAACAATATAGGATTCATACAGTGTTTGATGTTATCTTAACTCGAATTAAGGATTTCTCTTATCTTAGCTACATTTTCTACACTAAGAACTGACTTGGAGATTCTCTTTCAGCTGTTCTAAACAAGTTCTCATCTGTTTACAGTCATTTTCAATGAATTATTCATGTTTTCATGTAGTTTCCTATATTCTGCCTTCTGGTCCAAGTATAAGCTTTGCCCACTTTATCAAACAACTTCCTACACACTGTTATGTACTGAGGCAGCTAGGGAACATTGTCTCTCAACTGTGTTATAGAGTGTAGTACTACATTTCAGTGAAGTGTAAGGCTTTCCAAAGCTGCCAAACGTGTTTCTTTCTCTATTTCAATGGTATTCTGCATTGTATAACACACATTTACCACTCTAGTCTCCTTTAAGTAAAGAATATAGGATTCATACAGTGTTTCATGTGATCTTAACTCGAATTAAGGATTTCCCGGATCTTAGCTACCTTTTCTACATTAAGAACAGACTTGGAGAATCTCTTTCAGCTGTTCTAAACAAGTTCTCATCTGTTTACAGTCATTTTCACTGAATTATTCATGTTTTCATGTAGTTTCCTATATTCTGCCTTCTGGCCCAAGTATAAGCTTTGCCCACTTTATCAAACAACTTCCTACACACTGTTCTGAACTGAGGCAGCTCGGGAACATTGTCTCTCAACTGTGTGATAGAGTGTAGTACTACATTTCAGTGAAGCGTAAGGCTTTCCAAAGCTGCCGAACGTGTTTCTTTCTCTATTTCAATGGTATTCTGCCTCATATAACACACATTTACCACTCTAGTCTCCTTTAAGTAAACAATATAGGATTCATACAGTGTTTGATGTTATCTTAACTCGAATTAAGGATTTCTCTTATCTTAGCTACATTTTCTACACTAAGAACTGACTTGGAGATTCTCTTTCAGCTGTTCTAAACAAGTTCTCATCTGTTTACAGTCATTTTCAATGAATTATTCATGTTTTCATGTTGTTTCCTATATTCTGCCTTCTGGTCCAAGTATAAGCTTTGTCCACTTTCTCAAACAACTTCCTACACACTGTTATGAACTGAGGGAGCTGGGGAACATTGTCTCTCAACTGTGTTATAGAGTGTAGTACTACATTTCAGTGAAGTGTAAGGCTTTCCAAAGCTGCCGAACGTGTTTCTTTCTCTATTTCAATAGTATTCTGCCTTATATAACACACATTTACCACTCTCGTCTCCTTTAAGTAAACAATATAGGATTCATACAGTGTTTGATGTTATCTTAACTCGAATTAAGGATTTCCCTTATCTTAGCTACATTTTCTACACTAAGAACTGACTTGGAGATTCTCTTTCAGCTGTTCTAAACAATTTCTCATCTGTTTACAGTCATTTTCAATGAATTATTCATGTTTTCATGTAGTTTCCTATATTCTGCCTTCTGGCCCAAGTATAAGCTTTGCCCACTTTATCAAACAACTTCCTACACACTGTTATGAACTGAGGCAGCTCGGGAACATTGTCTCTCAAATGTGTGATAGAGTGTAGTACTACATTTCAGTGAGGTGTAAGGCTTTCTAAAGCTGCCGAACGTGTTTCTTTCTCTATTTCAATGGTATTTTGCCTTATATAACACACATTTACCACTCTAGTCTCCTTTAAGTAAACAATATAGGATTCATACAGTGTTTGATGTTATCTTAACTCGAATTAAGGATTTCTCTTATCTTAGCTACATTTTCTACACTAAGAACTGACTTGGAGATTCTCTTTCAGCTGTTCTAAACAAGTTCTCATCTGTTTACAGTCATTTTCAATGAATTATTCATGTTTTCATGTAGTTTCCTATATTCTGCCTTCTGGTCCAAGTATAAGCTTTGCCCACTTTATCAAACAACTTCCTACACACTGTTATGAACTGAGGCAGCTAGGGAACCTTGTCTCTCAACTGTGTTATAGAGTGTAGTACTACATTTCAGTGAAGTGTAAGGCTTTCCAAAGCTGCCGAACGTGTTTCTTTCTCTATTTCAATGGTATTCTGCGTTGTATAACACACATTTACCACTCTAGTCTCCTTTAAGTAAAGAATATAGGATTCATACAGTGTTTCATGTGATCTTAACTCGAATTAAGGATTTCCCGGATCTTAGCTACCTTTTCTACATTAAGAACAGACTTGGAGAATCTCTTTCAGCTGTTCTAAACAAGTTCTCATCTGTTTACAGTCATTTTCACTGAATTATTCATGTTTTCATGTAGTTTCCTATATTCTGCCTTCTGGCCCAAGTATAAGCTTTGCCCACTTTATCAAACAACTTCCTACACACTGTTCTGAACTGAGGCAGCTCGGGAACATTGTCTCTCAACTGTGTGATAGAGTGTAGTACTACATTTCATTGAAGTGTAAGGCTTTCCAAAGCTGCCGAACGTGTTTCTTTCTCTATTTCAATGGTATTCTGCCTTGTATAACAGACATTTACCACTCTAGTCTCCTTTAAGTAAAGAATATAGGATTCATACAGTGTTTCATGTGATCTTAACTCGAATTAAGGATTTCCCTTATCTTAGCTACCTTTTCTATACTAAGAACTGACTTGGAGATTCTCTTTCAGCTGTTCTAAACAAGTTCTCATCAGTTTACAGTCATTTTCAATGAATTATTCATGTTTTCATGTAGTTTCCTCTATTCTGCCTTCTGGTCCAAGTATAAGCTTTGCCCACTTTATCAAACAACTTCCTACACACTTTTATGAACTGAGGCAGCTAGGGAACATTGTCTCTCAACTGTGTTATAGAGTGTAGTACTACATTTCAGTGAGGTGTAAGGCTTTCCAAAGCTGCCGAACGTGTTTCTTTCTCTATTTCAATGGTATTCTGACTTATATAATACACATTTACCACTCTAGTCTCCTTTAAGTAAACAACATAGGATTCATACAGTGTTTGATGTTATCTTAACTCGAATTAAGGATTTCTCTTATCTTAGCTACATTTTCTACACTAAGAACTGACTTGGAGATTCTCTTTCAGCTGTTCTAAACAATTTCTCATCTGTTTACAGTCATTTTCAATGAATTATTCATGTTTTCATGTAGTTTCCTATATTCTGCCTTCTGGCCCAAGTATAAGCTTTGCCCACTTTATCAAACAACTTCCTACACACTGTTATGAACTGAGGCAGCTCGGGAACATTGTCTCTCAAATGTGTGATAGAGTGTAGTACTACATTTCAGTGAGGTGTAAGGCTTTCTAAAGCTGCCGAACGTGTTTCTTTCTCTATTTCAATGGTATTCTGCCTTATATAACACACATTTACCACTCTAGTCTCCTTTAAGTAAACAATATAGGATTCATACAGTGTTTGATGTTATCTTAACTCGAATTAAGGATTTCTCTTATCTTAGCTACATTTTCTACACTAAGAACTGACTTGGAGATTCTCTTTCAGCTGTTCTAAACAAGTTCTCATCTGTTTACAGTCATTTTCAATGAATTATTCATGTTTTCATGTAGTTTCCTATATTCTGCCTTCTGGTCCAAGTATAAGCTTTGCCCACTTTATCAAACAACTTCCTACACACTGTTATGTACTGAGGCAGCTAGGGAACATTGTCTCTCAACTGTGTGATAGAGTGTAGTACTACATTTCAGTGAAGTGTAAGGCTTTCCAAAGCTGCCGAACGTGTTTCTTTCTCTATTTCAATGGTATTCTGCATTGTATAACACACATTTACCACTCTAGTCTCCTTTAAGTAAAGAATATAGGATTCATACAGTGTTTCATGTCATCTTAACTCGAATTAAGGATTTCCCGGATCTTAGCTACCTTTTCTACATTAAGAACAGACTTGGAGAATCTCTTTCAGCTGTTCTAAACAAGTTCTCATCTGTTTACAGTCATTTTCACTGAATTATTCATGTTTTCATGTAGTTTCCTATATTCTGCCTTCTGGCCCAAGTATAAGCTTTGCCCACTTTATCAAACAACTTCCTACACACTGTTCTGAACTGAGGCAGCTCGGGAACATTGTCTCTCAACTGTGTGATAGAGTGTAGTACTACATTTCAGTGAAGCGTAAGGCTTTCCAAAGCTGCCGAACGTGTTTCTTTCTCTATTTCAATGGTATTCTGCCTCATATAACACACATTTACCACTCTAGTCTCCTTTAAGTAAACAATATAGGATTCATACAGTGTTTGATGTTATCTTAACTCGAATTAAGGATTTCTCTTATCTTAGCTACATTTTCTACACTAAGAACTGACTTGGAGATTCTCTTTCAGCTGTTCTAAACAAGTTCTCATCTGTTTACAGTCATTTTCAATGAATTATTCATGTTTTCATGTTGTTTCCTATATTCTGCCTTCTGGTCCAAGTATAAGCTTTGTCCACTTTCTCAAACAACTTCCTACACACTGTTATGAACTGAGGGAGCTGGGGAACATTGTCTCTCAACTGTGTTATAGAGTGTAGTACTACATTTCAGTGAAGTGTAAGGCTTTCCAAAGCTGCCGAACGTGTTTCTTTCTCTATTTCAATAGTATTCTGCCTTATATAACACACATTTACCACTCTCGTCTCCTTTAAGTAAACAATATAGGATTCATACAGTGTTTGATGTTATCTTAACTCGAATTAAGGATTTCCCTTATCTTAGCTACCTTTTCTACACTAAGAACTGACTTGGAGATTCTCTTTCAGCTGTTCTAAACAAGTTCTCATGTGTTTACAGTCATTTTCACTGAATTATTCATGTTTTCATGTAGTTTCCTATATTCTGCCTTCTGGTCCAAGTATAAGCTTTGCCCACTTTATCAAACAACTTCCTACACAGTGTTATGAACTGAGGCAGCTAGGGAACATTGTCTCTCAACTGTGTGATAGAGTGTAGTACTACATTTCAGTGAAGTGTAAGGCTTTCCAAAGCTGCCGAACGTGTTTCTTTCTCTATTTCAATGGTATTCTGCCTTGTAAAACACACATTTACCACTCTAGTCTCCCTTAAGTAAAGAATATAAGATTCATACAGTGTTTCATGTGAATTTAACTGGAATTACGGATTTCCCTTATCTTAGCTACCTTTTCTACACTAAGAACTGACTTGGAGAATCTCTTTCAGCTGTTCTAAACAAGTTCTCATCTGTTTACAGTCATTTTCACTGAATTATTCATGTTTTCATGTAGTTTCCTATATTCTTCCTTCTGGTCCAAGAATAAGCTTTGCCCACTTTATCAAACAACTTCCTACACACTGTTATGAACTGAGGGAGCTGTGGAACATTGTCTTTCAACTGTTTTATAGAGTGTAGTACTACATTTCAGTGAAGTGTAAGGCTTTCCAAAGCTGCCGACCTTGTTTCTTTCTCTATTTCAATGGTATTCTGCCTTATATAACACACATTTACCACTCTAGTCTCCTTTAAGTAAACAATATAGGATTCATACAGTGTGTGATGTTATCTTAACTCGAATTAAGGATTTCCCTTATCTTAGCTACCTTTTCTACACTAAGAACTGACTTGGAGAATCTCTTTCAGCTGTTCTAAACAAGTTCTCATCTGTTTACAGTCATTTTCACTGAATTATTCATGTTTTCATGTAGTTTCCTATATTCTGCCTTCTGGCCCAAGTATAAGCTTTGCCCACTTTATCAAACAACTTCCTACACACTGTTCTGAACTGAGGCAGCTCGGGAACATTGTCTCTCAACTGTGTGATAGAGTGTAGTACTACATTTCAGTGAAGTGTAAGGCTTTCCAAAGCTGCCGAACGTGTTTCTTTCTCTATTTCAATGGTATTCTGCCTTGTATAACAGACATTTACCACTCTAGTCTCCTTTAAGTAAAGAATATAGGATTCATACAGTGTTTCATGTGATCTTAACTCGAATTAAGGATTTCCCTTATCTTAGCTACCTTTTCTATACTAAGAACTGACTTGGAGATTCTCTTTCAGCTGTTCTAAACAAGTTCTCATCAGTTTACAGTCATTTTCAATGAATTATTCATGTTTTCATGTAGTTTCCTCTATTCTGCCTTCTGGTCCAAGTATAAGCTTTGCCCACTTTATCAAACAACTTCCTACACACTTTTATGAACTGAGGCAGCTAGGGAACATTGTCTCTCAACTGTGTTATAGAGTGTAGTACTACATTTCAGTGAGGTGTAAGGCTTTCCAAAGCTGCCGAACGTGTTTCTTTCTCTATTTCAATGGTATTCTGCCTTATATAATACACATTTACCACTCTAGTCTCCTTTAAGTAAACAACATAGGATTCATACAGTGTTTGATGTTATCTTAACTCGAATTAAGGATTTCTCTTATCTTAGCTACATTTTCTACACTAAGAACTGACTTGGAGATTCTCTTTCAGCTGTTCTAAACAATTTCTCATCTGTTTACAGTCATTTTCAATGAATTATTCATGTTTTCATGTAGTTTCCTATATTCTGCCTTCTGGCCCAAGTATAAGCTTTGCCCACTTTATCAAACAACTTCCTACACACTGTTATGAACTGAGGCAGCTCGGGAACATTGTCTCTCAAATGTGTGATAGAGTGTAGTACTACATTTCAGTGAGGTGTAAGGCTTTCTAAAGCTGCCGAACGTGTTTCTTTCTCTATTTCAATGGTATTTTGCCTTATATAACACACATTTACCACTCTAGTCTCCTTTAAGTAAACAATATAGGATTCATACAGTGTTTGATGTTATCTTAACTCGAATTAAGGATTTCTCTTATCTTAGCTACATTTTCTACACTAAGAACTGACTTGGAGATTCTCTTTCAGCTGTTCTAAACAAGTTCTCATCTGTTTACAGTCATTTTCAATGAATTATTCATGTTTTCATGTAGTTTCCTATATTCTGCCTTCTGGTCCAAGTATAAGCTTTGCCCACTTTATCAAACAACTTCCTACACACTGTTATGAACTGAGGCAGCTAGGGAACATTGTCTCTCAACTGTGTTATAGAGTGTAGTACTACATTTCAGTGAAGTGTAAGGCTTTCCAAAGCTGCCGAACGTGTTTCTTTCTCTATTTCAATGGTATTCTGCGTTGTATAACACACATTTACCACTCTAGTCTCCTTTAAGTAAAGAATATAGGATTCATACAGTGTTTCATGTGATCTTAACTCGAATTAAGGATTTCCCGGATCTTAGCTACCTTTTCTACATTAAGAACAGACTTGGAGAATCTCTTTCAGCTGTTCTAAACAAGTTCTCATCTGTTTACAGTCATTTTCACTGAATTATTCATGTTTTCATGTAGTTTCCTATATTCTGCCTTCTGGCCCAAGTATAAGCTTTGCCCACTTTATCAAACAACTTCCTACACACTGTTCTGAACTGAGGCAGCTCGGGAACATTGTCTCTCAACTGTGTGATAGAGTGTAGTACTACATTTCATTGAAGTGTAAGGCTTTCCAAAGCTGCCGAACGTGTTTCTTTCTCTATTTCAATGGTATTCTGCCTTGTATAACAGACATTTACCACTCTAGTCTCCTTTAAGTAAAGAATATAGGATTCATACAGTGTTTCATGTGATCTTAACTCGAATTAAGGATTTCCCTTATCTTAGCTACCTTTTCTATACTAAGAACTGACTTGGAGATTCTCTTTCAGCTGTTCTAAACAATTTCTCATCAGTTTACAGTCATTTTCAATGAATTATTCATGTTTTCATGTAGTTTCCTCTATTCTGCCTTCTGGTCCAAGTATAAGCTTTGCCCACTTTATCAAACAACTTCCTACACACTTTTATGAACTGAGGCAGCTAGGGAACATTGTCTCTCAACTGTGTTATAGAGTGTAGTACTACATTTCAGTGAGGTGTAAGGCTTTCCAAAGCTGCCGAACGTGTTTCTTTCTCTATTTCAATGGTATTCTGCCTTATATAATACACATTTACCACTCTAGTCTCCTTTAAGTAAACAACATAGGATTCATACAGTGTTTGATGTTATCTTAACTCGAATTAAGGATTTCTCTTATCTTAGCTACATTTTCTACACTAAGAACTGACTTGGAGATTCTCTTTCAGCTGTTCTAAACAATTTCTCATCTGTTTACAGTCATTTTCAATGAATTATTCATGTTTTCATGTAGTTTCCTATATTCTGCCTTCTGGCCCAAGTATAAGCTTTGCCCACTTTATCAAACAACTTCCTACACACTGTTATGAACTGAGGCAGCTCGGGAACATTGTCTCTCAAATGTGTGATAGAGTGTAGTACTACATTTCAGTGAGGTGTAAGGCTTTCTAAAGCTGCCGAACGTGTTTCTTTCTCTATTTCAATGGTATTCTGCCTTATATAACACACATTTACCACTCTAGTCTCCTTTAAGTAAACAATATAGGATTCATACAGTGTTTGATGTTATCTTAACTCGAATTAAGGATTTCTCTTATCTTAGCTACATTTTCTACACTAAGAACTGACTTGGAGATTCTCTTTCAGCTGTTCTAAACAAGTTCTCATCTGTTTACAGTCATTTTCAATGAATTATTCATGTTTTCATGTAGTTTCCTATATTCTGCCTTCTGGTCCAAGTATAAGCTTTGCCCACTTTATCAAACAACTTCCTACACACTGTTATGTACTGAGGCAGCTAGGGAACATTGTCTCTCAACTGTGTTATAGAGTGTAGTACTACATTTCAGTGAAGTGTAAGGCTTTCCAAAGCTGCCAAACGTGTTTCTTTCTCTATTTCAATGGTATTCTGCATTGTATAACACACATTTACCACTCTAGTCTCCTTTAAGTAAAGAATATAGGATTCATACAGTGTTTCATGTGATCTTAACTCGAATTAAGGATTTCCCGGATCTTAGCTACCTTTTCTACATTAAGAACAGACTTGGAGAATCTCTTTCAGCTGTTCTAAACAAGTTCTCATCTGTTTACAGTCATTTTCACTGAATTATTCATGTTTTCATGTAGTTTCCTATATTCTGCCTTCTGGCCCAAGTATAAGCTTTGCCCACTTTATCAAACAACTTCCTACACACTGTTCTGAACTGAGGCAGCTCGGGAACATTGTCTCTCAACTGTGTGATAGAGTGTAGTACTACATTTCAGTGAAGCGTAAGGCTTTCCAAAGCTGCCGAACGTGTTTCTTTCTCTATTTCAATGGTATTCTGCCTCATATAACACACATTTACCACTCTAGTCTCCTTTAAGTAAACAATATAGGATTCATACAGTGTTTGATGTTATCTTAACTCGAATTAAGGATTTCTCTTATCTTAGCTACATTTTCTACACTAAGAACTGACTTGGAGATTCTCTTTCAGCTGTTCTAAACAAGTTCTCATCTGTTTACAGTCATTTTCAATTAATTATTCATGTTTTCATGTTGTTTCCTATATTCTGCCTTCTGGTCCAAGTATAAGCTTTGTCCACTTTCTCAAACAACTTCCTACACACTGTTATGAACTGAGGGAGCTGGGGAACATTGTCTCTCAACTGTGTTATAGAGTGTAGTACTACATTTCAGTGAAGTGTAAGGCTTTCCAAAGCTGCCGAACGTGTTTCTTTCTCTATTTCAATAGTATTCTGCCTTATATAACACACATTTACCACTCTCGTCTCCTTTAAGTAAACAATATAGGATTCATACAGTGTTTGATGTTATCTTAACTCGAATTAAGGATTTCCCTTATCTTAGCTACATTTTCTACACTAAGAACTGACTTGGAGATTCTCTTTCAGCTGTTCTAAACAATTTCTCATCTGTTTACAGTCATTTTCAATGAATTATTCATGTTTTCATGTAGTTTCCTATATTCTGCCTTCTGGCCCAAGTATAAGCTTTGCCCACTTTATCAAACAACTTCCTACACACTGTTATGAACTGAGGCAGCTCGGGAACATTGTCTCTCAAATGTGTGATAGAGTGTAGTACTACATTTCAGTGAGGTGTAAGGCTTTCTAAAGCTGCCGAACGTGTTTCTTTCTCTATTTCAATGGTATTTTGCCTTATATAACACACATTTACCACTCTAGTCTCCTTTAAGTAAACAATATAGGATTCATACAGTGTTTGATGTTATCTTAACTCGAATTAAGGATTTCTCTTATCTTAGCTACATTTTCTACACTAAGAACTGACTTGGAGATTCTCTTTCAGCTGTTCTAAACAAGTTCTCATCTGTTTACAGTCATTTTCAATGAATTATTCATGTTTTCATGTAGTTTCCTATATTCTGCCTTCTGGTCCAAGTATAAGCTTTGCCCACTTTATCAAACAACTTCCTACACACTGTTATGAACTGAGGCAGCTAGGGAACCTTGTCTCTCAACTGTGTTATAGAGTGTAGTACTACATTTCAGTGAAGTGTAAGGCTTTCCAAAGCTGCCGAACGTGTTTCTTTCTCTATTTCAATGGTATTCTGCGTTGTATAACACACATTTACCACTCTAGTCTCCTTTAAGTAAAGAATATAGGATTCATACAGTGTTTCATGTGATCTTAACTCGAATTAAGGATTTCCCGGATCTTAGCTACCTTTTCTACATTAAGAACAGACTTGGAGAATCTCTTTCAGCTGTTCTAAACAAGTTCTCATCTGTTTACAGTCATTTTCACTGAATTATTCATGTTTTCATGTAGTTTCCTATATTCTGCCTTCTGGCCCAAGTATAAGCTTTGCCCACTTTATCAAACAACTTCCTACACACTGTTCTGAACTGAGGCAGCTCGGGAACATTGTCTCTCAACTGTGTGATAGAGTGTAGTACTACATTTCATTGAAGTGTAAGGCTTTCCAAAGCTGCCGAACGTGTTTCTTTCTCTATTTCAATGGTATTCTGCCTTGTATAACAGACATTTACCACTCTAGTCTCCTTTAAGTAAAGAATATAGGATTCATACAGTGTTTCATGTGATCTTAACTCGAATTAAGGATTTCCCTTATCTTAGCTACCTTTTCTATACTAAGAACTGACTTGGAGATTCTCTTTCAGCTGTTCTAAACAAGTTCTCATCAGTTTACAGTCATTTTCAATGAATTATTCATGTTTTCATGTAGTTTCCTCTATTCTGCCTTCTGGTCCAAGTATAAGCTTTGCCCACTTTATCAAACAACTTCCTACACACTTTTATGAACTGAGGCAGCTAGGGAACATTGTCTCTCAACTGTGTTATAGAGTGTAGTACTACATTTCAGTGAGGTGTAAGGCTTTCCAAAGCTGCCGAACGTGTTTCTTTCTCTATTTCAATGGTATTCTGACTTATATAATACACATTTACCACTCTAGTCTCCTTTAAGTAAACAACATAGGATTCATACAGTGTTTGATGTTATCTTAACTCGAATTAAGGATTTCTCTTATCTTAGCTACATTTTCTACACTAAGAACTGACTTGGAGATTCTCTTTCAGCTGTTCTAAACAATTTCTCATCTGTTTACAGTCATTTTCAATGAATTATTCATGTTTTCATGTAGTTTCCTATATTCTGCCTTCTGGCCCAAGTATAAGCTTTGCCCACTTTATCAAACAACTTCCTACACACTGTTATGAACTGAGGCAGCTCGGGAACATTGTCTCTCAAATGTGTGATAGAGTGTAGTACTACATTTCAGTGAGGTGTAAGGCTTTCTAAAGCTGCCGAACGTGTTTCTTTCTCTATTTCAATGGTATTCTGCCTTATATAACACACATTTACCACTCTAGTCTCCTTTAAGTAAACAATATAGGATTCATACAGTGTTTGATGTTATCTTAACTCGAATTAAGGATTTCTCTTATCTTAGCTACATTTTCTACACTAAGAACTGACTTGGAGATTCTCTTTCAGCTGTTCTAAACAAGTTCTCATCTGTTTACAGTCATTTTCAATGAATTATTCATGTTTTCATGTAGTTTCCTATATTCTGCCTTCTGGTCCAAGTATAAGCTTTGCCCACTTTATCAAACAACTTCCTACACACTGTTATGTACTGAGGCAGCTAGGGAACATTGTCTCTCAACTGTGTTATAGAGTGTAGTACTACATTTCAGTGAAGTGTAAGGCTTTCCAAAGCTGCCGAACGTGTTTCTTTCTCTATTTCAATGGTATTCTGCATTGTATAACACACATTTACCACTCTAGTCTCCTTTAAGTAAAGAATATAGGATTCATACAGTGTTTCATGTGATCTTAACTCGAATTAAGGATTTCCCGGATCTTAGCTACCTTTTCTACATTAAGAACAGACTTGGAGAATCTCTTTCAGCTGTTCTAAACAAGTTCTCATCTGTTTACAGTCATTTTCACTGAATTATTCATGTTTTCATGTAGTTTCCTATATTCTGCCTTCTGGCCCAAGTATAAGCTTTGCCCACTTTATCAAACAACTTCCTACACACTGTTCTGAACTGAGGCAGCTCGGGAACATTGTCTCTCAACTGTGTGATAGAGTGTAGTACTACATTTCAGTGAAGCGTAAGGCTTTCCAAAGCTGCCGAACGTGTTTCTTTCTCTATTTCAATGGTATTCTGCCTCATATAACACACATTTACCACTCTAGTCTCCTTTAAGTAAACAATATAGGATTCATACAGTGTTTGATGTTATCTTAACTCGAATTAAGGATTTCTCTTATCTTAGCTACATTTTCTACACTAAGAACTGACTTGGAGATTCTCTTTCAGCTGTTCTAAACAAGTTCTCATCTGTTTACAGTCATTTTCAATGAATTATTCATGTTTTCATGTTGTTTCCTATATTCTGCCTTCTGGTCCAAGTATAAGCTTTGTCCACTTTCTCAAACAACTTCCTACACACTGTTATGAACTGAGGGAGCTGGGGAACATTGTCTCTCAACTGTGTTATAGAGTGTAGTACTACATTTCAGTGAAGTGTAAGGCTTTCCAAAGCTGCCGAACGTGTTTCTTTCTCTATTTCAATAGTATTCTGCCTTATATAACACACATTTACCACTCTCGTCTCCTTTAAGTAAACAATATAGGATTCATACAGTGTTTGATGTTATCTTAACTCGAATTAAGGATTTCCCTTATCTTAGCTACCTTTTCTACACTAAGAACTGACTTGGAGATTCTCTTTCAGCTGTTCTAAACAAGTTCTCATGTGTTTACAGTCATTTTCACTGAATTATTCATGTTTTCATGTAGTTTCCTATATTCTGCCTTCTGGTCCAAGTATAAGCTTTGCCCACTTTATCAAACAACTTCCTACACAGTGTTATGAACTGAGGCAGCTAGGGAACATTGTCTCTCAACTGTGTGATAGAGTGTAGTACTACATTTCAGTGAAGTGTAAGGCTTTCCAAAGCTGCCGAACGTGTTTCTTTCTCTATTTCAATGGTATTCTGCCTTGTAAAACACACATTTTCCACTCTAGTCTCCCTTAAGTAAAGAATATAAGATTCATACAGTGTTTCATGTGAATTTAACTGGAATTACGGATTTCCCTTATCTTAGCTACCTTTTCTACACTAAGAACTGACTTGGAGAATCTCTTTCAGCTGTTCTAAACAAGTTCTCATCTGTTTACAGTCATTTTCACTGAATTATTCATGTTTTCATGTAGTTTCCTATATTCTTCCTTCTGGTCCAAGAATAAGCTTTGCCCACTTTATCAAACAACTTCCTACACACTGTTATGAACTGAGGGAGCTGGGGAACATTGTCTTTCAACTGTTTTATAGAGTGTAGTACTACATTTCAGTGAAGTGTAAGGCTTTCCAAAGCTGCCGACCTTGTTTCTTTCTCTATTTCAATGGTATTCTGCCTTATATAACACACATTTACCACTCTAGTCTCCTTTAAGTAAACAATATAGGATTCATACAGTGTGTGATGTTATCTTAACTCGAATTAAGGATTTCCCTTATCTTAGCTACCTTTTCTACACTAAGAACTGACTTGGAGATTCTCTTTCAGCTGTTCTAAAGAAATTCTCATCTGTTTACAGTCATTTTCACTGAATTATTCATTTTTTCATGTAGTTTCCTATATTCAGCCTTCTGGTCCAAGTATAAGCTTTGCCCACTTTATCAAACAACTTCCTACACACTGTTATGAACTGAGGCAGTTCGGGAACATTGTCTCTCGACTGTGTGATAGAGTGTAGTACTACATTTCAGTGAAGTGTAAGGCTTTCCAAAGCTGCCGAACGTGTTTCTTTCTCTATTTCAATGGTATTCTGCCTTGTATAACACACATTTACCACACTAGTCTCCTTTAAGTAAGGAATATAGGATTCATACAGTGTTTCATGGGATCTTAACTCCAATTAAGGATTTCCCGGATCTTAACTACCTTTTCTACATTAAGAACAGACTTGGAGAATCTCTTTCAGCTGTTCTAAACAAGTTCTCATCTGTTTACAGTCATTTTCACTGAATTATTCATGTTTTCATGTAGTTTCCTATATTCTGCCTTCTGGCCCAAGTATAAGCTTTGCCCACTTTATCAAACAACTTCCTACACACTGTTATGAACTGAGGCAGCTCGGGAACATTGTCTCTCAACTGTGTTATAGAGTGTAGTACTACATTTCAGTGAAGTGTAAGGCTTTCCAAAGCTGCCGAACGTGTTTCTTTCTCTATTTCAATGGTATTCTGCCTTATATAACACACATTTACCACTCTAGTCTCCTTTAAGTAAACAATATAGGATTCATACAGTGCTTGATGTTATCTTAACTCGAATTAAGGATTTCCCTTATCTTAGCTACCTTTTCACACTAAGAACTGACTTGGAGATTCTCTTTCAGCTGTTCTAAAGAAATTCTCATCTGTTTACAGTCCTTTTCACTGAATTATTCATGTTTTCATGTAGTTTCCTATATTCAGCCTTCTGGTCCAAGTATAAGCTTTGCCCACTTTATCAAACAACTTCCTACACACTGTTATGAACTGAGGCAGTTCGGTAACATTGTCTCTCAACTGTGTGATAGAGTGTAGTACTACATTTCAGTGAAGTGTAAGGCTTTCCAAAGCTGCCGAACGTGTTTCTTTCTCTATTTCAATGGTATTCTGCCTTGTATAACACACATTTACCACTATAGTCTCCTTTAAGTAAAGAATATAGGATTCATACAGTGTTTCATGTGAATTTAACTGGAATTACAGATTTCCCTTATCTTAGCTAACTTTTCTACACTAAGAACTGACTTGGAGAATCTCTTTCAGCTGTTCTAAACAAATTCTCATCTGTTTACAGTCATTTTCACTGAATTATTCATGTTTTCATCTAGTTTCCTATATTCTGCCTTCTGGCCCAAGTATAAGCTTAGCCCACTTTATCAAACAACTTCCTACACACTGTTATGAACTGAGGCAGCTCGGGAACATTGTCTCTCAACTGTGTTATAGAGTGTAGTACTACATTTCAGTGAAGTGTAAGGCTTTCCAAAGCTGCCGAACGTGTTTCTTTCTCTATTTCAATGGTATTCTGCCTTGTATAACACACATTT
Source organism: Pipistrellus hanaki (assembly GCF_964339955.1). Classification (NCBI taxonomy): domain Eukaryota; kingdom Metazoa; phylum Chordata; class Mammalia; order Chiroptera; family Vespertilionidae; genus Pipistrellus; species Pipistrellus hanaki. The sequence goes on along the minus strand of NC_140507.1, from coordinate 98,286,816 downwards.
ACCACTCTAGTCTCCTTTTAAGTAATGAATATAGGATTCATACAGTGTTTGATGTTATCTTAACTCGAATTAAGGATTTCCCTTATCTTAGGTACCTTTTCTACACTAAGAACTGACTTGGATATTCTCTTTCAGCTGTTCTAAACAAGTTCTCATCTGTTTACAGTCATTTTCACTGAATTATTCATGTTTTCATGTAGTTTCCTATATTCTGCCTTCTGGTCCAAGTATATGCTTTGCCCACTTTATCAAACAACTTCCTACACACTGTTATGAACTGAGGCAGCTAGGGAACATTGTCTCTCAACTGTGTGATAGAGTGTAGTACTACATATCAGTGAAGTGTAAGGCTTTCCAAAGCTGCCGAACGTGTTTCTTTCTCTATTTCAATGGTATTCTGCCTTGTATAACACACATTTACCACTCTAGTCTCCTGTAAGTAAAGAATATAAGATTCATACAGTGTTTCATGTGAATTTAACTGGAATTACGGATTTCTCTTATCTTAGCTACCTTTTCTACACTAAGAACTGACTTGGAGAATCTCTTTCAGCTGTTCTAAACAAGTTCTCATCTGTTTACAGTCATTTTCACTGAATTATTCATGTTTTCATATAGTTTCCTATATTCTTCCTTCTGGTCCAAGAATAAGCTTTGTCCACTTTATCAAACAACTTCCTACACACTGTTATGAACTGAGGGAGCTGGGGAACATTGTCTCTCAACTGTGTTATAGAGTGTAGTACTACATTTCAGTGAAGTGTAAGGCTTTCCAAAGCTGCCGAACGTGTTTCTTTCTCTATTTCAATGGTATTCTGCCTTATATAACACACATTTACCACTCTAGTCTCCTTTAAGTAAACAATATAGGATTCATACAGTGCTTGATGTTATCTTAACTCGAATTAAGGATTTCCCTTATCTTAGCTACCTTTTCACACTAAGAACTGACTTGGAGATTCTCTTTCAGCTGTTTTAAAGAAATTCTCATCTGTTTACAGTCCTTTTCACTGAATTATTCATGTTTTCATGTAGTTTCCTATATTCAGCCTTCTGGTCCAAGTATAAGCTTTGCCAACTTTAACAAACAACTTCCTACACACTGTTATGAACTGAGGCAGTTCGGTAACATTGTCTCTCAACTGTGTGATAGAGTGTAGTACTACATTTCAGTGAAGTGTAAGGCTTTCCAAAGCTGCCGAACGTGTTTCTTTCTCTATTTCAATGGTATTCTGCCTTGTATAACACACATTTACCACTATAGTCTCCTTTAAGTAAAGAATATAGGATTCATACAGTGTTTCATGTGAATTTAACTGGAATTACAGATTTCCCTTTTCTTAGCTAACTTTTCTACACTAAGAACTGACTTGGAGAATCTCTTTCAGCTGTTCTAAACAAATTCTCATCTGTTTACAGTCATTTTCACTGAATTATTCATGTTTTCATGTAGTTTCCTATATTCTGCCTTCTGGCCCAAGTATAAGCTTTGCCCACTTTATCAAACAACTTCCTACACACTGTTATGAACTGAGGCAGCTCGGGAACATTGTCTCTCAACTGTGTTATAGAGTGTAGTACTACATTTCAGTGAAGTGTAAGGCTTTCCAAAGCTGCCGAACGTGTTTCTTTCTCTATTTCAATGGTATTCTGCCTTGTATAACACACATTTACCACTCTAGTCTCCTTTTAAGTAATGAATATAGGATTCATACAGTGTTTGATGTTATCTTAACTCGAATTAAGGATTTCCCTTATCTTAGGTACCTTTTCTACACTAAGAACTGACTTGGATATTCTCTTTCAGCTGTTCTAAACAAGTTCTCATCTGTTTACAGTCATTTTCACTGAATTATTCATGTTTTCATGTAGTTTCCTATATTCTGCCTTCTGGTCCAAGTATATGCTTTGCCCACTTTATCAAACAACTTCCTACGCACTGTTATGAACTGAGGCAGCTCGGGAACATTGTCTCTCAACTGTGTGATAGAGTGTAGTACTACATTTCAGTGAAGTGTAAGGCTTTCCAAAGCTGCCGAACGTGTTTCTTTCTCTATTTCAATGGTATTCTGCCTTGTATAACACACATTTACCACTCTAGTCTCCTTTTAAGTAATGAATATATGATTTATACAGTGTTTGATGTTATCTTAACTCGAATTAAGGATTTCCCTTATCTTAGCTACCTTTTCTACACTAAGAACTGACTTGGATATTCTCTTTCAGCTGTTCTAAACAAGTTCTCATGTGTTTACAGTCATTTTCACTGAATTATTCATGTTTTCATGTAGTTTCCTATATTCTGCCTTCTGGTCCAAGTATAAGCTTTGCCCACTTTATCAAACAACTTCCTACACACTGTTATGAACTGAGGCAGCTAGGGAACATTGTCTCTCAACTGTGTGATAGAGTGTAGTACTACATTTCAGTGAAGTGTAAGGCTTTCCAAAGCTGCCGAACGTGTTTCTTTCTCTATTTCAATGGTATTCTGCCTTGTATAACACACATTTACCACTCTAGTCTCTTTTAAGTAAAGAATATAAGATTCATACAGTGTTTCATGTGAATTTAACTGGAATTACGGATTTCCCTTATCTTAGCTACCTTTGCTACACTAAGAACTGACTTGGAGAATCTCTTTCAGCTGTTCTAAACAAGTTCTCATCTCTTTACAGTCATTTTCACTGAATTATTCATGTTTTCATGTAGTTTCCTATATTCTTCCTTCTGGTCCAAGAATAAGCTTTGCCCACTTTATCAAACAACTTCCTACACACTGTTATGAACTGAGGGAGCTGGGGAACATTGTCTCTCAACTGTGTTATAGAGTGTAGTACTACATTTCAGTGAAGTGTAAGGCTTTCCAAAGCTGCCGAACGTGTTTCTTTCTCTATTTCAATGGTATTCTGCCTTATATAACACACATTTACCACTCTAGTCTCCTTTAAGTAAACAATATAGGATTCATACAGTGCTTGATGTTATCTTAACTCGAATTAAGGATTTCCCTTATCTTAGCTACCTTTTCACACTAAGAACTGACTTGGAGATTCTCTTTCAGCTGTTCTAAAGAAATTCTCATCTGTTTACAGTCCTTTTCACTGAATTATTCATGTTTCATGTAGTTTCCTATATTCAGCCTTCTGGCCCAAGTATAAGCTTTGCCCACTTTATCAAACAACTTCCTACACACTGTTATGAACTGAGGCAGCTCGGGAACATTGTCTCTCAACTGTGTTATAGAGTGTAGTACTACATTTCAGTGAAGTGTAAGGCTTTCCAAAGCTGCCGAACGTGTTTCTTTCTCTATTTCAATGGTATTCTGCCTTGTATAACACACATTTACCACTCTAGTCTCCTTTAAGTAAAGAATATAAGATTCATACAGTGTTTCATGTGAATTTAACTGGAATTACGGATTTCCCTTATCTTAGCTACCTTTTCTACACTAAGAACTGACTTGGAGAATCTCTTTCAGCTGTTCTAAACAAGTTCTCATCTCTTTACAGTCATTTTCACTGAATTATTCATGTTTTCATGTAGTTTCCTATATTCTTCCTTCTGGTCCAAGAATAAGCTTTGCCCACTTTATCAAACAACTTCCTACACACTGTTATGAACTGAGGGAGCTGGGGAACATTGTCTCTCAACTGTGTTATAGAGTGTAGTACTACATTTCAGTGAAGTGTAAGGCTTTCCAAAGCTGCCGAACGTGTTTCTTTCTCTATTTCAATGGTATTCTGCCTTATATAACACACATTTACCACTCTAGTCTCCTTTAAGTAAACAATATAGGATTCATACAGTGCTTGATGTTATCTTAACTCGAATTAAGGATTTCCCTTATCTTAGCTACCTTTTCACACTAAGAACTGACTTGGAGATTCTCTTTCAGCTGTTCTAAAGAAATTCTCATCTGTTTACAGTCCTTTTCACTGAATTATTCATGTTTTCATGTAGTTTCCTATATTCAGCCTTCTGGTCCAAGTATAAGCTTTGCCCACTTTATCAAACAACTTCCTACACACTGTTATGAACTGAGGCAGTTCGGTAACATTGTCTCTCAACTGTGTGATAGAGTGTAGTACTACATTTCAGTGAAGTGTAAGGCTTTCCAAAGCTGCCGAACATGTTTCTTTCTCTATTTCAATGGTATTCTGCCTTGTATAACACACATTTACCACTATAGTCTCCTTTAAGTAAAGAATATAGGATTCATACAGTGTTTCATGTGAATTTAACTGGAATTACAGATTTCCCTTATCTTAGCTAACTTTTCTACACTAAGAACTGACTTGGAGAATCTCTTTCAGCTGTTCTAAACAAATTCTCATCTGTTTACAGTCATTTTCACTGAATTATTCATGTTTTCATGTAGTTTCCTATATTCTGCCTTCTGGCCCAAGTATAAGCTTAGCCCACTTTATCAAACAACTTCCTACACACTGTTATGAACTGAGGCAGCTCGGGAACATTGTCTCTTAACTGTGTTATAGAGTGTAGTACTACATTTCAGTGAAGTGTAAGGCTTTCCAAAGCTGCCGAACCTGTTTCTTTCTCTATTTCAATGGTATTCTGCCTTGTATAACACACATTTACCACTCTAGTCTCCTTTTAAGTAATGAATATAGGATTCATACAGTGTTTGATGTTATCTTAACTCGAATTAAGGATTTCCCTTATCTTAGGTACCTTTTCTACACTAAGAACTGACTTGGATATTCTCTTTCAGCTGTTCTAAACAAGTTCTCATCTGTTTACAGTCATTTTCACTGAATTATTCATGTTTTCATGTAGTTTCCTATATTCAGCCTTCTGGTCCAAGTATAAGCTTTGCCCACTTTATCAAACAACTTCCTACACACTGTTATGAACTGAGGCAGTTCGGTAACATTGTCTCTCAACTGTGTGATAGAGTGTAGTACTACATTTCAGTGAAGTGTAAGGCTTTCCAAAGCTGCCGAACGTGTTTCTTTCTCTATTTCAATGGTATTCTGCCTTGTATAACACACATTTACCACTATAGTCTCCTTTAAGTAAAGAATATAGGATTCATACAGTGTTTCATGTGAATTTAACTGGAATTACAGATTTCCCTTTTCTTAGCTAACTTTTCTACACTAAGAACTGACTTGGAGAATCTCTTTCAGCTGTTCTAAACAAATTCTCATCTGTTTACAGTCATTTTCACTGAATTATTCATGTTTTCATGTAGTTTCCTATATTCTGCCTTCTGGCCCAAGTATAAGCTTTGCCCACTTTATCAAACAACTTCCTACACACTGTTATGAACTGAGGCAGCTCGGGAACATTGTCTCTCAACTGTGTTATAGAGTGTAGTACTACATTTCAGTGAAGTGTAAGGCTTTCCAAAGCTGCCGAACGTGTTTCTTTTTCTATTTCAATGGTATTCTGCCTTGTATAACACACATTTACCACTCTAGTCTCCTTTTAAGTAATGAATATAGGATTCATACAGTGTTTGATGTTATCTTAACTCGAATTAAGGATTTCCCTTATCTTAGGTACCTTTTCTACACTAAGAACTGACTTGGATATTCTCTTTCAGCTGTTCTAAACAAGTTCTCATCTGTTTACAGTCATTTTCACTGAATTATTCATGTTTTCATGTAGTTTCCTATATTCTGCCTTCTGGTCCAAGTATATGCTTTGCCCACTTTATCAAACAACTTCCTACACACTGTTATGAACTGAGGCAGCTAGGGAACATTGTCTCTCAACTGTGTGATAGAGTGTAGTACTACATTTCAGTGAAGTGTAAGGCTTTCCAAAGCTGCCGAACGTGTTTCTTTCTCTATTTCAATGGTATTCTGCCTTGTATAACACACATTTACCACTCTAGTCTCCTTTAAGTAAAGAATATAAGATTCATACAGTGTTTCATGGGATCTTAACTCCAATTAAGGATTTCCCGGATCTTAGCTACCTTTTCTACATTAAGAACAGACTTGTAGAATCTCTTTCAGCTGTTCTAAACAAGTTCTCATCTGTTTACAGTCATTTTCACTGAATTATTCATGTTTTCATGTAGTTTCCTATATTCTTCCTTCTGGTCCAAGAATAAGCTTTGTCCACTTTATCAAACAACTTCCTACACACTGTTATGAACTGAGGGAGCTGGGGAACATTGTCTCTCAACTGTGTTATAGAGTGTAGTACTACATTTCAGTGAAGTGTAAGGCTTTCCAAAGCTGCCGAACGTGTTTCTTTCTCTATTTCAATGGTATTCTGCCTTGTAAAACACACATTTACCACTCTAGTCTCCCTTAAGTAAAGAATATAAGATTCATACAGTGTTTCATGTGAATTTAACTGGAATTACGGATTTCCCTTATCTTAGCTACCTTTTCTACACTAAGAACTGACTTGGAGAATCTCTTTGAGCTGTTCTAAACAAGTTCTCATGTGTTTACAGTCATTTTCACTGAATTATTCATGTTTTCATGTAGTTTCCTATATTCTGCCTTCTGGTCCAAGTATAAGCTTTGCCCACTTTATCAAACAACTTCCTACACACTGTTATGAACTGAGGCAGCTAGGGAACATTGTCTCTCAACTGTGTGATAGAGTGTATTACTACATTTCAGTGAAGTGTAAGGCTTTCCAAAGCTGCCGAACGTGTTTCTTTCTCTATTTCAATGGTATTCTGCCTTGTAAAACACACATTTACCACTCTAGTCTCCCTTAAGTAAAGAATATAAGATTCATACAGTATTTCATGTGAATTTAACTGGAATTACGGATTTCCCTTATCTTAGCTACCTTTTCTACACTAAGAACTGACTTGGAGAATCTCTTTCAGCTGTTCTAAACAAGTTCTCATCTGTTTACAGTCATTTTCACTGAATTATTCATGTTTTCATGTAGTTTCCTATATTCTGCCTTCTGGCCCAAGTATAAGCTTTGCCCACTTTATCAAACAACTTCCTACACACTGTTATGAACTGAGGGAGCTGGGGAACATTGTCTCTCAACTGTGTTATAGAGTGTAGTACTACATTTCAGTGAAGTGTAAGGCTTTCCAAAGCTGCCGAACGTGTTTCTTTCTCTATTTCAATGGTATTCTGCCTTATATAACACACATTTACCACTCTAGTCTCCTTTAAGTAAACAATATAGGATTCATACAGTGTTTGATGTTATCTTAACTCGAATTAAGGATTTCCCTTATCTTAGCTACCTTTTCTACACTAAGAACTGACTTGGAGATTCTCCTTCAGCTGTTCTAAACAAGTTCTCATCTGTTTACAGTCATTTTCACTGAATTATTCATGTTTTCATGTAGTTTCCTATATTCTGCCTTCTGGTCCAAGTATATGCTTTGCCCACTTTATCAAACAACTTCCTACACACTGTTATGAACTGAGGCAGCTAGGGAAGATTGTCTCTCAACTGTGTGATAGAGTGTAGTACTACATTTCAGTGAAGTGTAAGGCTTTCCAAAGCTGCCGAACGTGTTTCTTTCTCTATTTCAATGGTATTCTGCCTTGTATAACACACATTTACCACTCTAGTCTCCTTTAAGTAAAGAATATAAGATTCATACAGTGTTTCATGGGATCTTAACTCCAATTAAGGATTTCCCGGATCTTAGCTACCTTTTCTACATTAAGAACAGACTTGTAGAATCTCTTTCAGCTGTTCTAAACAAGTTCTCATCTGTTTACAGTCATTTTCACTGAATTATTCATGTTTTCATGTAGTTTCCTATATTCTTCCTTCTGGTCCAAGTATAAGCTTTGTCCACTTTATCAAACAACTTCCTACACACTGTTATGAACTGAGGGAGATGGGGAACATTGCCTCTCAACTGTGTTATAGAGTGTAGTACTACATTTCAGTGAAGTGTAAGGCTTTCCAAAGCTGCCGAACGTGTTTCTTTCTCTATTTCAATGGTATTCTGCCTTGTAAAACACACATTTACCACTCTAGTCTCCCTTAAGTAAAGAATATAAGATTCATACAGTGTTTCATGTGAATTTAACTGGAATTACGGATTTCCCTTATCTTAGCTACCTTTTCTACACTAAGAACTGACTTGGAGAATCTCTTTGAGCTGTTCTAAACAAGTTCTCATGTGTTTACAGTCATTTTCACTGAATTATTCATGTTTTCATGTAGTTTCCTATATTCTGCCTTCTGGTCCAAGTATAAGCTTTGCCCACTTTATCAAACAACTTCCTACACACTGTTATGAACTGAGGCACCTAGGGAACATTGTCTCTCAACTGTGTGATAGAGTGTACTACTACATTTCAGTGAAGTGTAAGGCTTTCCAAAGCTGCCGAACGTGTTTCTTTCTCTATTTCAATGGTATTCTGCCTTGTAAAACACACATTTACCACTCTAGTCTCCCTTAAGTAAAGAATATAAGATTCATACAGTGTTTCATGTGAATTTAACTGGAATTACGGATTTCCCTTATCTTAGCTACCTTTTCTACACTAAGAACTGACTTGGAGAATCTCTTTCAGCTGTTCTAAACAAGTTCTCATCTGTTTACAGTCATTTTCACTGAATTATTCATGTTTTCATGTAGTTTCCTATATTCTTCCTTCTGGTCCAAGAATAAGCTTTGCCCACTTTATCAAACAACTTCCTAGACACTGTTATGAACTGAGGGAGCTGGGGAACATTGTCTTTCAACTGTTTTATAGAGTGTAGTACTACATTTCAGTGAAGTGTAAGGCTTTCCAAAGCTGCCGACCTTGTTTCTTTCTCTATTTCAATGGTATTCTTCCTTATATAACACACATTTACCACTCTAGTCTCCTTTAAGTAAACAATATAGGATTCATACTGTGTTTCATGTGAATTTAACTGTAATTACGGATTTCCCTTATCTTAGCTACCTTTTCTACACTAAGAACTGACTTGGAGAATCTCTTTCAGCTGTTCTAAACAAGTTCTCATCTGTTTACAGTCATTTTCACTGATTTATTCATGTTTTCATGTAGTTTCCTATATTCTTCCTTCTGGTCCAAGAATAAGCTTTGTCCACTTTATCAAACAACTTCCTACACACTGTTATGAACTGATGCAGCTAGGGAACATTGTCTCTCAACTGTGTGATAGAGTGTAGTACTACATTTCAGTGAAGTGTAAGGCTTTCCAAAGCTGCCGAACGTGTTTCTTTCTCTATTTAAATGGTATTCTGCCTTATATAACACACATTTACCACTCTAGTCTCCTTTAAGTAAACAATATAGGATTCATACAGTGTTTGATGTTATCTTAACTCGAATTAAGGATTTCCCTTATCTTAGCTACCTTTTCTACACTAAGAACTGACTTGGAGATTCTCCTTCAGCTGTTCTAAACAAGTTCTCAACTGTTTACAGTCATTTTCACTGAATTATTCATGTTTTCATGTAGTTTCCTATATTCTGCCTTCTGGTCCAAGTATAAGCTTTGCCCACTTTATCAAACAACTTCCTACACACTGTTATGAACTGAGGCAGCTCGGGAACATTGTCTCTCAACTGTGTGATAGAGTGTAGTACTACATTTCAGTGAAGTGTAAGGCTTTCCAAAGCTGCCGAACGTGTTTCTTTCTCTATTTCAATGGTATTCTGCCTTGTATAACACACATTTACCACTCTAGTCTCCTTTAAGTAAAGAATATAGGATTCATACTGTGTTTCATGTGAATTTAACTGGAATTATGGATTTCCCTTATCTTAGCTACCTTTTCTACACTAAGAACTGACTTGGAAAATCACTTTCAGCTGTTCTAAACAAGTTCTCATCTGTTTACAGTCATTTTCACTGAATTATTCATGTTTTCATGTAGTTTCCTATATTCTTCCTTCTGGTCCAAGAATAAGCTTTGTCCACTTTATCAAACAACTTCCTACACACTGTTATGAACTGAGGGAGCTGGGGAACATTGTCTCTCAACTGTGTTATAGAGTGTAGTACTACATTTCAGTGAAGTGTAAGGCTTTCCAAAGCTGCCGAACGTGTTTCTTTCTCTATTTCAATGGTATTCTGCCTTATATAACACACATTTACCAGTCTAGTCTCCTTTAAGTAAACAATATAGGATTCATACAATGTTTGATGTTATCTTAACTCGAATTAAGGATTTCCCTTATCTTAGCTACCTTTTCTACACTAAGAAGTGACTTGGAGATTCTCTTTCAGCTGTTCTAAACAAGTTTTCATCTGTTTACAGTCATTTTCACTGAATTATTCATGTTTTCATGTAGTTTCCTATATTCTGCCTTCTGGTCCAAGTATAAGCTTTGCCCACTTTATCAAACAACTTCCTACGCACTGTTATGAACTGAGGCAGCTCGGGAACATTGTCTCTCAACTGTGTGATAGAGTGTAGTACTACATTTCAGTGAAGTGTAAGGCTTTCCAAAGCTGCCGAACGTGTTTCTTTCTCTATTTCAATGGTATTCTGCCTTGTATAACACACATTTACCACTCTAGTCTCCTTTTAAGTAATGAATATAGGATTCATACAGTGTTTGATGTTATCTTAACTCGAATTAAGGATTTCCCTTATCTTAGGTACCTTTTCTACACTAAGAACTGACTTGGATATTCTCTTTCAGCTGTTCTAAACAAGTTCTCATCTGTTTACAGTCATTTTCACTGAATTATTCATGTTTTCATGTAGTTTCCTATATTCTGCCTTCTGGTCCAAGTATATGCTTTGCCCACTTTATCAAACAACTTCCTACACACTGTTATGAACTGAGGCAGCTAGGGAAGATTGTCTCTCAACTGTGTGATAGAGTGTAGTACTACATTTCAGTGAAGTGTAAGGCTTTCCAAAGCTGCCGAACGTGTTTCTTTCTCTATTTCAATGGTATTCTGCCTTGTATAACACACATTTACCACTCTAGTCTCCTTTAAGTAAAGAATATAAGATTCATACAGTGTTTCATGGGATCTTAACTCCAATTAAGGATTTCCCGGATCTTAGCTACCTTTTCTACATTATGAACAGACTTGTAGAATCTCTTTCAGCTGTTCTAAACAAGTTCTCATCTGTTTACAGTCATTTTCACTGAATTATTCATGTTTTCATGTAGTTTCCTATATTCTTCCTTCTGGTCCAAGAATAAGCTTTGTCCACTTTAACAAACAACTTCATACACACTGTTATGAACTGAGGGAGCTGGGGAACATTGCCTCTCAACTGTGTTATAGAGTGTAGTACTACATTTCAGTGAAGTGTAAGGCTTTCCAAAGCTGCCGAACGTGTTTCTTTCTCTATTTCAATGGTATTCTGCCTTGTAAAACACACATTTACCACTCTAGTCTCCCTTAAGTAAAGAATATAAGATTCATACAGTGTTTCATGTGAATTTAACTGGAATTACGGATTTCCCTTATCTTAGCTACCTTTTCTACACTAAGAACTGACTTGGAGAATCTCTTTGAGCTGTTCTAAACAAGTTCTCATGTGTTTACAGTCATTTTCACTGAATTATTCATGTTTTCATTTAGTTTCCTATATTCTGCCTTCTGGTCCAAGTATAAGCTTTGCCCACTTTATCAAACAACTTCCTACACACTGTTATGAACTGAGGCAGCTAGGGAACATTGTCTCTCAACTGTGTGATAGAGTGTAGTACTACATTTCAGTGAAGTGTAAGGCTTTCCAAAGCTGCCGACCTTGTTTCTTTCTCTATTTCAATGGTATTCTTCCTTATATAACACACATTTACCACTCTAGTCTCCTTTAAGTAAACAATATAGGATTCATACTGTGTTTCATGTGAATTTAACTGTAATTACGGATTTCCCTTATCTTAGCTACCTTTTCTACACTAAGAACTGACTTGGAGAATCTCTTTCAGCTGTTCTAAACAAGTTCTCATCTGTTTACAGTCATTTTCACTGATTTATTCATGTTTTCATGTAGTTTCCTATATTCTTCCTTCTGGTCCAAGAATAAGCTTTGTCCACTTTATCAAACAACTTCCTACACACTGTTATGAACTGAGGGAGCTGGGGAACATTGTCTCTCAAATGTGTTATAGAGTGTAGTACTACATTTCAGTGAAGTGTAAGGCTTTCCAAAGCTGCCGAACGTGTTTCTTTCTCTATTTAAATGGTATTCTGCATTATATAACACACATTTACCACTCTAGTCTCCTTTAAGTAAACAATATAGGATTCATACAGTGTTTGATGTTATCTTAACTCGAATTAAGGATTTCCCTTATCTTAGCTACCTTTTCTACACTAAGAACTGACTTGGAGATTCTCCTTCAGCTGTTCTAAACAAGTTCTCAACTGTTTACAGTCATTTTCACTGAATTATTCATGTTTTCATGTAGTTTCCTATATTCTGCCTTCTGGTCCAAGTATAAGCTTTGCCCACTTTATCAAACAACTTCCTACACACTGTTATGAACTGAGGCAGCTCGGGAACATTGTCTCTCAACTGTGTGATAGAGTGTAGTACTACATTTCAGTGAAGTGTAAGGCTTTCCAAAGCTGCCGAACGTGTTTCTTTCTCTATTTCAATGGTATTCTGCCTTATATAACACACATTTACCAGTCTAGTCTCCTTTAAGTAAACAATATAGGATTCATACAATGTTTGATGTTATCTTAACTCGAATTAAGGATTTCCCTTATCTTAGCTACCTTTTCTACACTAAGAACTGACTTGGAGATTCTCTTTCAGCTGTTCTAAACAAGTTCTCATCTGTTTACAGTCATTTTCACTGAATTATTCATGTTTTCATGTAGTTTCCTATATTCTGCCTTCTGTTCCAAGTATAAGCTTTGCCCACTTTATCAAACAACTTCCTACACACTGTTATGAACTGAGGCAGCTCGGGAACATTGTCTCTCAACTGTGTGATAGAGTGTAGTACTACATTTCAGTGAAGTGTAAGGCTTTCCAAAGCTGCCGAACGTGTTTCTTTCTCTATTTCAATGGTATTCTGCCTCGTATAACACACATTTACCACTCTAGTCTCCTTTAAGTAAACAATATAGGATTCATACTGTGTTTCATGTGAATTTAACTGGAATTACGGATTTCCCTTATCTTAGCTACCTTTTCTACACTAAGAACTGACTTGGAGAATCTCTTTCAGCTGTTCTAAACAAGTTCTCATCTGTTTACAGTCATTTTCACTGAATTATTCATGTTTTCATGTAGTTTCCTATATTCTTCCTTCTGGTCCAAGAATAAGCTTTGTCCACTTTATCAAACAACTTCCTACACACTGTTATGAACTGAGGGAGCTGGGGAACATTGTCTCTCAACTGTGTTATAGAGTGTAGTACTACATTTCAGTGAAGTGTAAGGCTTTCCAAAGCTGCCGAACGTGTTTCTTTCTCTATTTCAATGGTATTCTGCCTTGTATAACACACATTTACCACTCTAGTCTCCTTTAAGTAAAGAATATAGGATTCATACAGTGTTTCATGTGATCTTAACTCGAATTAAGGATTTCCCGGATCTTAGCTACCTTTTCTACATTAAGAACAGACTTAGAGAATCTCTTTCAGCTGTTCTAAACAAGTTCTCATCTGTTTACAGTCATTTTCACTGAATTATTCATGTTTTCATGTAGTTTCCTATATTCTGCCTTCTGGTCCAAGTATAAGCTTTGCCCACTTTATCAAACAACTTCCTACACATTGTTATGAACTAAGGCAGCTAGGTAACATTTTCTCTCAACTGTGTTATAGAGTGTAGTACTACATTTCAGTGAAGTGTAAGGCTTTCCAAAGCTGCCGAACGTGTTTCTTTCTCTATTTCAATGGTATTCTGCCTTATATAACACACATTTACCACTCTAGTCTCCTTTAAGTAAACAATATAGGATTCATACAGTGTTTGATGTTATCTTAACTCGAATTAAGGATTTCCCTTATCTTAGCTACCTTTTCTACACTAAGAACTGACTTGGAGATTCTCTTTCAGCTGTTCTAAACAAGTTCTCATCTGTTTACAGTCATTTTCTATGAATTATTCATGTTTTCATGTAGTTTCCTATATTCTGCCTTCTGGTCCAAGTATAAGCTTTGCCAACTTTATCAAACAACTTCCTACACACTGTTATGAACTGAGGCAGCTGGGGAACATTGTCTCTCAACTGTGCGATAGAGTGTAGTACTACATTTCAGTGAAGTGTAAGGCTTTCCAAAGCTGCCGAACGTGTTTCTTTCTCTATTTCAATGGTATTCTGCCTTGTATAACACACATTTACCACTCTAGTCTCCTTTAAGTAAAGAATATAAGATTCATACAGTGTTTCATGTGAATTTAACAGGAATTACGGATTTCCCTTATCTTAGCTACCTTTTCTACACTAAGAACTGACTTGGAGAATCTCTTTCAGCTGTTCTAACCAAGTTCTCATCTGTTTACAGTCATTTTCACTGAATTATTCGTTTTCATGTAGTTTCCTATATTCTTCCTTCTGGTCCAAGAATAAGCTTTGCCCACTTTATCAAACAACTTCCTACACACTGTTATTAACTGAGGCAGCTAGGGAACATTGTCTCTCAACTGTGTTATAGAGTGTAGTACTACATTTCAGTGAAGTGTAAGGCTTTCCAAAGCTGCCGAACGTGTTTCTTTCTCTATTTCAATGGTATTCTGCCTTATATAACACACATTTACCACTCTAGTCTCCTTTAAGTAAACAATATAGGATTCATACAGTGTTTGATGTTATCTTAACTCGAATTAAGAATTTCCCTTATCTTAGCTACCTTTTCTACACTAAGAACTGACTTGGAGATTCTCTTTCAGCTGTTCTAAACAAATTCTCATCTGTTTACAGTCATTTTCACTGAATTATTCATTTTTTCATGTAGTTTCCTATATTCAGCCTTCTGGTCCAAGTATAAGCTTTGCCCACTTTATCAAACAACTTCCTACACACTGTTATGAACTGAGGCAGCTAGGGAACATTGTCTCTCAACTGTGTGATAGAATGTAGTACTACATTTCAGTGAAGTGTAAGGCTTTCCAAAGCTGCCGAACTTGTTTCTTTCTCTATTTCAATGGTATTCTGCGTTGTATAACACACATTTACCACTCTAGTCTCCTTTAAGTAAAGAATATAAGATTCATACAGTGTTTCATGTGAATTTAACTGGAATTACGGATTTCCCTTATCTTAGCTACCTTTTCTACACTAAGAACTGACTTGGAGAATCTCTTTCAGCTGTTCTAAACAAGTTCTCATCTGTTTACAGTCATTTTCACTGAATTATTCATGTTTTCATGTAGTTTCCTATATTCTTCCTTCTGGTCCAAGAATAAGCTTTGCCCACTTTATCAAACAACTTCCTACACACTGTTATGAACCGAGGGAGCTGGGGAACATTGTCTCTCAACTGTGTTATAGAGTGTAGTACTACATTTCAGTGAAGTGTAAGGCTTTCCAAAGCTTCCGAACGTGTTTCTTTCTCTATTTCAATGGTATTCTGCCTTATATAACACACATTTACCACTCTAGTCTCCTTTAAGTAAACAATATAGGATTCATACAGTGTTTGATGTTATCTTAACTCGAATTAAGAATTTCCCTTATCTTAGCTACCTTTTCTACACTAAGAACTGACTTGGAGATTCTCTTTCAGCTGTTCTAAACAAATTCTCATCTGTTTACAGTCATTTTCACTGAATTATTCATGTTTTCATGTAGTTTCCTATATTCAGCCTTCTGGTCCAAGTATAAGCTTTGCCCACTTTATCAAACAACTTCCTACACACTGTTATGAACTGAGGGAGCTGGGGAACATTGTCTCTCAACTGTGTTATAGAGTGTAGTACTACATTTCAGTGAAGTGTAAGGCTTTCCAAAGCTGCCGAACGTGTTTCTTTCTCTATTTCAATGGTATTCTGCCTTATATAACACACATTTACCACTCTAGTCTCCTTTAAGTAAACAATATAGGATTCATACAATGTTTGATGTTATCTTAACTCGAATTAAGGATTTCCCTTATCTTAGCTACCTTTTCTACACTAAGAACTGACTTGGAGATTCTCTTTCAGCTTTTCTAAACAAGTTCTCATCTGTTTACAGTCATTTTCACTGAATTATTCATGTTTTCATGTAGTTTCCTATATTCTGCCTTCTGGTCCAAGTATAAGCTTTGCCCACTTTATCAAACAACTTCCTACACACTGTTATGAACTGAGGCAGTTCGGGAACATTGTCTCTCAACTGTGTGATAGAGTGTAGTACTACATTTCAGTGAAGTGTAAGGCTTTTTAAAGCTGCCGAACGTTTTTCTTTCTCTATTTCAATGGTATTCTGCCTTGTATAACACACATTTACCACTCTAGTCTCCTTTAAGTAAAGAATATAGGATTCATACAGTGTTTCATGGGATCTTAACTCCAATTAAGGATTTCCCGGATCTTAGCTACCTTTTCTACATTAAGAACAAACTTGGAGAATCTCTTTCAGCTGTTCTAAACAAGTTCTCATCTGTTTACAGTCATTTTCACTGAATTATTCATGTTTTCATGTAGTTTCCTATATTCTTCCTTCTGGTCCAAGAATAAGCTTTGTCCACTTTATCAAACAACTTCCTACACACTGTTATGAACTGAGGCAGCTGGGGAACATTGTCTCTCAACTGTGCGATAGAGTGTAGTACTACATTTCAGTGAAGTGTAAGGCTTTCCAAAGCTGCCGAACGTGTTTCTTTCTCTATTTCAATGGTATTCTGCCTTGTATAACACACATTTACCACTCTAGTCTCCTTTAAGTAAAGAATATAAGATTCATACAGTGTTTCATGTGAATTTAACAGGAATTACGGATTTCCCTTATCTTAGCTACCTTTTCTACACTAAGAACTGACTTGGAGAATCTCTTTCAGCTGTTCTAACCAAGTTCTCATCTGTTTACAGTCATTTTCACTGAATTATTCGTTTTCATGTAGTTTCCTATATTCTTCCTTCTGGTCCAAGAATAAGCTTTGCCCACTTTATCAAACAACTTCCTACACACTGTTATTAACTGAGGCAGCTAGGGAACATTGTCTCTCAACTGTGTTATAGAGTGTAGTACTACATTTCAGTGAAGTGTAAGGCTTTCCAAAGCTGCCGAACGTGTTTCTTTCTCTATTTCAATGGTATTCTGCCTTATATAACACACATTTACCACTCTAGTCTCCTTTAAGTAAACAATATAGGATTCATACAGTGTTTGATGTTATCTTAACTCGAATTAAGGATTTCCCTTATCTTAGCTACCTTTTCTACACTAAGAACTGACTTGGAGATTCTCTTTCAGCTGTTCTAAACAAGTTCTCATCTGTTTACAGTCATTTTCTATGAATTATTCATGTTTTCATGTAGTTTCCTATATTCTGCCTTCTGGTCCAAGTATAAGCTTTGCCAACTTTATCAAAAAACTTCCTACACACTGTTATGAACTGAGGCAGCTAGGGAACATTGTCTCTCAACTGTGTTATAGAGTGTAGTACTACATTTCAGTGAAGTGTAAGGCTTTCCAAAGCTGCCGAACGTGTTTCTTTCTCTATTTCAATGGTATTCTGCCTTGTATAACACACATTTACCACTCTAGTCTCCTTTAAGTAAAGAATATAGGATTCATACTGTGTTTCATGTGAATTTAACTGGAATTACGGATTTCCCTTATCTTAGCTACCTTTTCTACACTAAGAACTGACTTGGAGAATCACTTTCAGCTGTTCTAAACAAGTTCTCATCTGTTTACAGTCATTTTCACTGAATTATTCATGTTTTCATGTAGTTTCCTATATTCTTCCTTCTGGTCCAAGAATAAGCTTTGTCCACTTTATCAAACAACTTCCTACACAATGTTATGAACTGAGGGAGCTGGGGAACATTGTCTCTCAACTGTGTTATAGAGTGTAGTACTACATTTCAGTGAAGTGTAAGGCTTTCCAAAGCTGCCGAACGTGTTTCTTTCTCTATTTCAATGGTATTCTGCCTTATATAACACACATTTACCACTCTAGTCTCCTTTAAGTAAACAATATAGGATTCATACAATGTTTGATGTTATCTTAACTCGAATTAAGGATTTCCCTTATCTTAGCTACCTTTTCTACACTAAGAACTGACTTGGAGATTCTCTTTCAGCTGTTCTAAACAAGTTCTCATCTGTTTACAGTCATTTTCACTGAATTATTCATGTTTTCATGTAGTTTCCTATATTCTGCCTTCTGTTCCAAGTATAAGCTTTGCCCACTTTATCAAACAACTTCCTACACACTGTTATGAACTGAGGCAGCTCGGGAACATTGTCTGTCAACTGTGTGATAGAGTGTAGTACTACATTTCAGTGAAGTGTAAGGCTTTCCAAAGCTGCCGAACGTGTTTCTTTCTCTATTTCAATGGTATTCTGCCTTGTATAACACACATTTACCACTCTAGTCTCCTTTAAGTAAAGAATATAGGATTCATACTGTGTTTCATGTGAATTTAACTGGAATTACGGATTTCCCTTATCTTAGCTACCTTTTCTACACTAAGAACTGACTTGGAGAATCTCTTTCAGCTGTTCTAAACAAGTTCTCATCTGTTTACAGTCATTTTCACTGAATTATTCATGTTTTCATGTAGTTTCCTATATTCTTCCTTCTGGTCCAAGAATAAGCTTTGTCCACTTTATCAAACAACTTCCTACACACTGTTATGAACTGAGGGAGCTGGGGAACATTGTCTCTCAACTGTGTTATAGAGTGTAGTACTACATTTCAGTGAAGTGTAAGGCTTTCCAAAGCTGCCGAACGTGTTTCTTTCTCTATTTCAATGGTATTCTGCCTTGTATAACACACATTTACCACTCTAGTCTCCTATAAGTAAAGAATATAGGATTCATACAGTGTTTCATGTGATCTTAACTCGAATTAAGGATTTCCCGGATCTTAGCTACCTTTTCTACATTAAGAACAGACTTGGAGAATCTCTTTCAGCTGTTCTAAACAAGTTCTCATCTGTTTACAGTCATTTTCACTGAATTATTCATGTTTTCATGTAGTTTCCTATATTCTGCCTTCTGGTCCAAGTATAAGCTTTGCCCACTTTATCAAACAACTTCCTACACATTGTTATGAACTAAGGCAGCTAGGTAACATTTTCTCTCAACTGTGTTATAGAGTGTAGTACTACATTTCAGTGAAGTGTAAGGCTTTCCAAAGCTGCCGAACGTGTTTCTTTCTCTATTTCAATGGTATTCTGCCTTATATAACATACATTTACCACTCTAGTCTCCTTTAAGTAAACAATATAGGATTCATACAGTGTTTGATGTTATCTTAACTCGAATTAAGGATTTCCCTTATCTTAGCTACCTTTTCTACACTAAGAACTGACTTGGAGATTCTCTTTCAGCTGTTCTAAACAAGTTCTCATCTGTTTACAGTCATTTTCTATGAATTATTCATGTTTTCATGTAGTTTCCTATATTCTGCCTTCTGGTCCAAGTATAAGCTTTGCCAACTTTATCAAACAACTTCCTACACACTGTTATGAACTGAGGCAGCTGGGGAACATTGTCTCTCAACTGTGCGATAGAGTGTAGTACTACATTTCAGTGAAGTGTAAGGCTTTCCAAAGCTGCCGAACGTGTTTCTTTCTCTATTTCAATGGTATTCTGCCTTGTATAACACACATTTACCACTCTAGTCTCCTTTAAGTAAAGAATATAAGATTCATACAGTGTTTCATGTGAATTTAACAGGAATTACGGATTTCCCTTATCTTAGCTACCTTTTCTACACTAAGAACTGACTTGGAGAATCTCTTTCAGCTGTTCTAACCAAGTTCTCATCTGTTTACAGTCATTTTCACTGAATTATTCGTTTTCATGTAGTTTCCTATATTCTTCCTTCTGGTCCAAGAATAAGCTTTGCCCACTTTATCAAACAACTTCCTACACACTGTTATTAACTGAGGCAGCTAGGGAACATTGTCTCTCAACTGTGTTATAGAGTGTAGTACTACATTTCAGTGAAGTGTAAGGCTTTCCAAAGCTGCCGAACGTGTTTCTTTCTCTATTTCAATGGTATTCTGCCTTATATAACACACATTTACCACTCTAGTCTCCTTTAAGTAAACAATATAGGATTCATACAGTGTTTGATGTTATCTTAACTCGAATTAAGAATTTCCCTTATCTTAGCTACCTTTTCTACACTAAGAACTGACTTGGAGATTCTCTTTCAGCTGTTCTAAACAAATTCTCATCTGTTTACAGTCATTTTCACTGAATTATTCATTTTTTCATGTAGTTTCCTATATTCAGCCTTCTGGTCCAAGTATAAGCTTTGCCCACTTTATCAAACAACTTCCTACACACTGTTATGAACTGAGGCAGCTAGGGAACATTGTCTCTCAACTGTGTGATAGAATGTAGTACTACATTTCAGTGAAGTGTAAGGCTTTCCAAAGCTGCCGAACGTGTTTCTTTCTCTATTTCAATGGTATTCTGCGTTGTATAACACACATTTACCACTCTAGTCTCCTTTAAGTAAAGAATATAAGATTCATACAGTGTTTCATGTGAATTTAACTGGAATTACGGATTTCCCTTATCTTAGCTACCTTTTCTACACTAAGAACTGACTTGGAGAATCTCTTTCAGCTGTTCTAAACAAGTTCTCATCTGTTTACAGTCATTTTCACTGAATTATTCATGTTTTCATGTAGTTTCCTATATTCTTCCTTCTGGTCCAAGAATAAGCTTTGCCCACTTTATCAAACAACTTCCTACACACTGTTATGAACCGAGGGAGCTGGGGAACATTGTCTCTCAACTGTGTTATAGAGTGTAGTACTACATTTCAGTGAAGTGTAAGGCTTTCCAAAGCTTCCGAACGTGTTTCTTTCTCTATTTCAATGGTATTCTGCCTTATATAACACACATTTACCACTCTAGTCTCCTTTAAGTAAACAATATAGGATTCATACAGTGTTTGATGTTATCTTAACTCGAATTAAGAATTTCCCTTATCTTAGCTACCTTTTCTACACTAAGAACTGACTTGGAGATTCTCTTTCAGCTGTTCTAAACAAATTCTCATCTGTTTACAGTCATTTTCACTGAATTATTCATGTTTTCATGTAGTTTCCTATATTCAGCCTTCTGGTCCAAGTATAAGCTTTGCCCACTTTATCAAACAACTTCCTACACACTGTTATGAACTGAGGCAGCTCGGGAACATTGTCTCTCAACTGTGTGATAGAGTGTAGTACTACATTTCAGTGAAGTGTAAGGCTTTCCAAAGCTGCCGAACGTGTTTCTTTCTCTATTTCAATGGTATTCTGCCTTGTATAACACACATTTACCACTCTAGTCTCCTTTAAGTAAAGAATATAGGATTCATACAGTGTTTCATGGGATCTTAACTCCAATTAAGGATTTCCCGGATCTTAGCTACCTTTTCTACATTAAGAACAAACTTGGAGAATCTCTTTCAGCTGTTCTAAACAAGTTCTCATCTGTTTACAGTCATTTTCACTGAATTATTCATGTTTTCATGTAGTTTCCTATATTCTTCCTTCTGGTCCAAGAATAAGCTTTGTCCACTTTATCAAACAACTTCCTACACACTGTTATGAACTGAGGGAGCTGGGGAACATTGTCTCTCAAATGTGTTATAGAGTGTAGTACTACATTTCAGTGAAGTGTAAGGCTTTCCAAAGCTGCCGAACGTGTTTCTTTCTCTATTTCAATGGTATTCTGCCTTGTATAACACACATTTACCACTCTAGTCTCCTTTAAGTAAAGAATATAGGATTCATACAGTGTTTCATGTGATCTTAACTCGAATTAAGGATTTCCCGGATCTTAGCTACCTTTTCTACATTAAGAACAGACTTGGAGAATCTCTTTCAGCTGTTCTAAACAAGTTCTCATCTGTTTACAGTCATTTTCACTGAATTATTCATGTTTTCATGTAGTTTCCTATATTCTGCCTTCTGGTCCAAGTATAAGCTTTGCCCACTTTATCAAACAAATTCCTACACATTGTTATGAACTAAGGCAGCTAGGTAACATTTTCTCTCAACTGTGTTATAGAGGGTAGTACTACATTTCAGTGAAGTGTAAGGCTTTCCAAAGCTGCCGAACGTGTTTCTTTCTCTATTTCAATGGTATTCTGCCTTATATAACACACATTTACCACTCTAGTCTCCTTTAAGTAAACAATATAGGATTCATACAGTGTTTGATGTTATCTTAACTCGAATTAAGGATTTCCCTTATCTTAGCTACCTTTTCTACACTAAGAACTGACTTGGAGATTCTCTTTCAGCTGTTCTAAACAAGTTCTCATCTGTTTACAGTCATTTTCTATGAATTATTCATGTTTTCATGTAGTTTCCTATATTCTGCCTTCTGGTCCAAGTATAAGCTTTGCCCACTTTATCAAACAACTTCCTACACATTGTTATGAACTAAGGCAGCTAGGTAACATTTTCTCTCAACTGTGTTATAGAGTGTAGTACTACATTTCAGTGAAGTGTAAGGCTTTCCAAAGCTGCCGAACGTGTTTCTTTCTCTATTTCAATGGTATTCTGCCTTGTATAACACACATTTACCACTCTAGTCTCCTTTAAGTAAAGAATATAAGATTCATACAGTGTTTCATGTGAATTTAACAGGAATTTCGGATTTCCCTTATCTTAGCTACCTTTTCTACACTAAGAACTGACTTGGAGAATCTCTTTCAGCTGTTCTAACCAAGTTCTCATCTGTTTACAGTCATTTTCACTGAATTATTCATGTTTTCATGTAGTTTCCTATATTCTTCCTTCTGGTCCAAGAATAAGCTTTGCCCACTTTATCAAACAACTTCCTACACACTGTTATGATCTGAGGCAGCTAGGGAACATTGTCTCTCAACTGTGTGATAGAGTGTAGTACTACATTTCAGTGAAGTGTAAGGCTTTTTAAAGCTGCCGAACGTTTTTCTTTCTCTATTTCAATGGTATTCTGCCTTGTATAACACACATTTACCACTCTAGTCTCCTTTAAGTAAAGAATATAGGATTCATACAGTGTTTCATGGGATCTTAACTCCAATTAAGGATTTCTCGGATCTTAGCTACCTTTTCTACATTAAGAACAAACTTGGAGAATCTCTTTCAGCTGTTCTAAACAAGTTCTCATCTGTTTACAGTCATTTTCACTGAATTATTCATGTTTTCATGTAGTTTCCTATATTCTTCCTTCTGGTCCAAGAATAAGCTTTGTCCACTTTATCAAACAACTTCCTACACACTGTTATGAACTGAGGGAGCTGGGGAACATTGTCTCTCAAATGTGTTATAGAGTGTAGTACTACATTTCAGTGAAGTGTAAGGCTTTCCAAAGCTGCCGAACGTGTTTCTTTCTCTATTTCAATGGTATTCTGCCTTGTATAACACACATTTACCACTCTAGTCTCCTTTAAGTAAAGAATATAGGATTCATACAGTGTTTCATGTGATCTTAACTCGAATTAAGGATTTCCCGGATCTTAGCTACCTTTTCTACATTAAGAACAGACTTGGAGAATCTCTTTCAGCTGTTCTAAACAAGTTCTCATCTGTTTACAGTCATTTTCACTGAATTATTCATGTTTTCATGTAGTTTCCTATATTCTGCCTTCTGGTCCAAGTATAAGCTTTGCCCACTTTATCAAACAACTTCCTACACATTGTTATGAACTAAGGCAGCTAGGTAACATTTTCTCTCAACTGTGTTATAGAGTGTAGTACTACATTTCAGTGAAGTGTAAGGCTTTCCAAAGCTGCCGAACGTGTTTCTTTCTCTATTTCAATGGTATTCTGCCTTATATAACACACATTTACCACTCTAGTCTCCTTTAAGTAAACAATATAGGATTCATACAGTGTTTGATGTTATCTTAACTCGAATTAAGGATTTCCCTTATCTTAGCTACCTTTTCTACACTAAGAACTGACTTGGAGATTCTCTTTCAGCTGTTCTAAACAAGTTCTCATCTGTTTACAGTCATTTTCTATGAATTATTCATGTTTTCATGTAGTTTCCTATATTCTGCCTTCTGGTCCAAGTATAAGCTTTGCCAACTTTATCAAAAAACTTCCTACACACTGTTATGAACTGAGGCAGCTAGGGAACATTGTCTCTCAACTGTGTTATAGAGTGTAGTACTACATATCAGTGAAGTGTAAGGCTTTCCAAAGCTGCCGAACGTGTTTCTTTCTCTATTTCAATGGTATTCTGCCTTGTATAACACACATTTACCACTCTAGTCTCCTTTAAGTAAAGAATATAGGATTCATACTGTGTTTCATGTGAATTTAACTGGAATTACGGATTTCCCTTATCTTAGCTACCTTTTCTACACTAAGAACTGACTTGGAGAATCACTTTCAGCTGTTCTAAACAAGTTCTCATCTGTTTACAGTCATTTTCACTGAATTATTCATGTTTTCATGTAGTTTCCTATATTCTTCCTTCTGGTCCAAGAATAAGCTTTGTCCACTTTATCAAACAACTTCCTACACACTGTTATGAACTGAGGGAGCTGGGGAACATTGTCTCTCAACTGTGTTATAGAGTGTAGTACTACATTTCAGTGAAGTGTAAGGCTTTCCAAAGCTGCCGAACGTGTTTCTTTCTCTATTTCAATGGTATTCTGCCTTATATAACACACATTTACCACTCTAGTCTCCTTTAAGTAAACAATATAGGATTCATACAATGTTTGATGTTATCTTAACTCGAATTAAGGATTTCCCTTATCTTAGCTACCTTTTCTACACTAAGAACTGACTTGGAGATTCTCTTTCAGCTGTTCTAAACAAGTTCTCATCTGTTTACAGTCATTTTCACTGAATTATTCATGTTTTCATGTAGTTTCCTATATTCTGCCTTCTGTTCCAAGTATAAGCTTTGCCCACTTTATCAAACAACTTCCTACACACTGTTATGAACTGAGGCAGCTCGGGAACATTGTCTCTCAACTGTGTGATAGAGTGTAGTACTACATTTCAGTGAAGTGTAAGGCTTTCCAAAGCTGCCGAACGTGTTTCTTTCTCTATTTCAATGGTATTCTGCCTTGTATAACACACATTTACCACTCTAGTCTCCTTTAAGTAAAGAATATAGGATTCATACTGTGTTTCATGTGAATTTAACTGGAATTACGGATTTCCCTTATCTTAGCTACCTTTTCTACACTAAGAACTGACTTGGAGAATCTCTTTCAGCTGTTCTAAACAAGTTCTCATCTGTTTACAGTCATTTTCACTGAATTATTCATGTTTTCATGTAGTTTCCTATATTCTTCCTTCTGGTCCAAGAAAAAGCTTTGTCCACTTTATCAAACAACTTCCTACACACTGTTATGAACTGAGGGAGCTGGGGAACATTGTCTCTCAACTGTGTTATAGAGTGTAGTACTACATTTCAGTGAAGTGTAAGGCTTTCCAAAGCTGCCGAACGTGTTTCTTTCTCTATTTCAATGGTATTCTGCCTTGTATAACACACATTTACCACTCTAGTCTCCTTTAAGTAAAGAATATAAGATTCATACAGTGTTTCATGTGAATTTAACTGGAATTACGGATTTCCCTTATCTTAGCTACCTTTTCTACACTAAGAACTGACTTGGAGAATCTCTTTCAGCTGTTCTAAACAAGTTCTCATCTGTTTACAGTCATTTTCACTGAATTATTCATGTTTTCATGTAGTTTCCTATATTCTTCCTTCTGGTCCAAGAAAAAGCTTTGCCCACTTTATCAAAAAACTTCCTACACACTGTTATGAACCGAGGGAGCTGGGGAACATTGTCTCTCAACTGTGTTATAGAGTGTAGTACTACATTTCAGTGAAGTGTAAGGCTTTCCAAAGCTGCCGAACGTGTTTCTTTCTCTATTTCAATGGTATTCTGCCTTATATAACACACATTTACCACTCTAGTCTCCTTTAAGTAAACAATATAGGATTCATACAATGTTTGATGTTATCTTAACTCGAATTAAGGATTTCCCTTATCTTAGCTACCTTTTCTACACTAAGAACTGACTTGGAGATTCTCTTTCAGCTGTTCTAAACAAGTTCTCATCTGTTTACAGTCATTTTCACTGAATTATTCATGTTTTCATGTAGTTTCTTATATTCTGCCTTCTGGTCCAAGTATAAGCTTTGCCCACTTTATCAAACAACTTCCTACACACTGTTATGAACTGAGGCAGTTCGGGAACATTGTCTCTCAACTGTGTGATAGATTGTAGTACTACATTTCAGTGAAGTGTAAGGCTTTTTAAAGCTGCCGAACGTTTTTCTTTCTCTATTTCAATGGTATTCTGCCTTGTATAACACACATTTACCACTCTAGTCTCCTTTAAGTAAAGAATATAGGATTCATACAGTGTTTCATGGGATCTTAACTCCAATTAAGGATTTCCCGGATCTTAGCTACCTTTTCTACATTAAGAACAAACTTGGAGAATCTCTTTCAGCTGTTCTAAACAAGTTCTCATCTGTTTACAGTCATTTTCACTGAATTATTCATGTTTTCATGTAGTTTCCTATATTCTGCCTTCTGGTCCAAGAATAAGCTTTGTCCACTTTATCAAACAACTTCCTACACACTGTTATGAACTGAGGGAGCTGGGGAACATTGTCTCTCAACTGTGTTATAGAGTGTAGTACTACATTTCAGTGAAGTGTAAGGCTTTCCAAAGCTGCCGAACGTTTTTCTTTCTCTATTTCAATGGTATTCTGCCTTGTATAACACACATTTACCACTCTAGTCTCCTTTAAGTAAAGAATATAGGATTCATACAGTGTTTCATGTGATCTTAACTCGAATTAAGGATTTCCCGGATCTTAGCTACCTTTTCTACATTAAGAACTGACTTGGAGAATCTCTTTCAGCTGTTCTAAACAAGTTCTCATCTGTTTACAGTCATTTTTACTGAATTATTCATGTTTTCATGTAGTTTCCTATATTCTGCCTTCTGGTCCAAGTATAAGCTTTGCCCACTTTATCAAACAACTTCCTACACATTGTTATGAACTGAGGCAGTTCGGGAACATTGTCTCTCAACTGTGTTATAGAGTGTAGTACTACATTTCAGTGAAGTGTAAGGCTTTCCAAAGCTGCCGAACGTGTTTCTTTCTCTATTTCAATGGTATTCTGCCTTATATAACACACATTTACCACTCTAGTCTCCTTTAAGTAAAGAATATAGGATTCATACAGTGTTTCATGTGATCTTAACTCGAATTAAGGATTTCCCGGATCTTAGCTACCTTTTCTAAATTAAGAACAGACTTGGAGAATCACTTTCAGCTGTTCTAAACAAGTTCTCATCTGTTTACAGTCATTTTCACTGAATTATTCCTTTTTTTCATGTAGTTTCCTATATTCTGCCTTCTGGTCCAAGTATAAGCTTTGCCCACTTTATGAAACAACTTCCTACACATTGTTATGAATTAATGCAGCTAGGGAACATTGTCTCTCAACTGTGTTATAGAGTGTCGTACTACATTTCAGTGAAGTGTAAGGCTTTCCAAAGCTGCCGAACGTGTTTCTTTCTCTATTTCAATGGTATTCTGCCTTATATAACACACATTTACCACTCTAGTCTCCTTTTAAGTAATGAATATAGCATTCATACAGTGTTTGATGTTATCTTAACTCGAATTAATGATTTCCCTTATCTTAGCTACCTTTTCTACACTAAGAACTGACTTGGATATTCTCTTTCAGCTGTTCTAAACAAGTTCTCATCTGTTTACAGTCATTTTCACTGAATTATTCGTTTTCATGTAGTTTCCTATATTCTGCCTTCTGGTCCAAGAATAAGCTTTGCCCACTTTATCAAACAACTTCCTACACACTGTTATGAACTGAGGCAGCTAGGGAACATTGTCTCTCAACTGTGTGATAGAGTGTAGTACTACATTTCAGTGAAGTGTAAGGCTTTCCAAAGCTGCCGAACGTGTTTCTTTCTCTATTTCAATGGTATTCTGCCTTGTATAACACACATTTACCACTCTAGTCCCTTTAAGTAAACAATATAGGATTCATACTGTGTTTCATGTGAATTTAACAGTAATTACGGATTTCCCTTATCTTAGCTACCTTTTCTACACTAAGAACTGACTTGGAGAATCTCTTTCAGCTGTTCTAAACAAGTTCTCATTTGTTTACAGTCATTTTCACTGAATTATTCATGTTTTCATGTAGTTTCCTATATTCTTCCTTCTGGTCCAAGAATAAGCTTTGCCCACTTTATCAAACAACTTCCTACACACTGTTATGAACTGAGGGAGCTGGGGAACATTGTCTCTCAACTGTGTTATAGAGTGTAGTACTACATTTCAGTGAAGTGTAAGGCTTTCCAAAGCTGCCGAACGTGTTTCTTTCTCTATTTCAATGGTATTCTGCCTTATATAACACACATTTACCACTCTAGTCTCCTTTAAGTAAACAATATAGGATTCATACAATGTTTGATGTTATCTTAACTCGAATTAAGGATTTCCCTTATCTTAGCTACCTTTTCTACACTAAGAACTGACTTGGAGATTCTCTTTCAGCTGTTCTAAACAAGTTCTCATCTGTTTACAGTCATTTTCACTGAATTATTCATGTTTTCATGTAGTTTCCTATATTCTGCCTTCTGGTCCAAGTATAAGCTTTGCCCACTTTATCAAACAACTTCCTACACACTGTTATGAACTGAGGCAGTTCGGGAACATTGTCTCTCAACTGTGTGATAGAGTGTAGTACTACATTTCAGTGAAGTGTAAGGCTTTTTAAAGCTTCGGAACGTTTTTCTTTCTCTATTTCAATGGTATTCTGCCTTGTATAACACACATTTACCACTCTAGTCTCCTTTAAGTAAAGAATATAGGATTCATACAGTGTTTCATGGGATCTTAACTCCAATTAAGGATTTCCCGGATCTTAGCTACCTTTTCTACATTAAGAACAAACTTGGAGAATCTCTTTCAGCTGTTCTAAACAAGTTCTCATCTGTTTACAGTCATTTTCACTGAATTATTCGTGTTTTCATGTAGTTTCCTATATTCTTCCTTCTGGTCCAAGAATAAGCTTTGTCCACTTTATCAAACAACTTCCTACACACTGTTATGAACTGAGGGAGCTGGGGAACATTGTCTCTCAACTGTGTTATAGAGTGTAGTACTACATTTCAGTGAAGTGTAAGGCTTTCCAAAGCTGCCGAACGTGTTTCTTTCTCTATTTCAATGGTATTCTGCCTTATATAACACACATTTACCACTCTAGTCTCCTTTAAGTAAACAATATAGGATTCATACAATGTTTGATGTTATCTTAACTCGAATTAAGGATTTCCGTTATCTTAGCTACCTTTTCTACACTAAGAACTGACTTGGAGATTCTCTTTCAGCTGT
This sequence comes from Pipistrellus hanaki, assembly GCF_964339955.1. Taxonomy (NCBI): domain Eukaryota; kingdom Metazoa; phylum Chordata; class Mammalia; order Chiroptera; family Vespertilionidae; genus Pipistrellus; species Pipistrellus hanaki. The sequence continues at coordinate 98,257,423 of NC_140507.1, read as the reverse complement.
TCTAAACAAATTCTCATCTGTTTACAGTCATTTTCACTGAATTATTCATGTTTTCATGTAGTTTCCTATATTCAGCCTTCTGGTCCAAGTATAAGCTTTGCCCACTTTATCAAACAACTTCCTACACACTGTTATGAACTGAGGCAGCTCGGGAACATTGTCTCTCAACTGTGTGATAGAGTGTAGTACTACATTTCAGTGAAGTGTAAGGCTTTCCAAAGCTGCCGAACGTGTTTCTTTCTCTATTTCAATGGTATTCTGCCTTGTATAACACACATTTACCACTCTAGTCTCCTTTAAGTAAAGAATATAAGATTCATACAGTGTTTCATGTGAATTTAAGTGGAATTACGGATTTCCCTTATCTTAGCTACCTTTTCTACACTAAGAACTGACTTGGAGAATCTCTTTCAGCTGTTCTAAACAAGTTCTCATTTGTTTACAGTCATTTTCACTGAATTATTCATGTTTTCATGTAGTTTCCTATATTCTTCCTTCTGGTCCAAGAATAAGCTTTGCCCACTTTATCAAACAACTTCCTACACACTGTTATGAACTGAGGGAGCTGGGGAACATTGTCTCTCAACTGTGTTATAGAGTGTAGTACTACATTTCAGTGAAGTGTAAGGCTTTCCAAAGCTGCCGAACGTGTTTCTTTCTCTATTTCAATGGTATTCTGCCTTATATAACACACATTTACCACTCTAGTCTCCTTTAAGTAAACAATATAGGATTCATACAATGTTTGATGTTATCTTAACTCGAATTAAGGATTTCCCTTATCTTAGCTACCTTTTCTACACTAAGAACTGACTTGGAGATTCTCTTTCAGCTGTTCTAAACAAGTTCTCATCTGTTTACAGTCATTTTCACTGAATTATTCATGTTTTCATGTAGTTTCCTATATTCTGCCTTCTGGTCCAAGTATAAGCTTTGCCCACTTTATCAAACAACTTCCTACACACTGTTATGAACTGAGGCAGTTCGGGAACATTGTCTCTCAACTGTGTGATAGAGTGTAGTACTACATTTCAGTGAAGTGTAAGGCTTTTTAAAGCTGCCGAACGTTTTTCTTTCTCTATTTCAATGGTATTCTGCCTTGTATAACACACATTTACCACTCTAGTCTCCTTTAAGTAAAGAATATAGGATTCATACAGTGTTTCATGGGATCTTAACTCCAATTAAGGATTTCCCGGATCTTAGCTACCTTTTCTACATTAAGAACAAACTTGGAGAATCTCTTTCAGCTGTTCTAAACAAGTTCTCATCTGTTTACAGTCATTTTCACTGAATTATTCGTGTTTTCATGTAGTTTCCTATATTCTGCCTTCTGGCCCAAGTATAAGCTTTGCCCACTTTATCAAACAACTTCCTACACACTGTTATGAACTGAGGCAGCTCGGGAACATTGTCTCTCAACTGTGCGATAGAGTGTAGTACTACATTTCAGTGAAGTGTAAGGCTTTCCAAAGCTGCCGAACGTGTTTCTTTCTCTATTTCAATGGTATTCTGCCTTGTATAACACACATTTACCACTCTAGTCTCCTTTAAGTAAAGAATATAAGATTCATACAGTGTTTCATGTGAATTTAAGTGGAATTACGGATTTCCCTTATCTTAGCTACCTTTTCTACACTAAGAACTGACTTGGAGAATCTCTTTCAGCTGTTCTAAACAAGTTCTCATTTGTTTACAGTCATTTTCACTGAATTATTCATGTTTTCATGTAGTTTCCTATATTCTTCCTTCTGGTCCAAGAATAAGCTTTGCCCACTTTATCAAACAACTTCCTACACACTGTTATGAACTGAGGGAGCTGGGGAACATTGTCTCTCAACTGTGTTATAGAGTGTAGTACTACATTTCAGTGAAGTGTAAGGCTTTCCAAAGCTGCCGAACGTGTTTCTTTCTCTATTTCAATGGTATTCTGCCTTATATAACACACATTTACCACTCTAGTCTCCTTTAAGTAAACAATATAGGATTCATACAATGTTTGATGTTATCTTAACTCGAATTAAGGATTTCCCTTATCTTAGCTACCTTTTCTACACTAAGAACTGACTTGGAGATTCTCTTTCAGCTGTTCTAAACAAGTTCTCATCTGTTTACAGTCATTTTCACTGAATTATTCATGTTTTCATGTAGTTTCCTATATTCTGCCTTCTGGTCCAAGTATAAGCTTTGCCCACTTTATCAAACAACTTCCTACACACTGTTATGAACTGAGGCAGTTCGGGAACATTGTCTCTCAACTGTGTGATAGAGTGTAGTACTACATTTCAGTGAAGTGTAAGGCTTTTTAAAGCTGCCGAACGTTTTTCTTTCTCTATTTCAATGGTATTCTGCCTTGTATAACACACATTTACCACTCTAGTCTCCTTTAAGTAAAGAATATAGGATTCATACAGTGTTTCATGGGATCTTAACTCCAATTAAGGATTTCCCGGATCTTAGCTACCTTTTCTACATTAAGAACAAACTTGGAGAATCTCTTTCAGCTGTTCTAAACAAGTTCTCATCTGTTTACAGTCATTTTCACTGAATTATTCGTGTTTTCATGTAGTTTCCTATATTCTGCCTTCTGGCCCAAGTATAAGCTTTGCCCACTTTATCAAACAACTTCCTACACACTGTTATGAACTGAGGCAGCTCGGGAACATTGTCTCTCAACTGTGCGATAGAGTGTAGTACTACATTTCAGTGAAGTGTAAGGCTTTCCAAAGCTGCCGAACGTGTTTCTTTCTCTATTTCAATGGTATTCTGCCTTGTATAACACACATTTACCACTCTAGTCTCCTTTAAGTAAAGAATATAAGATTCATACAGTGTTTCATGTGAATTTAACAGGAATTACGGATTTCCCTTATCTTAGCTACCTTTTCTACACTAAGAACTGACTTGGAGAATCTCTTTCAGCTGTTCTAACCAAGTTCTCATCTGTTTACAGTCATTTTCACTGAATTATTCGTTTTCATGTAGTTTCCTATATTCTTCCTTCTGGTCCAAGAATAAGCTTTGCCCACTTTATCAAACAACTTCCTACACACTGTTATGAACTGAGGCAGCTAGGGAACATTGTCTCTCAACTGTGTGATAGAATGTAGTACTACATTTCAGTGAAGTGTAAGGCTTTCCAAAGCTGCCGAACGTGTTTCTTTCTCTATTTCAATGGTATTCTGCGTTGTATAACACACATTTACCCCTCTAGTCTCCTTTAAGTAAAGAATATAAGATTCATACAGTGTTTCATGTGAATTTAACTGGAATTACGGATTTCCCTTATCTTAGCTACCTTTTCTACACTAAGAACTGACTTGGAGAATCTCTTTCAGCTGTTCTAAACAAATTCTCATTTGTTTACAGTCATTTTCACTGAATTATTCATGTTTTCATGTAGTTTCCTATATTCTTCCTTCTGGTCCAAGAATAAGCTTTGCCCACTTTATCAAACAACTTCCTACACACTGTTATGAACTGAGGGAGCTGGGGAACATTGTCTCTCAACTGTGTTATAGAGTGTAGTACTACATTTCAGTGAAGTGTAAGGCTTTCCAAAGCTGCCGAACGTGTTTCTTTCTCTATTTCAATGGTATTCTGCCTTATATAACACACATTTACCACTCTAGTCTCCTTTAAGTAAACAATATAGGATTCATACAATGTTTGATGTTATCTTAACTCGAATTAAGGATTTCCCTTATCTTAGCTACCTTTTCTACACTAAGAACTGACTTGGAGATTCTCTTTCAGCTGTTCTAAACAAGTTCTCATCTGTTTACAGTCATTTTCACTGAATTATTCATGTTTTCATGTAGTTTCCTATATTCTGCCTTCTGGTCCAAGTATAAGCTTTGCCCACTTTATCAAACAACTTCCTACACACTGTTATGAACGGAGGCAGTTCGGGAACATTGTCTCTCAACTGTGTGATAGAGTGTAGTACTACATTTCAGTGAAGTGTAAGGCTTTTTAAAGCTGCGGAACGTTTTTCTTTCTCTATTTCAATGGTATTCTGCCTTGTATAACACACATTTACCACTCTAGTCTCCTTTAAGTAAAGAATATAGGATTCATACAGTGTTTCATGGGATCTTAACTCCAATTAAGGATTTCCCGGATCTTAGCTACCTTTTCTACATTAAGAACAAACTTGGAGAATCTCTTTCAGCTGTTCTAAACAAGTTCTCATCTGTTTACAGTCATTTTCACTGAATTATTCGTGTTTTCATGTAGTTTCCTATATTCTTCCTTCTGGTCCAAGAATAAGCTTTGTCCACTTTATCAAACAACTTCCTACACACTGTTATGAACTGAGGGAGCTGGGGAACATTGTCTCTCAACTGTGTGATAGAGTGTAGTACTACATTTCAGTGAAGTGTAAGGCTTTCCAAAGCTGCCGAACGTGTTTCTTTCTCTATTTCAATGGTATTCTGCCTTATATAACACACATTTACCACTCTAGTCTCCTTTAAGTAAACAATATAGGATTCATACAATGTTTGATGTTATCTTAACTCGAATTAAGGATTTCCGTTATCTTAGCTACCTTTTCTACACTAAGAACTGACTTGGAGATTCTCTTTCAGCTGTTCTAAACAAATTCTCATCTGTTTACAGTCATTTTCACTGAATTATTCATGTTTTCATGTAGTTTCCTATATTCAGCCTTCTGGTCCAAGTATAAGCTTTGCCCACTTTATCAAACAACTTCCTACACACTGTTATGAACTGAGGCAGCTCGGGAACATTGTCTCTCAACTGTGTGATAGAGTGTAGTACTACATTTCAGTGAAGTGTAAGGCTTTCCAAAGCTGCCGAACGTGTTTCTTTCTCTATTTCAATGGTATTCTGCCTTGTATAACACACATTTACCACTCTAGTCTCCTTTAAGTAAAGAATATAAGATTCATACAGTGTTTCATGTGAATTTAAGTGGAATTACGGATTTCCCTTATCTTAGCTACCTTTTCTACACTAAGAACTGACTTGGAGAATCTCTTTCAGCTGTTCTAAACAAGTTCTCATTTGTTTACAGTCATTTTCACTGAATTATTCATGTTTTCATGTAGTTTCCTATATTCTTCCTTCTGGTCCAAGAATAAGCTTTGCCCACTTTATCAAACAACTTCCTACACACTGTTATGAACTGAGGGAGCTGGGGAACATTGTCTCTCAACTGTGTTATAGAGTGTAGTACTACATTTCAGTGAAGTGTAAGGCTTTCCAAAGCTGCCGAACGTGTTTCTTTCTCTATTTCAATGGTATTCTGCCTTATATAACACACATTTACCACTCTAGTCTCCTTTAAGTAAACAATATAGGATTCATACAATGTTTGATGTTATCTTAACTCGAATTAAGGATTTCCCTTATCTTAGCTACCTTTTCTACACTAAGAACTGACTTGGAGATTCTCTTTCAGCTGTTCTAAACAAGTTCTCATCTGTTTACAGTCATTTTCACTGAATTATTCATGTTTTCATGTAGTTTCCTATATTCTGCCTTCTGGTCCAAGTATAAGCTTTGCCCACTTTATCAAACAACTTCCTACACACTGTTATGAACTGAGGCAGTTCAGGAACATTGTCTCTCAACTGTGTGATAGAGTGTAGTACTACATTTCAGTGAAGTGTAAGGCTTTTTAAAGCTGCCGAACGTTTTTCTTTCTCTATTTCAATGGTATTCTGCCTTGTATAACACACATTTACCACTCTAGTCTCCTTTAAGTAAAGAATATAGGATTCATACAGTGTTTCATGGGATCTTAACTCCAATTAAGGATTTCCCGGATCTTAGCTACCTTTTCTACATTAAGAACAAACTTGGAGAATCTCTTTCAGCTGTTCTAAACAAGTTCTCATCTGTTTACAGTCATTTTCACTGAATTATTCGTGTTTTCATGTAGTTTCCTATATTCTGCCTTCTGGCCGAAGTATAAGCTTTGCCCACTTTATCAAACAACTTCCTACACACTGTTATGAACTGAGGCAGCTCGGGAACATTGTCTCTCAACTGTGCGATAGAGTGTAGTACTACATTTCAGTGAAGTGTAAGGCTTTTTAAAGCTGCCGAACGTTTTTCTTTCTCTATTTCAATGGTATTCTGCCTTGTATAACACACATTTACCACTCTAGTCTCCTTTAAGTAAAGAATATAGGATTCATACAGTGTTTCATGGGATCTTAACTCCAATTAAGGATTTCCCGGATCTTAGCTACCTTTTCTACATTAAGAACAAACTTGGAGAATCTCTTTCAGCTGTTCTAAACAAGTTCTCATCTGTTTACAGTCATTTTCACTGAATTATTCGTGTTTTCATGTAGTTTCCTATATTCTGCCTTCTGGCCCAAGTATAAGCTTTGCCCACTTTATCAAACAACTTCCTACACACTGTTATGAACTGAGGCAGCTCGGGAACATTGTCTCTCAACTGTGCGATAGAGTGTAGTACTACATTTCAGTGAAGTGTAAGGCTTTCCAAAGCTGCCGAACGTGTTTCTTTCTCTATTTCAATGGTATTCTGCCTTGTATAACACACATTTACCACTCTAGTCTCCTTTAAGTAAAGAATATAAGATTCATACAGTGTTTCATGTGAATTTAACAGGAATTACGGATTTCCCTTATCTTAGCTACCTTTTCTACACTAAGAACTGACTTGGAGAATCTCTTTCAGCTGTTCTAACCAAGTTCTCATCTGTTTACAGTCATTTTCACTGAATTATTCGTTTTCATGTAGTTTCCTATATTCTTCCTTCTGGTCCAAGAATAAGCTTTGCCCACTTTATCAAACAACTTCCTACACACTGTTATGAACTGAGGCAGCTAGGGAACATTGTCTCTCAACTGTGTGATAGAATGTAGTACTACATTTCAGTGAAGTGTAAGGCTTTCCAAAGCTGCCGAACGTGTTTCTTTCTCTATTTCAATGGTATTCTGCGTTGTATAACACACATTTACCCCTCTAGTCTCCTTTAAGTAAAGAATATAAGATTCATACAGTGTTTCATGTGAATTTAACTGGAATTACGGATTTCCCTTATCTTAGCTACCTTTTCTACACTAAGAACTGACTTGGAGAATCTCTTTCAGCTGTTCTAAACAAGTTCTCATCTGTTTACAGTCATTTTCACTGAATTATTCATGTTTTCATGTAGTTTCCTATATTCTTCCTTCTGGTCCAAGAATAAGCTTTGCCCACTTTATCAAACAACTTCCTACACACTGTTATGAACCGAGGGAGCTGGGGAACATTGTCTCTCAACTGTGTTATAGAGTGTAGTACTACATTTCAGTGAAGTGTAAGGCTTTCCAAAGCTGCCGAACGTGTTTCTTTCTCTATTTCAATGGTATTCTGCCTTATATAACACACATTTACCACACTAGTCTCCTTTAAGTAAACAATATAGGATTCATACAGTGTTTGATGTTATCTTAACTCGAATTAAGAATTTCCCTTATCTTAGCTACCTTTTCTACACTAAGAACTGACTTGGAGATTCTCTTTCAGCTGTTCTAAACAAATTCTCATCTGTTTACAGTCATTTTCACTGAATTATTCATGTTTTCATGTAGTTTCCTATATTCAGCCTTCTGGTCCAAGTATAAGCTTTGCCCACTTTATCAAACAACTTCCTACACACTGTTATGAACTGAGGCAGTTTGGGAACATTGTCTCTCAACTGTGTGATAGAGTGTAGTACTACATTTCAGTGAAGTGTAAGGCTTTCCAAAGCTGCCGAACGTGTTTCTTTCTCTATTTCAATGGTATTCTGCGTTGTATAACACACATTTACCCCTCTAGTCTCCTTTAAGTAAAGAATATAAGATTCATACAGTGTTTCATGTGAATTTAACTGGAATTACGGATTTCCCTTATCTTAGCTACCTTTTCTACACTAAGAACTGACTTGGAGAATCTCTTTCAGCTGTTCTAAACAAGTTCTCATCTGTTTACAGTCATTTTCACTGAATTATTCATGTTTTCATGTAGTTTCCTATATTCTTCCTTCTGGTCCAAGAATAAGCTTTGCCCACTTTATCAAACAACTTCCTACACACTGTTATGAACCGAGGGAGCTGGGGAACATTGTCTCTCAACTGTGTTATAGAGTGTAGTACTACATTTCAGTGAAGTGTAAGGCTTTCCAAAGCTGCCGAACGTGTTTCTTTCTCTATTTCAATGGTATTCTGCCTTATATAACACACATTTACCACTCTAGTCTCCTTTAAGTAAACAATATAGGATTCATACAGTGTTTGATGTTATCTTAACTCGAATTAAGAATTTCCCTTATCTTAGCTACCTTTTCTACACTAAGAACTGACTTGGAGATTCTCTTTCAGCTGTTGTAAACAAATTCTCATCTGTTTACAGTCATTTTCACTGAATTATTCATGTTTTCATGTAGTTTCCCATATTCAGCCTTCTGGTCCAAGTATAAGCTTTGCCCACTTTATCAAACAACTTCCTACACACTGTTATGAACTGAGGCAGTTTGGGAACATTGTCTCTCAACTGTGTGATAGAGTGTAGTACTACATTTCAGTGAAGTGTAAGGCTTTCCAAAGCTGCCGAACGTGTTTCTTTCTCTATTTCCATGGTATTCTGCCTTGTATAACACACATTTACCACTGTAGTCTCCTTTAAGTAAAGAATATAGGATTCATACAGTGTTTCATGTGAATTTAACTGGAATTACGGATTTCCCTTATCTTAGCTACCTTTTCTACACTAAGAACTGACTTGGAGAATCTCTTTCAGCTGTTCTAAACAAGTTCTCATCTGTTTACAGTCATTTTCACTGAATTATTCATGTTTTCATGTAGTTTCCTATATTCTTCCTTCTGGTCCAAGAATAAGCTTTGCCCACTTTATCAAACAACTTCCTACACACTGTTATGAACCGAGGGAGCTGGGGAACATTGTCTCTCAACTGTGTTATAGAGTGTAGTACTACATTTCAGTGAAGTGTAAGGCTTTCCAAAGCTGCCGAACGTGTTTCTTTCTCTATTTCAATGGTATTCTGCCTTATATAACACACATTTACCACTCTAGTCTCCTTTAAGTAAACAATATAGGATTCATACAGTGTTTGATGTTATCTTAACTCGAATTAAGAATTTCCCTTATCTTAGCTACCTTTTCTACACTAAGAACTGACTTGGAGATTCTCTTTCAGCTGTTCTTAACAAATTCTCATCTGTTTACAGTCATTTTCACTGAATTATTCATGTTTTCATGTAGTTTCCTATATTCAGCCTTCTGGTCCAAGTATAAGCTTTGCCCACTTTATCAAACAACTTCCTACACACTGTTATGAACTGAGGCAGTTTGGGAACATTGTCTCTCAACTGTGTGATAGAGTGTAGTACTACATTTCAGTGAAGTGTAAGGCTTTCCAAAGCTGCCGAACGTGTTTCTTTCTCTATTTCAATGGTATTCTGCGTTGTATAACACACATTTACCCCTCTAGTCTCCTTTAAGTAAAGAATATAAGATTCATACAGTGATTCATGTGAATTTAACTGGAATTACGGATTTCCCTTATCTTAGCTACCTTTTCTACACTAAGAACTGACTTGGAGAATCTCTTTCAGCTGTTCTAAACAAGTTCTCATCTGTTTACAGTCATTTTCACTGAATTATTCATGTTTTCATGTAGTTTCCTATATTCTTCCTTCTGGTCCAAGAATAAGCTTTGCCCACTTTATCAAACAACTTCCTACACACTGTTATGAACCGAGGGAGCTGGGGAACATTGTCTCTCAACTGTGTTATAGAGTGTAGTACTACATTTCAGTGAAGTGTAAGGCTTTCCAAAGCTGCCGAACGTGTTTCTTTCTCTATTTCAATGGTATTCTGCCTTATATAACACACATTTACCACTCTAGTCTCCTTTAAGTAAACAATATAGGATTCATACAGTGTTTGATGTTATCTTAACTCGAATTAAGAATTTCCCTTATCTTAGCTACCTTTTCTACACTAAGAACTGACTTGGAGATTCTCTTTCAGCTGTTCTAAACAAATTCTCATCTGTTTACAGTCATTTTCACTGAATTATTCATGTTTTCATGTAGTTTCCTATATTCAGCCTTCTGGTCCAAGTATAAGCTTTGCCCACTTTATCAAACAACTTCCTACACACTGTTATGAACTGAGGCAGTTTGGGAACATTGTCTCTCAACTGTGTGATAGAGTGTAGTACTACATTTCAGTGAAGTGTAAGGCTTTCCAAAGCTGCCGAACGTGTTTCTTTCTCTATTTCCATGGTATTCTGCCTTGTATAACACACATTTACCACTCTAGTCTCCTTTAAGTAAAGAATATAGGATTCATACAGTGTTTCATGTGAATTTAACTGGAATTACGGATTTCCCTTATCTTAGCTACCTTTTCTACACTAAGAACTGACTTGGAGAATCTCTTTCAGCTGTTCTAAACATGTTCTCATCTGTTTACAGTCATTTTCACTGAATTATTCATGTTTTCATGTAGTTTCCTATATTCTTCCTTCTGGTCCAAGAATAAGCTTTGCCCACTTTATCAAACAACTTCCTACACACTGTTATGAACCGAGGGAGCTGGGGAACATTGTCTCTCAACTGTGTTATAGAGTGTAGTACTACATTTCAGTGAAGTGTAAGGCTTTCCAAAGCTGCCGAACGTGTTTCTTTCTCTATTTCAATGGTATTCTGCCTTATATAACACACATTTACCACTCTAGTCTCCTTTAAGTAAACAATATAGGATTCATACAGTGTTTGATGTTATCTTAACTCGAATTAAGAATTTCCCTTATCTTAGCTACCTTTTCTACACTAAGAACTGACTTGGAGATTCTCTTTCAGCTGTTCTAAACAAATTCTCATCTGTTTACAGTCATTTTCACTGAATTATTCATGTTTTCATGTAGTTTCCTATATTCAGCCTTCTGGTCCAAGTATAAGCTTTGCCCACTTTATCAAACAACTTCCTACACACTGTTATGAACTGAGGCAGTTTGGGAACATTGTCTCTCAACTGTGTGATAGAGTGTAGTACTACATTTCAGTGAAGTGTAAGGCTTTCCAAAGCTGCCGAACGTGTTTCTTTCTCTATTTCAATGGTATTCTGCGTTGTATAACACACATTTACCCCTCTAGTCTCCTTTAAGTAAAGAATATAAGATTCATACAGTGTTTCATGTGAATTTAACTGGAATTACGGATTTCCCTTATCTTAGCTACCTTTTCTACACTAAGAACTGACTTGGAGAATCTCTTTCAGCTGTTCTAAACAAGTTCTCATCTGTTTACAGTCATTTTCACTGAATTATTCATGTTTTCATGTAGTTTCCTATATTCTTCCTTCTGGTCCAAGAATAAGCTTTGCCCACTTTATCAAACAACTTCCTACACACTGTTATGAACCGAGGGAGCTGGGGAACATTGTCTCTCAACTGTGTTATAGAGTGTAGTACTACATTTCAGTGAAGTGTAAGGCTTTCCAAAGCTGCCGAACGTGTTTCTTTGTCTATTTCAATGGTATTCTGCCTTATATAACACACATTTACCACTCTAGTCTCCTTTAAGTAAACAATATAGGATTCATACAGTGTTTGATGTTATCTTAACTCGAATTAAGAATTTCCCTTATCTTAGCTACCTTTTCTACACTAAGAACTGACTTGGAGATTCTCTTTCAGCTGTTCTAAACAAATTCTCATCTGTTTACAGTCATTTTCACTGAATTATTCATGTTTTCATGTAGTTTCCTATATTCAGCCTTCTGGTCCAAGTATAAGCTTTGCCCACTTTATCAAACAACTTCCTACACACTGTTATGAACTGAGGCAGTTTGGGAACATTGTCTCTCAACTGTGTGATAGAGTGTAGTACTACATTTCAGTGAAGTGTAAGGCTTTCCAAAGCTGCCGAACGTGTTTCTTTCTCTATTTCCATGGTATTCTGCCTTGTATAACACACATTTACCACTCTAGTCTCCTTTAAGTAAAGAATATAGGATTCATACAGTGTTTCATGTGAATTTAACTGGAATTACAGATTTCCCTTATCTTAGCTACCTTTTCTACACTAAGAACTGACTTGGAGAATCTCTTTCAGCTGTTCTAAACAAGTTCTCATCTGTTTACAGTCATTTTCACTGAATTATTCATGTTTTCATGTAGTTTCCTATATTCTGCCTTCTGGCCCAAGTATAAGCTTTGCCCACTTTATCAAACAACTTCCTACACACTGTTATGAACTGAGGCAGCTCGGGAACATTGTCTCTCAACTGTGCGATAGAGTGTAGTACTACATTTCAGTGAAGTGTAAGGCTTTCCAAAGGTGCCGAACGTGTTTCTTTCTCTATTTCAATGGTATTCTGCCTTGTATAACACACATTTACCACTCTAGTCTCCTTTAAGTAAAGAATATAAGATTCATACAGTGTTTCATGTGAATTTAACAGGAATTACGGATTTCCCTTATCTTAGCTACCTTTTCTACACTAAGAACTGACTTGGAGAATCTCTTTCAGCTGTTCTAACCAAGTTCTCATCTGTTTACAGTCATTTTCACTGAATTATTCGTTTTCATGTAGTTTCCTATATTCTTCCTTCTGGTCCAAGAATAAGCTTTGCCCACTTTATCAAACAACTTCCTACACACTGTTATGAACTGAGTCAGCTAGGGAACATTGTCTCTCAACTGTGTGATAGAATGTAGTACTACATTTCAGTGAAGTGTAAGGCTTTCCAAAGCTGCCGAACGTGTTTCTTTCTCTATTTCAATGGTATTCTGCGTTGTATAACACACATTTACCCCTCTAGTCTCCTTTAAGTAAAGAATATAAGATTCATACAGTGTTTCATGTGAATTTAACTGGAATTTCGGATTTCCCTTATCTTAGCTACCTTTTCTACACTAAGAACTGACTTGGAGAATCTCTTTCAGCTGTTCTAAACAAGTTCTCATCTGTTTACAGTCATTTTCACTGAATTATTCATGTTTTCATGTAGTTTCCTATATTCTTCCTTCTGGTCCAAGAATAAGCTTTGCCCACTTTATCAAACAACTTCCTACACACTGTTATGAACCGAGGGAGCTGGGGAACATTGTCTCTCAACTGTGTTATAGAGTGTAGTACTACATTTCAGTGAAGTGTAAGGCTTTCCAAAGCTGCCGAACGTGTTTCTTTCTCTATTTCAATGGTATTCTGTCTTATATAACACACATTTACCACTCTAGTCTCCTTTAAGTAAACAATATAGGATTCATACAGTGTTTGATGTTATCTTAACTCGAATTAAGAATTTCCCTTATCTTAGCTACCTTTTCTACACTAAGAACTGATTTGGAGATTCTCTTTCAGCTGTTCTAAACAAATTCTCATCTGTTTACAGTCATTTTCACTGAATTATTCATGTTTTCATGTAGTTTCCTTTATTCAGCCTTCTGGTCCAAGTATAAGCTTTGCCCACTTTATCAAACAACTTCCTACACACTGTTATGAACTGAGGCAGTTTGGGAACATTGTCTCTCAACTGTGTGATAGAGTGTAGTACTACATTTCAGTGAAGTGTAAGGCTTTCCAAAGCTGCCGAACGTGTTTCTTTCTCTATTTCAATGGTATTCTGCCTTGTATAACACACATTTACCACTTTAGTCTCCTTTAAGTAAAGAATATAGGATTCATACAGTGTTTCATGTGAATTTAACTGGAATTACAGATTTCCCTTATCTTAGCTACCTTTTCTACACTAAGAACTGACTTGGAGAATCTCTTTCAGCTGTTCTAAACAAGTTCTCATCTGTTTACAGTCATTTTCACTGAATTATTCATGTTTTCATGTAGTTTCCTATATTCTTCCTTCTGGTCCAAGAATAAGCTTTGCCCACTTTATCAAACAACTTTCTACACACAGTTATGAACTGAGGGAGCTGGGGAACATTGTCTCTCAACTGTGTGATAGAGTGTAGTACTACATTTCAGTGAAGTGTAAAGCTTTCCAAAGCTGCCGAACGTGTTTCTTTCTCTATTTCAATGGTATTCTGCCTTATATAACACACATTTACCACTCTAGTCTCCTTTAAGTAAACAATATAGGATTCATACAATGTTTGATGTTATCTTAACTCGAATTAAGGATTTCCCTTATCTTAGCTACCTTTTCTACACTAAGAACTGACTTGGAGATTCTCTTTCAGCTGTTCTAAACAAGTTCTCATCTGTTTACAGTCATTTTCACTGAATTATTCATGTTTTCATGTAGTTTCCTATATTCTGCCTTCTGGTCCAAGTATAAGCTTTGCCCACTTTATCAAACAACTTCCTACACACTGTTATGAACTGAGGCAGTTCGGGAACATTGTCTCTCAACTGTGTGATAGAGTGTAGTACTACATTTCAGTGAAGTGTAAGGCTTTCCAAAGCTGCCGAACGTTTTTCTTTCTCTATTTCAATGGTATTCTGCCTTGTATAACACACATTTACCACTCTAGTCTCCTTTAAGTAAAGAATATAAGATTCATACAGTGTTTCATGTGAATTTAAAAGGAATTGCGGATTTCCCTTATCTTAGCTACCTTTTCTACACTCAGAACTGACTTGGAGAATCTCTTTCAGCTGTTCTAACCAAGTTCTCATCTGTTTACAGTCATTTTCACTGAATTATTCGTTTTCATGTAGTTTCCTATATTCTTCCTTCTGGTCCAAGAATAAGCTTTGCCCACTTTATCAAACAACTTCCTACACACTGTTATGAACTGAGGCAGCTAGGGAACATTGTCTCTCAACTGTGTGATAGAATGTAGTACTACATTTCAGTGAAGTGTAAGGCTTTCCAAAGCTGCCGAACGTGTTTCTTTCTCTATTTCAATGGTATTCTGCGTTGTATAACACACATTTACCCCTCTAGTCTCCTTTAAGTAAAGAATATAAGATTCATACAGTGTTTCATGTGAATTTAACTGGAATTACGGATTTCCCTTACCTTAGCTACCTTTTCTACACTAAGAACTGACTTGGAGAATCTCTTTCAGCTGTTCTAAACAAGTTCTCATCTGTTTACAGTCATTTTCACTGAATTATTCATGTTTTCATGTAGTTTCCTATATTCTTCCTTCTGGTCCAAGAATAAACTTTGCCCACTTTATCAAACAACTTCCTACACACTGTTATGAACCGAGGGAGCTGGGGAACATTGTCTCTCAACTGTGTTATAGAGTGTAGTACTACATTTCAGTGAAGTGTAAGGCTTTCCAAAGCTGCCGAACGTGTTTCTTTCTCTATTTCAATGGTATTCTGCCTTATATAACACACATTTACCACTCTAGTCTCCTTTAAGTAAACAATATAGGATTCATACAGTGTTTGATGTTATCTTAACTCGAATTAAGGATTTCCCTTATCTTAGCTACCTTTTCTACACTAAGAACTGACTTGGAGATTCTCTTTCAGCTGTTCTAAACAACTTCTCATCTGTTTACAGTCATTTTCACTGAATTATTCATGTTTTCATGTAGTTTCCTATATTCTGCCTTCTGGTCCAAGTATAAGCTTTGCCCACTTTATCAAACAACTTCCTACACACTGTTATGAACTGAGGCAGCTCGGGAACATTGTCTCTCAACTGTGTGATAGAGTGTAGTACTACATTTCAGTGAAGTGTAAGGCTTTCCAAAGCTGCCGAACGTGTTTCTTTCTCTATTTCAATGGTATTCTGCCTTGTATAACACACATTTACCACTCTAGTCTCCTTTAAGTAAAGAATATAGGATTCATAGTGTTTCATGGGATCTTAACTCCAATTAAGGATTTCCCGGATCTTAGCTACCTTTTCTACACTAAGAACTGACTTGGAGAATCTCTTTCAGCTGTTCTAAACAAGTTCTCATCTGTTTACAGTCATTTTCACTGAATTATTCATGTTTTCCTGTAGTTTCCTATATTCTTCCTTCTGGTCCAAGAATAAGCTTTGCCAACTTTATCAAACAACTTCCTACACACTGTTATGAAGTGAGGGAGCTGGGGAACATTGTCTCTCAACTGTGTTATAGATTGTAGTACTACATTTCAGTGAAGTGTAAGGCTTTCCAAAGCTGCCGAACGTGTTTCTTTCTCTATTTCAATGGTATTCTGCCTTATATAACACACATTTACCACTCTAGTCTCCTTTAAGTAAACAATATAGGATTCATACAGTGTTTCATGGGATCTTAACTCGAATTAAGGATTTCCCTTATCTTAGCTACCTTTTCTACACTAAGAACTGACTTGGAGATTCTCTTTCAGCTGTTCTAAACAAATTCTCATTTGTTTACAGTCATTTTCACTGAATTATTCATGTTTTCATGTAGTTTCCTATATTCTTCCTTCTGGTCCAAGAATAAGCTTTGCCCACTTTATCAAACAACTTCCTACACACTGTTATGAACTGAGGGAGCTGGGGAACATTGTCTCTCAACTGTGTTATAGAGTGTAGTACTACATTTCAGTGAAGTGTAAGGCTTTCCAAAGCTGCCGAACGTGTTTCTTTCTCTATTTCAATGGTATTCTGCCTTATATAACACACATTTACCACTCTAGTCTCCTTTAAGTAAAGAATATAGGATTCATACAGTGTTTCATGGGATCTTAACTCCAATTAAGGATTTCCCGGATCTTAGCTACCTTTTCTACATTAAGAACAAACTTGGAGAATCTCTTTCAGCTGTTCTAAACAAGTTCTCATCTGTTTACAGTCATTTTCACTGAATTATTCATGTTTTCATGTAGTTTCCTATATTCTGCCTTCTGGCCCAAGTATAAGCTTTGCCCACTTTATCAAACAACTTCCTACACACTGTTATGAACTGAGGCAGCTCGGGAACATTGTCTCTCAACTGTGCGATAGAGTGTAGTACTACATTTCAGTGAAGTGTAAGGCTTTCCAAAGCTGCCGAACGTGTTTCTTTCTCTATTTCAATGGTATTCTGCCTTGTATAACACACATTTACCACTCTAGTCTCCTTTAAGTAAAGAATATAAGATTCATACAGTGTTTCATGTGAATTTAACAGGAATTACGGATTTCCCTTATCTTAGCTACCTTTTCTACACTAAGAACTGACTTGGAGAATCTCTTTCAGCTGTTCTAACCAAGTTCTCATCTGTTTACAGTCATTTTCACTGAATTATTCGTTTTCATGTAGTTTCCTATATTCTTCCTTCTGGTCCAAGAATAAGCTTTGCCCACTTTATCAAACAACTTCCTACACACTGTTATGAACTGAGGCAGCTAGGGAACATTGTCTCTAAACTGTGTGATAGAATGTAGTACTACATTTCAGTGAAGTGTAAGGCTTTCCAAAGCTGCCGAACGTGTTTCTTTCTCTATTTCAATGGTATTCTGCGTTGTATAACACACATTTACCCCTCTAGTCTCCTTTAAGTAAAGAATATAAGATTCATACAGTGTTTCATGTGAATTTAACTGGAATTACGGATTTCCCTTATCTTAGCTACCTTTTCTACACTAAGAACTGACTTGGAGAATCTCTTTCAGCTGTTCTAAACAAGTTCTCATCTGTTTACAGTCATTTTCACTGAATTATTCATGTTTTCATGTAGTTTCCTATATTCTGCCTTCTGGCCCAAGTATAAGCTTTGCCCACTTTATCAAACAACTTCCTACACACTGTTATGAACTGAGGCAGCTCGGGAACATTGTCTCTCAACTGTGCGATAGAGTGTAGTACTACATTTCAGTGAAGTGTAAGGCTTTCCAAAGCTGCCGAACGTGTTTCTTTCTCTATTTCAATGGTATTCTGCCTTGTATAACACACATTTACCACTCTAGTCTCCTTTAAGTAAAGAATATAAGATTCATACAGTGTTTCATGTGAATTTAACAGGAATTACGGATTTCCCTTATCTTAGCTACCTTTTCTACACTAAGAACTGACTTGGAGAATCTCTTTCAGCTGTTCTAACCAAGTTCTCATCTGTTTACAGTCATTTTCACTGAATTATTCGTTTTCATGTAGTTTCCTATATTCTTCCTTCTGGTCCAAGAATAAGCTTTGCCCACTTTATCAAACAACTTCCTACACACTGTTATGAACTGAGGCAGCTAGGGAACATTGTCTCTCAACTGTGTGATAGAGTGTAGTACTACATTTCAGTGAAGTGTAAGGCTTTCCAAAGCTGCCGAACGTGTTTCTTTCTCTATTTCAATGGTATTCTGCCTTGTATAACACACATTTACCACTCTAGTCTCCTTTAAGTAAAGAATATAGGATTCATACAGTGTTTCATGGCATCTTAACTCCAATTAAGGATTTCCCGGATCTTAGCTACCTTTTCTACACTAAGAACTGACTTGGAGAATCTCTTTCAGCTGTTCTAAACAAGTTCTCATCTGTTTACAGTCATTTTCACTGAATTATTCATGTTTTCATGTAGTTTCCTATATTCTTCCTTCTGGTCCAAGAATAAGCTTTGCCAACTTTATCAAACAACTTCCTACACACTGTTATGAACTGAGGGAGCTGGGGAACATTGTCTCTCAACTGTGTTACAGAGTGTAGTACTACATTTCAGTGAAGTGTAAGGCTTTCCAAAGCTGCCGAACGTGTTTCTTTCTCTATTTCAATGGTATTCTGCCTTATATAACACACATTTACCACTCTAGTCTCCTTTAAGTAAACAATATAGGATTCATACAGTGTTTCATGGGATCTTAACTCGAATTAAGGATTTCCCTTATCTTAGCTACCTTTTCTACATTAAGAACAAACTTGGAGAATCTCTTTCAGCTGTTCTAAACAAGTTCTCATCTGTTTACAGTCATTTTCACTGAATTATTCATGTTTTCATGTAGTTTCCTATATTCTGCCTTCTGGCCCAAGTATAAGCTTTGCCCACTTTATCAAACAACTTCCTACACACTGTTATGAACTGAGGCAGCTCGGGAACATTGTCTCTCAACTGTGCGATAGAGTGTAGTACTACATTTCAGTGAAGTGTAAGGCTTTCCAAAGCTGCCGAACGTGTTTCTTTCTCTATTTCAATGGTATTCTGCCTTGTATAACACACATTTACCACTCTAGTCTCCTTTAAGTAAAGAATATAAGATTCATACAGTGTTTCATGTGAATTTAACAGGAATTACGGATTTCCCTTATCTTAGCTACCTTTTCTACACTAAGAACTGACTTGGAGAATCTCTTTCAGCTGTTCTAACCAAGTTCTCATCTGTTTACAGTCATTTTCACTGAATTATTCGTTTTCATGTAGTTTCCTATATTCTTCCTTCTGGTCCAAGAATAAGCTTTGCCCACTTTATCAAACAACTTCCTACACACTGTTATGAACTGAGGCAGCTAGGGAACATTGTCTCTAAACTGTGTGATAGAATGTAGTACTACATTTCAGTGAAGTGTAAGGCTTTCCAAAGCTGCCGAACGTGTTTCTTTCTCTATTTCAATGGTATTCTGCGTTGTATAACACACATTTACCCCTCTAGTCTCCTTTAAGTAAAGAATATAAGATTCATACAGTGTTTCATGTGAATTTAACTGGAATTACGGATTTCCCTTATCTTAGCTACCTTTTCTACACTAAGAACTGACTTGGAGAATCTCTTTCAGCTGTTCTAAACAAGTTCTCATCTGTTTACAGTCATTTTCACTGAATTATTCATGTTTTCATGTAGTTTCCTATATTCTGCCTTCTGGCCCAAGTATAAGCTTTGCCCACTTTATCAAACAACTTCCTACACACTGTTATGAACTGAGGCAGCTCGGGAACATTGTCTCTCAACTGTGCGATAGAGTGTAGTACTACATTTCAGTGAAGTGTAAGGCTTTCCAAAGCTGCCGAACGTGTTTCTTTCTCTATTTCAATGGTATTCTGCCTTGTATAACACACATTTACCACTCTAGTCTCCTTTAAGTAAAGAATATAAGATTCATACAGTGTTTCATGTGAATTTAACAGGAATTACGGATTTCCCTTATCTTAGCTACCTTTTCTACACTAAGAACTGACTTGGAGAATCTCTTTCAGCTGTTCTAACCAAGTTCTCATCTGTTTACAGTCATTTTCACTGAATTATTCGTTTTCATGTAGTTTCCTATATTCTTCCTTCTGGTCCAAGAATAAGCTTTGCCCACTTTATCAAACAACTTCCTACACACTGTTATGAACTGAGGCAGCTAGGGAACATTGTCTCTAAACTGTGTGATAGAATGTAGTACTACATTTCAGTGAAGTGTAAGGCTTTCCAAAGCTGCCGAACGTGTTTCTTTCTCTATTTCAATGGTATTCTGCGTTGTATAACACACATTTACCCCTCTAGTCTCCTTTAAGTAAAGAATATAAGATTCATACAGTGTTTCATGTGAATTTAACTGGAATTACGGATTTCCCTTATCTTAGCTACCTTTTCTACACTAAGAACTGACTTGGAGAATCTCTTTCAGCTGTTCTAAACAAGTTCTCATCTGTTTACAGTCATTTTCACTGAATTATTCATGTTTTCATGTAGTTTCCTATATTCTTCCTTCTGGTCCAAGAATAAGCTTTGCCCACTTTATCAAACAACTTCCTACACACTGTTATGAACCGAGGGAGCTGGGGAACATTGTCTCTCAACTGTGTTATAGAGTGTAGTACTACATTTCAGTGAAGTGTAAGGCTTTCCAAAGCTGCCGAACGTGTTTCTTTCTCTATTTCAATGGTATTCTGCCTTATATAACACACATTTACCACTCTAGTCTCCTTTAAGTAAACAATATAGGATTCATACAGTGTTTCATGGGATCTTAACTCGAATTAAGGATTTCCCTTATCTTAGCTACCTTTTCTACACTAAGAACTGACTTGGAGATTCTCTTTCAGCTGTTCTAAACAAGTTCTCATCTGTTTACAGTCATTTTCACTGAATTATTCATGTTTTCATGTAGTTTCCTATATTCTGCCTTCTGGTCCAAGTATAAGCTTTGCCCACTTTATCAAACAACTTCCTACACACTGTTATGAACTGAGGCAGCTCGGGAACATTGTCTCTCAACTGTGTGATAGAGTGTAGTACTACATTTCAGTGAAGTCTAAGGCTTTCCAAAGCTGCCGAACGTGTTTCTTTCTCTATTTCAATGGTATTCTGCCTTGTATAACACACATTTACCACTCTAGTCTCCTTTAAGTAAAGAATATAGGATTCATACAGTGTTTCATGTGAATTTAACTGGAATTACAGATTTCCCTTATCTTAGCTACCTTTTCTACACTAAGAACTGACTTGGAGAATCTCTTTCAGCTGTTCTAAACAAGTTCTCATCTGTTTACAGTCATTTTCACTGAATTATTCATGTTTTCATGTAGTTTCCTATATTCTTCCTTCTGGTCCAAGAATAAGCTTTGTCCACTTTATCAAACAACTTCCTACACACTGTTATGAAGTGAGGGAGCTGGGGAACATTGTCTCTCAACTGTGTGATAGAGTGTATTACTACATTTCAGTGAAGTGTAAGGCTTTCCAAAGCTGCCGAACGTGTTTCTTTCTCTATTTCAATGGTATTCTGCCTTGTATAACACACATTTACCACTCTAGTCTCCTTTAAGTAAAGAATATAGGATTCATACAGTGTTTCATGGCATCTTAACTCCAATTAAGGATTTCCCGGATCTTAGCTACCTTTTCTACACTAAGAACTGACTTGGAGAATCTCTTTCAGCTGTTCTAAACAAGTTCTCATCTGTTTACAGTCATTTTCACTGAATTATTCATGTTTTCATGTAGTTTCCTATATTCTGCCTTCTGGCCCAAGTATAAGCTTTGCCCACTTTATCAAACAACTTCCTACACACTGTTATGAACTGAGGCAGCTCGGGAACATTGTCTCTCAACTGTGCGATAGAGTGTAGTACTACATTTCAGTGAAGTGTAAGGCTTTCCAAAGCTGCCGAACGTGTTTCTTTCTCTATTTCAATGGTATTCTGCCTTGTATAACACACATTTACCACTCTAGTCTCCTTTAAGTAAAGAATATAAGATTCATACAGTGTTTCATGTGAATTTAACAGGAATTACGGATTTCCCTTATCTTAGCTACCTTTTCTACACTAAGAACTGACTTGGAGAATCTCTTTCAGCTGTTCTAACCAAGTTCTCATCTGTTTACAGTCATTTTCACTGAATTATTCGTTTTCATGTAGTTTCCTATATTCTTCCTTCTGGTCCAAGAATAAGCTTTGCCCACTTTATCAAACAACTTCCTACACACTGTTATGAACTGAGGCAGCTAGGGAACATTGTCTCTAAACTGTGTGATAGAATGTAGTACTACATTTCAGTGAAGTGTAAGGCTTTCCAAAGCTGCCGAACGTGTTTCTTTCTCTATTTCAATGGTATTCTGCGTTGTATAACACACATTTACCCCTCTAGTCTCCTTTAAGTAAAGAATATAAGATTCATACAGTGTTTCATGTGAATTTAACTGGAATTACGGATTTCCCTTATCTTAGCTACCTTTTCTACACTAAGAACTGACTTGGAGAATCTCTTTCAGCTGTTCTAAACAAGTTCTCATCTGTTTACAGTCATTTTCACTGAATTATTCATGTTTTCATGTAGTTTCCTATATTCTGCCTTCTGGCCCAAGTATAAGCTTTGCCCACTTTATCAAACAACTTCCTACACACTGTTATGAACTGAGGCAGCTCGGGAACATTGTCTCTCAACTGTGCGATAGAGTGTAGTACTACATTTCAGTGAAGTGTAAGGCTTTCCAAAGCTGCCGAACGTGTTTCTTTCTCTATTTCAATGGTATTCTGCCTTGTATAACACACATTTACCACTCTAGTCTCCTTTAAGTAAAGAATATAAGATTCATACAGTGTTTCATGTGAATTTAACAGGAATTACGGATTTCCCTTATCTTAGCTACCTTTTCTACACTAAGAACTGACTTGGAGAATCTCTTTCAGCTGTTCTAACCAAGTTCTCATCTGTTTACAGTCATTTTCACTGAATTATTCGTTTTCATGTAGTTTCCTATATTCTTCCTTCTGGTCCAAGAATAAGCTTTGCCCACTTTATCAAACAACTTCCTACACACTGTTATGAACTGAGGCAGCTAGGGAACATTGTCTCTAAACTGTGTGATAGAATGTAGTACTACATTTCAGTGAAGTGTAAGGCTTTCCAAAGCTGCCGAACGTGTTTCTTTCTCTATTTCAATGGTATTCTGCGTTGTATAACACACATTTACCCCTCTAGTCTCCTTTAAGTAAAGAATATAAGATTCATACAGTGTTTCATGTGAATTTAACTGGAATTACGGATTTCCCTTATCTTAGCTACCTTTTCTACACTAAGAACTGACTTGGAGAATCTCTTTCAGCTGTTCTAAACAAGTTCTCATCTGTTTACAGTCATTTTCACTGAATTATTCATGTTTTCATGTAGTTTCCTATATTCTTCCTTCTGGTCCAAGAATAAGCTTTGCCCACTTTATCAAACAACTTCCTACACACTGTTATGAACCGAGGGAGCTGGGGAACATTGTCTCTCAACTGTGTTATAGAGTGTAGTACTACATTTCAGTGAAGTGTAAGGCTTTCCAAAGCTGCCGAACGTGTTTCTTTCTCTATTTCAATGGTATTCTGCCTTATATAACACACATTTACCACTCTAGTCTCCTTTAAGTAAACAATATAGGATTCATACAGTGTTTCATGGGATCTTAACTCGAATTAAGGATTTCCCTTATCTTAGCTACCTTTTCTACACTAAGAACTGACTTGGAGATTCTCTTTCAGCTGTTCTAAACAAGTTCTCATCTGTTTACAGTCATTTTCACTGAATTATTCATGTTTTCATGTAGTTTCCTATATTCTGCCTTCTGGTCCAAGTATAAGCTTTGCCCACTTTATCAAACAACTTCCTACACACTGTTATGAACTGAGGCAGCTCGGGAACATTGTCTCTCAACTGTGTGATAGAGTGTAGTACTACATTTCAGTGAAGTCTAAGGCTTTCCAAAGCTGCCGAACGTGTTTCTTTCTCTATTTCAATGGTATTCTGCCTTGTATAACACACATTTACCACTCTAGTCTCCTTTAAGTAAAGAATATAGGATTCATACAGTGTTTCATGTGAATTTAACTGGAATTACAGATTTCCCTTATCTTAGCTACCTTTTCTACACTAAGAACTGACTTGGAGAATCTCTTTCAGCTGTTCTAAACAAGTTCTCATCTGTTTACAGTCATTTTCACTGAATTATTCATGTTTTCATGTAGTTTCCTATATTCTTCCTTCTGGTCCAAGAATAAGCTTTGTCCACTTTATCAAACAACTTCCTACACACTGTTATGAAGTGAGGGAGCTGGGGAACATTGTCTCTCAACTGTGTGATAGAGTGTATTACTACATTTCAGTGAAGTGTAAGGCTTTCCAAAGCTGCCGAACGTGTTTCTTTCTCTATTTCAATGGTATTCTGCCTTGTATAACACACATTTACCACTCTAGTCTCCTTTAAGTAAAGAATATAGGATTCATACAGTGTTTCATGGCATCTTAACTCCAATTAAGGATTTCCCGGATCTTAGCTACCTTTTCTACACTAAGAACTGACTTGGAGAATCTCTTTCAGCTGTTCTAAACAAGTTCTCATCTGTTTACAGTCATTTTCACTGAATTATTCATGTTTTCATGTAGTTTCCTATATTCTTCCTTCTGGTCCAAGAATAAGCTTTGCCAACTTTATCAAACAACTTCCTACACACTGTTATGAACTGAGGGAGCTGGGGAACATTGTCTCTCAACTGTGTTACAGAGTGTAGTACTACATTTCAGTGAAGTGTAAGGCTTTCCAAAGCTGCCGAACGTGTTTCTTTCTCTATTTCAATGGTATTCTGCCTTATATAACACACATTTACCACTCTAGTCTCCTTTAAGTAAACAATATAGGATTCATACAGTGTTTCATGGGATCTTAACTCGAATTAAGGATTTCCCTTATCTTAGCTACCTTTTCTACACTAAGAACTGACTTGGAGATTCTCTTTCAGCTCTTCTAAACAAGTTCTCATCTGTTTACAGTCATTTTCACTGAATTATTCATGTTTTCATGTAGTTTCCTATATTCTGCCTTCTGGTCCAAGTATAAGCTTTGCCCACTTTATCAAACAACTTCCTACACACTGTTATGAACTGAGGCAGCTCGGGAACATTGTCTCTCAACTGTGTGATAGAGTGTAGTACTACATTTCAGTGAAGTGTAAGGCTTTCCAAAGCTGCCGAACGTGTTTCTTTCTCTATTTCAATGGTATTCTGCCTTGTATAACACACATTTACCACTCTAGTCTCCTTTAAGTAAAGAATATAAGATTCATACAGTGTTTCATGTGAATTTAACAGGAATTACGGATTTCCCTTATCTTAGCTACCTTTTCTACACTAAGAACTGACTTGGAGAATCTCTTTCAGCTGTTCTAACCAAGTTCTCATCTGTTTACAGTCATTTTCACTGAATTATTCGTTTTCATGTAGTTTCCTATATTCTTCCTTCTGGTCCAAGAATAAGCTTTGCCCACTTTATCAAACAACTTCCTACACACTGTTATGAACTGAGGCAGCTAGGGAACATTGTCTCTAAACTGTGTGATAGAATGTAGTACTACATTTCAGTGAAGTGTAAGGCTTTCCAAAGCTGCCGAACGTGTTTCTTTCTCTATTTCAATGGTATTCTGCGTTGTATAACACACATTTACCCCTCTAGTCTCCTTTAAGTAAAGAATATAAGATTCATACAGTGTTTCATGTGAATTTAACTGGAATTACGGATTTCCCTTATCTTAGCTACCTTTTCTACACTAAGAACTGACTTGGAGAATCTCTTTCAGCTGTTCTAAACAAGTTCTCATCTGTTTACAGTCATTTTCACTGAATTATTCATGTTTTCATGTAGTTTCCTATATTCTGCCTTCTGGCCCAAGTATAAGCTTTGCCCACTTTATCAAACAACTTCCTACACACTGTTATGAACTGAGGCAGCTCGGGAACATTGTCTCTCAACTGTGTGATAGAGTGTAGTACTACATTTCAGTGAAGTGTAAGGCTTTCCAAAGCTGCCGAACGTGTTTCTTTCTCTATTTCAATGGTATTCTGCCTTGTATAACACACATTTACCACTCTAGTCTCCTTTAAGTAAAGAATATAAGATTCATACAGTGTTTCATGTGAATTTAACAGGAATTACGGATTTCCCTTATCTTAGCTACCTTTTCTACACTAAGAACTGACTTGGAGAATCTCTTTCAGCTGTTCTAACCAAGTTCTCATCTGTTTACAGTCATTTTCACTGAATTATTCGTTTTCATGTAGTTTCCTATATTCTTCCTTCTGGTCCAAGAATAAGCTTTGCCCACTTTATCAAACAACTTCCTACACACTGTTATGAACTGAGGCAGCTAGGGAACATTGTCTCTAAACTGTGTGATAGAATGTAGTACTACATTTCAGTGAAGTGTAAGGCTTTCCAAAGCTGCCGAACGTGTTTCTTTCTCTATTTCAATGGTATTCTGCGTTGTATAACACACATTTACCCCTCTAGTCTCCTTTAAGTAAAGAATATAAGATTCATACAGTGTTTCATGTGAATTTAACTGGAATTACGGATTTCCCTTATCTTAGCTACCTTTTCTACACTAAGAACTGACTTGGAGAATCTCTTTCAGCTGTTCTAAACAAGTTCTCATCTGTTTACAGTCATTTTCACTGAATTATTCATGTTTTCATGTAGTTTCCTATATTCTTCCTTCTGGTCCAAGAATAAGCTTTGCCCACTTTATCAAACAACTTCCTACACACTGTTATGAACCGAGGGAGCTGGGGAACATTGTCTCTCAACTGTGTTATAGAGTGTAGTACTACATTTCAGTGAAGTGTAAGGCTTTCCAAAGCTGCCGAACGTGTTTCTTTCTCTATTTCAATGGTATTCTGCCTTATATAACACACATTTACCACTCTAGTCTCCTTTAAGTAAACAATATAGGATTCATACAGTGTTTCATGGGATCTTAACTCGAATTAAGGATTTCCCTTATCTTAGCTACCTTTTCTACACTAAGAACTGACTTGGAGATTCTCTTTCAGCTGTTCTAAACAAGTTCTCATCTGTTTACAGTCATTTTCACTGAATTATTCATGTTTTCATGTAGTTTCCTATATTCTGCCTTCTGGTCCAAGTATAAGCTTTGCCCACTTTATCAAACAACTTCCTACACACTGTTATGAACTGAGGCAGCTCGGGAACATTGTCTCTCAACTGTGTGATAGAGTGTAGTACTACATTTCAGTGAAGTCTAAGGCTTTCCAAAGCTGCCGAACGTGTTTCTTTCTCTATTTCAATGGTATTCTGCCTTGTATAACACACATTTACCACTCTAGTCTCCTTTAAGTAAAGAATATAGGATTCATACAGTGTTTCATGTGAATTTAACTGGAATTACAGATTTCCCTTATCTTAGCTACCTTTTCTACACTAAGAACTGACTTGGAGAATCTCTTTCAGCTGTTCTAAACAAGTTCTCATCTGTTTACAGTCATTTTCACTGAATTATTCATGTTTTCATGTAGTTTCCTATATTCTTCCTTCTGGTCCAAGAATAAGCTTTGTCCACTTTATCAAACAACTTCCTACACACTGTTATGAAGTGAGGGAGCTGGGGAACATTGTCTCTCAACTGTGTGATAGAGTGTAGTACTACATTTCAGTGAAGTGTAAGGCTTTCCAAAGCTGCCGAACGTGTTTCTTTCTCTATTTCAATGGTATTCTGCCTTGTATAACACACATTTACCACTCTAGTCTCCTTTAAGTAAAGAATATAGGATTCATACAGTGTTTCATGGCATCTTAACTCCAATTAAGGATTTCCCGGATCTTAGCTACCTTTTCTACACTAAGAACTGACTTGGAGAATCTCTTTCAGCTGTTCTAAACAAGTTCTCATCTGTTTACAGTCATTTTCACTGAATTATTCATGTTTTCATGTAGTTTCCTATATTCTTCCTTCTGGTCCAAGAATAAGCTTTGCCAACTTTATCAAACAACTTCCTACACACTGTTATGAACTGAGGGAGCTGGGGAACATTGTCTCTCAACTGTGTTACAGAGTGTAGTACTACATTTCAGTGAAGTGTAAGGCTTTCCAAAGCTGC
Source organism: Pipistrellus hanaki (assembly GCF_964339955.1). NCBI lineage: Eukaryota > Metazoa > Chordata > Mammalia > Chiroptera > Vespertilionidae > Pipistrellus > Pipistrellus hanaki. Next base: position 98,229,218 of record NC_140507.1, on the reverse strand, counting down.
CGAACGTGTTTCTTTCTCTATTTCAATGGTATTCTGCCTTATATAACACACATTTACCACTCTAGTCTCCTTTAAGTAAACAATATAGGATTCATACAGTGTTTCATGGGATCTTAACTCGAATTAAGGATTTCCCTTATCTTAGCTACCTTTTCTACACTAAGAACTGACTTGGAGATTCTCTTTCAGCTCTTCTAAACAAGTTCTCATCTGTTTACAGTCATTTTCACTGAATTATTCATGTTTTCATGTAGTTTCCTATATTCTGCCTTCTGGTCCAAGTATAAGCTTTGCCCACTTTATCAAACAACTTCCTACACACTGTTATGAACTGAGGCAGCTCGGGAACATTGTCTCTCAACTGTGTGATAGAGTGTAGTACTACATTTCAGTGAAGTGTAAGGCTTTCCAAAGCTGCCGAACGTGTTTCTTTCTCTATTTCAATGGTATTCTGCCTTGTATTACACACATTTACCACTCTAGTCTCCTTTAAGTAAAGAATATAGGATTCATACAGTGTTTCATGTGAATTTAACTGGAATTACAGATTTCCCTTATCTTAGCTACCTTTTCTACACTAAGAACTGACTTGGAGAATCTCTTTCAGCTGTTCTAAACAAGTTCTCATCTGTTTACAGTCATTTTCACTGAATTATTCATGTTTTCATGTAGTTTCCTATATTCTTCCTTCTGGTCCAAGAATAAGCTTTGCCCACTTTATCAAACAACCTCCTACACACTGTTATGAACCGAGGGAGCTGGGGAACATTGTCTCTCAACTGTGTTATAGAGTGTAGTACTACATTTCAGTGAAGTGTAAGACTTTCCAAAGCTGCCGAACGTGTTTCTTTCTCTATTTCAATGGTATTCTGCCTTATATAACACACATTTACCACTCTAGTCTCCTTTAAGTAAACAATATAGGATTCATACAGTGTTTGATGTTATCTTAACTCGAATTAAGAATTTCCCTTATCTTAGCTACCTTTTCTACACTAAGAACTGACTTGGAGATTCTCTTTCAGCTGTTCTAAACAAATTCTCATCTGTTTACAGTCATTTTCACTGAATTATTCATGTTTTCATGTAGTTTCCTTTATTCAGCCTTCTGGTCCAAGTATAAGCTTTGCCCACTTTATCAAACAACTTCCTACACACTGTTATGAACTGAGGCAGCTAGGGAACATTGTCTCTCAACTGTGTGATAGAATGTAGTACTACATTTCAGTGAAGTGTAAGGCTTTCCAAAGCTGCCGAACGTGTTTCTTTCTCTATTTCAATGGTATTCTGCATTGTATAACACACATTTACCACTCTAGTCTCCTTTAAGTAAAGAATATAAGATTCATACAGTGTTTCATGTGAATTTAACTGGAATTACGGATTTCCCTTATCTTAGCTACCTTTTCTACACTAAGAACTGACTTGGAGAATCTCTTTCAGCTGTTCTAAACAAGTTCTCATCTGTTTACAGTCATTTTCACTGAATTATTCATGTTTTCATGTAGTTTCCTATATTCTTCCTTCTGGTCCAAGAATAAGCTTTGCCCAGTTTATCAAACAACTTCCTACACACTGTTATGAACCGAGGGAGCTGGGGAACATTGTCTCTCAACTGTGTTATAGAGTGTAGTACTACATTTCAGTGAAGTGTAAGGCTTTCCAAAGCTGCCGAACGTGTTTCTTTCTCTATTTCAATGGTATTCTACCTTATATAACACACATTTACCACTCTAGTCTCCTTTAAGTAAACAATATAGGATTCATACAGTGTTTGATGTTATCTTAACTCGAATTAAGAATTTCCCTTATCTTAGCTACCTTTTCTACACTAAGAACTGACTTGGAGATTCTCTTTCAGCTGTTCTAAACAAATTCTCATCTGTTTACAGTCATTTTCACTGAATTATTCATGTTTTCATGTAGTTTCCTATATTCAGCCTTCTGGTCCAAGTATAAGCTTTGCCCACTTTATCAAACAACTTCCTACACACTGTTATGAACTGAGGCAGCTCGGGAACATTGTCTCTCAACTGTGTGATAGAGTGTAGTACTACATTTCAGTGAAGTGTAAGGCTTTCCAAAGCTGCCGAACGTGTTTCTTTCTCTATTTCAATGGTATTCTGCCTTGTATAACACACATTTACCACTCTAGTCTCCTTTAAGTAAAGAATATAAGATTCATACAGTGTTTCATGTGAATTTAACTGGAATTACGGATTTCCCTTATCTTAGCTACCTTTTCTACACTAAGAACTGACTTGGAGATTCTCTTTCAGCTGTTCTAAACAAGTTCTCATCTGTTTACAGTCATTTTCACTGAATTATTCATGTTTTCATGTAGTTTCCTATATTCTGCCTTCTGGTCCAAGTATAAGCTTTGCCCACTTTATCAAACAACTTGCTACACACTGTTATGAACTGAGGCAGTTCGGGAACATTGTCTCTCAACTGTGTGATAGAGTGTAGTACTACATTTCAGTGAAGTGTAAGGCTTTTTAAAGCTGCCGAACGTTTTTCTTTCCCTATTTCAATGGTATTCTGCCTTGTATAACACACATTTACCACTCTAGTCTTCTTTAAGTAAAGAATATAGGATTCATACAGTGTTTCATGGGATCTTAACTCCAATTAAGGATTTCCCGGATCTTAGCTACCTTTTCTACATTAAGAACAAACTTGGAGAATCTCTTTCAGCTGTTCTAAACAAGTTCTCATCTGTTTACAGTCATTTTCACTGAATTATTCATGTTTTCATGTAGTTTCCTATATTCTGCCTTCTGGTCCAAGTATAAGCTTTGCCCACTTTATCAAACAACTTCCTACACACTGTTATGAACTGAGGCAGTTCGGGAACATTGTCTCTCAACTGTGTGATAGAGTGTAGTACTACATTTCAGTGAAGTGTAAGGCTTTCCAAAGCTGCCGAACGTTTTTCTTTCTCTATTTCAATGGTATTCTGCCTTGTATAACACACATTTACCACTCTAGTCTCCTTTAAGTAAAGAATATAAGATTCATACAGTGTTTCATGTGAATTTAACAGGAATTACGGATTTCCCTTATCTTAGCTACCTTTTCTACACTAAGAACTGACTTGGAGAATCTCTTTCAGCTGTTCTAACCAAGTTCTCATCTGTTTACAGTCATTTTCACTGAATTATTCGTTTTCATGTAGTTTCCTATATTCTTCCTTCTGGTCCAAGAATAAGCTTTGCCCACTTTATCAAACAACTTCCTACACACTGTTATGAACTGAGGCAGCTAGGGAACATTGTCTCTCAACTGTGTGATAGAATGTAGTACTACATTTCAGTGAAGTGTAAGGCTTTCCAAAGCTGCCGAACGTGTTTCTTTCTCTATTTCAATGGTATTCTGCGTTGTATAACATACATTTACCCCTCTAGTCTCCTTTAAGTAAAGAATATAAGATTCATACAGTGTTTCATGTGAATTTAACTGGAATTACGGATTTGCCTTATCTTAGCTACCTTTTCTACACTAAGAACTGACTTGGAGAATCTCTTTCAGCTGTTCTAAACAAGTTCTCATCTGTTTACAGTCATTTTCACTGAATTATTCATGTTTTCATGTAGTTTCCTATATTCTTCCTTCTGGTCCAAGAATAAGCTTTGCCCACTTTATCAAACAACTTCCTACACACTGTTATGAACCGAGGGAGCTGGGGAACATTGTCTCTCAACTGTGTTATAGAGTGTAGTACTACATTTCAGTGAAGTGTAAGGCTTTCCAAAGCTGCCGAACGTGTTTCTTTCTCTATTTCAATGGTATTCTGCCTTATATAACACACATTTACCACTCTAGTCTCCTTTAAGTAAACAATATTGGATTCATATAGTGTTTGATGTTATCTTAACTCGAATTAAGAATTTCCCTTATCTTAGCTACCTTTTCTACACTAAGAACTGACTTGGAGATTCTCTTTCAGCTGTTCTAAACAAATTCTCATCTGTTTACAGTCATTTTCACTGAATTATTCATGTTTTCATGTAGTTTCCTATATTCAGCCTTCTGGTCCAAGTATAAGCTTTGCCCACTTTATCAAACAACTTCCTACACACTGTTATGAACTGAGGCAGTTTGGGAACATTGTCTCTGAACTGTGTGATAGAGTGTAGTACTACATTTCAGTGAAGTGTAAGGATTTCCAAAGCTGCCGAACGTGTTTCTTTCTCTATTTCCATGGTATACTGCCTTGTATAACACACATTTACCACTCTAGTCTCCTTTAAGTAAAGAATATAGGATTCATACAGTGTTTCATGTGAATTTAACTGGAATTACAGATTTCCCTTATCTTAGCTACCTTTTCTACACTAAGAACTGACTTGGAGAATCTCTTTCAGCTGTTCTAAACAAGTTCTCATTTGTTTACAGTCATTTTCACTGAATTATTCATGTTTTCATGTAGTTTCCTATATTCTTCCTTCTGGTCCAAGAATAAGCTTTTTCCACTTTATCAAACAACTTCCTACACACTGTTATGAAGTGAGGGAGCTGGGGAACATTGTCTCTCAACTGTGTTATAGATTGTAGTACTACATTTCAGTGAAGTGTAAGGCTTTCCAAAGCTGCCGAACGTGTTTCTTTCTCTATTTCAATGGTATTCTGCCTTGTATAACACACATTTACCACTCTAGTCTCCTTTAAGTAAAGAATATAGGATTCATACAGTGTTTCATGGGATCTTAACTCCAATTAAGGATTTCCCGGATCTTAGCTACCTTTTCTACACTAAGAACTGACTTGGAGATTCTCTTTCAGCTGTTCTAAACAAATTCTCATTTGTTTACAGTCATTTTCACTGAATTATTCATGTTTTCATGTAGTTTCCTATATTCTTCCTTCTGGTCCAAGAATAAGCTTTGCCCACTTTATCAAACAACTTCCTACACACTGTTATGAACTGAGGGAGCTGGGGAACATTGTCTCTCAACTGTGTTATAGAGTGTAGTACTACATTTCAGTGAAGTGTAAGGCTTTCCAAAGCTGCCGAACGTGTTTCTTTCTCTATTTCAATGGTATTCTGCCTTATATAACACACATTTACCACTCTAGTCTCCTTTAAGTAAACAATATAGGATTCATACAATGTTTGATGTTATCTTAACTCGAATTAAGGATTTCCCTTATCTTAGCTACCTTTTCTACACTAAGAACTGACTTGGAGATTCTCTTTCAGCTGTTCTAAACAAGTTCTCATCTGTTTACAGTCATTTTCACTGAATTATTCATGTTTTCATGTAGTTTCCTATATTCTGCCTTCTGGTCCAAGTATAAGCTTTGCCCACTTTATCAAACAACTTCCTACACACTGTTATGAACTGAGGCAGTTCGGGAACATTGTCTCTCAACTGTGTGATAGAGTGTAGTACTACATTTCAGTGAAGTGTAAGGCTTTTTAAAGCTGCCGAACGTTTTTCTTTCTATATTTCAATGGTATTCTGCCTTGTATAACACACATTTACCACTCTAGTCTCCTTTAAGTAAAGAATATAGGATTCATACAGTGTTTCATGGGATCTTAACTCCAATTAAGGATTTCCCGGATCTTAGCTACCTTTTCTACATTAAGAACAAACTTGGAGAATCTCTTTCAGCTGTTCTAAACAAGTTCTCATCTGTTTACAGTCATTTTCACTGAATTATTCATGTTTTCATGTAGTTTCCTATATTCTGCCTTCTGGCCCAAGTATAAGCTTTGCCCACTTTATCAAACAACTTCCTACACACTGTTATGAACTGAGGCAGCTCGGGAACATTGTCTCTCAACTGTGCGATAGAGTGTAGTACTACATTTCAGTGAAGTGTAAGGCTTTCCAAAGCTGCCGAACGTGTTTCTTTCTCTATTTCAATGGTATTCTGCCTTGTATAACACACATTTACCACTCTAGTCTCCTTTAAGTAAAGAATATAAGATTCATACAGTGTTTCATGTGAATTTAACAGGAATTACGGATTTCCCTTATCTTAGCTACCTTTTCTACACTAAGAACTGACTTGGAGAATCTCTTTCAGCTGTTCTAACCAAGTTCTCATCTGTTTACAGTCATTTTCACTGAATTATTCGTTTTCATGTAGTTTCCTATATTCTTCCTTCTGGTCCAAGAATAAGCTTTGCCCACTTTATCAAACAACTTCCTACACACTGTTATGAACTGAGGCAGCTAGGGAACATTGTCTCTCAACTGTGTGATAGAGTGTAGTACTACATTTCAGTGAAGTGTAAGGCTTTCCAAAGCTGCCGAACGTGTTTCTTTCTCTATTTCAATGGTATTCTGCCTTATATAACACACATTTACCACTCTAGTCTCCTTTAAGTAAACAATATAGGATTCATACAATGTTTGATGTTATCTTAACTCGAATTAAGGATTTCCCTTATCTTAGCTACCTTTTCTACACTAAGAACTGACTTGGAGAATCTCTTTCAGCTGTTCTAAACAAGTTCTCATCTGTTTACAGTCATTTTCACTGAATTATTCATGTTTTCATGTAGTTTCCTATATTCTGCCTTCTGGTCCAAGTATAGGCTTTGCCCACTTTATCAAACAACTTCCTACACACTGTTATGAACTGAGGCAGTTCGGGAACATTGTCTCTCAACTGTGTGATAGAGTGTAGTACTACATTTCAGTGAAGTGTAAGGCTTTCCAAAGCTGCCGAACGTGTTTCTTTCTCTATTTCAATGGTATTCTGCGTTGTATAACACACATTTACCCCTCTAGTCTCCTTTAAGTAAAGAATATAAGATTCATACAGTGTTTCATGTGAATTTAACTGGAATTACGGATTTCCCTTATCTTAGCTACCTTTTCTACACTAAGAACTGACTTGGAGAATCTCTTTCAGCTGTTCTAAACAAGTTCTCATCTGTTTACAGTCATTTTCACTGAATTATTCATGTTTTCATGTAGTTTCCTATATTCTTCCTTCTGGTCCAAGAATAAGCTTTGCCCACTTTATCAAACAACTTCCTACACACTGTTATGAACCGAGGGAGCTGGGGAACATTGTCTCTCAACTGTGTTATAGAGTGTAGTACTACATTTCAGTGAAGTGTAAGGCTTTCCAAAGCTGCCGAACGTGTTTCTTTCTCTATTTCAATGGTATTCTGCCTTATATAACACACATTTACCACTCTAGTCTCCTTTAAGTAAACAATATAGGATTCATACAGTGTTTGATGTTATCTTAACTCGAATTAAGGATTTCCCTTATCTTAGCTACCTTTTCTACACTAAGAACTGACTTGGAGATTCTCTTTCAGCTGTTCTAAACAAATTCTCATCTGTTTACAGTCATTTTCACTGAATTATTCATGTTTTCATGTAGTTTCCTATATTCAGCCTTCTGGTCCAAGTATAAGCTTTGCCCACTTTATCAAACAACTTCCTACACACTGTTATGAACTGAGGCAGTTTGGGAACATTGTCTCTGAACTGTGTGATAGAGTGTAGTACTACATTTCAGTGAAGTGTAAGGATTTCCAAAGCTGCCGAACGTGTTTCTTTCTCTATTTCCATGGTATACTGCCTTGTATAACACACATTTACCACTCTAGTCTCCTTTAAGTAAAGAATATAGGATTCATACAGTGTTTCATGTGAATTTAACTGGAATTACAGATTTCCCTTATCTTAGCTACCTTTTCTACACTAAGAACTGACTTGGAGAATCTCTTTCAGCTGTTCTAAACAAGTTCTCATTTGTTTACAGTCATTTTCACTGAATTATTCATGTTTTCATGTAGTTTCCTATATTCTTCCTTCTGGTCCAAGAATAAGCTTTGTCCACTTTATCAAACAACTTCCTACACACTGTTATGAAGTGAGGGAGCTGGGGAACATTGTCTCTCAACTGTGTTATAGATTGTAGTACTACATTTCAGTTAAGTGTAAGGCTTTCCAAAGCTGCCGAACGTGTTTCTTTCTCTATTTCAATGGTATTCTGCCTTATATAACACACATTTACCACTCTAGTCTCCTTTAAGTAAACAATATAGGATTCATACAGTGTTTGATGTTATCTTAACTCGAATTAAGGATTTCCCTTATCTTAGCTACCTTTTCTACACTAAGAACTGACTTGGAGATTCTCTTTCAGCTGTTCTAAACAAGTTCTCATCTGTTTACAGTCATTTTCACTGAATTATTCATGTTTTCATGTAGTTTCCTATATTCTGCCTTCTGGTCCAAGTATAAGCTTTGCCCACTTTATCAAACAACTTCCTACACACTGTTATGAACTGAGGCAGCTCGGGAACATTGTCTCTCAACTGTGTGATAGAGTGTAGTACTACATTTCAGTGAAGTGTAAGGCTTTCCAAAGCTGCCGAACGTGTTTCTTTCTCTATTTCAATGGTATTCTGCCTTGTATAACACACATTTACCACTCTAGTCTCCTTTAAGTAAAGAATATAGGATTCATACAGTGTTTCATGGGATCTTAACTCCAATTAAGGATTTCCCGGATCTTAGCTACCTTTTCTACACTAAGAACTGACTTGGAGAATCTCTTTCAGCTGTTCTAAACAAGTTCTCATCTGTTTACAGTCATTTTCACTGAATTATTCATGTTTTCATGTAGTTTCCTATATTCTTCCTTCTGGTCCAAGAATAAGCTTTGCCAACTTTATCAAACAACTTCCTACACACTGTTATGAACTGAGGGAGCTGGGGAACATTGTCCCTCAACTGTGTTATAGAGTGTAGTACTTCATTTCAGTGAAGTGTAAGGCTTTCCAAAGCTGCCGAACGTGTTTCTTTCTCTATTTCAATGGTATTCTGCCTTATATAACACACATTTACCACTCTAGTCTCCTTTAAGTAAACAATATAGGATTCATACAGTGTTTCATGGGATCTTAACTCGAATTAAGGATTTCCCTTATCTTAGCTACCTTTTCTACACTAAGAACTGACTTGGAGATTCTCTTTCAGCTGTTCTAAACAAATTCTCATTTGTTTACAGTCATTTTCACTGAATTATTCATGTTTTCATGTAGTTTCCTATATTCTTCCTTCTGGTCCAAGAATAAGCTTTGCCCACTTTATCAAACAACTTCCTACACACTGTTATGAACTGAAGGAGCTGGGGAACATTGTCTCTCAACTGTGTTATAGAGTGTAGTACTACATTTCAGTGAAGTGTAAGGCTTTCCAAAGCTGCCGAACGTGTTTCTTTCTCTATTTCAATGGTATTCTGCTTTATATAACACACATTTACCACTCTAGTCTCCTTTAAGTAAACAATATAGGATTCATACAATGTTTGATGTTATCTTAACTCGAATTAAGGATTTCCCTTATCTTAGCTACCTTTTCTACACTAAGAACTGACTTGGAGATTCTCTTTCAGCTGTTCTAAACAAGTTCTCATCTGTTTACAGTCATTTTCACTGAATTATTCATGTTTTCATGTAGTTTCCTATATTCTGCCTTCTGGTCCAAGTATAAGCTTTGCCCACTTTATCAAACAACTTCCTACACACTGTTATGAACTGAGGCAGTTCGGGAACATTGTCTCTCAACTGTGTGATAGAGTGTAGTACTACATTTCAGTGAAGTGTAAGGCTTTTTAAAGCTGCCGAACGTTTTTCTTTCTCTATTTCAATGGTATTCTGCCTTGTATAACACACATTTACCACTCTAGTCTCCTTTAAGTAAAGAATATAGGATTCATACAGTGTTTCATGGGATCTTAACTCCAATTAAGGATTTCCCGGATCTTAGCTACCTTTTCTACATTAAGAACAAACTTGGAGAATCTCTTTCAGCTGTTCTAAACAAGTTCTCATCTGTTTACAGTCATTTTCACTGAATTATTCATGTTTTCTTGTAGTTTCCTATATTCTGCCTTCTGGCCCAAGTATAAGCTTTGCCCACTTTATCAAACAACTTCCTACACACTGTTATGAACTGAGGCAGTTTGGGAACATTGTCTCTCAACTGTGTGATAGAGTGTAGTACTACATTTCAGTGAAGTGTAAGGCTTTCCAAAGCTGCCGAACGTGTTTCTTTCTCTATTTCCATGGTATTCTGCCTTGTATAACACACATTTACCACTCTAGTCTCCTTTAAGTAAAGAATATAGGATTCATACAGTGTTTCATGTGAATTTAACTGGAATTACAGATTTCCCTTATCTTAGCTACCTTTTCTACACTAAGAACTGACTTGGAGAATCTCTTTCAGCTGTTCTAAACAAGTTCTCATCTGTTTACAGTCATTTTCACTGAATTATTCATGTTTTCATGTAGTTTCCTATATTCTTCCTTCTGGTCCAAGAATAAGCTTTGCCAACTTTATCAAACAACTTCCTACACACTGTTATGAACTGAGGGAGCTGGGGAACATTGTCTCTCAACTGTGTTATAGAGTGTAGTACTTCATTTCAGTGAAGTGTAAGGCTTTCCAAAGCTGCCGAACGTGTTTCTTTCTCTATTTCAATGGTATTCTGCCTTATATAACACACATTTACCACTCTAGTCTCCTTTAAGTAAACAATATAGGATTCATACAGTGTTTCATGGGATCTTAACTCGAATTAAGGATTTCCCTTATCTTAGCTACCTTTTCTACACTAAGAACTGACTTGGAGATTCTCTTTCAGCTGTTCTAAACAAATTCTCATTTGTTTACAGTCATTTTCACTGAATTATTCATGTTTTCATGTAGTTTCCTATATTCTGCCTTCTGGTCCAAGTATAAGCTTTGCCCACTTTATCAAACAACTTCCTACACACTGTTATGAACTGAGGCAGTTCGGGAACATTGTCTCTCAACTGTGTGATAGAGTGTAGTACTACATTTCAGTGAAGTGTAAGGCTTTTTAAAGCTGCCGAACGTTTTTCTTTCTCTATTTCAATGGTATTCTGCCTTGTATAACACACATTTACCACTCTAGTCTCCTTTAAGTAAAGAATATAGAATTCATACAGTGTTTCATGGGATCTTAACTCCAATTAAGGATTTCCCGGATCTTAGCTACCTTTTCTACATTAAGAACAAACTTGGAGAATCTCTTTCAGCTGTTCTAAACAAGTTCTCATCTGTTTACAGTCATTTTCACTGAATTATTCATGTTTTCATGTAGTTTCCTATATTCTGCCTTCTGGCCCAAGTATAAGCTTTGCCCACTTTATCAAACAACTTCCTACACACTGTTATGAACTGAGGCAGCTCGGGAACATTGTCTCTCAACTGTGCGATAGAGTGTAGTACTACATTTCAGTGAAGTGTAAGGCTTTCCAAAGCTGCCGAACGTGTTTCTTTCTCTATTTCAATGGTATTCTGCCTTGTATAACACACATTTACCACTCTAGTCTCCTTTAAGTAAAGAATATAAGATTCATACAGTGTTTCATGTGAATTTAACAGGAATTACGGATTTCCCTTATCTTAGCTACCTTTTCTACACTAAGAACTGACTTGGAGAATCTCTTTCAGCTGTTCTAACCAAGTTCTCATCTGTTTACAGTCATTTTCACTGAATTATTCGTTTTCATGTAGTTTCCTATATTCTTCCTTCTGGTCCAAGAATAAGCTTTGTCCACTTTATCAAACAACTTCCTACACACTGTTATGAAGTGAGGGAGCTGGGGAACATTGTCTCTCAACTGTGTTATAGATTGTAGTACTACATTTCAGTGAAGTGTAAGGCTTTCCAAAGCTGCCGAACGTGTTTCTTTCTCTATTTCAATGGTATTCTGCCTTATATAACACACATTTACCACTCTAGTCTCCTTTAAGTAAACAATATAGGATTCATACAGTGTTTGATGTTATCTTAACTCGAATTAAGGATTTCCCTTATCTTAGCTACCTTTTCTACACTAAGAACTGACTTGGAGATTCTCTTTCAGCTGTTCTAAACAAGTTCTCATCTGTTTACAGTCATTTTCACCGAATTATTCATGTTTTCATGTAGTTTCCTATATTCTGCCTTCTGGTCCAAGTATAAGCTTTGCCCACTTTATCAAACAACTTCCTACACACTGTTATGAACTGAGGCAGCTCGGGAACATTGTCTCTCAACTGTGTGATAGAGTGTAGTACTACATTTCAGTGAAGTGTAAGGCTTTCCAAAGCTGCCGAACGTGTTTCTTTCTCTATTTCAATGGTATTCTGCCTTGTATAACACACATTTACCACTCTAGTCTCCTTTAAGTAAAGAATATAGGATTCATACAGTGTTTCATGGGATCTTAACTCCAATTAAGGATTTCCCGGATCTTAGCTACCTTTTCTACACTAAGAACTGACTTGGAGAATCTCTTTCAGCTGTTCTAAACAAGTTCTCATCTGTTTACAGTCATTTTCACTGAATTATTCATGTTTTCATGTAGTTTCCTATATTCTTCCTTCTGGTCCAAGAATAAGCTTTGCCAACTTTATCAAACAACTTCCTACACACTGTTATGAACTGAGGGAGCTGGGGAACATTGTCTCTCAACTGTGTTATAGAGTGTAGTACTTCATTTCAGTGAAGTGTAAGGCTTTCCAAAGCTGCCGAACGTGTTTCTTTCTCTATTTAAATGGTATTCTGCCTTATATAACACACATTTACCACTCTAGTCTCCTTTAAGTAAACAATATAGGATTCATACAGTGTTTCATGGGATCTTAACTCGAATTAAGGATTTCCCTTATCTTAGCTACCTTTTCTACACTAAGAACTGACTTGGAGATTCTCTTTCAGCTGTTCTAAACAAATTCTCATTTGTTTACAGTCATTTTCACTGAATTATTCATGTTTTCATGTAGTTTCCTATATTCTGCCTTCTGGTCCAAGTATAAGCTTTGCCCACTTTATCAAACAACTTCCTACACACTGTTATGAACTGAAGCAGTTCGGGAACATTGTCTCTCAACTGTGTGATAGAGTGTAGTACTACATTTCAGTGAAGTGTAAGGCTTTTTAAAGCTGCCGAACGTTTTTCTTTCTCTATTTCAATGGTATTCTGCCTTGTATAACACACATTTACCACTCTAGTCTCCTTTAAGTAAAGAATATAGGATTCATACAGTGTTTCATGGGATCTTAACTCCAATTAAGGATTTCCCGGATCTTAGCTACCTTTTCTACATTAAGAACAAACTTGGAGAATCTCTTTCAGCTGTTCTAAACAAGTTCTCATCTGTTTACAGTCATTTTCACTGAATTATTCATGTTTTCATGTAGTTTCCTATATTCTGCCTTCTGGCCCAAGTATAAGCTTTGCCCACTTTATCAAACAACTTCCTACACACTGTTATGAACTGAGGCAGCTCGGGAACATTGTCTCTCAACTGTGCGATAGAGTGTAGTACTACATTTCAGTGAAGTGTAAGGCTTTCCAAAGCTGCCGAACGTGTTTCTTTCTCTATTTCAATGGTATTCTGCCTTGTATAACACACATTTACCACTCTAGTCTCCTTTAAGTAAAGAATATAAGATTCATACAGTGTTTCATGTGAATTTAACAGGAATTACGGATTTCCCTTATCTTAGCTACCTTTTCTACACTAAGAACTGACTTGGAGAATCTCTTTCAGCTGTTCTAACCAAGTTCTCATCTGTTTACAGTCATTTTCACTGAATTATTCGTTTTCATGTAGTTTCCTATATTCTTCCTTCTGGTCCAAGAATAAGCTTTGCCCACTTTATCAAACAACTTCCTACACACTGTTATGAACTGAGGCAGCTAGGGAACATTGTCTCTCAACTGTGTGATAGAATGTAGTACTACATTTCAGTGAAGTGTAAGGCTTTCCAAAGCTGCCGAACGTGTTTCTTTCTCTATTTCAATGGTATTCTGCGTTGTATAACACACATTTACCCCTCTAGTCTCCTTTAAGTAAAGAATATAAGATTCATACAGTGTTTCATGTGAATTTAACTGGAATTACGGATTTCCCTTATCTTAGCTACCTTTTCTACACTAAGAACTGACTTGGAGAATCTCTTTCAGCTGTTCTAAACAAGTTCTCATCTGTTTACAGTCATTTTCACTGAATTATTCATGTTTTCATGTAGTTTCCTATATTCTTCCTTCTGGTCCAAGAATAAGCTTTGCCCACTTTATCAAACAACTTCCTACACACTGTTATGAACCGAGGGAGCTGGCGAACATTGTCTCTCAACTGTGTTATAGAGTGTAGTACTACATTTCAGTGAAGTGTAAGGCTTTCCAAAGCTGCCGAACGTGTTTCTTTCTCTATTTCAATGGTATTCTGCCTTATATAACACACATTTACCACTCTAGTCTCCTTTAAGTAAACAATATAGGATTCATACAGTGTTTGATGTTATCTTAACTCGAATTAAGAATTTCCCTTATCTTAGCTACCTTTTCTACACTAAGAACTGACTTGGAGATTCTCTTTCAGCTGTTCTAAACAAATTCTCATCTGTTTACAGTCATTTTCACTGAATTATTCATGTTTTCATGTAGTTTCCTATATTCAGCCTTCTGGTCCAAGTATAAGCTTTGCCCACTTTATCAAACAACTTCCTACACACTGTTATGAACTGAGGCAGTTTGGGAACATTGTCTCTCAACTGTGTGATAGAGTGTAGTACTACATTTCAGTGAAGTGTAAGGCTTTCCAAAGCTGCCGAACGTGTTTCTTTCTCTATTTCCATGGTATTCTGCCTTGTATAACACACATTTACCACTCTAGTCTCCTTTAAGTAAAGAATATAGGATTCATACAGTGTTTCATGTGAATTTAACTGGAATTACAGATTTCCCTTATCTTAGCTACCTTTTCTACACTAAGAACTGATTTGGAGAATCTCTTTCAGCTGTTCTAAACAAGTTCTCATCTGTTTACAGTCATTTTCACTGAATTATTCATGTTTTCATGTAGTTTCCTATATTCTGCCTTCTGGTCCAAGAATAAGCTTTGTCCACTTTATCAAACAACTTCCTACACACTGTTATGAAGTGAGGGAGCTGGGGAACATTGTCTCTCAACTGTGTTATAGATTGTAGTACTACATTTCAGTGAAGTGTAAGGCTTTCCAAAGCTGCCGAACGTGTTTCTTTCTCTATTTCAATGGTATTCTGCCTTATATAACACACATTTACCACTCTAGTCTCCTTTAAGTAAACAATATAGGATTCATACAGTGTTTGATGTTATCTTAACTCGAATTAAGGATTTCCCTTATCTTAGCTACCTTTTCTACACTAAGAACTGACTTGGAGATTCTCTTTCAGCTGTTCTAAACAAGTTCTCATCTGTTTACAGTCATTTTCACCGAATTATTCATGTTTTCATGTAGTTTCCTATATTCTGCCTTCTGGTCCAAGTATAAGCTTTGCCCACTTTATCAAACAACTTCCTACACACTGTTATGAACTGAGGCAGCTCGGGAACATTGTCTCTCAACTGTGTGATAGAGTGTAGTACTACATTTCAGTGAAGTGTAAGGCTTTCCAAAGCTGCCGAACGTGTTTCTTTCTCTATTTCAATGGTATTCTGCCTTGTATAACACACATTTACCACTCTAGTCTCCTTTAAGTAAAGAATATAGGATTCATACAGTGTTTCATGGGATCTTAACTCCAATTAAGGATTTCCCGGATCTTAGCTACCTTTTCTACACTAAGAACTGACTTGGAGAATCTCTTTCAGCTGTTCTAAACAAGTTCTCATCTGTTTACAGTCATTTTCACTGAATTATTCATGTTTTCATGTAGTTTCCTATATTCTTCCTTCTGGTCCAAGAATAAGCTTTGCCAACTTTATCAAACAACTTCCTACACACTGTTATGAACTGAGGGAGCTGGCGAACATTGTCTCTCTACTGTGTTATAGAGTGTAGTACTTCATTTCAGTGAAGTGTAAGGCTTTCCAAAGCTGCCGAACGTGTTTCTTTCTCTATTTCAATGTTATTCTGCCTTATATAACACACATTTACCACTCTAGTCTCCTTTAAGTAAACAATATAGGATTCATACAGTGTTTCATGGGATCTTAACTCGAATTAAGGATTTCCCTTATCTTAGCTACCTTTTCTACACTAAGAACTGACTTGGAGATTCTCTTTCAGCTGTTCTAAACAAGTTCTCATTTGTTTACAGTCATTTTCACTGATTTATTCATGTTTTCATGTAGTTTCCTATATTCTTCCTTCTGGTCCAAGAATAAGCTTTGCCCACTTTATCAAACAACTTCCTACACACTGTTATGAACCGAGGGAGCTGGGGAACATTGTCTCTCAACTGTGTTATAGAGTGTAGTCCTACATTTCAGTGAAGTGTAAGGCTTTCCAAAGCTGCCGAACGTGTTTCTTTCTCTATTTCAATGGTATTCTGCCTTATATAACACACATTTACCACTCTAGTCTCCTTTAAGTAAACAATATAGGATTCATACAGTGTTTGATGTTATCTTAACTCGAATTAAGAATTTCCCTTATCTTAGCTACCTTTTCTACACTAAGAACTGACTTGGAGATTCTCTTTCAGCTGTTCTAAACAAATTCTCATCTGTTTACAGTCATTTTCACTGAATTATTCATGTTTTCATGTAGTTTCCTATATTCAGCCTTCTGGTCCAAGTATAAGCTTTGCCCACTTTATCAAACAACTTCCTACACACTGTTATGAACTGAGGCAGTTTGGGAACATTGTCTCTCAACTGTGTGATAGAGTGTAGTACTACATTTCAGTGAAGTGTAAGGCTTTCCAAAGCTGCCGAACGTGTTTCTTTCTCTATTTCCATGGTATTCTGCCTTGTATAACACACATTTACCACTCTAGTCTCCTTTAAGTAAAGAATATAGGATTCATACAGTGTTTCATGTGAATTTAACTGGAATTACAGATTTCCCTTATCTTAGCTACCTTTTCTACACTAAGAACTGACTTGGAGAATCTCTTTCAGCTGTTCTAAACAAGTTCTCATCTGTTTACAGTCATTTTCACTGAATTATTCATGTTTTCATGTAGTTTCCTATATTCTGCCTTCTGGTCCAAGAATAAGCTTTGTCCACTTTATCAAACAACTTCCTACACACTGTTATGAAGTGAGGGAGCTGGGGAACATTGTCTCTCAACTGTGTTATAGATTGTAGTACTACATTTCAGTGAAGTGTAAGGCTTTCCAAAGCTGCCGAACGTGTTTCTTTCTCTATTTCAATGGTATTCTGCCTTATATAACACACATTTACCACTCTAGTCTCCTTTAAGTAAACAATATAGGATTCATACAGTGTTTGATGTTATCTTAACTCGAATTAAGGATTTCCCTTATCTTAGCTACCTTTTCTACACTAAGAACTGACTTGGAGATTCTCTTTCCTCTGTTCTAAACAAGTTCTCATCTGTTTGCAGTCATTTTCTCTGAATTATTCATGTTTTCATGTAGTTTCCTATATTCTGCCTTCTGGTCCAAGTATAAGCTTTGCCCACTTTATCAAACAACTTCCTACACACTGTTATGAACTGAGGCAGTTCGGGAACATTGTCTCTCAACTGTGTGATAGAGTGTAGTACTACATTTCAGTGAAGTGTAAGGCTTTTTAAAGCTGCCGAACGTTTTTCTATCTCTATTTCAATGGTATTCTGCCTTGTATAACACACATTTACCACTCTAGTCTCCTTTAAGTAAAGAATATAGGATTCATACCGTGTTTCATGGGATCTTAACTCCAATTAAGGATTTCCCGGATCTTAGCTACCTTTTCT
The DNA here is from genome assembly GCF_964339955.1 of Pipistrellus hanaki. Taxonomy (NCBI): domain Eukaryota; kingdom Metazoa; phylum Chordata; class Mammalia; order Chiroptera; family Vespertilionidae; genus Pipistrellus; species Pipistrellus hanaki. The sequence goes on along the minus strand of NC_140507.1, from coordinate 98,211,514 downwards.
ACATTAAGAACAAACTTGGAGAATCTCTTTCAGCTGTTCTAAACAAGTTCTCATCTGTTTACAGTCATTTTCACTGAATTATTCATGTTTTCATGTAGTTTCCTATATTCTGCCTTCTGGCCCAAGTATAAGCTTTGCCCACTTTATCAAACAACTTCCTACACACTGTTATGAACTGAGGCAGCTCGGGAACATTGTCTCTCAACTGTGCGATAGAGTGTAGTACTACATTTCAGTGAAGTGTAAGGCTTTCCAAAGCTGCCGAACGTGTTTCTTTCTCTATTTCAATGGTATTCTGCCTTGTATAACACACATTTACCACTCTAGTCTCCTTTAAGTAAAGAATATAAGATTCATACAGTGTTTCATGTGAATTTAACAGGAATTACGGATTTCCCTTATCTTAGCTACCTTTTCTACACTAAGAACTGACTTGGAGAATCTCTTTCAGCTGTTCTAACCAAGTTCTCATCTGTTTACAGTCATTTTCACTGAATTATTCGTTTTCATGTAGTTTCCTATATTCTTCCTTCTGGTCCAAGAATAAGCTTTGCCCACTTTATCAAACAACTTCCTACACACTGTTATGAACTGAGGCAGTTTGGGAACATTGTCTCTCAACTGTGTGATAGAGTGTAGTACTACATTTCAGTGAAGTGTAAGGCTTTCCAAAGCTGCCGAACGTGTTTCTTTCTCTATTTCCATGGTATTCTGCCTTGTATAACACACATTTACCACTCTAGTCTCCTTTAAGTAAAGAATATAGGATTCATACAGTGTTTCATGTGAATTTAACTGGAATTACAGATTTCCCTTATCTTAGCTACCTTTTCTACACTAAGAACTGACTTGGAGAATCTCTTTCAGCTGTTCTAAACAAGTTCTCATCTGTTTAGAGTCATTTTCACTGAATTATTCATGTTTTCATGTAGTTTCCTATATTCTGCCTTCTGGTCCAAGAATAAGCTTTGTCCACTTTATCAAACAACTTCCTACACACTGTTATGAAGTGAGGGAGCTGGGGAACATTGTCTCTCAACTGTGTTATAGATTGTAGTACTACATTTCAGTGAAGTGTAAGGCTTTCCAAAGCTGCCGAACGTGTTTCTTTCTCTATTTCAATGGTATTCTGCCTTATATAACACACATTTACCACTCTAGTCTCCTTTAAGTAAACAATATAGGATTCATACAGTGTTTGATGTTATCTTAACTCGAATTAAGGATTTCCCTTATCTTAGCTACCTTTTCTACACTAAGAACTGACTTGGAGATTCTCTTTCAGCTGTTCTAAACAAGTTCTCATCTGTTTACAGTCATTTTCACCGAATTATTCATGTTTTCATGTAGTTTCCTATATTCTGCCTTCTGGTCCAAGTATAAGCTTTGCCCACTTTATCAAACAACTTCCTACACACTGTTATGAACTGAGGCAGCTCGGGAACATTGTCTCTCAACTGTGTGATAGAGTGTAGTACTACATTTCAGTGAAGTGTAAGGCTTTCCAAAGCTGCCGAACGTGTTTCTTTCTCTATTTCAATGGTATTCTGCGTTGTATAACACACATTTACCCCTCTAGTCTCCTTTAAGTAAAGAATATAAGATTCATACAGTGTTTCATGTGAATTTAACTGGAATTACGGATTTCCCTTATCTTAGCTACCTTTTCTACACTAAGAACTGACTTGGAGAATCTCTTTCAGCTGTTCTAAACAAGTTCTCATCTGTTTACAGTCATTTTCACTGAATTATTCATGTTTTCATGTAGTTTCCTATATTCTTCCTTCTGGTCCAAGAATAAGCTTTGCCCACTTTATCAAACAACTTCCTACACACTGTTATGAACCGAGGGAGCTGGGGAACATTGTCTCTCAACTGTGTTATAGAGTGTAGTACTACATTTCAGTGAAGTGTAAGGCTTTCCAAAGCTGCCGAACGTGTTTCTTTCTCTATTTCAATGGTATTCTGCCTTATATAACACACATTTACCACTCTAGTCTCCTTTAAGTAAACAATATAGGATTCATACAGTGTTTGATGTTATCTTAACTCGAATTAAGGATTTCCCTTATCTTAGCTACCTTTTCTACACTAAGAACTGACTTGGAGATTCTCTTTCAGCTGTTCTAAACAAATTCTCATCTGTTTACAGTCATTTTCACTGAATTATTCATGTTTTCATGTAGTTTCCTATATTCAGCCTTCTGGTCCAAGTATAAGCTTTGCCCACTTTATCAAACAACTTCCTACACACTGTTATGAACTGAGGCAGTTTGGGAACATTGTCTCTGAACTGTGTGATAGAGTGTAGTACTACATTTCAGTGAAGTGTAAGGATTTCCAAAGCTGCCGAACGTGTTTCTTTCTCTATTTCCATGGTATACTGCCTTGTATAACACACATTTACCACTCTAGTCTCCTTTAAGTAAAGAATATAGGATTCATACAGTGTTTCATGTGAATTTAACTGGAATTACAGATTTCCCTTATCTTAGCTACCTTTTCTACACTAAGAACTGACTTGGAGAATCTCTTTCAGCTGTTCTAAACAAGTTCTCATTTGTTTACAGTCATTTTCACTGAATTATTCATGTTTTCATGTAGTTTCCTATATTCTTCCTTCTGGTCCAAGAATAAGCTTTGTCCACTTTATCAAACAACTTCCTACACACTGTTATGAAGTGAGGGAGCTGGGGAACATTGTCTCTCAACTGTGTTATAGATTGTAGTACTACATTTCAGTTAAGTGTAAGGCTTTCCAAAGCTGCCGAACGTGTTTCTTTCTCTATTTCAATGGTATTCTGCCTTATATAACACACATTTACCACTCTAGTCTCCTTTAAGTAAACAATATAGGATTCATACAGTGTTTGATGTTATCTTAACTCGAATTAAGGATTTCCCTTATCTTAGCTACCTTTTCTACACTAAGAACTGACTTGGAGATTCTCTTTCAGCTGTTCTAAACAAGTTCTCATCTGTTTACAGTCATTTTCACTGAATTATTCATGTTTTCATGTAGTTTCCTATATTCTGCCTTCTGGTCCAAGTATAAGCTTTGCCCACTTTATCAAACAACTTCCTACACACTGTTATGAACTGAGGCAGCTCGGGAACATTGTCTCTCAACTGTGTGATAGAGTGTAGTACTACATTTCAGTGAAGTGTAAGGCTTTCCAAAGCTGCCGAACGTGTTTCTTTCTCTATTTCAATGGTATTCTGCCTTGTATAACACACATTTACCACTCTAGTCTCCTTTAAGTAAAGAATATAGGATTCATACAGTGTTTCATGGGATCTTAACTCCAATTAAGGATTTCCCGGATCTTAGCTACCTTTTCTACACTAAGAACTGACTTGGAGAATCTCTTTCAGCTGTTCTAAACAAGTTCTCATCTGTTTACAGTCATTTTCACTGAATTATTCATGTTTTCATGTAGTTTCCTATATTCTTCCTTCTGGTCCAAGAATAAGCTTTGCCAACTTTATCAAACAACTTCCTACACACTGTTATGAACTGAGGGAGCTGGGGAACATTGTCCCTCAACTGTGTTATAGAGTGTAGTACTTCATTTCAGTGAAGTGTAAGGCTTTCCAAAGCTGCCGAACGTGTTTCTTTCTCTATTTCAATGGTATTCTGCCTTATATAACACACATTTACCACTCTAGTCTCCTTTAAGTAAACAATATAGGATTCATACAGTGTTTCATGGGATCTTAACTCGAATTAAGGATTTCCCTTATCTTAGCTACCTTTTCTACACTAAGAACTGACTTGGAGATTCTCTTTCAGCTGTTCTAAACAAATTCTCATTTGTTTACAGTCATTTTCACTGAATTATTCATGTTTTCATGTAGTTTCCTATATTCTTCCTTCTGGTCCAAGAATAAGCTTTGCCCACTTTATCAAACAACTTCCTACACACTGTTATGAACTGAAGGAGCTGGGGAACATTGTCTCTCAACTGTGTTATAGAGTGTAGTACTACATTTCAGTGAAGTGTAAGGCTTTCCAAAGCTGCCGAACGTGTTTCTTTCTCTATTTCAATGGTATTCTGCTTTATATAACACACATTTACCACTCTAGTCTCCTTTAAGTAAACAATATAGGATTCATACAATGTTTGATGTTATCTTAACTCGAATTAAGGATTTCCCTTATCTTAGCTACCTTTTCTACACTAAGAACTGACTTGGAGATTCTCTTTCAGCTGTTCTAAACAAGTTCTCATCTGTTTACAGTCATTTTCACTGAATTATTCATGTTTTCATGTAGTTTCCTATATTCTGCCTTCTGGTCCAAGTATAAGCTTTGCCCACTTTATCAAACAACTTCCTACACACTGTTATGAACTGAGGCAGTTCGGGAACATTGTCTCTCAACTGTGTGATAGAGTGTAGTACTACATTTCAGTGAAGTGTAAGGCTTTTTAAAGCTGCCGAACGTTTTTCTTTCTCTATTTCAATGGTATTCTGCCTTGTATAACACACATTTACCACTCTAGTCTCCTTTAAGTAAAGAATATAGGATTCATACAGTGTTTCATGGGATCTTAACTCCAATTAAGGATTTCCCGGATCTTAGCTACCTTTTCTACATTAAGAACAAACTTGGAGAATCTCTTTCAGCTGTTCTAAACAAGTTCTCATCTGTTTACAGTCATTTTCACTGAATTATTCATGTTTTCTTGTAGTTTCCTATATTCTGCCTTCTGGCCCAAGTATAAGCTTTGCCCACTTTATCAAACAACTTCCTACACACTGTTATGAACTGAGGCAGTTTGGGAACATTGTCTCTCAACTGTGTGATAGAGTGTAGTACTACATTTCAGTGAAGTGTAAGGCTTTCCAAAGCTGCCGAACGTGTTTCTTTCTCTATTTCCATGGTATTCTGCCTTGTATAACACACATTTACCACTCTAGTCTCCTTTAAGTAAAGAATATAGGATTCATACAGTGTTTCATGTGAATTTAACTGGAATTACAGATTTCCCTTATCTTAGCTACCTTTTCTACACTAAGAACTGACTTGGAGAATCTCTTTCAGCTGTTCTAAACAAGTTCTCATCTGTTTACAGTCATTTTCACTGAATTATTCATGTTTTCATGTAGTTTCCTATATTCTTCCTTCTGGTCCAAGAATAAGCTTTGCCAACTTTATCAAACAACTTCCTACACACTGTTATGAACTGAGGGAGCTGGGGAACATTGTCTCTCAACTGTGTTATAGAGTGTAGTACTTCATTTCAGTGAAGTGTAAGGCTTTCCAAAGCTGCCGAACGTGTTTCTTTCTCTATTTCAATGGTATTCTGCCTTATATAACACACATTTACCACTCTAGTCTCCTTTAAGTAAACAATATAGGATTCATACAGTGTTTCATGGGATCTTAACTCGAATTAAGGATTTCCCTTATCTTAGCTACCTTTTCTACACTAAGAACTGACTTGGAGATTCTCTTTCAGCTGTTCTAAACAAATTCTCATTTGTTTACAGTCATTTTCACTGAATTATTCATGTTTTCATGTAGTTTCCTATATTCTGCCTTCTGGTCCAAGTATAAGCTTTGCCCACTTTATCAAACAACTTCCTACACACTGTTATGAACTGAGGCAGTTCGGGAACATTGTCTCTCAACTGTGTGATAGAGTGTAGTACTACATTTCAGTGAAGTGTAAGGCTTTTTAAAGCTGCCGAACGTTTTTCTTTCTCTATTTCAATGGTATTCTGCCTTGTATAACACACATTTACCACTCTAGTCTCCTTTAAGTAAAGAATATAGAATTCATACAGTGTTTCATGGGATCTTAACTCCAATTAAGGATTTCCCGGATCTTAGCTACCTTTTCTACATTAAGAACAAACTTGGAGAATCTCTTTCAGCTGTTCTAAACAAGTTCTCATCTGTTTACAGTCATTTTCACTGAATTATTCATGTTTTCATGTAGTTTCCTATATTCTGCCTTCTGGCCCAAGTATAAGCTTTGCCCACTTTATCAAACAACTTCCTACACACTGTTATGAACTGAGGCAGCTCGGGAACATTGTCTCTCAACTGTGCGATAGAGTGTAGTACTACATTTCAGTGAAGTGTAAGGCTTTCCAAAGCTGCCGAACGTGTTTCTTTCTCTATTTCAATGGTATTCTGCCTTGTATAACACACATTTACCACTCTAGTCTCCTTTAAGTAAAGAATATAAGATTCATACAGTGTTTCATGTGAATTTAACAGGAATTACGGATTTCCCTTATCTTAGCTACCTTTTCTACACTAAGAACTGACTTGGAGAATCTCTTTCAGCTGTTCTAACCAAGTTCTCATCTGTTTACAGTCATTTTCACTGAATTATTCGTTTTCATGTAGTTTCCTATATTCTTCCTTCTGGTCCAAGAATAAGCTTTGTCCACTTTATCAAACAACTTCCTACACACTGTTATGAAGTGAGGGAGCTGGGGAACATTGTCTCTCAACTGTGTTATAGATTGTAGTACTACATTTCAGTGAAGTGTAAGGCTTTCCAAAGCTGCCGAACGTGTTTCTTTCTCTATTTCAATGGTATTCTGCCTTATATAACACACATTTACCACTCTAGTCTCCTTTAAGTAAACAATATAGGATTCATACAGTGTTTGATGTTATCTTAACTCGAATTAAGGATTTCCCTTATCTTAGCTACCTTTTCTACACTAAGAACTGACTTGGAGATTCTCTTTCAGCTGTTCTAAACAAGTTCTCATCTGTTTACAGTCATTTTCACCGAATTATTCATGTTTTCATGTAGTTTCCTATATTCTGCCTTCTGGTCCAAGTATAAGCTTTGCCCACTTTATCAAACAACTTCCTACACACTGTTATGAACTGAGGCAGCTCGGGAACATTGTCTCTCAACTGTGTGATAGAGTGTAGTACTACATTTCAGTGAAGTGTAAGGCTTTCCAAAGCTGCCGAACGTGTTTCTTTCTCTATTTCAATGGTATTCTGCCTTGTATAACACACATTTACCACTCTAGTCTCCTTTAAGTAAAGAATATAGGATTCATACAGTGTTTCATGGGATCTTAACTCCAATTAAGGATTTCCCGGATCTTAGCTACCTTTTCTACACTAAGAACTGACTTGGAGAATCTCTTTCAGCTGTTCTAAACAAGTTCTCATCTGTTTACAGTCATTTTCACTGAATTATTCATGTTTTCATGTAGTTTCCTATATTCTTCCTTCTGGTCCAAGAATAAGCTTTGACAACTTTATCAAACAACTTCCTACACACTGTTATGAACTGAGGGAGCTGGGGAACATTGTCTCTCAACTGTGTTATAGAGTGTAGTACTTCATTTCAGTGAAGTGTAAGGCTTTCCAAAGCTGCCGAACGTGTTTCTTTCTCTATTTAAATGGTATTCTGCCTTATATAACACACATTTACCACTCTAGTCTCCTTTAAGTAAACAATATAGGATTCATACAGTGTTTCATGGGATCTTAACTCGAATTAAGGATTTCCCTTATCTTAGCTACCTTTTCTACACTAAGAACTGACTTGGAGATTCTCTTTCAGCTGTTCTAAACAAATTCTCATTTGTTTACAGTCATTTTCACTGAATTATTCATGTTTTCATGTAGTTTCCTATATTCTGCCTTCTGGTCCAAGTATAAGCTTTGCCCACTTTATCAAACAACTTCCTACACACTGTTATGAACTGAAGCAGTTCGGGAACATTGTCTCTCAACTGTGTGATAGAGTGTAGTACTACATTTCAGTGAAGTGTAAGGCTTTTTAAAGCTGCCGAACGTTTTTCTTTCTCTATTTCAATGGTATTCTGCCTTGTATAACACACATTTACCACTCTAGTCTCCTTTAAGTAAAGAATATAGGATTCATACAGTGTTTCATGGGATCTTAACTCCAATTAAGGATTTCCCGGATCTTAGCTACCTTTTCTACATTAAGAACAAACTTGGAGAATCTCTTTCAGCTGTTCTAAACAAGTTCTCATCTGTTTACAGTCATTTTCACTGAATTATTCATGTTTTCATGTAGTTTCCTATATTCTGCCTTCTGGCCCAAGTATAAGCTTTGCCCACTTTATCAAACAACTTCCTACACACTGTTATGAACTGAGGCAGCTCGGGAACATTGTCTCTCAACTGTGCGATAGAGTGTAGTACTACATTTCAGTGAAGTGTAAGGCTTTCCAAAGCTGCCGAACGTGTTTCTTTCTCTATTTCAATGGTATTCTGCCTTGTATAACACACATTTACCACTCTAGTCTCCTTTAAGTAAAGAATATAAGATTCATACAGTGTTTCATGTGAATTTAACAGGAATTACGGATTTCCCTTATCTTAGCTACCTTTTCTACACTAAGAACTGACTTGGAGAATCTCTTTCAGCTGTTCTAACCAAGTTCTCATCTGTTTACAGTCATTTTCACTGAATTATTCGTTTTCATGTAGTTTCCTATATTCTTCCTTCTGGTCCAAGAATAAGCTTTGCCCACTTTATCAAACAACTTCCTACACACTGTTATGAACTGAGGCAGCTAGGGAACATTGTCTCTCAACTGTGTGATAGAATGTAGTACTACATTTCAGTGAAGTGTAAGGCTTTCCAAAGCTGCCGAACGTGTTTCTTTCTCTATTTCAATGGTATTCTGCGTTGTATAACACACATTTACCCCTCTAGTCTCCTTTAAGTAAAGAATATAAGATTCATACAGTGTTTCATGTGAATTTAACTGGAATTACGGATTTCCCTTATCTTAGCTACCTTTTCTACACTAAGAACTGACTTGGAGAATCTCTTTCAGCTGTTCTAAACAAGTTCTCATCTGTTTACAGTCATTTTCACTGAATTATTCATGTTTTCATGTAGTTTCCTATATTCTTCCTTCTGGTCCAAGAATAAGCTTTGCCCACTTTATCAAACAACTTCCTACACACTGTTATGAACCGAGGGAGCTGGCGAACATTGTCTCTCAACTGTGTTATAGAGTGTAGTACTACATTTCAGTGAAGTGTAAGGCTTTCCAAAGCTGCCGAACGTGTTTCTTTCTCTATTTCAATGGTATTCTGCCTTATATAACACACATTTACCACTCTAGTCTCCTTTAAGTAAACAATATAGGATTCATACAGTGTTTGATGTTATCTTAACTCGAATTAAGAATTTCCCTTATCTTAGCTACCTTTTCTACACTAAGAACTGACTTGGAGATTCTCTTTCAGCTGTTCTAAACAAATTCTCATCTGTTTACAGTCATTTTCACTGAATTATTCATGTTTTCATGTAGTTTCCTATATTCAGCCTTCTGGTCCAAGTATAAGCTTTGCCCACTTTATCAAACAACTTCCTACACACTGTTATGAACTGAGGCAGTTTGGGAACATTGTCTCTCAACTGTGTGATAGAGTGTAGTACTACATTTCAGTGAAGTGTAAGGCTTTCCAAAGCTGCCGAACGTGTTTCTTTCTCTATTTCCATGGTATTCTGCCTTGTATAACACACATTTACCACTCTAGTCTCCTTTAAGTAAAGAATATAGGATTCATACAGTGTTTCATGTGAATTTAACTGGAATTACAGATTTCCCTTATCTTAGCTACCTTTTCTACACTAAGAACTGACTTGGAGAATCTCTTTCAGCTGTTCTAAACAAGTTCTCATCTGTTTACAGTCATTTTCACTGAATTATTCATGTTTTCATGTAGTTTCCTATATTCTGCCTTCTGGTCCAAGAATAAGCTTTGTCCACTTTATCAAACAACTTCCTACACACTGTTATGAAGTGAGGGAGCTGGGGAACATTGTCTCTCAACTGTGTTATAGATTGTAGTACTACATTTCAGTGAAGTGTAAGGCTTTCCAAAGCTGCCGAACGTGTTTCTTTCTCTATTTCAATGGTATTCTGCCTTATATAACACACATTTACCACTCTAGTCTCCTTTAAGTAAACAATATAGGATTCATACAGTGTTTGATGTTATCTTAACTCGAATTAAGGATTTCCCTTATCTTAGCTACCTTTTCTACACTAAGAACTGACTTGGAGATTCTCTTTCAGCTGTTCTAAACAAGTTCTCATCTGTTTACAGTCATTTTCACCGAATTATTCATGTTTTCATGTAGTTTCCTATATTCTGCCTTCTGGTCCAAGTATAAGCTTTGCCCACTTTATCAAACAACTTCCTACACACTGTTATGAACTGAGGCAGCTCGGGAACATTGTCTCTCAACTGTGTGATAGAGTGTAGTACTACATTTCAGTGAAGTGTAAGGCTTTCCAAAGCTGCCGAACGTGTTTCTTTCTCTATTTCAATGGTATTCTGCCTTGTATAACACACATTTACCACTCTACTCTCCTTTAAGTAAAGAATATAGGATTCATACAGTGTTTCATGGGATCTTAACTCCAATTAAGGATTTCCCGGATCTTAGCTACCTTTTCTACACTAAGAACTGACTTGGAGAATCTCTTTCAGCTGTTCTAAACAAGTTCTCATCTGTTTACAGTCATTTTCACTGAATTATTCATGTTTTCATGTAGTTTCCTATATTCTTCCTTCTGGTCCAAGAATAAGCTTTGCCAACTTTATCAAACAACTTCCTACACACTGTTATGAACTGAGGGAGCTGGCGAACATTGTCTCTCTACTGTGTTATAGAGTGTAGTACTTCATTTCAGTGAAGTGTAAGGCTTTCCAAAGCTGCCGAACGTGTTTCTTTCTCTATTTCAATGTTATTCTGCCTTATATAACACACATTTACCACTCTAGTCTCCTTTAAGTAAACAATATAGGATTCATACAGTGTTTCATGGGATCTTAACTCGAATTAAGGATTTCCCTTATCTTAGCTACCTTTTCTACACTAAGAACTGACTTGGAGATTCTCTTTCAGCTGTTCTAAACAAGTTCTCATTTGTTTACAGTCATTTTCACTGATTTATTCATGTTTTCATGTAGTTTCCTATATTCTTCCTTCTGGTCCAAGAATAAGCTTTGCCCACTTTATCAAACAACTTCCTACACACTGTTATGAACCGAGGGAGCTGGGGAACATTGTCTCTCAACTGTGTTATAGAGTGTAGTCCTACATTTCAGTGAAGTGTAAGGCTTTCCAAAGCTGCCGAACGTGTTTCTTTCTCTATTTCAATGGTATTCTGCCTTATATAACACACATTTACCACTCTAGTCTCCTTTAAGTAAACAATATAGGATTCATACAGTGTTTGATGTTATCTTAACTCGAATTAAGAATTTCCCTTATCTTAGCTACCTTTTCTACACTAAGAACTGACTTGGAGATTCTCTTTCAGCTGTTCTAAACAAATTCTCATCTGTTTACAGTCATTTTCACTGAATTATTCATGTTTTCATGTAGTTTCCTATATTCAGCCTTCTGGTCCAAGTATAAGCTTTGCCCACTTTATCAAACAACTTCCTACACACTGTTATGAACTGAGGCAGTTTGGGAACATTGTCTCTCAACTGTGTGATAGAGTGTAGTACTACATTTCAGTGAAGTGTAAGGCTTTCCAAAGCTGCCGAACGTGTTTCTTTCTCTATTTCCATGGTATTCTGCCTTGTATAACACACATTTACCACTCTAGTCTCCTTTAAGTAAAGAATATAGGATTCATACAGTGTTTCATGTGAATTTAACTGGAATTACAGATTTCCCTTATCTTAGCTACCTTTTCTACACTAAGAACTGACTTGGAGAATCTCTTTCAGCTGTTCTAAACAAGTTCTCATCTGTTTACAGTCATTTTCACTGAATTATTCATGTTTTCATGTAGTTTCCTATATTCTGCCTTCTGGTCCAAGAATAAGCTTTGTCCACTTTATCAAACAACTTCCTACACACTGTTATGAAGTGAGGGAGCTGGGGAACATTGTCTCTCAACTGTGTTATAGATTGTAGTACTACATTTCAGTGAAGTGTAAGGCTTTCCAAAGCTGCCGAACGTGTTTCTTTCTCTATTTCAATGGTATTCTGCCTTATATAACACACATTTACCACTCTAGTCTCCTTTAAGTAAACAATATAGGATTCATACAGTGTTTGATGTTATCTTAACTCGAATTAAGGATTTCCCTTATCTTAGCTACCTTTTCTACACTAAGAACTGACTTGGAGATTCTCTTTCCTCTGTTCTAAACAAGTTCTCATCTGTTTGCAGTCATTTTCTCTGAATTATTCATGTTTTCATGTAGTTTCCTATATTCTGCCTTCTGGTCCAAGTATAAGCTTTGCCCACTTTATCAAACAACTTCCTACACACTGTTATGAACTGAGGCAGTTCGGGAACATTGTCTCTCAACTGTGTGATAGAGTGTAGTACTACATTTCAGTGAAGTGTAAGGCTTTTTAAAGCTGCCGAACGTTTTTCTATCTCTATTTCAATGGTATTCTGCCTTGTATAACACACATTTACCACTCTAGTCTCCTTTAAGTAAAGAATATAGGATTCATACCGTGTTTCATGGGATCTTAACTCCAATTAAGGATTTCCCGGATCTTAGCTACCTTTTCTACATTAAGAACAAACTTGGAGAATCTCTTTCAGCTGTTCTAAACAAGTTCTCATCTGTTTACAGTCATTTTCACTGAATTATTCATGTTTTCATGTAGTTTCCTATATTCTGCCTTCTGGCCCAAGTATAAGCTTTGCCCACTTTATCAAACAACTTCCTACACACTGTTATGAACTGAGGCAGCTCGGGAACATTGTCTCTCAACTGTGCGATAGAGTGTAGTACTACATTTCAGTGAAGTGTAAGGCTTTCCAAAGCTGCCGAACGTGTTTCTTTCTCTATTTCAATGGTATTCTGCCTTGTATAACACACATTTACCACTCTAGTCTCCTTTAAGTAAAGAATATAAGATTCATACAGTGTTTCATGTGAATTTAACAGGAATTACGGATTTCCCTTATCTTAGCTACCTTTTCTACACTAAGAACTGACTTGGAGAATCTCTTTCAGCTGTTCTAACCAAGTTCTCATCTGTTTACAGTCATTTTCACTGAATTATTCGTTTTCATGTAGTTTCCTATATTCTTCCTTCTGGTCCAAGAATAAGCTTTGCCCACTTTATCAAACAACTTCCTACACACTGTTATGAACTGAGGCAGTTTGGGAACATTGTCTCTCAACTGTGTGATAGAGTGTAGTACTACATTTCAGTGAAGTGTAAGGCTTTCCAAAGCTGCCGAACGTGTTTCTTTCTCTATTTCCATGGTATTCTGCCTTGTATAACACACATTTACCACTCTAGTCTCCTTTAAGTAAAGAATATAGGATTCATACAGTGTTTCATGTGAATTTAACTGGAATTACAGATTTCCCTTATCTTAGCTACCTTTTCTACACTAAGAACTGACTTGGAGAATCTCTTTCAGCTGTTCTAAACAAGTTCTCATCTGTTTAGAGTCATTTTCACTGAATTATTCATGTTTTCATGTAGTTTCCTATATTCTGCCTTCTGGTCCAAGAATAAGCTTTGTCCACTTTATCAAACAACTTCCTACACACTGTTATGAAGTGAGGGAGCTGGGGAACATTGTCTCTCAACTGTGTTATAGATTGTAGTACTACATTTCAGTGAAGTGTAAGGCTTTCCAAAGCTGCCGAACGTGTTTCTTTCTCTATTTCAATGGTATTCTGCCTTATATAACACACATTTACCACTCTAGTCTCCTTTAAGTAAACAATATAGGATTCATACAGTGTTTGATGTTATCTTAACTCGAATTAAGGATTTCCCTTATCTTAGCTACCTTTTCTACACTAAGAACTGACTTGGAGATTCTCTTTCAGCTGTTCTAAACAAGTTCTCATCTGTTTACAGTCATTTTCACCGAATTATTCATGTTTTCATGTAGTTTCCTATATTCTGCCTTCTGGTCCAAGTATAAGCTTTGCCCACTTTATCAAACAACTTCCTACACACTGTTATGAACTGAGGCAGCTCGGGAACATTGTCTCTCAACTGTGTGATAGAGTGTAGTACTACATTTCAGTGAAGTGTAAGGCTTTCCAAAGCTGCCGAACGTGTTTCTTTCTCTATTTCAATGGTATTCTGCCTTGTATAACACACATTTACCACTCTAGTCTCCTTTAAGTAAAGAATATAGGATTCATACAGTGTTTCATGGGATCTTAACTCCAATTAAGGATTTCCCGGATCTTAGCTACCTTTTCTACACTAAGAACTGACTTGGAGAATCTCTTTCAGCTGTTCTAAACAAGTTCTCATCTGTTTACAGTCATTTTCACTGAATTATTCATGTTTTCATGTAGTTTCCTATATTCTTCCTTCTGGTCCAAGAATAAGCTTTGCCAACTTTATCAAACAACTTCCTACACACTGTTATGAACTGAGGGAGCTGGGGAACATTGTCTCTCAACTGTGTTATAGAGTGTAGTACTTCATTTCAGTGAAGTGTAAGGCTTTCCAAAGCTGCCGAACGTGTTTCTTTCTCTATTTCAATGTTATTCTGCCTTATATAACACACATTTACCACTCTAGTCTCCTTTAAGTAAACAATATAGGATTCATACAGTGTTTCATGGGATCTTAACTCGAATTAAGGATTTCCCTTATCTTAGCTACCTTTTCTACACTAAGAACTGACTTGGAGATTCTCTTTCAGCTGTTCTAAACAAATTCTCATTTGTTTACAGTCATTTTCACTGAATTATTCATGTTTTCATGTAGTTTCCTATATTCTTCCTTCTGGTCCAAGAATAAGCTTTGCCCACTTTATCAAACAACTTCCTACACACTGTTATGAACCGAGGGAGCTGGGGAACATTGTCTCTCAACTGTGTTATAGAGTGTAGTCCTACATTTCAGTGAAGTGTAAGGCTTTCCAAAGCTGCCGAACGTGTTTCTTTCTCTATTTCAATGGTATTCTGCCTTATATAACACACATTTCCCACTCTAGTCTCCTTTAAGTAAACAATATAGGATTCATACAGTGTTTGATGTTATCTTAACTCGAATTAAGAATTTCCCTTATCTTAGCTACCTTTTCTACACTAAGAACTGACTTGGAGATTCTCTTTCAGCTGTTCTAAACAAATTCTCATCTGTTTACAGTCATTTTCACTGAATTATTCATGTTTTCATGTAGTTTCCTATATTCAGCCTTCTGGTCCAAGTATAAGCTTTGCCCACTTTATCAAACAACTTCCTACACACTGTTATGAACTGAGGCAGTTTGGGAACATTGTCTCTCAACTGTGTGATAGAGTGTAGTACTACATTTCAGTGAAGTGTAAGGCTTTCCAAAGCTGCCGAACGTGTTTCTTTCTCTATTTCCATGGTATTCTGCCTTGTATAACACACATTTACCACTCTAGTCTCCTTTAAGTAAAGAATATAGGATTCATACAGTGTTTCATGTGAATTTAACTGGAATTACAGATTTCCCTTATCTTAGCTACCTTTTCTACACTAAGAACTGACTTGGAGAATCTCTTTCAGCTGTTCTAAACAAGTTCTCATCTGTTTACAGTCATTTTCACTGAATTATTCATGTTTTCATGTAGTTTCCTATATTCTTCCTTCTGGTCCAAGAATAAGCTTTGCCAACTTTATCAAACAACTTCCTACACACTGTTATGAACTGAGGGAGCTGGGGAACATTGTCTCTCTACTGTGTTATAGAGTGTAGTACTTCATTTCAGTGAAGTGTAAGGCTTTCCAAAGCTGCCGAACGTGTTTCTTTCTCTATTTCAATGTTATTCTGCCTTATATAACACACATTTACCACTCTAGTCTCCTTTAAGTAAACAATATAGGATTCATACAGTGTTTCATGGGATCTTAACTCGAATTAAGGATTTCCCTTATCTTAGCTACCTTTTCTACACTAAGAACTGACTTGGAGAATCTCTTTCAGCTGTTCTAACCAAGTTCTCATCTGTTTACAGTCATTTTCACTGAATTATTCGTTTTCATGTAGTTTCGTATATTCTTCCTTCTGGTCCAAGAATATGCTTTGCCCACTTTATCAAACAACTTCCTACACACTGTTATGAACTGAGGCAGCTAGGGAACATTGTCTCTCAACTGTGTGATAGAATGTAGTACTACATTTCAGTGAAGTGTAAGGCTTTCCAAAGCTGCCGAACGTGTTTCTTTCTCTATTTCAATGGTATTCTGCGTTGTATAACACACATTTACCACTCTAGTCTTCTTTAAGTAAAGAATATAGGAGTCATACAGTGTTTCATGTGAATTTAACTGGAATTACAGATTTCCCTTATCTTAGCTACCTTTTCTACACTAAGAACTGACTTGGAGAATCTCTTTCAGCTGTTCTAAACAAGTTCTCATCTGTTTACAGTCATTTTCACTGAATTATTCATGTTTTCATGTAGTTTCCTATATTCTTCCTTCTGGTCCAAGAATAAGCTTTGTCCACTTTATCAAACAACTTCCTACACACTGTTATGAAGTGAGGGAGCTGGGGAACATTGTCTCTCAACTGTGTTATAGATTGTAGTACTACATTTCAGTGAAGTGTAAGGCTTTCCAAAGCTGCCGAACGTGTTTCTTTCTCTATTTCAATGGTATTCTTCCTTATATAACACACATTTACCACTCTAGTCTCCTTTAAGTAAACAATATAGGATTCATACAGTGTTTGATGTTATCTTAACTCGAATTAAGGATTTCCCTTATCTTAGCTACCTTTTCTACACTAAGAACTGACTTGGAGATTCTCTTTCAGCTGTTCTAAACAAGTTCTCATCTGTTTACAGTCATTTTCACTGAATTATTCATGTTTTCATGTAGTTTCCTATATTCTGCCTTCTGGTCTGAGTATAAGCTTTGCCCACTTTATCAAACAACTTCCTACACACTGTTATGAACTGAGGCAGCTCGGGAACATTGTCTCTCAACTGTGTGATAGAGTGTAGTACTACATTTCAGTGAAGTGTAAGGCTTTCCAAAGCTGCCGAACGTGTTTCTTTCTCTATTTCAATGGTATTCTGCCTTGTATAACACACATTTACCACTCTAGTCTCCTTTAAGTAAAGAATATAGGATTCATACAGTGTTTCATGGGATCTTAACTCCAATTAAGGATTTCCCGGATCTTAGCTACCTTTTCTACACTAAGAACTGACTTGGAGAATCTCTTTCAGCTGTTCTAAACAAGTTCTCATCTGTTTACAGTCATTTTCACTGAATTATTCATGTTTTCATGTAGTTTCCTATATTCTTCCTTCTGGTCCAAGAATAAGCTTTGCCCACTTTATCAAACAACTTCCTACACACTGTTATGAACTGAGGCAGCTAGGGAACATTGTCTCTCAACTGTGTTATAGAGTGTAGTACTACATTTCAGTGAAGTGTAAGGCTTTCCAAAGCTGCCGAACGTGTTTCTTTCTCTATTTCAATGGTATTCTGCCTTGTATAACACACATTTACCACTCTAGTCTCCTTTAAGTAAACAATATAGGATTCATACAGTGTTTCATGGGAATTTAACTGGAATTACAGATTTCCCTTATCTTAGCTACCTTTTCTACACTAAGAACTGACTTGGAGAATCTCTTTCAGCTGTTCTAAACAAGTTCTCATCTGTTTACAGTCATTTTCACTGAATTATTCATGTTTTCATGTAGTTTCCTATATTCTTCCTTCTGGTCCAAGAATAAGCTTTGCCCACTTTATCAAACAACTTCCTACACACTGTTATGAACCGAGGGAGCTGGGGAACATTGTCTCTCAACTGTGTGATAGAGTGTAGTACTACATTTCAGTGAAGTGTAAGGCTTTCCAAAGCTGCCGAACGTTTTTCTTTCTCTATTTCAATGGTATTCTGCCTTGTATAACACACATTTACCACTCTAGTCTCCTTTAAGTAAAGAATATAGGATTCATACAGTGTTTCATGGGATCTTAACTCCAATTAAGGATTTCCCGGATCTTAGCTACCTTTTCTACATTAAGAACAAACTTGGAGAATCTCTTTCAGCTGTTCTAAACAAGTTCTCATCTGTTTACAGTCATTTTCACTGAATTATTCATGTTTTCATGTAGTTTCCTATATTCTTCCTTCTGGTCCAAGAATAAGCTTTGCCCACTTTATCTAACAACTTCCTACACACTGCTATGAACTGAGGCAGCTAGGGAACATTGTCTCTCAACTGTGTTATAGAGTGTAGTACTTCATTTCAGTGAAGTGTAAGGCTTTCCAAAGCTGCCGAACGTGTTTCTTTCTCTATTTCAATGGTATTCTGCTTTGTATAACACACATTTACCCCTCTAGTCTCCTTTAAGTAAAGAATATAAGATTCATACAGTGTTTCATGTGAATTTAACTGGAATTACGGATTTCCCTTATCTTAGCTACCTTTTCTACACTAAGAACTGACTTGGAGAATCTCTTTCAGCTGTTCTAAACAAGTTCTCATCTGTTTACAGTCATTTTCACTGAATTATTCATGTTTTCATGTAGTTTCCTATATTCTTCCTTCTGGTCCAAGAATAAGCTTTGCCCACTTTATCAAACAACTTCCTACACACTGTTATGAACCGAGGGAGCTGGGGAACATTGTCTCTCAACTGTGTTATAGAGTGTAGTACTACATTTCAGTGAAGTGTAAGGCTTTCCAAAGCTGCCGAACGTGTTTCTTTCTCTATTTCAATGGTATTCTGCCTTATATAACACACATTTACCACTCTAGTCTCCTTTAAGTAAACAATATAGGATTCATACAGTGTTTGATGTTATCTTAACTCGAATTAAGAATTTCCCTTATCTTAGCTACCTTTTCTACACTAAGAACTGACTTGGAGATTCTCTTTCAGCTGTTCTAAACAAATTCTCATCTGTTTACAGTCATTTTCACTGAATTATTCATGTTTTCATGTAGTTTCCTATATTCAGCCTTCTGGTCCAAGTATAAGCTTTGCCCACTTTATCAAACAACTTCCTACACACTGTTATGAACTGAGGCAGTTTGGGAACATTGTCTCTCAACTGTGTGATAGAGTGTAGTACTACATTTCAGTGAAGTGTAAGGCTTTCCAAAGCTGCCGAACGTGTTTCTTTCTCTATTTCAATGGTATTCTGCCTTGTATAACACACATTTACCACTCTAGTCTCCTTTAAGTAAAGAATATAGGAGTCATACAGTGTTTCATGTGAATTTAACTGGAATTACAGATTTCCCTTATCTTAGCTACCTTTTCTACACTAAGAACTGACTTGGAGAATCTCTTTCAGCTGTTCTAAACAAGTTCTCATCTGTTTACAGTCATTTTCACTGAATTATTCATGTTTTCATGTAGTTTCCTATATTCTTCCTTCTGGTCCAAGAATAAGCTTTGTCCACTTTATCAAACAACTTCCTACACACTGTTATGAAGTGAGGGAGCTGGGGAACATTGTCTCTCAACTGTGTTATAGATTGTAGTACTACATTTCAGTGAAGTGTAAGGCTTTCCAAAGCTGCCGAACGTGTTTCTTTCTCTATTTCAATGGTATTCTGCCTTATATAACACACATTTACCACTCTAGTCTCCTTTAAGTAAACAATATAGGATTCATACAGTGTTTGATGTTATCTTAACTCGAATTAAGGATTTCCCTTATCTTAGCTACCTTTTCTACACTAAGAACTGACTTGGAGATTCTCTTTCAGCTGTTCTAAACAAGTTCTCATCTGTTTACAGTCATTTTCACTGAATTATTCATGTTTTCATGTAGTTTCCTATATTCTGCCTTCTGGTCCAAGTATAAGCTTTGCCCACTTTATCAAACAACTTCCTACACACTGTTATGAACTGAGGCAGCTCTGGAACATTGTCTCTCAACTGTGTGATAGAGTGTAGTACTACATTTCAGTGAAGTGTAAGGCTTTCCAAAGCTGCCGAATGTGTTTGTTTCTCTATTTCAATGGTATTCTGCCTTGTATAACACACATTTACCACTCTAGTCTCCTTTAAGTAAACAATATAGGATTCATACAGTGTTTCATGGGATCTTAACTCGAATTAAGGATTTCCCTTATCTTAGCTACCTTTTCTACACTAAGAACTGACTTGGAGATTCTCTTTCAGCTGTTCTAAACAAGTTCTCATCTGTTTACAGTCATTTTCACTGAATTATTCATGTTTTCATGTAGTTTCCTATATTCTGCCTTCTGGTCCAAGTATAAGCTTTGCCCACTTTATCAAACAACTTCCTACACACTGTTATGAACTGAGGCAGCTCGGGAACATTGTCTCTCAACTGTGTGATAGAGTGTAGTACTACATTTCAGTGAAGTGTAAGGCTTTCCAAAGCTGCCGAACGTGTTTCTTTCTCTATTTCAATGGTATTCTGCCTTGTATAACACACATTTACCACTCTAGTCTCCTTTAAGTAAACAATATAGGATTCATACAGTGTTTCATGGGAATTTAACTGGAATTACAGATTTCCCTTATCTTAGCTACCTTTTCTACACTAAGAACTGACTTGGAGAATCTCTTTCAGCTGTTCTAAACAAGTTCTCATCTGTTTACAGTCATTTTCACTGAATTATTCATGTTTTCATGTAGTTTCCTATATTCTTCCTTCTGGTCCAAGAATAAGCTTTGCCCACTTTATCAAACAACTTCCTACACACTGTTATGAACCGAGGGAGCTGGGGAACATTGTCTCTCAACTGTGTGATAGAGTGTAGTACTACATTTCAGTGAAGTGTAAGGCTTTCCAAAGCTGCCGAACGTTTTTCTTTCTCTATTTCAATGGTATTCTGCCTTGTATAACACACATTTACCACTCTAGTCTCCTTTAAGTAAAGAATATAGGATTCATACAGTGTTTCATGGGATCTTAACTCCAATTAAGGATTTCCCGGATCTTAGCTACCTTTTCTACATTAAGAACAAACTTGGAGAATCTCTTTCAGCTGTTCTAAACAAGTTCTCATCTGTTTACAGTCATTTTCACTGAATTATTCATGTTTTCATGTAGTTTCCTATATTCTGCCTTCTGGCCCAAGTATAAGCTTTGCCCACTTTATCAAACAACTTCCTACACACTGTTATGAACTGAGGCAGCTAGGGAACATTGTCTCTCAACTGTGTGATAGAGTGTAGTATTACATTTCAGTGAAGTGTAAGGCTTTCCAAAGCTGCCGAACGTGTTTCTTTCTCTATTTCAATGGTATTCTGCCTTGTATAACACACATTTACCACTCTAGTCTCCTTTAAGTAAAGAATATAGGATTCATACAGTGTTTCATGGGATCTTAACTCCAATTAAGGATTTCCCGGATCTTAGCTACCTTTTCTACATTAAGAACAAACTTGGAGAATCTCTTTCAGCTGTTCTAAACAAGTTCTCATCTGTTTACAGTCATTTTCACTGAATTATTCATGTTTTCATGTAGTTTCCTATATTCTGCCTTCTGGCCCAAGTATAAGCTTTGCCCACTTTATCAAACAACTTCCTACACACTGTTATGAACTGAGGCAGCTCGGGAACATTGTCTCTCAACTGTGTGATAGAGTGTAGTATTACATTTCAGTGAAGTGTAAGGCTTTCCAAAGCTGCCGAACGTGTTTCTTTCTCTATTTCAATGGTATTCTGCCTTGTATAACACACATTTACCACTCTAGTCTCCTTTAAGTAAAGAATATAAGATTCAAACAGTGTTTCATGTGAATTTAACAGGAATTACGGATTTCCCTTATCTTAGCTACCTTTTCTACACTAAGAACTGACTTGGAGAATCTCTTTCAGCTGTTCTAACCAAGTTCTCATCTGTTTACAGTCATTTTCACTGAATTATTCATGTTTTCATGTAGTTTCCTATATTCTGCCTTCTGGTCCAAGAATAAGCTTTCCCCACTTTATCAAACAACTTCCTACACACTGTTATGAACCGAGGGAGCTGGGGAACATTGTCTCTCAACTGTGTTATCGAGTGTAGTACTACATTTCAGTGAAGTGTAATGCTTTCCAAAGCTGCCGAACGTGTTTCTTTCTCTATTTCAATGGTATTCTGCCTTATATAACACACATTTACCACTCTAGTCTCCTTTAAGTAAACAATATAGGATTTATACAATGTTTGATGTTATCTTAACTCGAATTAAGGATTTCCCTTATCTTAGCTACCTTTTCTACACTAAGAACTGACTTGGAGATTCTCTTTCAGCTGTTCTAAACAAGTTCTCATCTGTTTACAGTCATTTTCACTGAATTATTCATGTTTTCATGTAGTTTCCTATATTCTGCCTTCTGGTCCAAGTATAAGCTTTGCCCACTTTATCAAACAACTTCCTACACATTGTTATGAACTGAGGCAGTTCGGGAACATTGTCTCTCAACTGTGTGATAGAGTGTAGTACTACATTTCAGTGAAGTGTAAGGCTTTTTAAAGCTGCCGAACGTTTTTCTTTCTCTATTTCAATGGTATTCTGCCTTGTATAACACACATTTACCACTCTAGTCTCCTTTAAGTAAAGAATATAGGATTCATACAGTGTTTCATGGGATCTTAACTCCAATTAAGGATTTCCCGGATCTTAGCTACCTTTTCTACATTAAGAACAAACTTGGAGAATCTCTTTCAGCTGTTCTAAACAAGTTCTCATCTGTTTACAGTCATTTTCACTGAATTATTCATGTTTTCATGTAGTTTCCTATATTCTGCCTTCTGGCCCAAGTATAAGCTTTGCCCACTTTATCAAACAACTTCCTACACACTGTTATGAACTGAGGCAGCTCGGGAACATTGTCTCTCAACTGTGTGATAGAGTGTAGTACTACATTTCAGTGAAGTGTAAGGCTTTCCAAAGCTGCCGAACGTGTTTCTTTCTCTATTTCAATGGTATTCTGCCTTGTATAACACACATTTACCACTCTAGTCTCCTTTAAGTAAAGAATATAAGATTCATACAGTGTTTCATGTGAATTTAACAGGAATTACGGATTTCCCTTATCTTAGCTACCTTTTCTACACTAAGAACTGACTTGGAGAATCTCTTTCAGCTGTTCTAACCAAGTTCTCATCTGTTTACAGTCATTTTCACTGAATTATTCGTTTTCATGTAGTTTCCTATATTCTTCCTTCTGGTCCAAGAATAAGCTTTGCCCACTTTATCAAACAACTTCCTACACACTGTTATGAACTGAGGCAGCTAGGGAACATTGTCTCTCAACTGTGTGATAGAATGTAGTACTACATTTCAGTGAAGTGTAAGGCTTTCCAAAGCTGCCGAACGTGTTTCTTTCTCTATTTCAATGGTATTCTGCGTTGTATAACACACATTTACCCCTCTAGTCTCCTTTAAGTAAAGAATATAAGATTCATACAGTGTTTCATGTGAATTTAACTGGAATTACGGATTTCCCTTATCTTAGCTACCTTTTCTACACTAAGAACTGACTTGGAGAATCTCTTTCAGCTGTTCTAAACAAGTTCTCATCTGTTTACAGTCATTTTCACTGAATTATTCATGTTTTCATGTAGTTTCCTATATTCTGCCTTCTGGCCCAAGTATAAGCTTTGCCCACTTTATCAAACAACTTCCTACACACTGTTATGAACTGAGGCAGCTCGGGAACATTGTCTCTCAACTGTGTGATAGAGTGTAGTATTACATTTCAGTGAAGTGTAAGGCTTTCCAAAGCTGCCGAACGTGTTTCTTTCTCTATTTCAATGGTATTCTGCCTTGTATAACACACATTTACCACTCTAGTCTCCTTTAAGTAAAGAATATAAGATTCAAACAGTGTTTCATGTGAATTTAACAGGAATTACGGATTTCCCTTATCTTAGCTACCTTTTCTACACTAAGAACTGACTTGGAGAATCTCTTTCAGCTGTTCTAACCAAGTTCTCATCTGTTTACAGTCATTTTCACTGAATTATTCATGTTTTCATGTAGTTTCCTATATTCTGCCTTCTGGTCCAAGAATAAGCTTTGCCCACTTTATCAAACAACTTCCTACACACTGTTATGAACCGAGGGAGCTGGGGAACATTGTCTCTCAACTGTGTTATCGAGTGTAGTACTACATTTCAGTGAAGTGTAATGCTTTCCAAAGCTGCCGAACGTGTTTCTTTCTCTATTTCAATGGTATTCTGCCTTATATAACACACATTTACCACTCTAGTCTCCTTTAAGTAAACAATATAGGATTCATACAGTGTTTGATGTTATCTTAACTCGAATTAAGAATTTCCCTTATCTTAGCTACCTTTTCTACACTAAGAACTGACTTGGAGATTCTCTTTCAGCTGTTCTAAAGAAATTCTCATCTGTTTACAGTCATTTTCACTGAATTATTCATGTTTTCATGTAGTTTCCTATATTCAGCCTTCTGGTCCAAGTATAAGCTTTGCCCACTTTATCAAACAACTTCCTACACACTGTTATGAACTGAGGCAGTTTGGGAACATTGTCTCTCAACTGTGTGATAGAGTGTAGTACTACATTTCAGTGAAGTGTAAGGCTTTCCAAAGCTGCCGAACGTGTTTCTTTCTCTATTTCAATGGTATTCTGCCTTGTATAACACACATTTACCACTCTAGTCTCCTTTAAGTAAAGAATATAGGATTCATACAGTGTTTCATGTGAATTTAACTGGAATTACAGATTTCCCTTATCTTAGCTACCTTTTCTACACTAAGAACTGACTTGGAGAATCTCTTTCAGCTGTTCTAAACAAGTTCTCATCTGTTTACAGTCATTTTCACTGAATTATTCATGTTTTCATGTAGTTTCCTATATTCTTCCTTCTGGTCCAAGAATAAGCTTTGCCCACTTTATCAAACAACTTTCTACACACAGTTATGAACTGAGGGAGCTGGGGAACATTGTCTCTCAACTGTGTTATAGAGTGTAGTACTACATTTCAGTGAAGTGTAAGGCTTTCCAAAGCTGCCGAACGTGTTTCTTTCTCTATTTCAATGGTATTCTGCCTTATATAACACACATTTACCACTCTAGTCTCCTTTAAGTAAACAATATAGGATTCATACAATGTTTGATGTTATCTTAACTCGAATTAAGGATTTCCCTTATCTTAGCTACCTTTTCTACACTAAGAACTGACTTGGAGATTCTCTTTCAGCTGTTCTAAACAAGTTCTCATCTGTTTACAGTCATTTTCACTGAATTATTCATGTTTTCATGTAGTTTCCTATATTCTGCCTTCTGGTCCAAGTATAAGCTTTGCCCACTTTATCAAACAACTTCCTACACACTGTTATGAACTGAGGCAGTTCGGGAACATTGTCTCTCAACTGTGTGATAGAGTGTAGTACTACATTTCAGTGAAGTGTAAGGCTTTCCAAAGCTGCCGAACGTTTTTCTTTCTCTATTTCAATGGTATTCTGCCTTGTATAACAGACATTTACCACTCTAGTCTCCTTTAAGTAAAGAATATAAGATTCATACAGTGTTTCATGTGAATTTAACAGGAATTATGCATTTCCCTTATCTTAGCTACCTTTTCTACACTAAGAACTGACTTGGAGAATCTCTTTCACCTGTTCTAACCAAGTTCTCATCTCTTTACAGTCATTTTCACTGAATTATTCGTTTTCATGTAGTTTCCTATATTCTTCCTTCTGGTCAAAGAATAAGCTTTGCCCACTTTATCAAACAACTTCCTACACACTGTTATGAACTGAGGGAGCTGGGGAACATTGTCTCTCAACTGTGTTATAGAGTGTAGTACTACATTTCAGTGAAGTGTAAGGCTTTCCAAAGCTGCCGAACGTGTTTCTTTCTCTATTTCAATGGTATTCTGCCTTATATAACACACATTTACCACTCTAGTCTCCTTTAAGTAAACAATATAGGATTCATACAGTGTTTGATGTTATCTTAACTCGAATTAAGAATTTCCCTTATCTTAGCTACCTTTTCTACACTAAGAACTGACTTGGAGATTCTCTTTCAGCTGTTCTAAAGAAATTCTCATCTGTTTACAGTCATTTTCACTGAATTATTCATGTTTTCATGTAGTTTCCTATATTCAGCCTTCTGGTCCAAGTATAAGCTTTGCCCACTTTATCAAACAACTTCCTACACACTGTTATGAACTGAGGCAGTTTGGGAACATTGTCTCTCAACTGTGTGATAGAGTGTAGTACTACATTTCAGTGAAGTGTAAGGCTTTCCAAAGCTGCCGAACGTGTTTCTTTCTCTATTTCAATGGTATTCTGCCTTGTATAACACACATTTACCACTCTAGTCTCCTTTAAGTAAAGAATATAGGATTCATACAGTGTTTCATGTGAATTTAACTGGAATTACAGATTTCCCTTATCTTAGCTACCTTTTCTACACTAAGAACTGACTTGGAGAATCTCTTTCAGCTGTTCTAAACAAGTTCTCATCTGTTTACAGTCATTTTCACTGAATTATTCATGTTTTCATGTAGTTTCCTATATTCTTCCTTCTGGTCCAAGAATAAGCTTTGCCCACTTTATCAAACAACTTTCTACACACAGTTATGAACTGAGGGAGCTGGGGAACATTGTCTCTCAACTGTGTTATAGAGTGTAGTACTACATTTCAGTGAAGTGTAAGGCTTTCCAAAGCTGCCGAACGTGTTTCTTTCTCTATTTCAATGGTATTCTGCCTTATATAACACACATTTACCACTCTAGTCTCCTTTAAGTAAACAATATAGGATTCATACAATGTTTGATGTTATCTTAACTCGAATTAAGGATTTCCCTTATCTTAGCTACCTTTTCTACACTAAGAACTGACTTGGAGATTCTCTTTCAGCTGTTCTAAACAAGTTCTCATCTGTTTACAGTCATTTTCACTGAATTATTCATGTTTTCATGTAGTTTCCTATATTCTGCCTTCTGGTCCAAGTATAAGCTTTGCCCACTTTATCAAACAACTTCCTACACACTGTTATGAACTGAGGCAGTTCGGGAACATTGTCTCTCAACTGTGTGATAGAGTGTAGTACTACATTTCAGTGAAGTGTAAGGCTTTCCAAAGCTGCCGAACGTTTTTCTTTCTCTATTTCAATGGTATTCTGCCTTGTATAACAGACATTTACCACTCTAGTCTCCTTTAAGTAAAGAATATAAGATTCATACAGTGTTTCATGTGAATTTAACAGGAATTACGCATTTCCCTTATCTTAGCTACCTTTTCTACACTAAGAACTGACTTGGAGAATCTCTTTCACCTGTTCTAACCAAGTTCTCATCTCTTTACAGTCATTTTCACTGAATTATTCGTTTTCATGTAGTTTCCTATATTCTTCCTTCTGGTCCAAGAATAAGCTTTGCCCACTTTATCAAACAACTTCCTACACACTGTTATGAACTGAGGGAGCTGGGGAACATTGTCTCTCAACTGTGTTATAGAGTGTAGTACTACATTTCAGTGAAGTGTAAGGCTTTCCAAAGCTGCCGAACGTGTTTCTTTCTCTATTTCAATGGTATTCTGCCTTATATAACACACATTTACCACGCTAGTCTCCTTTAAGTAAACAATATAGGATTCATACAGTGTTTGATGTTATCTTAACTCGAATTAAGGATTTCCCTTATCTTAGCTACCTTTTCTACACTAAGAACTGACTTGGAGATTCTCTTTCAGCTGTTCTAAACAAGTTCTCATCTGTTTACAGTCATTTTCACTGAATTATTCATGTTTTCATGTAGTTTCCTATATTCTTCCTTCTGGTCCAAGAATAAGCTTTGCCCACTTTATCAAACAACTTCCTACACACTGTTATGAACCGAGGGGGCTGGGGAACATTGTCTCTCAACTGTGTTATAGAGTGTAGTACTACATTTCAGTGAAGTGTAAGGCTTTCCAAAGCTGCCGAACGTGTTTCTTTCTCTATTTCAATGGTATTCTGCCTTATATAACACACATTTACCACTCTAGTCTCCTTTAAGTAAACAATATAGGATTCATACAATGTTTGATGTTATCTTAACTCGAATTAAGGATTTCCCTTATCTTAGCTACCTTTTCTACACTAAGAACTGACTTGGAGATTCTCTTTCAGCTGTTCTAAACAAGTTCTCATCTGTTTACAGTCATTTTCACTGAATTATTCATGTTTTCATGTAGTTTCCTATATTCTGCCTTCTGGTCCAAGTATAAGCTTTGCCCACTTTATCAAACAACTTCCTACACACTGTTATGAACTGAGGCAGCTCTGGAACATTGTCTCTCAACTGTGTGATAGAGTGTAGTACTACATTTCAGTGAAGTGTAAGGCTTTCCAAAGCTGCCGAATGTGTTTGTTTCTCTATTTCAATGGTATTCTGCCTTGTATAACACACATTTACCACTCTAGTCTCCTTTAAGTAAACAATATAGGATTCATACAGTGTTTCATGGGATCTTAACTCGAATTAAGGATTTCCCTTATCTTAGCTACCTTTTCTACACTAAGAACTGACTTGGAGATTCTCTTTCAGCTGTTCTAAACAAGTTCTCATCTGTTTACAGTCATTTTCACTGAATTATTCATGTTTTCATGTAGTTTCCTATATTCTGCCTTCTGGTCCAAGTATAAGCTTTGCCCACTTTATCAAACAACTTCCTACACACTGTTATGAACTGAGGCAGCTCGGGAACATTGTCTCTCAACTGTGTGATAGAGTGTAGTACTACATTTCAGTGAAGTGTAAGGCTTTCCAAAGCTGCCGAACGTGTTTCTTTCTCTATTTCAATGGTATTCTGCCTTGTATAACACACATTTACCACTCTAGTCTCCTTTAAGTAAACAATATAGGATTCATACAGTGTTTCATGGGAATTTAACTGGAATTACAGATTTCCCTTATCTTAGCTACCTTTTCTACACTAAGAACTGACTTGGAGAATCTCTTTCAGCTGTTCTAAACAAGTTCTCATCTGTTTACAGTCATTTTCACTGAATTATTCATGTTTTCATGTAGTTTCCTATATTCTTCCTTCTGGTCCAAGAATAAGCTTTGCCCACTTTATCAAACAACTTCCTACACACTGTTATGAACCGAGGGAGCTGGGGAACATTGTCTCTCAACTGTGTGATAGAGTGTAGTACTACATTTCAGTGAAGTGTAAGGCTTTCCAAAGCTGCCGAACGTTTTTCTTTCTCTATTTCAATGGTATTCTGCCTTGTATAACACACATTTACCACTCTAGTCTCCTTTAAGTAAAGAATATAGGATTCATACAGTGTTTCATGGGATCTTAACTCCAATTAAGGATTTCCCGGATCTTAGCTACCTTTTCTACATTAAGAACAAACTTGGAGAATCTCTTTCAGCTGTTCTAAACAAGTTCTCATCTGTTTACAGTCATTTTCACTGAATTATTCATGTTTTCATGTAGTTTCCTATATTCTGCCTTCTGGCCCAAGTATAAGCTTTGCCCACTTTATCAAACAACTTCCTACACACTGTTATGAACTGAGGCAGCTAGGGAACATTGTCTCTCAACTGTGTGATAGAGTGTAGTATTACATTTCAGTGAAGTGTAAGGCTTTCCAAAGCTGCCGAACGTGTTTCTTTCTCTATTTCAATGGTATTCTGCCTTGTATAACACACATTTACCACTCTAGTCTCCTTTAAGTAAAGAATATAAGATTCAAACAGTGTTTCATGTGAATTTAACAGGAATTACGGATTTCCCTTATCTTAGCTACCTTTTCTACACTAAGAACTGACTTGGAGAATCTCTTTCAGCTGTTCTAACCAAGTTCTCATCTGTTTACAGTCATTTTCACTGAATTATTCATGTTTTCATGTAGTTTCCTATATTCTGCCTTCTGGTCCAAGAATAAGCTTTGCCCACTTTATCAAACAACTTCCTACACACTGTTATGAACCGAGGGAGCTGGGGAACATTGTCTCTCAACTGTGTTATCGAGTGTAGTACTACATTTCAGTGAAGTGTAATGCTTTCCAAAGCTGCCGAACGTGTTTCTTTCTCTATTTCAATGGTATTCTGCCTTATATAACACACATTTACCACTCTAGTCTCCTTTAAGTAAACAATATAGGATTCATACAATGTTTGATGTTATCTTAACTCGAATTAAGGATTTCCCTTATCTTAGCTACCTTTTCTACACTAAGAACTGACTTGGAGATTCTCTTTCAGCTGTTCTAAACAAGTTCTCATCTGTTTACAGTCATTTTCACTGAATTATTCATGTTTTCATGTAGTTTCCTATATTCTGCCTTCTGGTCCAAGTATAAGCTTTGCCCACTTTATCAAACAACTTCCTACACATTGTTATGAACTGAGGCAGTTCGGGAACATTGTCTCTCAACTGTGTGATAGAGTGTAGTACTACATTTCAGTGAAGTGTAAGGCTTTTTAAAGCTGCCGAACGTTTTTCTTTCTCTATTTCAATGGTATTCTGCCTTGTATAACACACATTTACCACTCTAGTCTCCTTTAAGTAAAGAATATAGGATTCATACAGTGTTTCATGGGATCTTAACTCCAATTAAGGATTTCCCGGATCTTAGCTACCTTTTCTACATTAAGAACAAACTTGGAGAATCTCTTTCAGCTGTTCTAAACAAGTTCTCATCTGTTTACAGTCATTTTCACTGAATTATTCATGTTTTCATGTAGTTTCCTATATTCTGCCTTCTGGCCCAAGTATAAGCTTTGCCCACTTTATCAAACAACTTCCTACACACTGTTATGAACTGAGGCAGCTCGGGAACATTGTCTCTCAACTGTGTGATAGAGTGTAGTACTACATTTCAGTGAAGTGTAAGGCTTTCCAAAGCTGCCGAACGTGTTTCTTTCTCTATTTCAATGGTATTCTGCCTTGTATAACACACATTTACCACTCTAGTCTCCTTTAAGTAAAGAATATAAGATTCATACAGTGTTTCATGTGAATTTAACAGGAATTACGGATTTCCCTTATCTTAGCTACCTTTTCTACACTAAGAACTGACTTGGAGAATCTCTTTCAGCTGTTCTAACCAAGTTCTCATCTGTTTACAGTCATTTTCACTGAATTATTCGTTTTCATGTAGTTTCCTATATTCTTCCTTCTGGTCCAAGAATAAGCTTTGCCCACTTTATCAAACAACTTCCTACACACTGTTATGAACTGAGGCAGCTAGGGAACATTGTCTCTCAACTGTGTGATAGAATGTAGTACTACATTTCAGTGAAGTGTAAGGCTTTCCAAAGCTGCCGAACGTGTTTCTTTCTCTATTTCAATGGTATTCTGCGTTGTATAACACACATTTACCCCTCTAGTCTCCTTTAAGTAAAGAATATAAGATTCATACAGTGTTTCATGTGAATTTAACTGGAATTACGGATTTCCCTTATCTTAGCTACCTTTTCTACACTAAGAACTGACTTGGAGAATCTCTTTCAGCTGTTCTAAACAAGTTCTCATCTGTTTACAGTCATTTTCACTGAATTATTCATGTTTTCATGTAGTTTCCTATATTCTGCCTTCTGGCCCAAGTATAAGCTTTGCCCACTTTATCAAACAACTTCCTACACACTGTTATGAACTGAGGCAGCTCGGGAACATTGTCTCTCAACTGTGTGATAGAGTGTAGTATTACATTTCAGTGAAGTGTAAGGCTTTCCAAAGCTGCCGAACGTGTTTCTTTCTCTATTTCAATGGTATTCTGCCTTGTATAACACACATTTACCACTCTAGTCTCCTTTAAGTAAAGAATATAAGATTCAAACAGTGTTTCATGTGAATTTAACAGGAATTACGGATTTCCCTTATCTTAGCTACCTTTTCTACACTAAGAACTGACTTGGAGAATCTCTTTCAGCTGTTCTAACCAAGTTCTCATCTGTTTACAGTCATTTTCACTGAATTATTCATGTTTTCATGTAGTTTCCTATATTCTGCCTTCTGGTCCAAGAATAAGCTTTGCCCACTTTATCAAACAACTTCCTACACACTGTTATGAACCGAGGGAGCTGGGGAACATTGTCTCTCAACTGTGTTATCGAGTGTAGTACTACATTTCAGTGAAGTGTAATGCTTTCCAAAGCTGCCGAACGTGTTTCTTTCTCTATTTCAATGGTATTCTGCCTTATATAACACACATTTACCACTCTAGTCTCCTTTAAGTAAACAATATAGGATTCATACAGTGTTTGATGTTATCTTAACTCGAATTAAGAATTTCCCTTATCTTAGCTACCTTTTCTACACTAAGAACTGACTTGGAGATTCTCTTTCAGCTGTTCTAAAGAAATTCTCATCTGTTTACAGTCATTTTCACTGAATTATTCATGTTTTCATGTAGTTTCCTATATTCAGCCTTCTGGTCCAAGTATAAGCTTTGCCCACTTTATCAAACAACTTCCTACACACTGTTATGAACTGAGGCAGTTTGGGAACATTGTCTCTCAACTGTGTGATAGAGTGTAGTACTACATTTCAGTGAAGTGTAAGGCTTTCCAAAGCTGCCGAACGTGTTTCTTTCTCTATTTCAATGGTATTCTGCCTTGTATAACACACATTTACCACTCTAGTCTCCTTTAAGTAAAGAATATAGGATTCATACAGTGTTTCATGTGAATTTAACTGGAATTACAGATTTCCCTTATCTTAGCTACCTTTTCTACACTAAGAACTGACTTGGAGAATCTCTTTCAGCTGTTCTAAACAAGTTCTCATCTGTTTACAGTCATTTTCACTGAATTATTCATGTTTTCATGTAGTTTCCTATATTCTTCCTTCTGGTCCAAGAATAAGCTTTGCCCACTTTATCAAACAACTTTCTACACACAGTTATGAACTGAGGGAGCTGGGGAACATTGTCTCTCAACTGTGTTATAGAGTGTAGTACTACATTTCAGTGAAGTGTAAGGCTTTCCAAAGCTGCCGAACGTGTTTCTTTCTCTATTTCAATGGTATTCTGCCTTATATAACACACATTTACCACTCTAGTCTCCTTTAAGTAAACAATATAGGATTCATACAATGTTTGATGTTATCTTAACTCGAATTAAGGATTTCCCTTATCTTAGCTACCTTTTCTACACTAAGAACTGACTTGGAGATTCTCTTTCAGCTGTTCTAAACAAGTTCTCATCTGTTTACAGTCATTTTCACTGAATTATTCATGTTTTCATGTAGTTTCCTATATTCTGCCTTCTGGTCCAAGTATAAGCTTTGCCCACTTTATCAAACAACTTCCTACACACTGTTATGAACTGAGGCAGTTCGGGAACATTGTCTCTCAACTGTGTGATAGAGTGTAGTACTACATTTCAGTGAAGTGTAAGGCTTTCCAAAGCTGCCGAACGTTTTTCTTTCTCTATTTCAATGGTATTCTGCCTTGTATAACAGACATTTACCACTCTAGTCTCCTTTAAGTAAAGAATATAAGATTCATACAGTGTTTCATGTGAATTTAACAGGAATTACGCATTTCCCTTATCTTAGCTACCTTTTCTACACTAAGAACTGACTTGGAGAATCTCTTTCACCTGTTCTAACCAAGTTCTCATCTCTTTACAGTCATTTTCACTGAATTATTCGTTTTCATGTAGTTTCCTATATTCTTCCTTCTGGTCAAAGAATAAGCTTTGCCCACTTTATCAAACAACTTCCTACACACTGTTATGAACTGAGGGAGCTGGGGAACATTGTCTCTCAACTGTGTTATAGAGTGTAGTACTACATTTCAGTGAAGTGTAAGGCTTTCCAAAGCTGCCGAACGTGTTTCTTTCTCTATTTCAATGGTATTCTGCCTTATATAACACACATTTACCACTCTAGTCTCCTTTAAGTAAACAATATAGGATTCATACAGTGTTTGATGTTATCTTAACTCGAATTAAGAATTTCCCTTATCTTAGCTACCTTTTCTACACTAAGAACTGACTTGGAGATTCTCTTTCAGCTGTTCTAAAGAAATTCTCATCTGTTTACAGTCATTTTCACTGAATTATTCATGTTTTCATGTAGTTTCCTATATTCAGCCTTCTGGTCCAAGTATAAGCTTTGCCCACTTTATCAAACAACTTCCTACACACTGTTATGAACTGAGGCAGTTTGGGAACATTGTCTCTCAACTGTGTGATAGAGTGTAGTACTACATTTCAGTGAAGTGTAAGGCTTTCCAAAGCTGCCGAACGTGTTTCTTTCTCTATTTCAATGGTATTCTGCCTTGTATAACACACATTTACCACTCTAGTCTCCTTTAAGTAAAGAATATAGGATTCATACAGTGTTTCATGTGAATTTAACTGGAATTACAGATTTCCCTTATCTTAGCTACCTTTTCTACACTAAGAACTGACTTGGAGAATCTCTTTCAGCTGTTCTAAACAAGTTCTCATCTGTTTACAGTCATTTTCACTGAATTATTCATGTTTTCATGTAGTTTCCTATATTCTTCCTTCTGGTCCAAGAATAAGCTTTGCCCACTTTATCAAACAACTTTCTACACACAGTTATGAACTGAGGGAGCTGGGGAACATTGTCTCTCAACTGTGTTATAGAGTGTAGTACTACATTTCAGTGAAGTGTAAGGCTTTCCAAAGCTGCCGAACGTTTTTCTTTCTCTATTTCAATGGTATTCTGCCTTGTATAACAGACATTTACCACTCTAGTCTCCTTTAAGTAAAGAATATAAGATTCATACAGTGTTTCATGTGAATTTAACAGGAATTACGCATTTCCCTTATCTTAGCTACCTTTTCTACACTAAGAACTGACTTGGAGAATCTCTTTCACCTGTTCTAACCAAGTTCTCATCTCTTTACAGTCATTTTCACTGAATTATTCGTTTTCATGTAGTTTCCTATATTCTTCCTTCTGGTCCAAGAATAAGCTTTGCCCACTTTATCAAACAACTTCCTACACACTGTTATGAACTGAGGGAGCTGGGGAACATTGTCTCTCAACTGTGTTATAGAGTGTAGTACTACATTTCAGTGAAGTGTAAGGCTTTCCAAAGCTGCCGAACGTGTTTCTTTCTCTATTTCAATGGTATTCTGCCTTATATAACACACATTTACCACGCTAGTCTCCTTTAAGTAAACAATATAGGATTCATACAGTGTTTGATGTTATCTTAACTCGAATTAAGGATTTCCCTTATCTTAGCTACCTTTTCTACACTAAGAACTGACTTGGAGATTCTCTTTCAGCTGTTCTAAACAAGTTCTCATCTGTTTACAGTCATTTTCACTGAATTATTCATGTTTTCATGTAGTTTCCTATATTCTTCCTTCTGGTCCAAGAATAAGCTTTGCCCACTTTATCAAACAACTTCCTACACACTGTTATGAACCGAGGGGGCTGGGGAACATTGTCTCTCAACTGTGTTATAGAGTGTAGTACTACATTTCAGTGAAGTGTAAGGCTTTCCAAAGCTGCCGAACGTGTTTCTTTCTCTATTTCAATGGTATTCTGCCTTATATAACACACATTTACCACTCTAGTCTCCTTTAAGTAAACAATATAGGATTCATACAATGTTTGATGTTATCTTAACTCGAATTAAGGATTTCCCTTATCTTAGCTACCTTTTCTACACTAAGAACTGACTTGGAGATTCTCTTTCAGCTGTTCTAAACAAGTTCTCATCTGTTTACAGTCATTTTCACTGAATTATTCATGTTTTCATGTAGTTTCCTATATTCTGCCTTCTGGTCCAAGTATAAGCTTTGCCCACTTTATCAAACAACTTCCTACACACTGTTATGAACTGAGGCATTTCGGGAACATTGTCTCTCAACTGTGTGATAGAGTGTAGTACTACATTTCAGTGAAGTGTAAGGCTTTCCAAAGCTGCCGAACGTTTTTCTTTCTCTATTTCAATGGTATTCTGCCTTGTATAACACACATTTACCACTCTAGTCTCCTTTAAGTAAAGAATATAGGATTCATACAGTGTTTCATGGGATCTTAACTCCAATTAAGGATTTGCGGATCTTAGCTACCTTTTCTACATTAAGAACAAACTTGGAGAATCTCTTTCAGCTGTTCTAAACAAGTTCTCATCTGTTTACAGTCATTTTCACTGAATTATTCATGTTTTCATGTAGTTTCCTATATTCTGCCTTCTGGCCCAAGTATAAGCTTTGCCCACTTTATCAAACAACTTCCTACACACTGTTATGAACTGAGGCAGCTCGGGAACATTGTCTCTCAACTGTGTGATAGAGTGTAGTATTACATTTCAGTGAAGTGTAAGGCTTTCCAAAGCTGCCGAACGTGTTTCTTTCTCTATTTCAATGGTATTCTGCCTTGTATAACACACATTTACCACTCTAGTCTCCTTTAAGTAAAGAATATAAGATTCAAACAGTGTTTCATGTGAATTTAACAGGAATTACGGATTTCCCTTATCTTAGCTACCTTTTCTACACTAAGAACTGACTTGGAGAATCTCTTTCAGCTGTTCTAACCAAGTTCTCATCTGTTTACAGTCATTTTCACTGAATTATTCATGTTTTCATGTAGTTTCCTATATTCTTCCTTCTGGTCCAAGAATAAGCTTTGCCCACTTTATCAAACAACTTCCTACACACTGTTATGAACCGAGGGAGCTGGGGAACATTGTCTCTCAACTGTGTTATCGAGTGTAGTACTACATTTCAGTGAAGTGTAATGCTTTCCAAAGCTGCCGAACGTGTTTCTTTCTCTATTTCAATGGTATTCTGCCTTATATAACACACATTTACCACTCTAGTCTCCTTTAAGTAAACAATATAGGATTCATACAGTGTTTGATGTTATCTTAACTCGAATTAAGAATTTCCCTTATCTTAGCTACCTTTTCTACACTAAGAACTGACTTGGAGATTCTCTTTCAGCTGTTCTAAAGAAATTCTCATCTGTTTACAGTCATTTTCACTGAATTATTCATGTTTTCATGTAGTTTCCTATATTCAGCCTTCTGGTCCAAGTATAAGCTTTGCCCACTTTATCAAACAACTTCCTACACACTGTTATGAACTGAGGCAGTTTGGGAACATTGTCTCTCAACTGTGTGATAGAGTGTAGTACTACATTTCAGTGAAGTGTAAGGCTTTCCAAAGCTGCCGAACGTGTTTCTTTCTCTATTTCAATGGTATTCTGCCTTGTATAACACACATTTACCACTCTAGTCTCCTTTAAGTAAAGAATATAGGATTCATACAGTGTTTCATGTGAATTTAACTGGAATTACAGATTTCCCTTATCTTAGCTACCTTTTCTACACTAAGAACTGACTTGGAGAATCTCTTTCAGCTGTTCTAAACAAGTTCTCATCTGTTTACAGTCATTTTCACTGAATTATTCATGTTTTCATGTAGTTTCCTATATTCTTCCTTCTGGTCCAAGAATAAGCTTTGTCCACTTTATCAAACAACTTCCTACACACTGTTATGAAGTGAGGGAGCTGGGGAACATTGTCTCTCAACTGTGTTATAGATTGTAGTACTACATTTCAGTGAAGTGTAAGGCTTTCCAAAGCTGCCGAACGTGTTTCTTTCTCTATTTCAATGGTATTCTGCCTTATATAACACACATTTACCACTCTAGTCTCCTTTAAGTAAACAATATAGGATTCATACAGTGTTTCATGTGAATTTAACTGGAATTACAGATTTCCCTTATCTTAGCTACCTTTTCTACACTAAGAACTGACATGGAGATTCTCTTTCAGCTGTTCTAAACAAGTTCTCATCTGTTTACAGTCATTTTCACTGAATTATTCATGTTTTCATGTAGTTTCCTATATTCTTCCTTCTGGTCCAAGAATAAGCTTTGTCCACTTTATCAAACAACTTCCTACACACTGTTATGAACTGAGGGAGCTGGGGAACATTGTCTCTCAACTGTGTTATAGAGTGTAGTACTACATTTCAGTGAAGTGTAAGGCTTTCCAAAGCTGCCGAACGTGTTTCTTTCTCTATTTCAATGGTATTCTGCCTTATATAACACACATTTACCACTCTAGTCTCCTTTAAGTAAACAATATAGGATTCATACAGTGTTTGATGTTATCTTAACTCGAATTAAGGATTTCCCTTATCTTAGCTACCTTTTCTACACTAAGAACTGACTTGGAGATTCTCTTTCAGCTGTTCTAAACAAGTTCTCATCTGTTTACAGTCATTTTCACTGAATTATTCATGTTTTCATGTAGTTTCCTATATTCTGCCTTCTGGTCCAAGTATAAGCTTTGCCCACTTTATCAAACAACTTCCTACACACTGTTATGAACTGAGGCAGCTCGGGAACATTGTCTCTCAACTGTGTGATAGAGTGTAGTACTACATTTCAGTGAAGTGTAAGGCTTTCCAAAGCTGCCGAACGTGTTTCTTTCTCTATTTCAATGGTATTCTGCCTTGTATAACACACATTTACCACTCTAGTCTCCTTTAAGTAAAGAATATAGGATTCATACAGTGTTTCATGGAATCTTAACTCCAATTAAGGATTTCCCGGATCTTAGCTACCTTTTGTACACTAAGAACTGACTTGGAGAATCTCTTTCAGCTGTTCTAAACAAGTTCTCATCTGTTTACAGTCATTTTCACTGAATTATTCATGTTTTCATGTAGTTTCCTATATTCTTCCTTCTGGT
The DNA here is from genome assembly GCF_964339955.1 of Pipistrellus hanaki. Lineage (NCBI taxonomy): Eukaryota > Metazoa > Chordata > Mammalia > Chiroptera > Vespertilionidae > Pipistrellus > Pipistrellus hanaki. The sequence continues at coordinate 98,172,960 of NC_140507.1, read as the reverse complement.
CCAAGAATAAGCTTTGCCCACTTTATCAAACAACTTCCTCCACACTGTTATGAACTGAGGCAGCTAGGGAACTTTGTCTCTCAACTGTGTTATAGAGTGTAGTACTACATTTCAGTGAAGTGTAAGGCTTTCCAAAGCTGCCGAACGTGTTTCTTTCTCTATTTCAATGGTATTCTGCCTTGTATAACACACATTTACCACTCTAGTCTCCTTTAAGTAAAGAATATAGGATTCATACAGTGTTTCATGGGATCTTAACTCCAATTAAGGATTTCCCGGATCTTAGCTACCTTTTCTACATTAAGAACTGACTTGGAGAATCTCTTTCAGCTGTTCTAAACAAGTTCTCATCTGTTTACAGTCATTTTCACTGAATTATTCATGTTTTCATGTAGTTTCCTATATTCTTCCTTCTGGTCCAAGAATAAGCTTTGTCCACTTTATCAAACAACTTCCTACACACTGTTATGAAGTGAGGGAGCTGGGGAACATTGTCTCTCAACTGTGTTATAGATTGTAGTACTACATTTCAGTGAAGTGTAAGGCTTTCCAAAGCTGCCGAACGTGTTTCTTTCTCTATTTCAATGGTATTCTGCCTTATATAACACACATTTACCACTCTAGTCTCCTTTAAGTAAACAATATAGGATTCATACAGTGTTTCATGTGAATTTAACTGGAATTACAGATTTCCCTTATCTTAGCTACCTTTTCTACACTAAGAACTGACTTGGAGATTCTCTTTCAGCTGTTCTAAACAAGTTCTCATCTGTTTACAGTCATTTTCACTGAATTATTCATGTTTTCATGTAGTTTCCTATATTCTTCCTTCTGGTCCAAGAATAAGCTTTGTCCACTTTATCAAACAACTTCCTACACACTGTTATGAACTGAGGGAGCTGGGGAACATTGTCTCTCAACTGTGTTATAGAGTGTAGTACTACATTTCAGTGAAGTGTAAGGCTTTCCAAAGCTGCCGAACGTGTTTCTTTCTCTATTTCAATGGTATTCTGCCTTATATAACACACATTTACCACTCTAGTCTCCTTTAAGTAAACAATATAGGATTCATACAGTGTTTGATGTTATCTTAACTCGAATTAAGGATTTCCCTTATCTTAGCTACCTTTTCTACACTAAGAACTGACTTGCAGATTCTCTTTCAGCTGTTCTAAACAAGTTCTCATCTGTTTACAGTCATTTTCACTGAATTATTCATGTTTTCATGTAGTTTCCTATATTCTTCCTTCTGGTCCAAGAATAAGCTTTGCCCACTTTATCAAACAACTTCCTCCACACTGTTATGAACTGAGGCAGCTAGGGAACTTTGTCTCTCAACTGTGTTATAGAGTGTAGTACTACATTTCAGTGAAGTGTAAGGCTTTCCAAAGCTGCCGAACGTGTTTCTTTCTCTATTTCAATGGTATTCTGCCTTGTATAACACACATTTACCACTCTAGTCTCCTTTAAGTAAAGAATATAGGATTCATACAGTGTTTCATGGGATCTTAACTCCAATTAAGGATTTCCCGGATCTTAGCTACCTTTTCTACATTAAGAACTGACTTGGAGAATCTCTTTCAGCTGTTCTAAACAAGTTCTCATCTGTTTACAGTCATTTTCACTGAATTATTCATGTTTTCATGTAGTTTCCTATATTCTTCCTTCTGGTCCAAGAATAAGCTTTGTCCACTTTATCAAACAACTTCCTACACACTGTTATGAACTGAGGGAGCTGGGGAACATTGTCTCTCAACTGTGTTATAGATTGTAGTACTACATTTCAGTGAAGTGTAAGGCTTTCCAAAGCTGCGGAACCTGTTTCTTTCTCTATTTCAATGGTATTCTGCCTTATATAACACACATTTACCACTCTAGTCTCCTTTAAGTAAACAATATAGGATTCATACAGTGTTTGATGTTATCTTAACTCGAATTAAGGATTTCCCTTATCTTAGCTACCTTTTCTACACTAAGAACTGACTTGGAGATTCTCTTTCAGCTGTTCTAAACAAATTCTCATCTGTTTACAGTCATTTTCACTGAATTATTCATGTTTTCATGTAGTTTCCTATATTCAGCCTTCTGGTCCAAGTATAAGCTTTGCCCACTTTATCAAACAACTTCCTACACACTGTTATGAACTGAGGCAGTTTGGGAACATTGTCTCTCAACTGTGTGATAGAGTGTAGTACTACATTTCAGTGAAGTGTAAGGCTTTCCAAAGCTGCCGAACGTGTTTCTTTCTCTATTTCAATGGTATTCTGCCTTGTATAACACACATTTACCACTCTAGTCTCCTTTAAGTAAAGAATATAGGATTCATACAGTGTTTCATGTGAATTTAACTGGAATTACAGATTTCCCTTATCTTAGCTACCTTTTCTACACTAAGAACTGACTTGGAGATTCTCTTTCATCTGTTCTAAACAATTTCTCATCTGTTTACAGTCATTTTCACTGAATTATTCATGTTTTCATGTAGTTTCCTATATTCTTCCTTCTGGTCCAAGAATAAGCTTTGTCCACTTTATCAAACAACTTCCTACACACTGTTATGAACTGAGGGAGCTGGGGAACATTGTCTCTCAACTGTGTTATAGAGTGTAGTACTACATTTCAGTGAAGTGTAAGGCTTTCCAAAGCTGCCGAACGTGTTTCTTTCTCTATTTCAATGGTATTCTGCCTTATATAACACACATTTACCACTCTAGTCTCCTTTAAGTAAACAATATAGGATTCATACAGTGTTTGATGTTATCTTAACTCGAATTAAGGATTTCCCTTATCTTAGCTACCTTTTCTACACTAAGAACTGACTTGGAGATTCTCTTTCAGCTGTTCTAAACAAGTTCTCATCTGTTTACAGTCATTTTCACTGAATTATTCATGTTTTCATGTAGTTTCCTATATTCTGCCTTCTGGTCCAAGTATAAGCTTTGCCCACTTTATCAAACAACTTCCTACACACTGTTATGAACTGAGGCAGCTCGGGAACATTGTCTCTCAACTGTGTGATAGAGTGTAGTACTACATTTCAGTGAAGTGTAAGGCTTTCCAAAGCTGCCGAACGTGTTTCTTTCTCTATTTCAATGGTATTCTGCCTTGTATAACACACATTTACCACTCTAGTCTCCTTTAAGTAAAGAATATAGGATTCATAAAGTGTTTCATGGGATCTTAACTCCAATTAAGGATTTCCCGGATCTTAGCTACCTTTTCTACACTAAGAACTGACTTGGAGAATCTCTTTCAGCTGTTCTAAACAAATTCTCATCTGTTTACAGTCATTTTCACTGAATTATTCATGTTTTCATGTAGTTTCCTATATTCTTCCTTCTGGTCCAAGAATAAGCTTTGCCCACTTTATCAAACAACTTCCTCCACACTGTTATGAACTGAGGCAGCTAGGGAACATTGTCTCTCAACTGTGTTATAGAGTGTAGTACTACATTTCAGTGAAGTGTAAGGCTTTCCAAAGCTGCCGAACGTGTTTCTTTCTCTATTTCAATGGTATTCTGCCTTGTATAACACACATTTACCACTCTAGTCTCCTTTAAGTAAAGAATATAGGATTCATACAGTGTTTCATGGGATCTTAACTCCAATTAAGGATTTCCCGGATCTTAGCTACCTTTTCTACATTAAGAACAAACTTGGAGAATCTCTTTCAGCTGTTCTAAACAAGTTCTCATCTGTTTACAGTCATTTTCACTGAATTATTCATGTTTTCATGTAGTTTCCTATATTCTGCCTTCTGGCCCAAGTATAAGCTTTGCCCACTTTATCAAACAACTTCCTACACACTGTTATGAACTGAGGCAGCTCGGGAACATTGTCTCTCAACTGTGTGATAGAGTGTAGTATTACATTTCAGTGAAGTGTAAGGCTTTCCAAAGCTGCCGAACGTGTTTCTTTCTCTATTTCAATGGTATTCTGCCTTGTATAACACACATTTACCACTCTAGTCTCCTTTAAGTAAAGAATATAGGATTCATACAGTGTTTCATGTGAATTTAACTGGAATTACAGATTTCCCTTATCTTAGCTACCTTTTCTACACTAAGAACTGACTTGGAGAATCTCTTTCAGCTGTTCTAAACAAGTTCTCATCTGTTTACAGTCATTTTCACTGAATTATTCATGTTTTCATGTAGTTTCCTATATTCTTCCTTCTGGTCCAAGAATAAGCTTTGCCCACTTTATCAAACAACTTCCTACACACTGTTATGAACTGAGGGAGCTGGGGAACATTGTCTCTCAACTGTGTTATAGAGTGTAGTACTACATTTCAGTGAAGTGTAAGGATTTCCAAAGCTGCCGAACGTGTTTCTTTCTCTATTTCAATGGTATTCTGCCTTATATAACACACATTTACCACTCTAGTCTCCTTTAAGTAAACAATATAGGATTCATACATTGTTTGATGTTATCTTAACTCGAATTAAGGATTTCCCTTATCTTAGCTACCTTTTCTACACTAAGAACTGACTTGGAGATTCTCTTTCAGCTGTTCTAAACAAATTCTCATCTGTTTACAGTCATTTTCACTGAATTATTCATGTTTTCATGTAGTTTCCTATATTCAGCCTTCTGGTCCAAGTATAAGCTTTGCCCACTTTATCAAACAACTTCCTACACACTGTTATGAACTGAGGCAGTTTGGGAACATTGTCTCTCAACTGTGTGATAGAGTGTAGTACTACATTTCAGTGAAGTGTAAGGCTTTCCAAAGCTGCCGAACGTGTTTCTTTCTCTATTTCAATGGTATTCTGCCTTGTATAACACACATTTACCACTCTAGTCTCCTTTAAGTAAAGAATATAGGATTCATACAGTGTTTCATGTGAATTTAACTGGAATTACAGATTTCCCTTATCTTAGCTACCTTTTCTACACTAAGAACTGACTTGGAGAATCTCTTTCAGCTGTTCTAATCAAGTTCTCATCTGTTTACAGTCATTTTCACTGAATTATTCATGTTTTCATGTAGTTTCCTATATTCTTCCTTCTGGTCCAAGAATAAGCTTTGTCCACTTTATCAAACAACTTCCTACACACTGTTATGAACTGAGGGAGCTGGGGAACATTGTCTCTCAACTGTGTTATAGAGTGTAGTACTACATTTCAGTGAAGTGTAAGGCTTTCCAAAGCTGCCGAACGTGTTTCTTTCTCTATTTCAATGGTATTCTGCCTTATATAACACACATTTACCATTCTAGTCTCCTTTAAGTAAACAATATAGGATTCATACAGTGTTTGATGTTATCTTAACTCGAATTAAGGATTTCCCTTATCTTAGCTACCTTTTCTACACTAAGAACTGACTTGGAGATTCTCTTTCAGCTGTTCTAAACAAGTTCTCATCTGTTTACAGTCATTTTCACTGAATTATTCATGTTTTCATGTAGTTTCCTATATTCTTCCTTCTGGTCCAAGAATAAGCTTTGCCCACTTTATCAAACAACTTCCTACACACTGTTATGAACTGAGGGAGCTGGGGAACATTGTCTCTCAACTGTGTTATAGAGTGTAGTACTACATTTCAGTGAAGTGTAAGGCTTTCCAAAGCTGCCGAACGTGTTTCTTTCTCTATTTCAATGGTATTCTGCCTTATATAACACACATTTACCACTCTAGTCTCCTTTAAGTAAACAATATAGGATTCATACATTGTTTGATGTTATCTTAACTCGAATTAAGGATTTCCCTTATCTTAGCTACCTTTTCTACACTAAGAACTGACTTGGAGATTCTCTTTCAGCTGTTCTAAACAAATTCTCATCTGTTTACAGTAATTTTCACTGAATTATTCATGTTTTCATGTAGTTTCCTATATTCAGCCTTCTGGTCCAAGTATAAGCTTTGCCCACTTTATCAAACAACTTCCTACGCACTGTTATGAACTGAGGCAGTTTGGGAACATTGTCTCTCAACTGTGTGATAGAGTGTAGTACTACATTTCAGTGAAGTGTAAGGCTTTCCAAAGCTGCCGAACGTGTTTCTTTCTCTATTTCAATGGTATTCTGCCTTGTATAACACACATTTACCACTCTAGTCTCCTTTAAGTAAAGAATATAGTATTCATACAGTGTTTCATGGGATCTTAACTCCAATTAAGGATTTCCCGGATCTTAGCTACCTTTTCTACACTAAGAACTGACTTGGAGAATCTCTTTCAGCTGTTCTAAACAAGTTCTCATCTGTTTACAGTCATTTTCACTGAATTATTCATGTTTTCATGTAGTTTCCTATATTCTGCCTTCTGGTCCAAGAATAAGCTTTGTCCACTTTATCAAACAACTTCCTACACACTGTTATGAACTGAGGGAGCTGGGGAACATTGTCTCTCAACTGTGTTATAGAGTGTAGTACTACATTTCAGTGAAGTGTAAGGCTTTCCAAAGCTGCCGAACGTGTTTCTTTCTCTATTTCAATGGTATTCTGCCTTATATAACACACATTTACCACTCTAGTCTCCTTTAAGTAAACAATATAGGATTCATACAGTGTTTGATGTTATCTTAACTCGAATTAAGGATTTCCCTTATCTTAGCTACCTTTTCTACACTAAGAACTGACTTGGAGATTTTCCTTCAGCTGTTCTAAACAAGTTCTCATCTGTTTACAGTCATTTTCACTGAATTATTCATGTTTTCATGTAGTTTCCTATATTCTGTCTTCTGGTCCAAGTATAAGCTTTGCCCACTTTATCAAACAACTTCCTACACACTGTTATGAACTGAGGCAGCTCGGGAACATTGTCTCTCAACTGTGTGATAGAGTGTAGTACTACATTTCAGTGAAGTGTAAGGCTTTCCAAAGCTGCCGAACGTGTTTCTTTCTCTATTTCAATGGTATTCTGCCTTGTATAACACACATTTACCACTCTAGTCTCCTTTAAGTAAAGAATATAGTATTCATACAGTGTTTCATGGGATCTTAACTCCAATTAAGGATTTCCCGGATCTTAGCTACCTTTTCTACACTAAGAACTGACTTGGAGAATCTCTTTCAGCTGTTCTAAACAAGTTCTCATCTGTTTACAGTCATTTTCACTGAATTATTCATGTTTTCATGTAGTTTCCTATATTCTGTCTTCTGGTCCAAGAATAAGCTTTGTCCACTTTATCAAACAACTTCCTACACACTGTTATGAACTGAGGGAGCTGGGGAACATTGTCTCTCAACTGTGTTATAGAGTGTAGTACTACATTTCAGTGAAGTGTAAGGCTTTCCAAAGCTGCCGAACGTGTTTCTTTCTCTATTTCAATGGTATTCTGCCTTATATAACACACATTTACCACTCTAGTCTCCTTTAAGTAAACAATATAGGATTCATACAGTGTTTGATGTTATCTTAACTCGAATTAAGGATTTCCCTTATCTTAGCTACCTTTTCTACACTAAGAACTGACTTGGAGATTTTCCTTCAGCTGTTCTAAACAAGTTCTCATCTGTTTACAGTCATTTTCACTGAATTATTCATGTTTTCATGTAGTTTCCTATATTCTGTCTTCTGGTCCAAGTATAAGCTTTGCCCACTTTATCAAACAACTTCCTACACACTGTTATGAACTGAGGCAGCTCGGGAACATTGTCTCTCAACTGTGTGATAGAGTGTAGTACTACATTTCAGTGAAGTGTAAGGCTTTCCAAAGCTGCCGAACGTGTTTCTTTCTCTATTTCAATGGTATTCTGCCTTGTATAACACACATTTACCACTCTAGTCTCCTTTAAGTAAAGAATATAGGATTCATACAGTGTTTCATGGGATCTTAACTCCAATTAAGGATTTCCCGGATCTTAGCTACCTTTTGTACACTAAGAACTGACTTGGAGAATCTCTTTCAGCTGTTCTAAACAAGTTCTCATCTGTTTACAGTCATTTTCACTGAATTATTCATGTTTTCATGTAGTTTCCTATATTCTTCCTTCTGGTCCAAGAATAAGCTTTGCCCACTTTATCAAACAACTTCCTACACACTGTTATGAACTGAGGGAGCTGGGGAACATTGTCTCTCAACTGTGTTATAGAGTGTAGTACTACATTTCAGTGAAGTGTAAGGCTTTCCAAAGCTGCCGAACGTGTTTCTTTCTCTATTTCAATGGTATTCTGCCTTATATAACACAGATTTACCACTCTAGTCTCCTTTAAGTAAACAATATAGGATTCATACATTGTTTGATGTTATCTTAACTCGAATTAAGGATTTCCCTTATCTTAGCTACCTTTTCTACACTAAGAACTGACTTGGAGATTCTCTTTCAGCTGTTCTAAACAAGTTCTCATCTGTTTACAGTCATTTTCACTGAATTATTCATGTTTTCACGTAGTTTCCTATATTCTTCCTTCTGGTCCAAGAATAAGCTTTGTCCACTTTATCAAACAACTTCCTACACACTGTTATGAACTGAGGGAGCTGGGGAACATTGTCTCTCAACTGTGTTATAGAGTGTAGTACTACATTTCAGTGAAGTGTAAGGCTTTCCAAAGCTGCCGAACGTGTTTCTTTCTCTATTTCAATGGTATTCTGCCTTATATAACACACATTTACCACTCTAGTCTCCTTTAAGTAAACAATATAGGATTCATACAGTGTTTGATGTTATCTTAACTCGAATTAAGGATTTCCCTTATCTTAGCTACCTTTTCTACACTAAGAACTGACTTGGAGATTCTCTTTCAGCTGTTCTAAACAAGTTCTCATCTGTTTACAGTCTTTTTCACTGAATTATTCATGTTTTCATGTAGTTTCCTATATTCTTCCGTCTGGTCCAAGAATAAGCTTTGCCCACTTTATCAAACAACTTCCTACACACTGTTATGAACCGAGGGAGCTGGGGAACATTGTCTCTCAACTGTGTTATAGAGTGTAGTACTACATTTCAGTGAAGTGTAAGGCTTTCCAAAGCTGCCGAACGTGTTTCTTTCTCTATTTCAATGGTATTCTGCCTTATATAACACACATTTACCACTCTAGTCTCCTTTAAGTAAACAATATAGTATTCATACAGTGTTTGATGTTATCTTAACTCGAATTAAGAATTTCCCTTATCTTAGCTACCTTTTCTACACTAAGAACTGACTTGGAGAATCTCTTTCAGCTGTTCTAACCAAGTTCTCATCTGTTTACAGTTATTTTCACTGAATTATTCATGTTTTCATGTAGCTTCCTATATTCTTCCTTCTGGTCCAAGAATAAGCTTTGTCCACTTTATCAAACAACTTCCTACACACTGTTATGAACTGAGGGAGCTGGGGAACATTGTCTCTCAACTGTGTTATAGAGTGTAGTACTACATTTCAGTGAAGTGTAAGGCTTTCCAAAGCTGCCGAACGTGTTTCTTTCTCTATTTCAATGGTATTCTGCCTTATATAACACACATTTACCACTCTAGTCTCCTTTAAGTAAACAATATAGGATTCATACAGTGTTTGATGTTATCTTAACTCGAATTAAGGATTTCCCTTATCTTAGCTACCTTTTCTACACTAAGAACTGACTTGGACATTCTCTTTCAGCTGTTCTAAACAAGTTCTCATCTGTTTACAGTCATTTTCACTGAATTATTCATGTTTTCATGTAGTTTCCTATATTCTGCCTTCTGGTCCAAGTATAAGCTTTGCCCACTTTATCAAACAACTTCCTACACACTGTTATGAACTGAGGGAGCTGGGGAACATTGTCTCTCAACTGTGTTATAGAGTGTAGTACTACATTTCAGTGAAGTGTAAGGCTTTCCAAAGCTGCCGAACGTGTTTCTTTCTCTATTTCAATGGTATTCTGCCTTATATAACACACATTTACCACTCTAGTCTCCTTTAAGTAAACAATATAGGATTCATACAGTGTTTGATGTTATCTTAACTCGAATTAAGGATTTCCCTTATCTTAGCTACCTTTTCTACACTAAGAACTGACTTGGAGATTTTCCTTCAGCTGTTCTAAACAAGTTCTCATCTGTTTACAGTCATTTTCACTGAATTATTCATGTTTTCATGTAGTTTCCTATATTCTGTCTTCTGGTCCAAGTATAAGCTTTGCCCACTTTATCAAACAACTTCCTACACACTGTTATGAACTGAGGCAGCTCGGGAACATTGTCTCTCAACTGTGTGATAGAGTGTAGTACTACATTTCAGTGAAGTGTAAGGCTTTCCAAAGCTGCCGAACGTGTTTCTTTCTCTATTTCAATGGTATTCTGCCTTGTATAACACACATTTACCACTCTAGTCTCCTTTAAGTAAAGAATATAGGATTCATACAGTGTTTCATGGGATCTTAACTCCAATTAAGGATTTCCCGGATCTTAGCTACCTTTTGTACACTAAGAACTGACTTGGAGAATCTCTTTCAGCTGTTCTAAACAAGTTCTCATCTGTTTACAGTCATTTTCACTGAATTATTCATGTTTTCATGTAGTTTCCTATATTCTTCCTTCTGGTCCAAGAATAAGCTTTGCCCACTTTATCAAACAACTTCCTACACACTGTTATGAACTGAGGGAGCTGGGGAACATTGTCTCTCAACTGTGTTATAGAGTGTAGTACTACATTTCAGTGAAGTGTAAGGCTTTCCAAAGCTGCCGAACGTGTTTCTTTCTCTATTTCAATGGTATTCTGCCTTATATAACACAGATTTACCACTCTAGTCTCCTTTAAGTAAACAATATAGGATTCATACATTGTTTGATGTTATCTTAACTCGAATTAAGGATTTCCCTTATCTTAGCTACCTTTTCTACACTAAGAACTGACTTGGAGATTCTCTTTCAGCTGTTCTAAACAAGTTCTCATCTGTTTACAGTCATTTTCACTGAATTATTCATGTTTTCACGTAGTTTCCTATATTCTTCCTTCTGATCCAAGAATAAGCTTTGTCCACTTTATCAAACAACTTCCTACACACTGTTATGAACTGAGGGAGCTGGGGAACATTGTCTCTCAACTGTGTTATAGAGTGTAGTACTACATTTCAGTGAAGTGTAAGGCTTTCCAAAGCTGCCGAACGTGTTTCTTTCTCTATTTCAATGGTATTCTGCCTTATATAACACACATTTACCACTCTAGTCTCCTTTAAGTAAACAATATAGGATTCATACAGTGTTTGATGTTATCTTAACTCGAATTAAGGATTTCCCTTATCTTAGCTACCTTTTCTACACTAAGAACTGACTTGGAGATTCTCTTTCAGCTGTTCTAAACAAGTTCTCATCTGTTTACAGTCTTTTTCACTGAATTATTCATGTTTTCATGTAGTTTCCTATATTCTTCCTTCTGGTCCAAGAATAAGCTTTGCCCACTTTATCAAACAACTTCCTACACACTGTTATGAACCGAGGGAGCTGGGGAACATTGTCTCTCAACTGTGTTATAGAGTGTAGTACTACATTTCAGTGAAGTGTAAGGCTTTCCAAAGCTGCCGAACGTGTTTCTTTCTCTATTTCAATGGTATTCTGCCTTATATAACACACATTTACCACTCTAGTCTCCTTTAAGTAAACAATATAGTATTCATACAGTGTTTGATGTTATCTTAACTCGAATTAAGAATTTCCCTTATCTTAGCTACCTTTTCTACACTAAGAACTGACTTGGAGAATCTCTTTCAGCTGTTCTAACCAAGTTCTCATCTGTTTACAGTTATTTTCACTGAATTATTCATGTTTTCATGTAGCTTCCTATATTCTTCCTTCTGGTCCAAGAATAAGCTTTGTCCACTTTATCAAACAACTTCCTACACACTGTTATGAACTGAGGGAGCTGGGGAACATTGTCTCTCAACTGTGTTATAGAGTGTAGTACTACATTTCAGTGAAGTGTAAGGCTTTCCAAAGCTGCCGAACGTGTTTCTTTCTCTATTTCAATGGTATTCTGCCTTATATAACACACATTTACCACTCTAGTCTCCTTTAAGTAAACAATATAGGATTCATACAGTGTTTGATGTTATCTTAACTCGAATTAAGGATTTCCCTTATCTTAGCTACCTTTTCTACACTAAGAACTGACTTGGACATTCTCTTTCAGCTGTTCTAAACAAGTTCTCATCTGTTTACAGTCATTTTCACTGAATTATTCATGTTTTCATGTAGTTTCCTATATTCTGCCTTCTGGTCCAAGTATAAGCTTTGCCCACTTTATCAAACAACTTCCTACACACTGTTATGAACTGAGGGAGCTGGGGAACATTGTCTCTCAACTGTGTTATAGAGTGTAGTACTACATTTCAGTGAAGTGTAAGGCTTTCCAAAGCTGCCGAACGTGTTTCTTTCTCTATTTCAATGGTATTCTGCCTTATATAACACACATTTACCACTCTAGTCTCCTTTAAGTAAACAATATAGGATTCATACAGTGTTTGATGTTATCTTAACTCGAATTAAGGATTTCCCTTATCTTAGCTACCTTTTCTACACTAAGAACTGACTTGGAGATTTTCCTTCAGCTGTTCTAAACAAGTTCTCATCTGTTTACAGTCATTTTCACTGAATTATTCATGTTTTCATGTAGTTTCCTATATTCTGTCTTCTGGTCCAAGTATAAGCTTTGCCCACTTTATCAAACAACTTCCTACACACTGTTATGAACTGAGGCAGCTCGGGAACATTGTCTCTCAACTGTGTGATAGAGTGTAGTACTACATTTCAGTGAAGTGTAAGGCTTTCCAAAGCTGCCGAACGTGTTTCTTTCTCTATTTCAATGGTATTCTGCCTTGTATAACACACATTTACCACTCTAGTCTCCTTTAAGTAAAGAATATAGGATTCATACAGTGTTTCATGGGATCTTAACTCCAATTAAGGATTTCCCGGATCTTAGCTACCTTTTGTACACTAAGAACTGACTTGGAGAATCTCTTTCAGCTGTTCTAAACAAGTTCTCATCTGTTTACAGTCATTTTCACTGAATTATTCATGTTTTCATGTAGTTTCCTATATTCTTCCTTCTGGTCCAAGAATAAGCTTTGCCCACTTTATCAAACAACTTCCTACACACTGTTATGAACTGAGGGAGCTGGGGAACATTGTCTCTCAACTGTGTTATAGAGTGTAGTACTACATTTCAGTGAAGTGTAAGGCTTTCCAAAGCTGCCGAACGTGTTTCTTTCTCTATTTCAATGGTATTCTGCCTTATATAACACAGATTTACCACTCTAGTCTCCTTTAAGTAAACAATATAGGATTCATACATTGTTTGATGTTATCTTAACTCGAATTAAGGATTTCCCTTATCTTAGCTACCTTTTCTACACTAAGAACTGACTTGGAGATTCTCTTTCAGCTGTTCTAAACAAGTTCTCATCTGTTTACAGTCATTTTCACTGAATTATTCATGTTTTCACGTAGTTTCCTATATTCTTCCTTCTGATCCAAGAATAAGCTTTGTCCACTTTATCAAACAACTTCCTACACACTGTTATGAACTGAGGGAGCTGGGGAACATTGTCTCTCAACTGTGTTATAGAGTGTAGTACTACATTTCAGTGAAGTGTAAGGCTTTCCAAAGCTGCCGAACGTGTTTCTTTCTCTATTTCAATGGTATTCTGCCTTATATAACACACATTTACCACTCTAGTCTCCTTTAAGTAAACAATATAGGATTCATACAGTGTTTGATGTTATCTTAACTCGAATTAAGGATTTCCCTTATCTTAGCTACCTTTTCTACACTAAGAACTGACTTGGAGATTCTCTTTCAGCTGTTCTAAACAAGTTCTCATCTGTTTACAGTCTTTTTCACTGAATTATTCATGTTTTCATGTAGTTTCCTATATTCTTCCTTCTGGTCCAAGAATAAGCTTTGCCCACTTTATCAAACAACTTCCTACACACTGTTATGAACCGAGGGAGCTGGGGAACATTGTCTCTCAACTGTGTTATAGAGTGTAGTACTACATTTCAGTGAAGTGTAAGGCTTTCCAAAGCTGCCGAACGTGTTTCTTTCTCTATTTCAATGGTATTCTGCCTTATATAACACACATTTACCACTCTAGTCTCCTTTAAGTAAACAATATAGTATTCATACAGTGTTTGATGTTATCTTAACTCGAATTAAGAATTTCCCTTATCTTAGCTACCTTTTCTACACTAAGAACTGACTTGGAGAATCTCTTTCAGCTGTTCTAACCAAGTTCTCATCTGTTTACAGTTATTTTCACTGAATTATTCATGTTTTCATGTAGCTTCCTATATTCTTCCTTCTGGTCCAAGAATAAGCTTTGTCCACTTTATCAAACAACTTCCTACACACTGTTATGAACTGAGGGAGCTGGGGAACATTGTCTCTCAACTGTGTTATAGAGTGTAGTACTACATTTCAGTGAAGTGTAAGGCTTTCCAAAGCTGCCGAACGTGTTTCTTTCTCTATTTCAATGGTATTCTGCCTTATATAACACACATTTACCACTCTAGTCTCCTTTAAGTAAACAATATAGGATTCATACAGTGTTTGATGTTATCTTAACTCGAATTAAGGATTTCCCTTATCTTAGCTACCTTTTCTACACTAAGAACTGACTTGGAGATTCTCTTTCAGCTGTTCTAAACAAGTTCTCATCTGTTTACAGTCTTTTTCACTGAATTATTCATGTTTTCATGTAGTTTCCTATATTCTTCCTTCTGGTCCAAGAATAAGCTTTGCCCACTTTATCAAACAACTTCCTACACACTGTTATGAACCGAGGGAGCTGGGGAACATTGTCTCTCAACTGTGTTATAGAGTGTAGTACTACATTTCAGTGAAGTGTAAGGCTTTCCAAAGCTGCCGAACGTGTTTCTTTCTCTATTTCAATGGTATTCTGCCTTATATAACACACATTTACCACTCTAGTCTCCTTTAAGTAAACAATATAGTATTCATACAGTGTTTGATGTTATCTTAACTCGAATTAAGAATTTCCCTTATCTTAGCTACCTTTTCTACACTAAGAACTGACTTGGAGAATCTCTTTCAGCTGTTCTAACCAAGTTCTCATCTGTTTACAGTTATTTTCACTGAATTATTCATGTTTTCATGTAGCTTCCTATATTCTTCCTTCTGGTCCAAGAATAAGCTTTGTCCACTTTATCAAACAACTTCCTACACACTGTTATGAACTGAGGGAGCTGGGGAACATTGTCTCTCAACTGTGTTATAGAGTGTAGTACTACATTTCAGTGAAGTGTAAGGCTTTCCAAAGCTGCCGAACGTGTTTCTTTCTCTATTTCAATGGTATTCTGCCTTATATAACACACATTTACCACTCTAGTCTCCTTTAAGTAAACAATATAGGATTCATACAGTGTTTGATGTTATCTTAACTCGAATTAAGGATTTCCCTTATCTTAGCTACCTTTTCTACACTAAGAACTGACTTGGACATTCTCTTTCAGCTGTTCTAAACAAGTTCTCATCTGTTTACAGTCATTTTCACTGAATTATTCATGTTTTCATGTAGTTTCCTATATTCTGCCTTCTGGTCCAAGTATAAGCTTTGCCCACTTTATCAAACAACTTCCTACACACTGTTATGAACTGAGGGAGCTGGGGAACATTGTCTCTCAACTGTGTTATAGAGTGTAGTACTACATTTCAGTGAAGTGTAAGGCTTTCCAAAGCTGCCGAACGTGTTTCTTTCTCTATTTCAATGGTATTCTGCCTTATATAACACACATTTACCACTCTAGTCTCCTTTAAGTAAACAATATAGGATTCATACAGTGTTTGATGTTATCTTAACTCGAATTAAGGATTTCCCTTATCTTAGCTACCTTTTCTACACTAAGAACTGACTTGGAGATTTTCCTTCAGCTGTTCTAAACAAGTTCTCATCTGTTTACAGTCATTTTCACTGAATTATTCATGTTTTCATGTAGTTTCCTATATTCTGTCTTCTGGTCCAAGTATAAGCTTTGCCCACTTTATCAAACAACTTCCTACACACTGTTATGAACTGAGGCAGCTCGGGAACATTGTCTCTCAACTGTGTGATAGAGTGTAGTACTACATTTCAGTGAAGTGTAAGGCTTTCCAAAGCTGCCGAACGTGTTTCTTTCTCTATTTCAATGGTATTCTGCCTTGTATAACACACATTTACCACTCTAGTCTCCTTTAAGTAAAGAATATAGGATTCATACAGTGTTTCATGGGATCTTAACTCCAATTAAGGATTTCCCGGATCTTAGCTACCTTTTGTACACTAAGAACTGACTTGGAGAATCTCTTTCAGCTGTTCTAAACAAGTTCTCATCTGTTTACAGTCATTTTCACTGAATTATTCATGTTTTCATGTAGTTTCCTATATTCTTCCTTCTGGTCCAAGAATAAGCTTTGCCCACTTTATCAAACAACTTCCTACACACTGTTATGAACTGAGGGAGCTGGGGAACATTGTCTCTCAACTGTGTTATAGAGTGTAGTACTACATTTCAGTGAAGTGTAAGGCTTTCCAAAGCTGCCGAACGTGTTTCTTTCTCTATTTCAATGGTATTCTGCCTTATATAACACAGATTTACCACTCTAGTCTCCTTTAAGTAAACAATATAGGATTCATACATTGTTTGATGTTATCTTAACTCGAATTAAGGATTTCCCTTATCTTAGCTACCTTTTCTACACTAAGAACTGACTTGGAGATTCTCTTTCAGCTGTTCTAAACAAGTTCTCATCTGTTTACAGTCATTTTCACTGAATTATTCATGTTTTCACGTAGTTTCCTATATTCTTCCTTCTGATCCAAGAATAAGCTTTGTCCACTTTATCAAACAACTTCCTACACACTGTTATGAACTGAGGGAGCTGGGGAACATTGTCTCTCAACTGTGTTATAGAGTGTAGTACTACATTTCAGTGAAGTGTAAGGCTTTCCAAAGCTGCCGAACGTGTTTCTTTCTCTATTTCAATGGTATTCTGCCTTATATAACACACATTTACCACTCTAGTCTCCTTTAAGTAAACAATATAGGATTCATACAGTGTTTGATGTTATCTTAACTCGAATTAAGGATTTCCCTTATCTTAGCTACCTTTTCTACACTAAGAACTGACTTGGAGATTCTCTTTCAGCTGTTCTAAACAAGTTCTCATCTGTTTACAGTCTTTTTCACTGAATTATTCATGTTTTCATGTAGTTTCCTATATTCTTCCTTCTGGTCCAAGAATAAGCTTTGCCCACTTTATCAAACAACTTCCTACACACTGTTATGAACCGAGGGAGCTGGGGAACATTGTCTCTCAACTGTGTTATAGAGTGTAGTACTACATTTCAGTGAAGTGTAAGGCTTTCCAAAGCTGCCGAACGTGTTTCTTTCTCTATTTCAATGGTATTCTGCCTTATATAACACACATTTACCACTCTAGTCTCCTTTAAGTAAACAATATAGTATTCATACAGTGTTTGATGTTATCTTAACTCGAATTAAGAATTTCCCTTATCTTAGCTACCTTTTCTACACTAAGAACTGACTTGGAGAATCTCTTTCAGCTGTTCTAACCAAGTTCTCATCTGTTTACAGTTATTTTCACTGAATTATTCATGTTTTCATGTAGCTTCCTATATTCTTCCTTCTGGTCCAAGAATAAGCTTTGTCCACTTTATCAAACAACTTCCTACACACTGTTATGAACTGAGGGAGCTGGGGAACATTGTCTCTCAACTGTGTTATAGAGTGTAGTACTACATTTCAGTGAAGTGTAAGGCTTTCCAAAGCTGCCGAACGTGTTTCTTTCTCTATTTCAATGGTATTCTGCCTTATATAACACACATTTACCACTCTAGTCTCCTTTAAGTAAACAATATAGGATTCATACAGTGTTTGATGTTATCTTAACTCGAATTAAGGATTTCCCTTATCTTAGCTACCTTTTCTACACTAAGAACTGACTTGGAGATTCTCTTTCAGCTGTTCTAAACAAGTTCTCATCTGTTTACAGTCTTTTTCACTGAATTATTCATGTTTTCATGTAGTTTCCTATATTCTTCCTTCTGGTCCAAGAATAAGCTTTGCCCACTTTATCAAACAACTTCCTACACACTGTTATGAACCGAGGGAGCTGGGGAACATTGTCTCTCAACTGTGTTATAGAGTGTAGTACTACATTTCAGTGAAGTGTAAGGCTTTCCAAAGCTGCCGAACGTGTTTCTTTCTCTATTTCAATGGTATTCTGCCTTATATAACACACATTTACCACTCTAGTCTCCTTTAAGTAAACAATATAGTATTCATACAGTGTTTGATGTTATCTTAACTCGAATTAAGAATTTCCCTTATCTTAGCTACCTTTTCTACACTAAGAACTGACTTGGAGAATCTCTTTCAGCTGTTCTAACCAAGTTCTCATCTGTTTACAGTTATTTTCACTGAATTATTCATGTTTTCATGTAGCTTCCTATATTCTTCCTTCTGGTCCAAGAATAAGCTTTGTCCACTTTATCAAACAACTTCCTACACACTGTTATGAACTGAGGGAGCTGGGGAACATTGTCTCTCAACTGTGTTATAGAGTGTAGTACTACATTTCAGTGAAGTGTAAGGCTTTCCAAAGCTGCCGAACGTGTTTCTTTCTCTATTTCAATGGTATTCTGCCTTATATAACACACATTTACCACTCTAGTCTCCTTTAAGTAAACAATATAGGATTCATACAGTGTTTGATGTTATCTTAACTCGAATTAAGGATTTCCCTTATCTTAGCTACCTTTTCTACACTAAGAACTGACTTGGACATTCTCTTTCAGCTGTTCTAAACAAGTTCTCATCTGTTTACAGTCATTTTCACTGAATTATTCATGTTTTCATGTAGTTTCCTATATTCTGCCTTCTGGTCCAAGTATAAGCTTTGCCCACTTTATCAAACAACTTCCTACACACTGTTATGAACTGAGGGAGCTGGGGAACATTGTCTCTCAACTGTGTTATAGAGTGTAGTACTACATTTCAGTGAAGTGTAAGGCTTTCCAAAGCTGCCGAACGTGTTTCTTTCTCTATTTCAATGGTATTCTGCCTTATATAACACACATTTACCACTCTAGTCTCCTTTAAGTAAACAATATAGGATTCATACAGTGTTTGATGTTATCTTAACTCGAATTAAGGATTTCCCTTATCTTAGCTACCTTTTCTACACTAAGAACTGACTTGGAGATTTTCCTTCAGCTGTTCTAAACAAGTTCTCATCTGTTTACAGTCATTTTCACTGAATTATTCATGTTTTCATGTAGTTTCCTATATTCTGTCTTCTGGTCCAAGTATAAGCTTTGCCCACTTTATCAAACAACTTCCTACACACTGTTATGAACTGAGGCAGCTCGGGAACATTGTCTCTCAACTGTGTGATAGAGTGTAGTACTACATTTCAGTGAAGTGTAAGGCTTTCCAAAGCTGCCGAACGTGTTTCTTTCTCTATTTCAATGGTATTCTGCCTTGTATAACACACATTTACCACTCTAGTCTCCTTTAAGTAAAGAATATAGGATTCATACAGTGTTTCATGGGATCTTAACTCCAATTAAGGATTTCCCGGATCTTAGCTACCTTTTGTACACTAAGAACTGACTTGGAGAATCTCTTTCAGCTGTTCTAAACAAGTTCTCATCTGTTTACAGTCATTTTCACTGAATTATTCATGTTTTCATGTAGTTTCCTATATTCTTCCTTCTGGTCCAAGAATAAGCTTTGCCCACTTTATCAAACAACTTCCTACACACTGTTATGAACTGAGGGAGCTGGGGAACATTGTCTCTCAACTGTGTTATAGAGTGTAGTACTACATTTCAGTGAAGTGTAAGGCTTTCCAAAGCTGCCGAACGTGTTTCTTTCTCTATTTCAATGGTATTCTGCCTTATATAACACAGATTTACCACTCTAGTCTCCTTTAAGTAAACAATATAGGATTCATACATTGTTTGATGTTATCTTAACTCGAATTAAGGATTTCCCTTATCTTAGCTACCTTTTCTACACTAAGAACTGACTTGGAGATTCTCTTTCAGCTGTTCTAAACAAGTTCTCATCTGTTTACAGTCATTTTCACTGAATTATTCATGTTTTCACGTAGTTTCCTATATTCTTCCTTCTGATCCAAGAATAAGCTTTGTCCACTTTATCAAACAACTTCCTACACACTGTTATGAACTGAGGGAGCTGGGGAACATTGTCTCTCAACTGTGTTATAGAGTGTAGTACTACATTTCAGTGAAGTGTAAGGCTTTCCAAAGCTGCCGAACGTGTTTCTTTCTCTATTTCAATGGTATTCTGCCTTATATAACACACATTTACCACTCTAGTCTCCTTTAAGTAAACAATATAGGATTCATACAGTGTTTGATGTTATCTTAACTCGAATTAAGGATTTCCCTTATCTTAGCTACCTTTTCTACACTAAGAACTGACTTGGAGATTCTCTTTCAGCTGTTCTAAACAAGTTCTCATCTGTTTACAGTCTTTTTCACTGAATTATTCATGTTTTCATGTAGTTTCCTATATTCTTCCTTCTGGTCCAAGAATAAGCTTTGCCCACTTTATCAAACAACTTCCTACACACTGTTATGAACCGAGGGAGCTGGGGAACATTGTCTCTCAACTGTGTTATAGAGTGTAGTACTACATTTCAGTGAAGTGTAAGGCTTTCCAAAGCTGCCGAACGTGTTTCTTTCTCTATTTCAATGGTATTCTGCCTTATATAACACACATTTACCACTCTAGTCTCCTTTAAGTAAACAATATAGTATTCATACAGTGTTTGATGTTATCTTAACTCGAATTAAGAATTTCCCTTATCTTAGCTACCTTTTCTACACTAAGAACTGACTTGGAGAATCTCTTTCAGCTGTTCTAACCAAGTTCTCATCTGTTTACAGTTATTTTCACTGAATTATTCATGTTTTCATGTAGCTTCCTATATTCTTCCTTCTGGTCCAAGAATAAGCTTTGTCCACTTTATCAAACAACTTCCTACACACTGTTATGAACTGAGGGAGCTGGGGAACATTGTCTCTCAACTGTGTTATAGAGTGTAGTACTACATTTCAGTGAAGTGTAAGGCTTTCCAAAGCTGCCGAACGTGTTTCTTTCTCTATTTCAATGGTATTCTGCCTTATATAACACACATTTACCACTCTAGTCTCCTTTAAGTAAACAATATAGGATTCATACAGTGTTTGATGTTATCTTAACTCGAATTAAGGATTTCCCTTATCTTAGCTACCTTTTCTACACTAAGAACTGACTTGGACATTCTCTTTCAGCTGTTCTAAACAAGTTCTCATCTGTTTACAGTCATTTTCACTGAATTATTCATGTTTTCATGTAGTTTCCTATATTCTGCCTTCTGGTCCAAGTATAAGCTTTGCCCACTTTATCAAACAACTTCCTACACACTGTTATGAACTGAGGGAGCTGGGGAACATTGTCTCTCAACTGTGTTATAGAGTGTAGTACTACATTTCAGTGAAGTGTAAGGCTTTCCAAAGCTGCCGAACGTGTTTCTTTCTCTATTTCAATGGTATTCTGCCTTATATAACACACATTTACCACTCTAGTCTCCTTTAAGTAAACAATATAGGATTCATACAGTGTTTGATGTTATCTTAACTCGAATTAAGGATTTCCCTTATCTTAGCTACCTTTTCTACACTAAGAACTGACTTGGAGATTTTCCTTCAGCTGTTCTAAACAAGTTCTCATCTGTTTACAGTCATTTTCACTGAATTATTCATGTTTTCATGTAGTTTCCTATATTCTGTCTTCTGGTCCAAGTATAAGCTTTGCCCACTTTATCAAACAACTTCCTACACACTGTTATGAACTGAGGCAGCTCGGGAACATTGTCTCTCAACTGTGTGATAGAGTGTAGTACTACATTTCAGTGAAGTGTAAGGCTTTCCAAAGCTGCCGAACGTGTTTCTTTCTCTATTTCAATGGTATTCTGCCTTGTATAACACACATTTACCACTCTAGTCTCCTTTAAGTAAAGAATATAGGATTCATACAGTGTTTCATGGGATCTTAACTCCAATTAAGGATTTCCCGGATCTTAGCTACCTTTTGTACACTAAGAACTGACTTGGAGAATCTCTTTCAGCTGTTCTAAACAAGTTCTCATCTGTTTACAGTCATTTTCACTGAATTATTCATGTTTTCATGTAGTTTCCTATATTCTTCCTTCTGGTCCAAGAATAAGCTTTGCCCACTTTATCAAACAACTTCCTACACACTGTTATGAACTGAGGGAGCTGGGGAACATTGTCTCTCAACTGTGTTATAGAGTGTAGTACTACATTTCAGTGAAGTGTAAGGCTTTCCAAAGCTGCCGAACGTGTTTCTTTCTCTATTTCAATGGTATTCTGCCTTATATAACACAGATTTACCACTCTAGTCTCCTTTAAGTAAACAATATAGGATTCATACATTGTTTGATGTTATCTTAACTCGAATTAAGGATTTCCCTTATCTTAGCTACCTTTTCTACACTAAGAACTGACTTGGAGATTCTCTTTCAGCTGTTCTAAACAAGTTCTCATCTGTTTACAGTCATTTTCACTGAATTATTCATGTTTTCACGTAGTTTCCTATATTCTTCCTTCTGATCCAAGAATAAGCTTTGTCCACTTTATCAAACAACTTCCTACACACTGTTATGAACTGAGGGAGCTGGGGAACATTGTCTCTCAACTGTGTTATAGAGTGTAGTACTACATTTCAGTGAAGTGTAAGGCTTTCCAAAGCTGCCGAACGTGTTTCTTTCTCTATTTCAATGGTATTCTGCCTTATATAACACACATTTACCACTCTAGTCTCCTTTAAGTAAACAATATAGGATTCATACAGTGTTTGATGTTATCTTAACTCGAATTAAGGATTTCCCTTATCTTAGCTACCTTTTCTACACTAAGAACTGACTTGGAGATTCTCTTTCAGCTGTTCTAAACAAGTTCTCATCTGTTTACAGTCTTTTTCACTGAATTATTCATGTTTTCATGTAGTTTCCTATATTCTTCCTTCTGGTCCAAGAATAAGCTTTGCCCACTTTATCAAACAACTTCCTACACACTGTTATGAACCGAGGGAGCTGGGGAACATTGTCTCTCAACTGTGTTATAGAGTGTAGTACTACATTTCAGTGAAGTGTAAGGCTTTCCAAAGCTGCCGAACGTGTTTCTTTCTCTATTTCAATGGTATTCTGCCTTATATAACACACATTTACCACTCTAGTCTCCTTTAAGTAAACAATATAGTATTCATACAGTGTTTGATGTTATCTTAACTCGAATTAAGAATTTCCCTTATCTTAGCTACCTTTTCTACACTAAGAACTGACTTGGAGAATCTCTTTCAGCTGTTCTAACCAAGTTCTCATCTGTTTACAGTTATTTTCACTGAATTATTCATGTTTTCATGTAGCTTCCTATATTCTTCCTTCTGGTCCAAGAATAAGCTTTGTCCACTTTATCAAACAACTTCCTACACACTGTTATGAACTGAGGGAGCTGGGGAACATTGTCTCTCAACTGTGTTATAGAGTGTAGTACTACATTTCAGTGAAGTGTAAGGCTTTCCAAAGCTGCCGAACGTGTTTCTTTCTCTATTTCAATGGTATTCTGCCTTATATAACACACATTTACCACTCTAGTCTCCTTTAAGTAAACAATATAGGATTCATACAGTGTTTGATGTTATCTTAACTCGAATTAAGGATTTCCCTTATCTTAGCTACCTTTTCTACACTAAGAACTGACTTGGAGATTCTCTTTCAGCTGTTCTAAACAAGTTCTCATCTGTTTACAGTCTTTTTCACTGAATTATTCATGTTTTCATGTAGTTTCCTATATTCTTCCTTCTGGTCCAAGAATAAGCTTTGCCCACTTTATCAAACAACTTCCTACACACTGTTATGAACCGAGGGAGCTGGGGAACATTGTCTCTCAACTGTGTTATAGAGTGTAGTACTACATTTCAGTGAAGTGTAAGGCTTTCCAAAGCTGCCGAACGTGTTTCTTTCTCTATTTCAATGGTATTCTGCCTTATATAACACACATTTACCACTCTAGTCTCCTTTAAGTAAACAATATAGTATTCATACAGTGTTTGATGTTATCTTAACTCGAATTAAGAATTTCCCTTATCTTAGCTACCTTTTCTACACTAAGAACTGACTTGGAGAATCTCTTTCAGCTGTTCTAACCAAGTTCTCATCTGTTTACAGTTATTTTCACTGAATTATTCATGTTTTCATGTAGCTTCCTATATTCTTCCTTCTGGTCCAAGAATAAGCTTTGTCCACTTTATCAAACAACTTCCTACACACTGTTATGAACTGAGGGAGCTGGGGAACATTGTCTCTCAACTGTGTTATAGAGTGTAGTACTACATTTCAGTGAAGTGTAAGGCTTTCCAAAGCTGCCGAACGTGTTTCTTTCTCTATTTCAATGGTATTCTGCCTTATATAACACACATTTACCACTCTAGTCTCCTTTAAGTAAACAATATAGGATTCATACAGTGTTTGATGTTATCTTAACTCGAATTAAGGATTTCCCTTATCTTAGCTACCTTTTCTACACTAAGAACTGACTTGGACATTCTCTTTCAGCTGTTCTAAACAAGTTCTCATCTGTTTACAGTCATTTTCACTGAATTATTCATGTTTTCATGTAGTTTCCTATATTCTGCCTTCTGGTCCAAGTATAAGCTTTGCCCACTTTATCAAACAACTTCCTACACACTGTTATGAACTGAGGGAGCTGGGGAACATTGTCTCTCAACTGTGTTATAGAGTGTAGTACTACATTTCAGTGAAGTGTAAGGCTTTCCAAAGCTGCCGAACGTGTTTCTTTCTCTATTTCAATGGTATTCTGCCTTATATAACACACATTTACCACTCTAGTCTCCTTTAAGTAAACAATATAGGATTCATACAGTGTTTGATGTTATCTTAACTCGAATTAAGGATTTCCCTTATCTTAGCTACCTTTTCTACACTAAGAACTGACTTGGAGATTTTCCTTCAGCTGTTCTAAACAAGTTCTCATCTGTTTACAGTCATTTTCACTGAATTATTCATGTTTTCATGTAGTTTCCTATATTCTGTCTTCTGGTCCAAGTATAAGCTTTGCCCACTTTATCAAACAACTTCCTACACACTGTTATGAACTGAGGCAGCTCGGGAACATTGTCTCTCAACTGTGTGATAGAGTGTAGTACTACATTTCAGTGAAGTGTAAGGCTTTCCAAAGCTGCCGAACGTGTTTCTTTCTCTATTTCAATGGTATTCTGCCTTGTATAACACACATTTACCACTCTAGTCTCCTTTAAGTAAAGAATATAGGATTCATACAGTGTTTCATGGGATCTTAACTCCAATTAAGGATTTCCCGGATCTTAGCTACCTTTTGTACACTAAGAACTGACTTGGAGAATCTCTTTCAGCTGTTCTAAACAAGTTCTCATCTGTTTACAGTCATTTTCACTGAATTATTCATGTTTTCATGTAGTTTCCTATATTCTTCCTTCTGGTCCAAGAATAAGCTTTGCCCACTTTATCAAACAACTTCCTACACACTGTTATGAACTGAGGGAGCTGGGGAACATTGTCTCTCAACTGTGTTATAGAGTGTAGTACTACATTTCAGTGAAGTGTAAGGCTTTCCAAAGCTGCCGAACGTGTTTCTTTCTCTATTTCAATGGTATTCCGCCTTATATAACACAGATTTACCACTCTAGTCTCCTTTAAGTAAACAATATAGGATTCATACATTGTTTGATGTTATCTTAACTCGAATTAAGGATTTCCCTTATCTTAGCTACCTTTTCTACACTAAGAACTGACTTGGAGATTCTCTTTCAGCTGTTCTAAACAAGTTCTCATCTGTTTACAGTCATTTTCACTGAATTATTCATGTTTTCACGTAGTTTCCTATATTCTTCCTTCTGATCCAAGAATAAGCTTTGTCCACTTTATCAAACAACTTCCTACACACTGTTATGAACTGAGGGAGCTGGGGAACATTGTCTCTCAACTGTGTTATAGAGTGTAGTACTACATTTCAGTGAAGTGTAAGGCTTTCCAAAGCTGCCGAACGTGTTTCTTTCTCTATTTCAATGGTATTCTGCCTTATATAACACACATTTACCACTCTAGTCTCCTTTAAGTAAACAATATAGGATTCATACAGTGTTTGATGTTATCTTAACTCGAATTAAGGATTTCCCTTATCTTAGCTACCTTTTCTACACTAAGAACTGACTTGGAGATTCTCTTTCAGCTGTTCTAAACAAGTTCTCATCTGTTTACAGTCTTTTTCACTGAATTATTCATGTTTTCATGTAGTTTCCTATATTCTTCCTTCTGGTCCAAGAATAAGCTTTGCCCACTTTATCAAACAACTTCCTACACACTGTTATGAACCGAGGGAGCTGGGGAACATTGTCTCTCAACTGTGTTATAGAGTGTAGTACTACATTTCAGTGAAGTGTAAGGCTTTCCAAAGCTGCCGAACGTGTTTCTTTCTCTATTTCAATGGTATTCTGCCTTATATAACACACATTTACCACTCTAGTCTCCTTTAAGTAAACAATATAGTATTCATACAGTGTTTGATGTTATCTTAACTCGAATTAAGAATTTCCCTTATCTTAGCTACCTTTTCTACACTAAGAACTGACTTGGAGAATCTCTTTCAGCTGTTCTAACCAAGTTCTCATCTGTTTACAGTTATTTTCACTGAATTATTCATGTTTTCATGTAGCTTCCTATATTCTTCCTTCTGGTCCAAGAATAAGCTTTGTCCACTTTATCAAACAACTTCCTACACACTGTTATGAACTGAGGGAGCTGGGGAACATTGTCTCTCAACTGTGTTATAGAGTGTAGTACTACATTTCAGTGAAGTGTAAGGCTTTCCAAAGCTGCCGAACGTGTTTCTTTCTCTATTTCAATGGTATTCTGCCTTATATAACACACATTTACCACTCTAGTCTCCTTTAAGTAAACAATATAGGATTCATACAGTGTTTGATGTTATCTTAACTCGAATTAAGGATTTCCCTTATCTTAGCTACCTTTTCTACACTAAGAACTGACTTGGACATTCTCTTTCAGCTGTTCTAAACAAGTTCTCATCTGTTTACAGTCATTTTCACTGAATTATTCATGTTTTCATGTAGTTTCCTATATTCTGCCTTCTGGTCCAAGTATAAGCTTTGCCCACTTTATCAAACAACTTCCTACACACTGTTATGAACTGAGGGAGCTGGGGAACATTGTCTCTCAACTGTGTTATAGAGTGTAGTACTACATTTCAGTGAAGTGTAAGGCTTTCCAAAGCTGCCGAACGTGTTTCTTTCTCTATTTCAATGGTATTCTGCCTTATATAACACACATTTACCACTCTAGTCTCCTTTAAGTAAACAATATAGGATTCATACAGTGTTTGATGTTATCTTAACTCGAATTAAGGATTTCCCTTATCTTAGCTACCTTTTCTACACTAAGAACTGACTTGGAGATTTTCCTTCAGCTGTTCTAAACAAGTTCTCATCTGTTTACAGTCATTTTCACTGAATTATTCATGTTTTCATGTAGTTTCCTATATTCTGTCTTCTGGTCCAAGTATAAGCTTTGCCCACTTTATCAAACAACTTCCTACACACTGTTATGAACTGAGGCAGCTCGGGAACATTGTCTCTCAACTGTGTGATAGAGTGTAGTACTACATTTCAGTGAAGTGTAAGGCTTTCCAAAGCTGCCGAACGTGTTTCTTTCTCTATTTCAATGGTATTCTGCCTTGTATAACACACATTTACCACTCTAGTCTCCTTTAAGTAAAGAATATAGGATTCATACAGTGTTTCATGTGAATTTAACTGGAATTACAGATTTCCCTTATCTTAGCTACCTTTTCTACACTAAGAACTGACTTGGAGAATCTCTTTCAGCTGTTCTAATCAAGTTCTCATCTGTTTACAGTCATTTTCACTGAATTATTCATGTTTTCATGTAGTTTCCTATATTCTGCCTTCTGGCCCAAGTATAAGCTTTGCCCACTTTATCAAACAACTTCCTACACACTGTTATGAACTGAGGCAGTTTGGGAACATTGTCTCTCAACTGTGTGATAGAGTGTAGTACTACATTTCAGTGAAGTGTAAGGCTTTCCAAAGCTGCCGAACGTGTTTCTTTCTCTCTTTCAATGGTATTCTGCCTTGTATAACACACATTTACCACTCTAGTCTCCTTTAAGTAAAGAATATAGGATTCATACAGTGTTTCATGTGAATTTAACTGGAATTACAGATTTCCCTTATCTTAGCTACCTTTTCTACACTAAGAACTGACTTGGAGAATCTCTTTCAGCTGTTGTAAACAAGTTCTCATCTGTTTACAGTCATTTTCACTGAATTATTCATGTTTTCATGTAGTTTCCTATATTCTTCCTTCTGGTCCAAGAATAAGCTTTGTCCACTTTATCAAACAACTTCCTACACACTGTTATGAACTGAGGGAGCTGGGGAACATTGTCTCTCAACTGTGTTATAGAGTGTAGTACTACATTTCAGTGAAGTGTAAGGCTTTCCAAAGCTGCCGAACGTGTTTCTTTCTCTATTTCAATGGTATTCTGCCTTATATAACACACATTTACCACTCTAGTCTCCTTTAAGTAAACAATATAGGATTCATACAGTGTTTGATGTTATCTTAACTCGAATTAAGGATTTCCCTTATCTTAGCTACCTTTTCTACACTAAGAACTGACTTGGAGATTCTCTTTCAGCTGTTCTAAACAAGTTCTCATCTGTTTACAGTCATTTTCACTGAATTATTCATGTTTTCATGTAGTTTCCAATATTCTTCCTTCTGGTCCAAGAATAAGCTTTGCCCACTTTATCAAACAACTTCCTACACACTGTTATGAACCGAGGGAGCTGGGGAACATTGTCTCTCAACTGTGTTATAGAGTGTAGTACTACATTTCAGTGAAGTGTAAGGCTTTCCAAAGCTGCCGAACGTGTTTCTTTCTCTATTTCAATGGTATTCTGCCTTATATAACACACATTTACCACTCTAGTCTCCTTTAAGTAAACAATATAGTATTCATACAGTGTTTGATGTTATCTTAACTCGAATTAAGAATTTCCCTTATCTTAGCTACCTTTTCTACACTAAGAACTGACTTGGAGAATCTCTTTCAGCTGTTCTAAACAAGTTCTCATCTGTTTACAGTCATTTTCACTGAATTATTCATGTTTTCATGTAGTTTCCTATATTCTTCCTTCTGCTCCAAGAATAAGCTTTGTCCACTTTATCAAACAACTTCCTACACACTGTTATGAACTGAGGGAGCTGGGGAACATTGTCTCTCAACTGTGTTATAGAGTGTAGTACTACATTTCAGTGAAGTGTAAGGCTTTCCAAAGCTGCCGAACGTGTTTCTTTCTCTATTTCAATGGTATTCTGCCTTATATAACACACATTTACCACTCTAGTCTCCTTTAAGTAAACAATATAGGATTCATACAGTGTTTGATGTTATCTTAACTCGAATTAAGGATTTCCCTTATCTTAGCTACCTTTTCTACACTAAGAACTGACTTGGACATTCTCTTTCAGCTGTTCTAAACAAGTTCTCATCTGTTTACAGTCATTTTCACTGAATTATTCATGTTTTCATGTAGTTTCCTATATTCTGCCTTCTGGTCCAAGTATAAGCTTTGCCCACTTTATCAAACAACTTCCTACACACTGTTATGAACTGAGGCAGCTCGGGAACATTGTCTCTCAACTGTGTTATAGAGTGTAGTACTACATTTCAGTGAAGTGTAAGGCTTTCCAAAGCTGCCGAACGTGTTTCTTTCTCTATTTCAATGGTATTCTGCCTTGTATAACACACATTTACCACTCTAGTCTCCTTTAAGTAAAGAATATAGGATTCATACAGTGTTTCATGGGATCTTAACTCCAATTAAGGATTTCCCGGATCTTAGCTACCTTTTCTACACTAAGAACTGACTTGGAGAATCTCTTTCAGCTGTTCTAAACAAGTTCTCATCTGTTTACAGTCATTTTCACTGAATTATTCATGTTTTCATGTAGTTTCCTATATTCTTCCTTCTGGTCCAAGAATAAGCTTTGTCCACTTTATCAAACAACTTCCTACACACTGTTATGAACTGAGGGAGCTGGGGAACATTGTCTCTCAAATGTGTTATAGAGTGTAGTACTACATTTCAGTGAAGTGTAAGGCTTTCCAAAGCTGCCGAACGTGTTTCTTTCTCTATTTCAATGGTATTCTGCCTTGTATAACACACATTTACCACTCTAGTCTCCTTTAAGTAAAGAATATAAGATTCATACAGTGTTTCATGTGAATTTAACTGGAATTACGGATTTCCCTTATCTTAGCTACCTTTTCTACACTAAGAACTGACTTGGAGATTCTCTTTCAGCTGTTCTAAACAAGTTCTCATCTGTTTACAGTCATTTTCACTGAATTATTCATGTTTTCATGTAGTTTCCTATATTCTGCCTTCTGGCCCAAGTATAAGCTTTGCCCACTTTATCAAACAACTTCCTACACACTGTTATGAACTGAGGCAGTTTGGGAACATTGTCTCTCAACTGTGTGATAGAGTGTAGTACTACATTTCAGTGAAGTGTAAGGCTTTCCAAAGCTGCCGAACGTGTTTCTTTCTCTATTTCAATGGTATTCTGCCTTGTATAACACACATTTACCACTCTAGTCTCCTTTAAGTAAAGAATATAGGATTCATACAGTGTTTCATGTGAATTTAACTGGAATTACAGATTTCCCTTATCTTAGCTACCTTTTCTACACTAAGAACTGACTTGGAGAATCTCTTTCAGCTGTTCTAAACAAGTTCTCATCTGTTTACAGTCATTTTCACTGAATTATTCATGTTTTCATGTAGTTTCCTATATTCTTCCTTCTGGTCCAAGAATAAGCTTTGTCCACTTTATCAAACAACTTCCTACACACTGTTATGAACTGAGGGAGCTGGGGAACATTGTCTCTCAACTGTGTTATTTAGTGTAGTACTACATTTCAGTGAAGTGTAAGGCTTTCCAAAGCTGCCGAACGTGTTTCTTTCTCTATTTCAATGGTATTCTGCCTTGTATAACACACATTTACCACTCTAGTCTCCTTTAAGTAAAGAATATAGGATTCATACAGTGTTTCATGTGAATTTAACTGGAATTACAGATTTCCCTTATCTTAGCTACCTTTTCTACACTAAGAACTGACTTGGAGAATCTCTTTCAGCTGTTCTAAACAAATTCTCATCTGTTTACAGTCATTTTCACTGAATTATTCATGTTTTCATGTAGTTTCCTATATTCTTCCTTCTGGTCCAAGAATAAGCTTTGCCCACTTTATCAAACAACTTCCTCCACACTGTTATGAACTGAGGCAGCTAGGGAACATTGTCTCTCAACTGTGTTATAGAGTGTAGTACTACATTTCAGTGAAGTGTAAGGCTTTCCAAAGCTGCCGAACGTGTTTCTTTCTCTATTTCAATGGTATTCTGCCTTGTATAACACACATTTACCACTCTAGTCTCCTTTAAGTAAAGAATATAGGATTCATACAGTGTTTCATGGGATCTTAACTCCAATTAAGGATTTCCCGGATCTTAGCTACCTTTTCTACATTAAGAACAAACTTGGAGAATCTCTTTCAGCTGTTCTAAACAAGTTCTCATCTGTTTACAGTCATTTTCACTGAATTATTCATGTTTTCATGTAGTTTCCTATATTCTGCCTTCTGGCCCAAGTATAAGCTTTGCCCACTTTATCAAACAACTTCCTACACACTGTTATGAACTGAGGCAGCTCGGGAACATTGTCTCTCAACTGTGTGATAGAGTGTAGTATTACATTTCAGTGAAGTGTAAGGCTTTCCAAAGCTGCCGAACGTGTTTCTTTCTCTATTTCAATGGTATTCTGCCTTGTATAACACACATTTACCACTCTAGTCTCCTTTAAGTAAAGAATATAGGATTCATACAGTGTTTCATGTGAATTTAACTGGAATTACAGATTTCCCTTATCTTAGCTACCTTTTCTACACTAAGAACTGACTTGGAGAATCTCTTTCAGCTGTTCTAAACAAGTTCTCATCTGTTTACAGTCATTTTCACTGAATTATTCATGTTTTCATGTAGTTTCCTATATTCTTCCTTCTGGTCCAAGAATAAGCTTTGCCCACTTTATCAAACAACTTCCTACACACTGTTATGAACTGAGGGAGCTGGGGAACATTGTCTCTCAACTGTGTTATAGAGTGTAGTACTACATTTCAGTGAAGTGTAAGGATTTCCAAAGCTGCCGAACGTGTTTCTTTCTCTATTTCAATGGTATTCTGCCTTATATAACACACATTTACCACTCTAGTCTCCTTTAAGTAAACAATATAGGATTCATACATTGTTTGATGTTATCTTAACTTGAATTAAGGATTTTCCTTATCTTAGCTACCTTTTCTACACTAAGAACTGACTTGGAGATTCTCTTTCAGCTGTTCTAAACAAATTCTCATCTGTTTACAGTCATTTTCACTGAATTATTCATGTTTTCATGTAGTTTCCTATATTCAGCCTTCTGGTCCAAGTATAAGCTTTGCCCACTTTATCAAACAACTTCCTACACACTGTTATGAACTGAGGCAGTTTGGGAACATTGTCTCTCAACTGTGTGATAGAGTGTAGTACTACATTTCAGTGAAGTGTAAGGCTTTCCAAAGCTGCCGAACGTGTTTCTTTCTCTATTTCAATGGAATTCTGCCTTGTATAACACACATTTACCACTCTAGTCTCCTTTAAGTAAAGAATATAGGATTCATACAGTGTTTCATGTGAATTTAACTGGAATTACAGATTTCCCTTATCTTAGCTACCTTTTCTACACTAAGAACTGACTTGGAGAATCTCTTTCAGCTGTTCTAAACAAGTTCTCATCTGTTTACAGTCATTTTCACTGAATTATTCATGTTTTCATGTAGTTTCCTATATTCTTCCTTCTGGTCCAAGAATAAGCTTTGCCCACTTTATCAAACAACTTCCTACACACTGTTATGAACTGAGGGAGCTGGGGAACATTGTCTCTCAACTGTGTTATAGAGTGTAGTACTACATTTCAGTGAAGTGTAAGGATTTCCAAAGCTGCCGAACGTGTTTCTTTCTCTATTTCAATGGTATTCTGCCTTATATAACACACATTTACCACTCTAGTCTCCTTTAAGTAAACAATATAGGATTCATACATTGTTTGATGTTATCTTAACTCGAATTAAGGATTTCCCTTATCTTAGCTACCTTTTCTACACTAAGAACTGACTTGGAGATTCTCTTTCAGCTGTTCTAAACAAATTCTCATCTGTTTACAGTCATTTTCACTGAATTATTCATGTTTTCATGTAGTTTCCTATATTCAGCCTTCTGGTCCAAGTATAAGCTTTGCCCACTTTATCAAACAACTTCCTACACACTGTTATGAACTGAGGCAGTTTGGGAACATTGTCTCTCAACTGTGTGATAGAGTGTAGTACTACATTTCAGTGAAGTGTAAGGCTTTCCAAAGCTGCCGAACGTGTTTCTTTCTCTATTTCAATGGTATTCTGCCTTGTATAACACACATTTACCACTCTAGTCTCCTTTAAGTAAAGAATATAGGATTCATACAGTGTTTCATGTGAATTTAACTGGAATTACAGATTTCCCTTATCTTAGCTACCTTTTCTACACTAAGAACTGACTTGGAGAATCTCTTTCAGCTGTTCTAATCAAGTTCTCATCTGTTTACAGTCATTTTCACTGAATTATTCATGTTTTCATGTAGTTTCCTATATTCAGCCTTCTGGTCCAAGTATAAGCTTTGCCCACTTTATCAAACAACTTCCTACACACTGTTATGAACTGAGGCAGTTTGGGAACATTGTCTCTCAACTGTGTGATAGAGTGTAGTACTACATTTCAGTGAAGTGTAAGGCTTTCCAAAGCTGCCGAACGTGTTTCTTTCTCTATTTCAATGGTATTCTGCCTTGTATAACACACATTTACCACTCTAGTCTCCTTTAAGTAAAGAATATAGGATTCATACAGTGTTTCATGTGAATTTAACTGGAATTACAGATTTCCCTTATCTTAGCTACCTTTTCTACACTAAGAACTGACTTGGAGAATCTCTTTCAGCTGTTCTAATCAAGTTCTCATCTGTTTACAGTCATTTTCACTGAATTATTCATGTTTTCATGTAGTTTCCTATATTCTTCCTTCTGGTCCAAGAATAAGCTTTGTCCACTTTATCAAACAACTTCCTACACACTGTTATGAACTGAGGGAGCTGGGGAACATTGTCTCTCAACTGTGTTATAGAGTGTAGTACTACATTTCAGTGAAGTGTAAGGCTTTCCAAAGCTGCCGAACGTGTTTCTTTCTCTATTTCAATGGTATTCTGCCTTATATAACACACATTTACCATTCTAGTCTCCTTTAAGTAAACAATATAGGATTCATACAGTGTTTGATGTTATCTTAACTCGAATTAAGGATTTCCCTTATCTTAGCTACCTTTTCTACACTAAGAACTGACTTGGAGAATCTCTTTCAGCTGTTCTAAACAAGTTCTCATCTGTTTACAGTCATTTTCACTGAATTATTCATGTTTTCATGTAGTTTCCTATATTCTTCCTTCTGGTCCAAGAATAAGCTTTGCCCACTTTATCAAACAACTTCCTACACACTGTTATGAACTGAGGGAGCTGGGGAACATTGTCTCTCAACTGTGTTATAGAGTGTAGTACTACATTTCAGTGAAGTGTAAGGCTTTCCAAAGCTGCCGAACGTGTTTCTTTCTCTATTTCAATGGTATTCTGCCTTATATAACACACATTTACCACTCTAGTCTCCTTTAAGTAAACAATATAGGATTCATACATTGTTTGATGTTATCTTAACTCGAATTAAGGATTTCCCTTATCTTAGCTACCTTTTCTACACTAAGAACTGACTTGGAGATTCTCTTTCAGCTGTTCTAAACAAATTCTCAACTGTTTACAGTAATTTTCACTGAATTATTCATGTTTTCATGTAGTTTCCTATATTCAGCCTTCTGGTCCAAGTATAAGCTTTGCCCACTTTATCAAACAACTTCCTACGCACTGTTATGAACTGAGGCAGTTTGGGAACATTGTCTCTCAACTGTGTGATAGAGTGTAGTACTACATTTCAGTGAAGTGTAAGGCTTTCCAAAGCTGCCGAACGTGTTTCTTTCTCTATTTCAATGGTATTCTGCCTTGTATAACACACATTTACCACTCTAGTCTCCTTTAAGTAAAGAATATAGTATTCATACAGTGTTTCATGGGATCTTAACTCCAATTAAGGATTTCCCGGATCTTAGCTACCTTTTCTACACTAAGAACTGACTTGGAGAATCTCTTTCAGCTGTTCTAAACAAGTTCTCATCTGTTTACAGTCATTTTCACTGAATTATTCATGTTTTCATGTAGTTTCCTATATTCTGCCTTCTGGTCCAAGAATAAGCTTTGTCCACTTTATCAAACAACTTCCTACACACTGTTATGAACTGAGGGAGCTGGGGAACATTGTCTCTCAACTGTGTTATAGAGTGTAGTACTACATTTCAGTGAAGTGTAAGGCTTTCCAAAGCTGCCGAACGTGTTTCTTTCTCTATTTCAATGGTATTCTGCCTTATATAACACACATTTACCACTCTAGTCTCCTTTAAGTAAACAATATAGGATTCATACAGTGTTTGATGTTATCTTAACTCGAATTAAGGATTTCCCTTATCTTAGCTACCTTTTCTACACTAAGAACTGACTTGGAGATTTTCCTTCAGCTGTTCTAAACAAGTTCTCATCTGTTTACAGTCATTTTCACTGAATTATTCATGTTTTCATGTAGTTTCCTATATTCTGTCTTCTGGTCCAAGTATAAGCTTTGCCCACTTTATCAAACAACTTCCTACACACTGTTATGAACTGAGGCAGCTCGGGAACATTGTCTCTCAACTGTGTGATAGAGTGTAGTACTACATTTCAGAGAAGTGTAAGGCTTTCCAAAGCTGCCGAACGTGTTTCTTTCTCTATTTCAATGGTATTCTGCCTTGTATAACACACATTTACCACTCTAGTCTCCTTTAAGTAAAGAATATAGTATTCATACAGTGTTTCATGGGATCTTAACTCCAATTAAGGATTTCCCGGATCTTAGCTACCTTTTCTACACTAAGAACTGACTTGGAGAATCTCTTTCAGCTGTTCTAAACAAGTTCTCATCTGTTTACAGTCATTTTCACTGAATTATTCATGTTTTCATGTAGTTTCCTATATTCTGCCTTCTGGTCCAAGAATAAGCTTTGTCCACTTTATCAAACAACTTCCTACACACTGTTATGAACTGAGGGAGCTGGGGAACATTGTCTCTCAACTGTGTTATAGAGTGTAGTACTACATTTCAGTGAAGTGTAAGGCTTTCCAAAGCTGCCGAACGTGTTTCTTTCTCTATTTCAATGGTATTCTGCCTTATATAACACACATTTACCACTCTAGTCTCCTTTAAGTAAACAATATAGGATTCATACAGTGTTTGATGTTATCTTAACTCGAATTAAGGATTTCCCTTATCTTAGCTACATTTTCTACACTAAGAACTGACTTGGAGATTTTCCTTCAGCTGTTCTAAACAAGTTCTCATCTGTTTACAGTCATTTTCACTGAATTATTCATGTTTTCATGTAGTTTCCTATATTCTGTCTTCTGGTCCAAGTATAAGCTTTGCCCACTTTATCAAACAACTTCCTACACACTGTTATGAACTGAGGCAGCTCGGGAACATTGTCTCTCAACTGTGTGATAGAGTGTAGTACTACATTTCAGTGAAGTGTAAGGCTTTCCAAAGCTGCCGAACGTGTTTCTTTCTCTATTTCAATGGTATTCTGCCTTGTATAACACACATTTACCACTCTAGTCTCCTTTAAGTAAAGAATATAGGATTCATACAGTGTTTCATGGGATCTTAACTCCAATTAAGGATTTCCCGGACCTTGGCTACCTTTTGTACACTAAGAACTGACTTGGAGAATCTCTTTCAGCTGTTCTAAACAAGTTCTCATCTGTTTACAGTCATTTTCACTGAATTATTCATGTTTTCATGTAGTTTCCTATATTCTTCCTTCTGGTCCAAGAATAAGCTTTGCCCACTTTATCAAACAACTTCCTACACACTGTTATGAACTGAGGGAGCTGGGGAACATTGTCTCTCAACTGTGTTATAGAGTGTAGTACTACATTTCAGTGAAGTGTAAGGCTTTCCAAAGCTGCCGAACGTGTTTCTTTCTCTATTTCAATGGTATTCTGCCTTATATAACACAGATTTACCACTCTAGTCTCCTTTAAGTAAACAATATAGGATTCATACATTGTTTGATGTTATCTTAACTCGAATTAAGGATTTCCCTTATCTTAGCTACCTTTTCTACACTAAGAACTGACTTGGAGATTCTCTTTCAGCTGTTCTAAACAAGTTCTCATCTGTTTACAGTCTTTTTCACTGAATTATTCATGTTTTCATGTAGTTTCCTATATTCTTCCTTCTGGTCCAAGAATAAGCTTTGCCCACTTTATCAAACAACTTCCTACACACTGTTATGAACCGAGGGAGCTGGGGAACATTGTCTCTCAACTGTGTTATAGAGTGTAGTACTACATTTCAGTGAAGTGTAAGGCTTTCCAAAGCTGCCGAACGTGTTTCTTTCTCTATTTCAATGGTATTCTGCCTTATATAACACACATTTACCACTCTAGTCTCCTTTAAGTAAACAATATAGTATTCATACAGTGTTTGATGTTATCTTAACTCGAATTAAGAATTTCCCTTATCTTAGCTACCTTTTCTACACTAAGAACTGACTTGGAGAATGTCTTTCAGCTGTTCTAACCAAGTTCTCATCTGTTTACAGTTATTTTCACTGAATTATTCATGTTTTCATGTAGCTTCCTATATTCTTCCTTCTGGTCCAAGAATAAGCTTTGTCCACTTTATCAAACAACTTCCTACACACTGTTATGAACTGAGGGAGCTGGGGAACATTGTCTCTCAACTGTGTTATAGAGTGTAGTACTACATTTCAGTGAAGTGTAAGGCTTTCCAAAGCTGCCGAACGTGTTTCTTTCTCTATTTCAATGGTATTCTGCCTTATATAACACACATTTACCACTCTAGTCTCCTTTAAGTAAACAATATAGGATTCATACAGTGTTTGATGTTATCTTAACTCGAATTAAGGATTTCCCTTATCTTAGCTACCTTTTCTACACTAAGAACTGACTTGGACATTCTCTTTCAGCTGTTCTAAACAAGTTCTCATCTGTTTACAGTCATTTTCACTGAATTATTCATGTTTTCATGTAGTTTCCTATATTCTGCCTTCTGGTCCAAGTATAAGCTTTGCCCACTTTATCAAACAACTTCCTACACACTGTTATGAACTGAGGCAGCTCGGGAACATTGTCTCTCAACTGTGTTATAGAGTGTAGTACTACATTTCAGTGAAGTGTAAGGCTTTCCAAAGCTGCCGAACGTGTTTCTTTCTCTATTTCAATGGTATTCTGCCTTGTATAACACACATTTACCACTCTAGTCTCCTTTAAGTAAAGAATATAGGATTCATACAGTGTTTCATGGGATCTTAACTCCAATTAAGGATTTCCCGGATCTTAGCTACCTTTTCTACACTAAGAACTGACTTGGAGAATCTCTTTCAGCTGTTCTAAACAAGTTCTCATCTGTTTACAGTCATTTTCACTGAATTATTCATGTTTTCATGTAGTTTCCTATATTCTTCCTTCTGGTCCAAGAATAAGCTTTGTCCACTTTATCAAACAACTTCCTACACACTGTTATGAACTGAGGGAGCTGGGGAACATTGTCTCTCAAATGTGTTATAGAGTGTAGTACTACATTTCAGTGAAGTGTAAGGCTTTCCAAAGCTGCCGAACGTGTTTCTTTCTCTATTTCAATGGTATTCTGCCTTGTATAACACACATTTACCACTCTAGTCTCCTTTAAGTAAACAATATAGGATTCATACATTGTTTGATGTTATCTTAACTCGAATTAAGGATTTCCCTTATCTTAGCTACCTTTTCTACACTAAGAACTGACTTGGAGATTCTCTTTCAGCTGTTCTAAACAAATTCTCATCTGTTTACAGTCATTTTCACTGAATTATTCATGTTTTCATGTAGTTTCCTATATTCAGCCTTCTGGTCCAAGTATAAGCTTTGCCCACTTTATCAAACAACTTCCTACACACTGTTATGAACTGAGGCAGTTTGGGAACATTGTCTCTCAACTGTGTGATAGAGTGTAGTACTACATTTCAGTGAAGTGTAAGGCTTTCCAAAGCTGCCGAACGTGTTTCTTTCTCTATTTCAATGGTATTCTGCCTTGTATAACACACATTTACCACTCTAGTCTCCTTTAAGTAAAGAATATAGGATTCATACAGTGTTTCATGTGAATTTAACTGGAATTACAGATTTCCCTTATCTTAGCTACCTTTTCTACACTAAGAACTGACTTGGAGAATCTCTTTCAGCTGTTCTAATCAAGTTCTCATCTGTTTACAGTCATTTTCACTGAATTATTCATGTTTTCATGTAGTTTCCTATATTCTTCCTTCTGGTCCAAGAATAAGCTTTGTCCACTTTATCAAACAACTTCCTACACACTGTTATGAACTGAGGGAGCTGGGGAACATTGTCTCTCAACTGTGTTATAGAGTGTAGTACTACATTTCAGTGAAGTGTAAGGCTTTCCAAAGCTGCCGAACGTGTTTCTTTCTCTATTTCAATGGTATTCTGCCTTATATAACACACATTTACCATTCTAGTCTCCTTTAAGTAAACAATATAGGATTCATACAGTGTTTGATGTTATCTTAACTCGAATTAAGGATTTCCCTTATCTTAGCTACCTTTTCTACACTAAGAACTGACTTGGAGATTCTCTTTCAGCTGTTCTAAACAAGTTCTCATCTGTTTACAGTCATTTTCACTGAATTATTCATGTTTTCATGTAGTTTCCTATATTCTTCCTTCTGGTCCAAGAATAAGCTTTGCCCACTTTATCAAACAACTTCCTACACACTGTTATGAACTGAGGGAGCTGGGAAACATTGTCTCTCAACTGTGTTATAGAGTGTAGTACTACATTTCAGTGAAGTGTAAGGCTTCCCAAAGCTGCCGAACGTGTTTCTTTCTCTATTTCAATGGTATTCTGCCTTATATAACACACATTTACCACTCTAGTCTCCTTTAAGTAAACAATATAGGATTCATACATTGTTTGATGTTATCTTAACTCGAATTAAGGATTTCCCTTATCTTAGCTACCTTTTCTACACTAAGAACTGACTTGGAGATTCTCTTTCAGCTGTTCTAAACAAATTCTCATCTGTTTACAGTAATTTTCACTGAATTATTCATGTTTTCATGTAGTTTCCTATATTCAGCCTTCTGGTCCAAGTATAAGCTTTGCCCACTTTATCAAACAACTTCCTACGCACTGTTATGAACTGAGGCAGTTTGGGAACATTGTCTCTCAACTGTGTGATAGAGTGTAGTACTACATTTCAGTGAAGTGTAAGGCTTTCCAAAGCTGCCGAACGTGTTTCTTTCTCTATTTCAATGGTATTCTGCCTTGTATAACACACATTTACCACTCTAGTCTCCTTTAAGTAAAGAATATAGGATTCATACAGTGTTTCATGGGATCTTAACTCCAATTAAGGATTTCCCGGATCTTAGCTACCTTTTCTACACTAAGAACTGACTTGGAGAATCTCTTTCAGCTGTTCTAAACAAGTTCTCATCTGTTTACAGTCATTTTCACTGAATTATTCATGTTTTCATGTAGTTTCCTATATTCTGCCTTCTGGTCCAAGAATAAGCTTTGTCCACTTTATCAAACAACTTCCTACACACTGTTATGAACTGAGGGAGCTGGGGAACATTGTCTCTCAACTGTGTTATAGAGTGTAGTACTACATTTCAGTGAAGTGTAAGGCTTTCCAAAGCTGCCGAACGTGTTTCTTTCTCTATTTCAATGGTATTCTGCCTTATATAACACACATTTACCACTCTAGTCTCCTTTAAGTAAACAATATAGGATTCATACAGTGTTTGATGTTATCTTAACTCGAATTAAGGATTTCCCTTATCTTAGCTACCTTTTCTACACTAAGAACTGACTTGGAGATTTTCCTTCAGCTGTTCTAAACAAGTTCTCATCTGTTTACAGTCATTTTCACTGAATTATTCATGTTTTCATGTAGTTTCCTATATTCTGTCTTCTGGTCCAAGTATAAGCTTTGCCCACTTTATCAAACAACTTCCTACACACTGTTATGAACTGAGGCAGCTCGGGAACATTGTCTCTCAACTGTGTGATAGAGTGTAGTACTACATTTCAGTGAAGTGTAAGGCTTTCCAAAGCTGCCGAACGTGTTTCTTTCTCTATTTCAATGGTATTCTGCCTTGTATAACACACATTTACCACTCTAGTCTCCTTTAAGTAAAGAATATAGGATTCATACAGTGTTTCATGTGAATTTAACTGGAATTACAGATTTCCCTTATCTTAGCTACCTTTTCTACACTAAGAACTGACTTGGAGAATCTCTTTCAGCTGTTCTAATCAAGTTCTCATCTGTTTACAGTCATTTTCACTGAATTATTCATGTTTTCATGTAGTTTCCTATATTCTGCCTTCTGGCCCAAGTATAAGCTTTGCCCACTTTATCAAACAACTTCCTACACACTGTTATGAACTGAGGCAGTTTGGGAACATTGTCTCTCAACTGTGTGATAGAGTGTAGTACTACATTTCAGTGAAGTGTAAGGCTTTCCAAAGCTGCCGAACGTGTTTCTTTCTCTATTTCAATGGTATTCTGCCTTGTATAACACACATTTACCACTCTAGTCTCCTTTAAGTAAAGAATATAGGATTCATACAGTGTTTCATGTGAATTTAACTGGAATTACAGATTTCCCTTATCTTAGCTACCTTTTCTACACTAAGAACTGACTTGGAGAATCTCTTTCAGCTGTTCTAAACAAGTTCTCATCTGTTTACAGTCATTTTCACTGAATTATTCATGTTTTCATGTAGTTTCCTATATTCTTCCTTCTGGTCCAAGAATAAGCTTTGTCCACTTTATCAAACAACTTCCTACACACTGTTATGAACTGAGGGAGCTGGGGAACATTGTCTCTCAACTGTGTTATAGAGTGTAGTACTACATTTCAGTGAAGTGTAAGGCTTTCCAAAGCTGCCGAACGTGTTTCTTTCTCTATTTCAATGGTATTCTGCCTTATATAACACACATTTACCACTCTAGTCTCCTTTAAGTAAACAATATAGGATTCATACAGTGTTTGATGTTATCTTAACTCGAATTAAGGATTTCCCTTATCTTAGCTACCTTTTCTACACTAAGAACTGACTTGGAGATTCTCTTTCAGCTGTTCTAAACAAGTTCTCATCTGTTTACAGTCATTTTCACTGAATTATTCATGTTTTCATGTAGTTTCCAATATTCTTCCTTCTGGTCCAAGAATAAGCTTTGCCCACTTTATCAAACAACTTCCTACACACTGTTATGAACCGAGGGAGCTGGGGAACATTGTCTCTCAACTGTGTTATAGAGTGTAGTACTACATTTCAGTGAAGTGTAAGGCTTTCCAAAGCTGCCGAACGTGTTTCTTTCTCTATTTCAATGGTATTCTGCCTTATATAACACACATTTACCACTCTAGTCTCCTTTAAGTAAACAATATAGTATTCATACAGTGTTTGATGTTATCTTAACTCGAATTAAGAAT
Organism: Pipistrellus hanaki; assembly: GCF_964339955.1. Taxonomy (NCBI): domain Eukaryota; kingdom Metazoa; phylum Chordata; class Mammalia; order Chiroptera; family Vespertilionidae; genus Pipistrellus; species Pipistrellus hanaki. The sequence goes on along the minus strand of NC_140507.1, from coordinate 98,130,052 downwards.
TTCCCTTATCTTAGCTACCTTTTCTACACTAAGAACTGACTTGGAGAATCTCTTTCAGCTGTTCTAAACAAGTTCTCATCTGTTTACAGTCATTTTCACTGAATTATTCATGTTTTCATGTAGTTTCCTATATTCTTCCTTCTGCTCCAAGAATAAGCTTTGTCCACTTTATCAAACAACTTCCTACACACTGTTATGAACTGAGGGAGCTGGGGAACATTGTCTCTCAACTGTGTTATAGAGTGTAGTACTACATTTCAGTGAAGTGTAAGGCTTTCCAAAGCTGCCGAACGTGTTTCTTTCTCTATTTCAATGGTATTCTGCCTTATATAACACACATTTACCACTCTAGTCTCCTTTAAGTAAACAATATAGGATTCATACAGTGTTTGATGTTATCTTAACTCGAATTAAGGATTTCCCTTATCTTAGCTACCTTTTCTACACTAAGAACTGACTTGGACATTCTCTTTCAGCTGTTCTAAACAAGTTCTCATCTGTTTACAGTCATTTTCACTGAATTATTCATGTTTTCATGTAGTTTCCTATATTCTGCCTTCTGGTCCAAGTATAAGCTTTGCCCACTTTATCAAACAACTTCCTACACACTGTTATGAACTGAGGCAGCTCGGGAACATTGTCTCTCAACTGTGTTATAGAGTGTAGTACTACATTTCAGTGAAGTGTAAGGCTTTCCAAAGCTGCCGAACGTGTTTCTTTCTCTATTTCAATGGTATTCTGCCTTGTATAACACACATTTACCACTCTAGTCTCCTTTAAGTAAAGAATATAGGATTCATACAGTGTTTCATGGGATCTTAACTCCAATTAAGGATTTCCCGGATCTTAGCTACCTTTTCTACACTAAGAACTGACTTGGAGAATCTCTTTCAGCTGTTCTAAACAAGTTCTCATCTGTTTACAGTCATTTTCACTGAATTATTCATGTTTTCATGTAGTTTCCTATATTCTTCCTTCTGGTCCAAGAATAAGCTTTGTCCACTTTATCAAACAACTTCCTACACACTGTTATGAACTGAGGGAGCTGGGGAACATTGTCTCTCAAATGTGTTATAGAGTGTAGTACTACATTTCAGTGAAGTGTAAGGCTTTCCAAAGCTGCCGAACGTGTTTCTTTCTCTATTTCAATGGTATTCTGCCTTGTATAACACACATTTACCACTCTAGTCTCCTTTAAGTAAAGAATATAAGATTCATACAGTGTTTCATGTGAATTTAACTGGAATTACGGATTTCCCTTATCTTAGCTACCTTTTCTACACTAAGAACTGACTTGGAGATTCTCTTTCAGCTGTTCTAAACAAGTTCTCATCTGTTTACAGTCATTTTCACTGAATTATTCATGTTTTCATGTAGTTTCCTATATTCTGCCTTCTGGCCCAAGTATAAGCTTTGCCCACTTTATCAAACAACTTCCTACACACTGTTATGAACTGAGGCAGTTTGGGAACATTGTCTCTCAACTGTGTGATAGAGTGTAGTACTACATTTCAGTGAAGTGTAAGGCTTTCCAAAGCTGCCGAACGTGTTTCTTTCTCTATTTCAATGGTATTCTGCCTTGTATAACACACATTTACCACTCTAGTCTCCTTTAAGTAAAGAATATAGGATTCATACAGTGTTTCATGTGAATTTAACTGGAATTACAGATTTCCCTTATCTTAGCTACCTTTTCTACACTAAGAACTGACTTGGAGAATCTCTTTCAGCTGTTCTAAACAAGTTCTCATCTGTTTACAGTCATTTTCACTGAATTATTCATGTTTTCATGTAGTTTCCTATATTCTGCCTTCTGGTCCAAGAATAAGCTTTGTCCACTTTATCAAACAACTTCCTACACACTGTTATGAACTGAGGGAGCTGGGGAACATTGTCTCTCAACTGTGTTATAGAGTGTAGTACTACATTTCAGTGAAGTGTAAGGCTTTCCAAAGCTGCCGAACGTGTTTCTTTCTCTATTTCAATGGTATTCTGCCTTATATAACACACATTTACCACTCTAGTCTCCTTTAAGTAAACAATATAGGATTCATACAGTGTTTGATGTTATCTTAACTCGAATTAAGGATTTCCCTTATCTTAGCTACCTTTTCTACACTAAGAACTGACTTGGAGATTTTCCTTCAGCTGTTCTAAACAAGTTCTCATCTGTTTACAGTCATTTTCACTGAATTATTCATGTTTTCATGTAGTTTCCTATATTCTGTCTTCTGGTCCAAGTATAAGCTTTGCCCACTTTATCAAACAACTTCCTACACACTGTTATGAACTGAGGCAGCTCGGGAACATTGTCTCTCAACTGTGTGATAGAGTGTAGTACTACATTTCAGTGAAGTGTAAGGCTTTCCAAAGCTGCCGAACGTGTTTCTTTCTCTATTTCAATGGTATTCTGCCTTGTATAACACACATTTACCACTCTAGTCTCCTTTAAGTAAAGAATATAGGATTCATACAGTGTTTCATGTGAATTTAACTGGAATTACAGATTTCCCTTATCTTAGCTACCTTTTCTACACTAAGAACTGACTTGGAGAATCTCTTTCAGCTGTTCTAATCAAGTTCTCATCTGTTTACAGTCATTTTCACTGAATTATTCATGTTTTCATGTAGTTTCCTATATTCTGCCTTCTGGCCCAAGTATAAGCTTTGCCCACTTTATCAAACAACTTCCTACACACTGTTATGAACTGAGGCAGTTTGGGAACATTGTCTCTCAACTGTGTGATAGAGTGTAGTACTACATTTCAGTGAAGTGTAAGGCTTTCCAAAGCTGCCGAACGTGTTTCTTTCTCTATTTCAATGGTATTCTGCCTTGTATAACACACATTTACCACTCTAGTCTCCTTTAAGTAAAGAATATAGGATTCATACAGTGTTTCATGTGAATTTAACTGGAATTACAGATTTCCCTTATCTTAGCTACCTTTTCTACACTAAGAACTGACTTGGAGAATCTCTTTCAGCTGTTCTAAACAAGTTCTCATCTGTTTACAGTCATTTTCACTGAATTATTCATGTTTTCATGTAGTTTCCTATATTCTTCCTTCTGGTCCAAGAATAAGCTTTGTCCACTTTATCAAACAACTTCCTACACACTGTTATGAACTGAGGGAGCTGGGGAACATTGTCTCTCAACTGTGTTATAGAGTGTAGTACTACATTTCAGTGAAGTGTAAGGCTTTCCAAAGCTGCCGAACGTGTTTCTTTCTCTATTTCAATGGTATTCTGCCTTATATAACACACATTTACCACTCTAGTCTCCTTTAAGTAAACAATATAGGATTCATACAGTGTTTGATGTTATCTTAACTCGAATTAAGGATTTCCCTTATCTTAGCTACCTTTTCTACACTAAGAACTGACTTGGAGATTCTCTTTCAGCTGTTCTAAACAAGTTCTCATCTGTTTACAGTCATTTTCACTGAATTATTCATGTTTTCATGTAGTTTCCAATATTCTTCCTTCTGGTCCAAGAATAAGCTTTGCCCACTTTATCAAACAACTTCCTACACACTGTTATGAACCGAGGGAGCTGGGGAACATTGTCTCTCAACTGTGTTATAGAGTGTAGTACTACATTTCAGTGAAGTGTAAGGCTTTCCAAAGCTGCCGAACGTGTTTCTTTCTCTATTTCAATGGTATTCTGCCTTATATAACACACATTTACCACTCTAGTCTCCTTTAAGTAAACAATATAGTATTCATACAGTGTTTGATGTTATCTTAACTCGAATTAAGAATTTCCCTTATCTTAGCTACCTTTTCTACACTAAGAACTGACTTGGAGAATCTCTTTCAGCTGTTCTAAACAAGTTCTCATCTGTTTACAGTCATTTTCACTGAATTATTCATGTTTTCATGTAGTTTCCTATATTCTTCCTTCTGCTCCAAGAATAAGCTTTGTCCACTTTATCAAACAACTTCCTACACACTGTTATGAACTGAGGGAGCTGGGGAACATTGTCTCTCAACTGTGTTATAGAGTGTAGTACTACATTTCAGTGAAGTGTAAGGCTTTCCAAAGCTGCCGAACGTGTTTCTTTCTCTATTTCAATGGTATTCTGCCTTATATAACACACATTTACCACTCTAGTCTCCTTTAAGTAAACAATATAGGATTCATACAGTGTTTGATGTTATCTTAACTCGAATTAAGGATTTCCCTTATCTTAGCTACCTTTTCTACACTAAGAACTGACTTGGACATTCTCTTTCAGCTGTTCTAAACAAGTTCTCATCTGTTTACAGTCATTTTCACTGAATTATTCATGTTTTCATGTAGTTTCCTATATTCTGCCTTCTGGTCCAAGTATAAGCTTTGCCCACTTTATCAAACAACTTCCTACACACTGTTATGAACTGAGGCAGCTCGGGAACATTGTCTCTCAACTGTGTTATAGAGTGTAGTACTACATTTCAGTGAAGTGTAAGGCTTTCCAAAGCTGCCGAACGTGTTTCTTTCTCTATTTCAATGGTATTCTGCCTTGTATAACACACATTTACCACTCTAGTCTCCTTTAAGTAAAGAATATAGGATTCATACAGTGTTTCATGGGATCTTAACTCCAATTAAGGATTTCCCGGATCTTAGCTACCTTTTCTACACTAAGAACTGACTTGGAGAATCTCTTTCAGCTGTTCTAAACAAGTTCTCATCTGTTTACAGTCATTTTCACTGAATTATTCATGTTTTCATGTAGTTTCCTATATTCTTCCTTCTGGTCCAAGAATAAGCTTTGTCCACTTTATCAAACAACTTCCTACACACTGTTATGAACTGAGGGAGCTGGGGAACATTGTCTCTCAAATGTGTTATAGAGTGTAGTACTACATTTCAGTGAAGTGTAAGGCTTTCCAAAGCTGCCGAACGTGTTTCTTTCTCTATTTCAATGGTATTCTGCCTTGTATAACACACATTTACCACTCTAGTCTCCTTTAAGTAAAGAATATAAGATTCATACAGTGTTTCATGTGAATTTAACTGGAATTACGGATTTCCCTTATCTTAGCTACCTTTTCTACACTAAGAACTGACTTGGAGATTCTCTTTCAGCTGTTCTAAACAAGTTCTCATCTGTTTACAGTCATTTTCACTGAATTATTCATGTTTTCATGTAGTTTCCTATATTCTGCCTTCTGGCCCAAGTATAAGCTTTGCCCACTTTATCAAACAACTTCCTACACACTGTTATGAACTGAGGCAGTTTGGGAACATTGTCTCTCAACTGTGTGATAGAGTGTAGTACTACATTTCAGTGAAGTGTAAGGCTTTCCAAAGCTGCCGAACGTGTTTCTTTCTCTATTTCAATGGTATTCTGCCTTGTATAACACACATTTACCACTCTAGTCTCCTTTAAGTAAAGAATATAGGATTCATACAGTGTTTCATGTGAATTTAACTGGAATTACAGATTTCCCTTATCTTAGCTACCTTTTCTACACTAAGAACTGACTTGGAGAATCTCTTTCAGCTGTTCTAAACAAGTTCTCATCTGTTTACAGTCATTTTCACTGAATTATTCATGTTTTCATGTAGTTTCCTATATTCTGCCTTCTGGTCCAAGAATAAGCTTTGTCCACTTTATCAAACAACTTCCTACACACTGTTATGAACTGAGGGAGCTGGGGAACATTGTCTCTCAACTGTGTTATAGAGTGTAGTACTACATTTCAGTGAAGTGTAAGGCTTTCCAAAGCTGCCGAACGTGTTTCTTTCTCTATTTCAATGGTATTCTGCCTTATATAACACACATTTACCACTCTAGTCTCCTTTAAGTAAACAATATAGGATTCATACAGTGTTTGATGTTATCTTAACTCGAATTAAGGATTTCCCTTATCTTAGCTACCTTTTCTACACTAAGAACTGACTTGGAGATTTTCCTTCAGCTGTTCTAAACAAGTTCTCATCTGTTTACAGTCATTTTCACTGAATTATTCATGTTTTCATGTAGTTTCCTATATTCTGTCTTCTGGTCCAAGTATAAGCTTTGCCCACTTTATCAAACAACTTCCTACACACTGTTATGAACTGAGGCAGCTCGGGAACATTGTCTCTCAACTGTGTGATAGAGTGTAGTACTACATTTCAGTGAAGTGTAAGGCTTTCCAAAGCTGCCGAACGTGTTTCTTTCTCTATTTCAATGGTATTCTGCCTTGTATAACACACATTTACCACTCTAGTCTCCTTTAAGTAAAGAATATAGGATTCATACAGTGTTTCATGTGAATTTAACTGGAATTACAGATTTCCCTTATCTTAGCTACCTTTTCTACACTAAGAACTGACTTGGAGAATCTCTTTCAGCTGTTCTAATCAAGTTCTCATCTGTTTACAGTCATTTTCACTGAATTATTCATGTTTTCATGTAGTTTCCTATATTCTGCCTTCTGGCCCAAGTATAAGCTTTGCCCACTTTATCAAACAACTTCCTACACACTGTTATGAACTGAGGCAGTTTGGGAACATTGTCTCTCAACTGTGTGATAGAGTGTAGTACTACATTTCAGTGAAGTGTAAGGCTTTCCAAAGCTGCCGAACGTGTTTCTTTCTCTATTTCAATGGTATTCTGCCTTGTATAACACACATTTACCACTCTAGTCTCCTTTAAGTAAAGAATATAGGATTCATACAGTGTTTCATGTGAATTTAACTGGAATTACAGATTTCCCTTATCTTAGCTACCTTTTCTACACTAAGAACTGACTTGGAGAATCTCTTTCAGCTGTTCTAAACAAGTTCTCATCTGTTTACAGTCATTTTCACTGAATTATTCATGTTTTCATGTAGTTTCCTATATTCTTCCTTCTGGTCCAAGAATAAGCTTTGTCCACTTTATCAAACAACTTCCTACACACTGTTATGAACTGAGGGAGCTGGGGAACATTGTCTCTCAACTGTGTTATAGAGTGTAGTACTACATTTCAGTGAAGTGTAAGGCTTTCCAAAGCTGCCGAACGTGTTTCTTTCTCTATTTCAATGGTATTCTGCCTTATATAACACACATTTACCACTCTAGTCTCCTTTAAGTAAACAATATAGGATTCATACAGTGTTTGATGTTATCTTAACTCGAATTAAGGATTTCCCTTATCTTAGCTACCTTTTCTACACTAAGAACTGACTTGGAGATTCTCTTTCAGCTGTTCTAAACAAGTTCTCATCTGTTTACAGTCATTTTCACTGAATTATTCATGTTTTCATGTAGTTTCCAATATTCTTCCTTCTGGTCCAAGAATAAGCTTTGCCCACTTTATCAAACAACTTCCTACACACTGTTATGAACCGAGGGAGCTGGGGAACATTGTCTCTCAACTGTGTTATAGAGTGTAGTACTACATTTCAGTGAAGTGTAAGGCTTTCCAAAGCTGCCGAACGTGTTTCTTTCTCTATTTCAATGGTATTCTGCCTTATATAACACACATTTACCACTCTAGTCTCCTTTAAGTAAACAATATAGTATTCATACAGTGTTTGATGTTATCTTAACTCGAATTAAGAATTTCCCTTATCTTAGCTACCTTTTCTACACTAAGAACTGACTTGGAGAATCTCTTTCAGCTGTTCTAAACAAGTTCTCATCTGTTTACAGTCATTTTCACTGAATTATTCATGTTTTCATGTAGTTTCCTATATTCTTCCTTCTGCTCCAAGAATAAGCTTTGTCCACTTTATCAAACAACTTCCTACACACTGTTATGAACTGAGGGAGCTGGGGAACATTGTCTCTCAACTGTGTTATAGAGTGTAGTACTACATTTCAGTGAAGTGTAAGGCTTTCCAAAGCTGCCGAACGTGTTTCTTTCTCTATTTCAATGGTATTCTGCCTTATATAACACACATTTACCACTCTAGTCTCCTTTAAGTAAACAATATAGGATTCATACAGTGTTTGATGTTATCTTAACTCGAATTAAGGATTTCCCTTATCTTAGCTACCTTTTCTACACTAAGAACTGACTTGGACATTCTCTTTCAGCTGTTCTAAACAAGTTCTCATCTGTTTACAGTCATTTTCACTGAATTATTCATGTTTTCATGTAGTTTCCTATATTCTGCCTTCTGGTCCAAGTATAAGCTTTGCCCACTTTATCAAACAACTTCCTACACACTGTTATGAACTGAGGCAGCTCGGGAACATTGTCTCTCAACTGTGTTATAGAGTGTAGTACTACATTTCAGTGAAGTGTAAGGCTTTCCAAAGCTGCCGAACGTGTTTCTTTCTCTATTTCAATGGTATTCTGCCTTGTATAACACACATTTACCACTCTAGTCTCCTTTAAGTAAAGAATATAGGATTCATACAGTGTTTCATGGGATCTTAACTCCAATTAAGGATTTCCCGGATCTTAGCTACCTTTTCTACACTAAGAACTGACTTGGAGAATCTCTTTCAGCTGTTCTAAACAAGTTCTCATCTGTTTACAGTCATTTTCACTGAATTATTCATGTTTTCATGTAGTTTCCTATATTCTTCCTTCTGGTCCAAGAATAAGCTTTGTCCACTTTATCAAACAACTTCCTACACACTGTTATGAACTGAGGGAGCTGGGGAACATTGTCTCTCAAATGTGTTATAGAGTGTAGTACTACATTTCAGTGAAGTGTAAGGCTTTCCAAAGCTGCCGAACGTGTTTCTTTCTCTATTTCAATGGTATTCTGCCTTGTATAACACACATTTACCACTCTAGTCTCCTTTAAGTAAAGAATATAAGATTCATACAGTGTTTCATGTGAATTTAACTGGAATTACGGATTTCCCTTATCTTAGCTACCTTTTCTACACTAAGAACTGACTTGGAGATTCTCTTTCAGCTGTTCTAAACAAGTTCTCATCTGTTTACAGTCATTTTCACTGAATTATTCATGTTTTCATGTAGTTTCCTATATTCTGCCTTCTGGCCCAAGTATAAGCTTTGCCCACTTTATCAAACAACTTCCTACACACTGTTATGAACTGAGGCAGTTTGGGAACATTGTCTCTCAACTGTGTGATAGAGTGTAGTACTACATTTCAGTGAAGTGTAAGGCTTTCCAAAGCTGCCGAACGTGTTTCTTTCTCTATTTCAATGGTATTCTGCCTTGTATAACACACATTTACCACTCTAGTCTCCTTTAAGTAAAGAATATAGGATTCATACAGTGTTTCATGTGAATTTAACTGGAATTACAGATTTCCCTTATCTTAGCTACCTTTTCTACACTAAGAACTGACTTGGAGAATCTCTTTCAGCTGTTCTAAACAAGTTCTCATCTGTTTACAGTCATTTTCACTGAATTATTCATGTTTTCATGTAGTTTCCTATATTCTTCCTTCTGGTCCAAGAATAAGCTTTGTCCACTTTATCAAACAACTTCCTACACACTGTTATGAACTGAGGGAGCTGGGGAACATTGTCTCTCAACTGTGTTATAGAGTGTAGTACTACATTTCAGTGAAGTGTAAGGCTTTCCAAAGCTGCCGAACGTGTTTCTTTCTCTATTTCAATGGTATTCTGCCTTGTATAACACACATTTACCACTCTAGTCTCCTTTAAGTAAAGAATATAGGATTCATACAGTGTTTCATGTGAATTTAACTGGAATTACAGATTTCCCTTATCTTAGCTACCTTTTCTACACTAAGAACTGACTTGGAGAATCTCTTTCAGCTGTTCTAAACAAGTTCTCATCTGTTTACAGTCATTTTCACTGAATTATTCATGTTTTCATGTAGTTTCCTATATTCTTCCTCTGGTCCAAGAATAAGCTTTGTGCACTTTATCAAACAACTTCCTACACACTGTTATGAACTGAGGGAGCTGGGGAACATTGTCTCTCAACTGTGTTATAGAGTGTAGTACTACATTTCAGTGAAGTGTAAGGCTTTCCAAAGCTGCCGAACGTGTTTCTTTCTCTATTTCAATGGTATTCTGCCTTATATAACAAACATTTACCACTCTAGTCTCCTTTAAGTAAACAATATAGGATTCATACAGTGTTTGATGTTATCTTAACTCGAATTAAGGATTTCCCTTATCTTAGCTACCTTTTCTACACTAAGAACTGACTTGGAGATTCTCTTTCAGCTGTTCTAAACAAGTTCTCATCTGTTTACAGTCATTTTCACTGAATTATTCATGTTTTCATGTAGTTTCCAATATTCTTCCTTCTGGTCCAAGAATAAGCTTTGCCCACTTTATCAAACAACTTCCTACACACTGTTATGAACCGAGGGAGCTGGGGAACATTGTCTCTCAACTGTGTTATAGAGTGTAGTACTACATTTCAGTGAAGTGTAAGGCTTTCCAAAGCTGCCGGACGTGTTTCTTTCTCTATTTCAATGGTATTCTGCCTTATATAACACACATTTACCACTCTAGTCTCCTTTAAGTAAACAATATAGTATTCATACAGTGTTTGATGTTATCTTAACTCGAATTAAGAATTTCCCTTATCTTAGCTACCTTTTCTACACTAAGAACTGACTTGGAGAATCTCTTTCAGCTGTTCTAAACAAGTTCTCATCTGTTTACAGTCATTTTCACTGAATTATTCATGTTTTCATGTAGTTTCCTATATTCTTCCTTCTGGTCCAAGAATAAGCTTTGTCCACTTTATCAAACAACTTCCTACACACTGTTATGAACTGAGAGAGCTGGGGAACATTGTCTCTCAACTGTGTTATAGAGTGTAGTACTACATTTCAGTGAAGTGTAAGGCTTTCCAAAGCTGCCGAACGTGTTTCTTTCTCTATTTCAATGGTATTCTGCCTTATATAACACACATTTACCACTCTAGTCTCCTTTAAGTAAACAATATAGGATTCATACAGTGTTTGATGTTATCTTAACTCGAATTAAGGATTTCCCTTATCTTAGCTACCTTTTCTACACTAAGAACTGACTTGGACATTCTCTTTCAGCTGTTCTAAACAAGTTCTCATCTGTTTACAGTCATTTTCACTGAATTATTCATGTTTTCATGTAGTTTCCTATATTCTGCCTTCTGGTCCAAGTATAAGCTTTGCCCACTTTATCAAACAACTTCCTACACACTGTTATGAACTGAGGCAGCTCGGGAACATTGTCTCTTAACTGTGTTATAGAGTGTAGTACTACATTTCAGTGAAGTGTAAGGCTTTCCAAAGCTGCCGAACGTGTTTCTTTCTCTATTTCAATGGTATTCTGCCTTATATAACACACATTTACCACTCTAGTCTCCTTTAAGTAAACAATATAGTATTCATACAGTGTTTGATGTTATCTTAACTCGAATTAAGAATTTCCCTTATCTTAGCTACCTTTTCTACACTAAGAACTGACTTGGAGAATCTCTTTCAGCTGTTCTAACCAAGTTCTCATCTGTTTACAGTCATTTTCACTGAATTATTCATGTTTTCATGTAGTTTCCTATATTCTTCCTTCTGGTCCAAGAATAAGCTTTGTCCACTTTATCAAACAACTTCCTACACACTGTTATGAACTGAGGGAGCTGGGGAACATTGTCTCTCAACTGTGTTATAGAGTGTAGTACTACATTTCAGTGAAGTGTAAGGCTTTCCAAAGCTGCCGAACGTGTTTCTTTCTCTATTTCAATGGTATTCTGCCTTATATAACACACATTTACCACTCTAGTCTCCTTTAAGTAAACAATATAGGATTCATACAGTGTTTGATGTTATCTTAACTCAAATTAAGGATTTCCCTTATCTTAGCTACCTTTTCTACACTAAGAACTGACTTGGACATTCTCTTTCAGCTGTTCTAAACAAGTTCTCATCTGTTTACAGTCATTTTCACTGAATTATTCATGTTTTCATGTAGTTTCCTATATTCTGCCTTCTGGTCCAAGTATAAGCTTTGCCCACTTTATCAAACAACTTCCTACACACTGTTAGGAACTGAGGCAGCTCGGGAACATTGTCTCTCAACTGTGTTATAGAGTGTAGTCCTACATTTCAGTGAAGTGTAAGGCTTTCCAAAGCTGCCGAACGTGTTTCTTTCTCTATTTCAATGGTATTCTGCCTTGTATAACACACATTTACCACTCTAGTCTCCTTTAAGTAAAGAATATAGGATTCATACAGTGTTTCATGGGATCTTAACTCCAATTAAGGATTTCCCGGATCTTAGCTACCTTTTCTACACTAAGAACTGACTTGGAGAATCTCTATCAGCTGTTCTAAACAAGTTCTCATCTGTTTACAGTCATTTTCACTGAATTATTCATGTTTTCATGTAGTTTCCTATATTCTGCCTTCTGGCCCAAGTATAAGCTTTGCCCACTTTATCAAACAACTTCCTACACACTGTTATGAACTGAGGCAGTTTGGGAACATTGTCTCTCAACTGTGTGATAGAGTGTAGTACTACATTTCAGTGAAGTGTAAGGCTTTCCAAAGCTGCCGAACGTGTTTCTTTCTCTATTTCAATGGTATTCTGCCTTGTATAACACACATTTACCACTCTAGTCTCCTTTAAGTAAAGAATATAGGATTCATACAGTGTTTCATGTGAATTTAACTGGAATTACAGATTTCCCTTATCTTAGCTACCTTTTCTACACTAAGAACTGACTTGGAGAATCTCTTTCAGCTGTTCTAAACAAGTTCTCATCTGTTTACAGTCATTTTCACTGAATTATTCATGTTTTCATGTAGTTTCCTATATTCTTCCTTCTGGTCCAAGAATAAGCTTTGTCCACTTTATCAAACAACTTCCTACACACTGTTATGAACTGAGGGAGCTGGGGAACATTGTCTCTCAACTGTGTTATAGAGTGTAGTACTACATTTCAGTGAAGTGTAAGGCTTTCCAAAGCTGCCGAACGTGTTTCTTTCTCTATTTCAATGGTATTCTGCCTTATATAACACACATTTACCACTCTAGTCTTCTTTAAGTAAACAATATAGGATTCATACAGTGTTTGATGTTATCTTAACTCGAATTAAGGATTTCCCTTATCTTAGCTACCTTTTCTACACTAAGAACTGACTTGGAGATTCTCTTTCAGCTGTTCTAAACAAGTTCTCATCTGTTTACAGTCTTTTTCACTGAATTATTCATGTTTTCATGTAGTTTCCTATATTCTTCCTTCTGGTCCAAGAATAAGCTTTGCCCACTTTATCAAACAACTTCCTACACACTGTTATGAACCGAGGGAGCTGGGGAACATTGTCTCTCAACTGTGTTATAGAGTGTAGTACTACATTTCAGTGAAGTGTAAGGCTTTCCAAAGCTGCCGAACGTGTTTCTTTCTCTATTTCAATGGTATTCTGCCTTATATAACACACATTTACCACTCTAGTCTCCTTTAAGTAAACAATATAGTATTCATACAGTGTTTGATGTTATCTTAACTCGAATTAAGAATTTCCCTTATCTTAGCTACCTTTTCTACACTAAGAACTGACTTGGAGAATCTCTTTCAGCTGTTCTAACCAAGTTCTCATCTGTTTACAGTCATTTTCACTGAATTATTCATGTTTTCATGTAGTTTCCTATATTCTTCCTTCTGGTCCAAGAATAAGCTTTGTCCACTTTATCAAACAACTTCCTACACACTGTTATGAACTGAGGGAGCTGGGGAACATTGTCTCTCAACTGTGTTATAGAGTGTAGTACTACATTTCAGTGAAGTGTAAGGCTTTCCAAAGCTGCCGAACGTGTTTCTTTCTCTATTTCAATGGTATTCTGCCTTATATAACACACATTTACCACTCTAGTCTCCTTTAAGTAAACAATATAGGATTCATACAGTGTTTGATGTTATCTTAACTCGAATTAAGGATTTCCCTTAACTTAGCTACCTTTTCTACACTAAGAACTGACTTGGACATTCTCTTTCAGCTGTTCTAAACAAGTTCTCATCTGTTTACAGTCATTTTCACTGAATTATTCATGTTTTCATGTAGTTTCCTATATTCTGCCTTCTGGTCCAAGTATAAGCTTTGCCCACTTTATCAAACAACTTCCTACACACTGTTATGAACTGAGGCAGCTCGGGAACATTGTCTCTCAACTGTGTTATAGAGTGTAGTACTACATTTCAGTGAAGTGTAAGGCTTTCCAAAGCTGCCGAACGTGTTTCTTTCTCTATTTCAATGGTATTCTGCCTTGTATAACACACATTTACCACTCTAGTCTCCTTTAAGTAAAGAATATAGGATTCATACAGTGTTTCATGGGATCTTAACTCCAATTAAGGATTTCCCGGATCTTAGCTACCTTTTCTACACTAAGAACTGACTTGGAGAATCTCTTTCAGCTGTTCTAAACAAGTTCTCATCTGTTTACAGTCATTTTCACTGAATTATTCATGTTTTCATGTAGTTTCCTATATTCTTCCTTCTGGTCCAAGAATAAGCTTTGTCCACTTTATCAAACAACTTCCTACACACTGTTATGAACTGAGGGAGCTGGGGAACATTGTCTCTCAAATGTGTTATAGAGTGTAGTACTACATTTCAGTGAAGTGTAAGGCTTTCCAAAGCTGCCGAACGTGTTTCTTTCTCTATTTCAATGGTATTCTGCCTTGTATAACACACATTTACCACTCTAGTCTCCTTTAAGTAAAGAATATAAGATTCATACAGTGTTTCATGTGAATTTAACTGGAATTACGGATTTCCCTTATCTTAGCTACCTTTTCTACACTAAGAACTGACTTGGAGATTCTCTTTCAGCTGTTCTAAACAAGTTCTCATCTGTTTACAGTCATTTTCACTGAATTATTCATGTTTTCATGTAGTTTCCTATATTCTGCCTTCTGGTCCAAGTATAAGCTTTGCCCACTTTATCAAACAACTTCCTACACACTGTTATGAACTGAGGCAGCTCGGGAACATTGTCTCTCAACTGTGTTATAGAGTGTAGTACTACATTTCAGTGAAGTGTAAGGCTTTCCAAAGCTGCCGAACGTGTTTCTTTCTCTATTTCAATGGTATTCTCCCTTATATAACACACATTTACCACTCTAGTCTCCTTTAAGTAAACAATATAGTATTCATACAGTGTTTGATGTTATCTTAACTCGAATTAAGAATTTCCCTTATCTTAGCTACCTTTTCTACACTAAGAACTGACTTGGAGAATCTCTTTCAGCTGTTCTAACCAAGTTCTCATCTGTTTACAGTCATTTTCACTGAATTATTCATGTTTTCATGTAGTTTCCTATATTCTTCCTTCTGGTCCAAGAATAAGCTTTGTCCACTTTATCAAACAACTTCCTACACACTGTTATGAACTGAGGGAGCTGGGGAACATTGTCTCTCAACTGTGTTATAGAGTGTAGTACTACATTTCAGTGAAGTGTAAGGCTTTCCAAAGCTGCCGAACGTGTTTCTTTCTCTATTTCAATGGTATTCTGCCTTATATAACACACATTTACCACTCTAGTCTCCTTTAAGTAAACAATATAGGATTCATACAGTGTTTGATGTTATCTTAACTCGAATTAAGGATTTCCCTTATCTTAGCTACCTTTTCTACACTAAGAACTGACTTGGAGATTCTCTTTCAGCTGTTCTAAACAAGTTCTCATCTGTTTACAGTCATTTTCACTGAATTATTCATGTTTTCATGTAGTTTCCTATATTCTGCCTTCTGGTCCAAGTATAAGCTTTGCCCACTTTATCAAACAACTTCCTACACACTGTTATGAACTGAGGCAGCTCGGGAACATTGTCTCTCAACTGTGTTATAGAGTGTAGTACTACATTTCAGTGAAGTGTAAGGCTTTCCAAAGCTGCCGAACGTGTTTCTTTCTCTATTTCAATGGTATTCTGCCTTGTATAACACACATTTACCACTCTAGTCTCCTTTAAGTAAACAATATAGGATTCATACAGTGTTTCATGGGATCTTAACTCCAATTAAGGATTTCCCGGATCTTGGCTACCTTTTCTACACTAAGAAATGACTTGGAGAATCTCTTTCAGCTGTTCTAAACAAGTTCTCATCTGTTTACAGTCATTTTCACTGAATTATTCATGTTTTCATGTAGTTTCCTATATTCTTCCTTCTGGTCCAAGAATAAGCTTTGCCCACTTTATCAAACAACTTCCTACACACTGTTATGAACTGAGGGAGCTTGGGAACATTGTCTCTCAACTGTGTTATAGAGTGTAGTACTACATTTCAGTGAAGTGTAAGGCTTTCCAAAGCTGCCGAACGTGTTTCTTTCTCTATTTCAATGGTATTCTGCCTTATATAACACACATTTACCACTCTAGTCTCCTTTAAGTAAACAATATAGGATTCATACAGTGTTTGATGTTATCTTAACTCGAATTAAGGATTTCCCTTATCTTAGCTACCTTTTCTACACTAAGAACTGACTTGGAGATTCTCTTTCAGCTGTTCTAAACAAATTCTCATCTGTTTACAGTCATTTTCACTGAATTATTCATGTTTTCATGTAGTTTCCTATATTCAGCCTTCTGGTCCAAGTATAAGCTTTGCCCACTTTATCAAACAACTTCCTACACACTGTTATGAACTGAGGCCGTTTGGGAACATTGTCTCTCAACTGTGTGATAGAGTGTAGTACTACATTTCAGTGAAGTGTAAGGCTTTCCAAAGCTGCCGAACGTGTTTCTTTCTCTATTTCAATGGTATTCTGCCTTGTATAACACACATTTACCACTCTAGTCTCCTTTAAGTAAAGAATATAGGATTCATACAGTGTTTCATGGGATCTTAACTCCAATTAAGGATTTCCCGGATCTTAGCTACCTTTTCTACACTAAGAACTGACTTGGAGAATCTCTTTCAGCTGTTCTAAACAAGTTCTCATCTGTTTACAGTCATTTTCACCGAATTATTCATGTTTTCATGTAGTTTCCTATATTCTGCCTTCTGGCCCAAGTATAAGCTTTGCCCACTTTATCAAACAACTTCCTACACACTGTTATGAACTGAGGCAGTTTGGGAACATTGTCTCTCAACTGTGTGATAGAGTGTAGAACTACATTTCAGTGAAGTGTAAGGCTTTCCAAAGCTGCCGAACGTGTTTCTTTCTCTATTTCAATGGTATTCTGCCTTGTATAACACACATTTACCACTCTAGTCTCCTTTAAGTAAAGAATATAGGATTCATACAGTGTTTCATGTGAATTTAACTGGAATTACAGATTTCCCTTATCTTAGCTACCTTTTCTACACTAAGAACTGATTTGGAGAATCTCTTTCAGCTGTTCTAAACAAGTTCTCATCTGTTTACAGTCATTTTCACTGAATTATTCATGTTTTCATGTAGTTTCCTATATTCTTCCTTCTGGTCCAAGAATAAGCTTTGTCCACTTTATCAAACAACTTCCTACACACTGTTATGAACTGAGGGAGCTGGGGAACATTGTCTCTCAACTGTGTTATAGAGTGTAGTACTACATTTCAGTGAAGTGTAAGGCTTTCCAAAGCTGCCAAACGTGTTTCTTTCTCTATTTCAATGGTATTCTGCCTTATATAACACACATTTACCACTCTAGTCTCCTTTAAGTAAACAATATAGGATTCATACAGTGTTTGATGTTATCTTAACTCGAATTAAGGATTTCCCTTATCTTAGCTACCTTTTCTACACTAAGAACTGACTTGGAGATTCTCTTTCAGCTGTTCTAAACAAGTTCTCATCTGTTTACAGTCATTTTCACTGAATTATTCATGTTTTCATGTAGTTTCCTATATTCTTCCTTCTGGTCCAAGAATAAGCTTTGCCCACTTTATCAAACAACTTCCTACACACTGTTATGAACCGAGGGAGCTGGGGAACATTGTCTCTCAACTGTGTTATAGGGTGTAGTACTACATTTCAGTGAAGTGTAAGGCTTTCCAAAGCTGCCGGACGTGTTTCTTTCTCTATTTCAATGGTATTCTGCCTTATATAACACACATTTACCACTCTAGTCTCCTTTAAGTAAACAATATAGGATTCATACAGTGTTTGATGTTATCTTAACTCGAATTAAGGATTTCCCTTATCTTAGCTACCTTTTCTACACTAAGAACTGACTTGGAGATTCTCTTTCAGCTGTTCTAAACAAGTTCTCATCTGTTTACAGTCATTTTCACTGAATTATTCATGTTTTCATGTAGTTTCCTATATTCTGCCTTCTGGTCCAAGTATAAGCTTTGCCCACTTTATCAAACAACTTCCTACACACTGTTATGAACTGAGGCAGCTCGGGAACATTGTCTCTCAACTGTGTTATAGAGTGTAGTACTACATTTCAGTGAAGTGTAAGGCTTTCCAAAGCTGCCGAACGTGTTTCTTTCTCTATTTCAATGGTATTCTGCCTTGTATAACACACATTTACCACTCTAGTCTCCTTTAAGTAAACAATATAGGATTCATACAGTGTTTGATGTTATCTTAACTCGAATTAAGGATTTCCCTTATCTTAGCTACCTTTTCTACACTAAGAACTGACTTGGAGAATCTCTTTCAGCTGTTCTAAACAAGTTCTCATCTGTTTACAGTCATTTTCACTGAATTATTCATGTTTTCATGTAGTTTCCTATATTCTTCCTTCTGGTCCAAGAATAAGCTTTGCCCACTTTATCAAACAACTTCCTACACACTGTTATGAACTGAGGGAGCTTGGGAACATTGTCTCTCAACTGTGTTATAGAGTGTAGTACTACATTTCAGTGAAGTGTAAGGCTTTCCAAAGCTGCCGAACTTGTTTCTTTCTCTATTTCAATGGTATTCTGCCTTATATAACACACATTTACCACTCTAGTCTCCTTTAAGTAAACAATATAGGATTCATACAGTGTTTGATGTTATCTTAACTCGAATTAAGGATTTCCCTTATCTTAGCTACCTTTTCTACACTAAGAACTGACTTGGAGATTCTCTTTCAGCTGTTCTAAACAAATTCTCATCTGTTTACAGTCATTTTCACTGAATTATTCATGTTTTCATGTAGTTTCCTATATTCAGCCTTCTGGTCCAAGTATAAGCTTTGCCCACTTTATCAAACAACTTCCTACACACTGTTATGAACTGAGGCAGTTTGGGAACATTGTCTCTCAACTGTGTGATAGAGTGTAGTACTACATTTCAGTGAAGTGTAAGGCTTTCCAAAGCTGCCGAACGTGTTTCTTTCTCTATTTCAATGGTATTCTGCCTTATATAACACACATTTACCACTCTAGTCTCCTTTAAGTAAACAATATAGGATTCATACAGTGTTTGATGTTATCTTAACTCGAATTAAGGATTTCCCTTATCTTAGCTACCTTTTCTACACTAAGAACTGACTGGGAGATTCTCTTTCAGCTGTTCTAAACAAGTTCTCATCTGTTTACAGTCATTTTCACTGAATTATTCATGTTTTCATGTAGTTTCCTATATTCTGCCTTCTGGTCCAAGTATAAGCTTTGCCCACTTTATCAAACAACTTCCTACACACTGTTATGAACTGAGGCAGCTCGGGAACATTGTCTCTCAACTGTGTGATAGAGTGTAGTACTACATTTCAGTGAAGTGTAAGGCTTTCCAAAGCTGCCGAACGTGTTTCTTTCTCTATTTCAATGGTATTCTGCCTTGTATAACACACATTTACCACTCTAGTCTCCTTTAAGTAAATTATATAAGATTCATACAGTGTTTCATGTGAATTTAACTGGAATTACGGATTTCCCTTATCTTAGCTACCTTTTCTACACTAAGAACTGACTTGGAGAATCTCTTTCAGCTGTTCTAAACAAGTTCTCATCTGTTTACAGTCATTTTCACTGAATTATTCATGTTTTCATGTAGTTTCCTATATTCTGCCTTCTGGCCCAAGTATAAGCTTTGCCCACTTTATCAAACAACTTCCTACACACTGTTATGAACTGAGGCAGTTCGGGAACATTGTCTCTCAACTGTGTGATAGAGTGTAGTACTACATTTCAGTGAAGTGTAAGGCTTTCCAAAGCTGCCGAACGTGTTTCTTTCTCTATTTCAATGGTATTCTGCCTTGTATAACACACATTTACCACTCTAGTCTCCTTTAAGTAAAGAATATAAGATTCATACAGTGTTTCATGTGAATTTAACTGGAATTACGGATTTCCCTTATCTTACCTACCTTTTCTACACTAAGAACTGACTTGGAGAATCTCTTTCAGCTGTTCTAAACAAGTTCTCATCTGTTTACAGTCATTTTCACTGAATTATTCATTTTTTCATGTAGTTTCCTATATTCTGCCTTCTGGCCCAAGTATAAGCTTTGCCCACTTTATCAAACAACTTCCTACACACTGTTATGAACTGAGGCAGTTCGGGAACATTGTCTCTCAACTGTGTGATAGAGTGTAGTACTACATTTCAGTGAAGTGTAAGGCTTTCCAAAGCTGCCGAACGTGTTTCTTTCTCTATTTCAATGGTATTCTGCCTTATATAACACACATTTACCACTCTAGTCTCCTTTAAGTAAACAATATAGGATTCATACAGTGTTTGATGTTATCTTAACTCGAATTAAGGATTTCCCTTATCTTAGCTACCTTTTCTACACTAAGAACTGACTTGGAGATTCTCTTTCAGCTGTTCTAAACAAGTTCTCATCTGTTTACAGTCATTTTCACTGAATTATTCATGTTTTCATGTAGTTTCCTATATTCTGCCTTCTGGTCCAAGTATAAGCTTTGCCCACTTTATCAAACAACTTCCTACACACTGTTATGAACTGAGGCAGCTCGGGAACATTGTCTCTCAACTGTGTGATAGAGTGTAGTACTACATTTCAGTGAAGTGTAAGGCTTTCCAAAGCTGCCGAACGTGTTTCTTTCTCTATTTCAATGGTATTCTGCCTTGTATAACACACATTTACCACTCTAGTCTCCTTTAAGTAAAGAATATAGGATTCATACAGTGTTTCATGTGAATTTAACTGGAATTACAGATTTCCCTTATCTTAGCTACCTTTTCTACACTAAGAACTGACTTGGAGAATCTCTTTCAGCTGTTCTAAACAAGTTCTCATCTGTTTACAGTCATTTTCACTGAATTATTCATGTTTTCATGTAGTTTCCTATATTCTTCCTTCTGGTCCAAGAATAAGCTTTGCCCACTTTATCAAACAACTTCCTACACACTGTTATGAACTGAGGGAGCTGGGGAACATTGTCTCTCAACTGTGTTATAGAGTGTAGTACTACATTTCAGTGAAGTGTAAGGCTTTCCAAAGCTGCCGAACGTGTTTCTTTCTCTATTTCAATTCTATTCTGCCTTATATAACACACATTTACCACTCTAGTCTCCTTTAAGTAAACAATATAGGATTCATACAGTGTTTGATGTTATCTTAACTCGAATTAAGGATTTCCCTTATCTTAGCTACCTTTTCTACACTAAGAACTGACTTGGAGATTCTCTTTCAGCTGTTCTAAACAAGTTCTCATCTGTTTACAGTCATTTTCACTGAATTATTCATGTTTTCATGTAGTTTCCTATATTCTGCCTTCTGGTCCAAGTATAAGCTTTGCCCACTTTATCAAACAACTTCCTACACACTGTTATGAACTGAGGCAGCTCGGGAACATTGTCTCTCAACTGTGTGATAGAGTGTAGTACTACATTTCAGTGAAGTGTAAGGCTTTCCAAAGCTGCCGAACGTGTTTCTTTCTCTATTTCAATGGTATTCTGCCTTGTATAACACACATTTACCACTCTAGTCTCCTTTAAGTAAAGAATATAGGATTCATACAGTGTTTCATGGGATCTTAACTCCAATTAAGGATTTCCCGGATCTTAGCTACCTTTTCTACACTAAGAACTGACTTGGAGAATCTCTTTCAGCTGTTCTAAACAAGTTCTCATCTGTTTACAGTCATTTTCACCGAATTATTCATGTTTTCATGTAGTTTCCTATATTCTGCCTTCTGGCCCAAGTATAAGCTTTGCCCACTTTATCAAACAACTTCCTACACACTGTTATGAACTGAGGCAGTTTGGGAACATTGTCTCTCAACTGTGTGATAGAGTGTAGTACTACATTTCAGTGAAGTGTAAGGCTTTCCAAAGCTGCCGAACGTGTTTCTTTCTCTATTTCAATGGTATTCTGCCTTATATAACACACATTTACCACTCTAGTCTCCTTTAAGTAAACAATATAGGATTCATACAGTGTTTGATGTTATCTTAACTCGAATTAAGGATTTCCCTTATCTTAGCTACCTTTTCTACACTAAGAACTGACTGGGAGATTCTCTTTCAGCTGTTCTAAACAAGTTCTCATCTGTTTACAGTCATTTTCACTGAATTATTCATGTTTTCATGTAGTTTCCTATATTCTGCCTTCTGGTCCAAGTATAAGCTTTGCCCACTTTATCAAACAACTTCCTACACACTGTTATGAACTGAGGCAGCTCGGGAACATTGTCTCTCAACTGTGTGATAGAGTGTAGTACTACATTTCAGTGAAGTGTAAGGCTTTCCAAAGCTGCCGAACGTGTTTCTTTCTCTATTTCAATGGTATTCTGCCTTGTATAACACACATTTACCACTCTAGTCTCCTTTAAGTAAATTATATAAGATTCATACAGTGTTTCATGTGAATTTAACTGGAATTACGGATTTCCCTTATCTTAGCTACCTTTTCTACACTAAGAACTGACTTGGAGAATCTCTTTCAGCTGTTCTAAACAAGTTCTCATCTGTTTACAGTCATTTTCACTGAATTATTCATGTTTTCATGTAGTTTCCTATATTCTGCCTTCTGGCCCAAGTATAAGCTTTGCCCACTTTATCAAACAACTTCCTACACACTGTTATGAACTGAGGCAGTTCGGGAACATTGTCTCTCAACTGTGTGATAGAGTGTAGTACTACATTTCAGTGAAGTGTAAGGCTTTCCAAAGCTGCCGAACGTGTTTCTTTCTCTATTTCAATGGTATTCTGCCTTGTATAACACACATTTACCACTCTAGTCTCCTTTAAGTAAAGAATATAAGATTCATACAGTGTTTCATGTGAATTTAACTGGAATTACGGATTTCCCTTATCTTACCTACCTTTTCTACACTAAGAACTGACTTGGAGAATCTCTTTCAGCTGTTCTAAACAAGTTCTCATCTGTTTACAGTCATTTTCACTGAATTATTCATTTTTTCATGTAGTTTCCTATATTCTGCCTTCTGGCCCAAGTATAAGCTTTGCCCACTTTATCAAACAACTTCCTACACACTGTTATGAACTGAGGCAGTTCGGGAACATTGTCTCTCAACTGTGTGATAGAGTGTAGTACTACATTTCAGTGAAGTGTAAGGCTTTCCAAAGCTGCCGAACGTGTTTCTTTCTCTATTTCAATGGTATTCTGCCTTATATAACACACATTTACCACTCTAGTCTCCTTTAAGTAAACAATATAGGATTCATACAGTGTTTGATGTTATCTTAACTCGAATTAAGGATTTCCCTTATCTTAGCTACCTTTTCTACACTAAGAACTGACTTGGAGATTCTCTTTCAGCTGTTCTAAACAAGTTCTCATCTGTTTACAGTCATTTTCACTGAATTATTCATGTTTTCATGTAGTTTCCTATATTCTGCCTTCTGGTCCAAGTATAAGCTTTGCCCACTTTATCAAACAACTTCCTACACACTGTTATGAACTGAGGCAGCTCGGGAACATTGTCTCTCAACTGTGTGATAGAGTGTAGTACTACATTTCAGTGAAGTGTAAGGCTTTCCAAAGCTGCCGAACGTGTTTCTTTCTCTATTTCAATGGTATTCTGCCTTGTATAACACACATTTACCACTCTAGTCTCCTTTAAGTAAAGAATATAGGATTCATACAGTGTTTCATGTGAATTTAACTGGAATTACAGATTTCCCTTATCTTAGCTACCTTTTCTACACTAAGAACTGACTTGGAGAATCTCTTTCAGCTGTTCTAAACAAGTTCTCATCTGTTTACAGTCATTTTCACTGAATTATTCATGTTTTCATGTAGTTTCCTATATTCTTCCTTCTGGTCCAAGAATAAGCTTTGCCCACTTTATCAAACAACTTCCTACACACTGTTATGAACTGAGGGAGCTGGGGAACATTGTCTCTCAACTGTGTTATAGAGTGTAGTACTACATTTCAGTGAAGTGTAAGGCTTTCCAAAGCTGCCGAACGTGTTTCTTTCTCTATTTCAATTCTATTCTGCCTTATATAACACACATTTACCACTCTAGTCTCCTTTAAGTAAACAATATAGGATTCATACAGTGTTTGATGTTATCTTAACTCGAATTAAGGATTTCCCTTATCTTAGCTACCTTTTCTACACTAAGAACTGACTTGGAGATTCTCTTTCAGCTGTTCTAAACAAGTTCTCATCTGTTTACAGTCATTTTCACTGAATTATTCATGTTTTCATGTAGTTTCCTATATTCTGCCTTCTGGTCCAAGTATAAGCTTTGCCCACTTTATCAAACAACTTCCTACACACTGTTATGAACTGAGGCAGCTCGGGAACATTGTCTCTCAACTGTGTGATAGAGTGTAGTACTACATTTCAGTGAAGTGTAAGGCTTTCCAAAGCTGCCGAACGTGTTTCTTTCTCTATTTCAATGGTATTCTGCCTTGTATAACACACATTTACCACTCTAGTCTCCTTTAAGTAAAGAATATAGGATTCATACAGTGTTTCATGGGATCTTAACTCCAATTAAGGATTTCCCAGATCTTAGCTACCTTTTCTACACTAAGAACTGACTTGGAGAATCTCTTTCAGCTGTTCTAAACAAGTTCTCATCTGTTTACAGTCATTTTCACCGAATTATTCATGTTTTCATGTAGTTTCCTATATTCTGCCTTCTGGCCCAAGTATAAGCTTTGCCCACTTTATCAAACAACTTCCTACACACTGTTATGAACTGAGGCAGTTTGGGAACATTGTCTCTCAACTGTGTGATAGAGTGTAGTACTACATTTCAGTGAAGTGTAAGGCTTTCCAAAGCTGCCGAACGTGTTTCTTTCTCTATTTCAATGGTATTCTGCCTTGTATAACACACATTTACCACTCTAGTCTCCTTTAAGTAAAGAATATAGGATTCATACAGTGTTTCATGTGAATTTAACTGGAATTACAGATTTCCCTTATCTTAGCTACCTTTTCTACACTAAGAACTGATTTGGAGAATCTCTTTCAGCTGTTCTAAACAAGTTCTCATCTGTTTACAGTCATTTTCACTGAATTATTCATGTTTTCATGTAGTTTCCTATATTCTTCCTTCTGGTCCAAGAATAAGCTTTGTCCACTTTATCAAACAACTTCCTACACACTGTTATGAACTGAGGGAGCTGGGGAACATTGTCTCTCAACTGTGTTATAGAGTGTAGTACTACATTTCAGTGAAGTGTAAGGCTTTCCAAAGCTGCCAAACGTGTTTCTTTCTCTATTTCAATGGTATTCTGCCTTATATAACACACATTTACCACTCTAGTCTCCTTTAAGTAAACAATATAGGATTCATACAGTGTTTGATGTTATCTTAACTCGAATTAAGGATTTCCCTTATCTTAGCTACCTTTTCTACACTAAGAACTGACTTGGAGATTCTCTTTCAGCTGTTCTAAACAAGTTCTCATCTGTTTACAGTCATTTTCACTGAATTATTCATGTTTTCATGTAGTTTCCTATATTCTTCCTTCTGGTCCAAGAATAAGCTTTGCCCACTTTATCAAACAACTTCCTACACACTGTTATGAACCGAGGGAGCTGGGGAACATTGTCTCTCAACTGTGTTATAGGGTGTAGTACTACATTTCAGTGAAGTGTAAGGCTTTCCAAAGCTGCCGGACGTGTTTCTTTCTCTATTTCAATGGTATTCTGCCTTATATAACACACATTTACCACTCTAGTCTCCTTTAAGTAAACAATATAGGATTCATACAGTGTTTGATGTTATCTTAACTCGAATTAAGGATTTCCCTTATCTTAGCTACCTTTTCTACACTAAGAACTGACTTGGAGATTCTCTTTCAGCTGTTCTAAACAAGTTCTCATCTGTTTACAGTCATTTTCACTGAATTATTCATGTTTTCATGTAGTTTCCTATATTCTGCCTTCTGGTCCAAGTATAAGCTTTGCCCACTTTATCAAACAACTTCCTACACACTGTTATGAACTGAGGCAGCTCGGGAACATTGTCTCTCAACTGTGTTATAGAGTGTAGTACTACATTTCAGTGAAGTGTAAGGCTTTCCAAAGCTGCCGAACGTGTTTCTTTCTCTATTTCAATGGTATTCTGCCTTGTATAACACACATTTACCACTCTAGTCTCCTTTAAGTAAACAATATAGGATTCATACAGTGTTTCATGGGATCTTAACTCCAATTAAGGATTTCCCGGATCTTAGCTACCTTTTCTACACTAAGAACTGACTTGGAGAATCTCTTTCAGCTGTTCTAAACAAGTTCTCATCTGTTTACAGTCATTTTCACTGAATTATTCATGTTTTCATGTAGTTTCCTATATTCTTCCTTCTGGTCCAAGAATAAGCTTTGTCCACTTTATCAAACAACTTCCTACACACTGTTATGAACTGAGGGAGCTGGGGAACATTGTCTCTCAAATGTGTTATAGAGTGTAGTACTACATTTCAGTGAAGTGTAAGGCTTTCCAAAGCTGCCGAACGTGTTTCTTTCTCTATTTCAATGGTA
This sequence comes from Pipistrellus hanaki, assembly GCF_964339955.1. Classification (NCBI taxonomy): domain Eukaryota; kingdom Metazoa; phylum Chordata; class Mammalia; order Chiroptera; family Vespertilionidae; genus Pipistrellus; species Pipistrellus hanaki. The sequence goes on along the minus strand of NC_140507.1, from coordinate 98,103,401 downwards.
TTCTGCCTTGTATAACACACATTTACCACTCTAGTCTCCTTTAAGTAAAGAATATAAGATTCATACAGTGTTTCATGTGAATTTAACTGGAATTACGGATTTCCCTTATCTTAGCTACCTTTTCTACACTAAGAACTGACTTGGAGATTCTCTTTCAGCTGTTCTAAACAAGTTCTCATCTGTTTACAGTCATTTTCACTGAATTATTCATGTTTTCATGTAGTTTCCTATATTCTGCCTTCTGGCCCAAGTATAAGCTTTGCCCACTTTATCAAACAACTTCCTACACACTGTTATGAACTGAGGCAGTTTGGGAACATTGTCTCTCAACTGTGTGATAGAGTGTAGTACTACATTTCAGTGAAGTGTAAGGCTTTCCAAAGCTGCCGAACGTGTTTCTTTCTCTATTTCAATGGTATTCTGCCTTGTATAACACACATTTACCACTCTAGTCTCCTTTAAGTAAAGAATATAGGATTCATACAGTGTTTCATGTGAATTTAACTGGAATTACAGATTTCCCTTATCTTAGCTACCTTTTCTACACTAAGAACTGACTTGGAGAATCTCTTTCAGCTGTTCTAAACAAGTTCTCATCTGTTTACAGTCATTTTCACTGAATTATTCATGTTTTCATGTAGTTTCCTATATTCTTCCTTCTGGTCCAAGAATAAGCTTTGTCCACTTTATCAAACAACTTCCTACACACTGTTATGAACTGAGGGAGCTGGGGAACATTGTCTCTCAACTGTGTTATAGAGTGTAGTACTACATTTCAGTGAAGTGTAAGGCTTTCCAAAGCTGCCGAACGTGTTTCTTTCTCTATTTCAATGGTATTCTGCCTTGTATAACACACATTTACCACTCTAGTCTCCTTTAAGTAAAGAATATAGGATTCATACAGTGTTTCATGTGAATTTAACTGGAATTACAGATTTCCCTTATCTTAGCTACCTTTTCTACACTAAGAACTGACTTGGAGAATCTCTTTCAGCTGTTCTAAACAAGTTCTCATCTGTTTACAGTCATTTTCACTGAATTATTCATGTTTTCATGTAGTTTCCTATATTCTTCCTTCTGGTCCAAGAATAAGCTTTGTGCACTTTATCAAACAACTTCCTACACACTGTTATGAACTGAGGGAGCTGGGGAACATTGTCTCTCAACTGTGTTATAGAGTGTAGTACTACATTTCAGTGAAGTGTAAGGCTTTCCAAAGCTGCCGAACGTGTTTCTTTCTCTATTTCAATGGTATTCTGCCTTATATAACACACATTTACCACTCTAGTCTCCTTTAAGTAAACAATATAGGATTCATACAGTGTTTGATGTTATCTTAACTCGAATTAAGGATTTCCCTTATCTTAGCTACCTTTTCTACACTAAGAACTGACTTGGAGATTCTCTTTCAGCTGTTCTAAACAAGTTCTCATCTGTTTACAGTCATTTTCACTGAATTATTCATGTTTTCATGTAGTTTCCAATATTCTTCCTTCTGGTCCAAGAATAAGCTTTGCCCACTTTATCAAACAACTTCCTACACACTGTTATGAACCGAGGGAGCTGGGGAACATTGTCTCTCAACTGTGTTATAGAGTGTAGTACTACATTTCAGTGAAGTGTAAGGCTTTCCAAAGCTGCCGGACGTGTTTCTTTCTCTATTTCAATGGTATTCTGCCTTATATAACACACATTTACCACTCTAGTCTCCTTTAAGTAAACAATATAGTATTCATACAGTGTTTGATGTTATCTTAACTCGAATTAAGAATTTCCCTTATCTTAGCTACCTTTTCTACACTAAGAACTGACTTGGAGAATCTCTTTCAGCTGTTCTAAACAAGTTCTCATCTGTTTACAGTCATTTTCACTGAATTATTCATGTTTTCATGTAGTTTCCTATATTCTTCCTTCTGGTCCAAGAATAAGCTTTGTCCACTTTATCAAACAACTTCCTACACACTGTTATGAACTGAGGGAGCTGGGGAACATTGTCTCTCAACTGTGTTATAGAGTGTAGTACTACATTTCAGTGAAGTGTAAGGCTTTCCAAAGCTGCCGAACGTGTTTCTTTCTCTATTTCAATGGTATTCTGCCTTATATAACACACATTTACCACTCTAGTCTCCTTTAAGTAAACAATATAGGATTCATACAGTGTTTGATGTTATCTTAACTCGAATTAAGGATTTCCCTTATCTTAGCTACCTTTTCTACACTAAGAACTGACTTGGACATTCTCTTTCAGCTGTTCTAAACAAGTTCTCATCTGTTTACAGTCATTTTCACTGAATTATTCATGTTTTCATGTAGTTTCCTATATTCTGCCTTCTGGTCCAAGTATAAGCTTTGCCCACTTTATCAAACAACTTCCTACACACTGTTATGAACTGAGGCAGCTCGGGAACATTGTCTCTTAACTGTGTTATAGAGTGTAGTACTACATTTCAGTGAAGTGTAAGGCTTTCCAAAGCTGCCGAACGTGTTTCTTTCTCTATTTCAATGGTATTCTGCCTTATATAACACACATTTACCACTCTAGTCTCCTTTAAGTAAACAATATAGTATTCATACAGTGTTTGATGTTATCTTAACTCGAATTAAGAATTTCCCTTATCTTAGCTACCTTTTCTACACTAAGAACTGACTTGGAGAATCTCTTTCAGCTGTTCTAACCAAGTTCTCATCTGTTTACAGTCATTTTCACTGAATTATTCATGTTTTCATGTAGTTTCCTATATTCTTCCTTCTGGTCCAAGAATAAGCTTTGTCCACTTTATCAAACAACTTCCTACACACTGTTATGAACTGAGGGAGCTGGGGAACATTGTCTCTCAACTGTGTTATAGAGTGTAGTACTACATTTCAGTGAAGTGTAAGGCTTTCCAAAGCTGCCGAACGTGTTTCTTTCTCTATTTCAATGGTATTCTGCCTTATATAACACACATTTACCACTCTAGTCTCCTTTAAGTAAACAATATAGGATTCATACAGTGTTTGATGTTATCTTAACTCGAATTAAGGATTTCCCTTATCTTAGCTACCTTTTCTACACTAAGAACTGACTTGGACATTCTCTTTCAGCTGTTCTAAACAAGTTCTCATCTGTTTACAGTCATTTTCACTGAATTATTCATGTTTTCATGTAGTTTCCTATATTCTGCCTTCTGGTCCAAGTATAAGCTTTGCCCACTTTATCAAACAACTTCCTACACACTGTTAGGAACTGAGGCAGCTCGGGAACATTGTCTCTCAACTGTGTTATAGAGTGTAGTCCTACATTTCAGTGAAGTGTAAGGCTTTCCAAAGCTGCCGAACGTGTTTCTTTCTCTATTTCAATGGTATTCTGCCTTGTATAACACACATTTACCACTCTAGTCTCCTTTAAGTAAAGAATATAGGATTCATACAGTGTTTCATGGGATCTTAACTCCAATTAAGGATTTCCCGGATCTTAGCTACCTTTTCTACACTAAGAACTGACTTGGAGAATCTCTATCAGCTGTTCTAAACAAGTTCTCATCTGTTTACAGTCATTTTCACTGAATTATTCATGTTTTCATGTAGTTTCCTATATTCTGCCTTCTGGCCCAAGTATAAGCTTTGCCCACTTTATCAAACAACTTCCTACACACTGTTATGAACTGAGGCAGTTTGGGAACATTGTCTCTCAACTGTGTGATAGAGTGTAGTACTACATTTCAGTGAAGTGTAAGGCTTTCCAAAGCTGCCGAACGTGTTTCTTTCTCTATTTCAATGGTATTCTGCCTTGTATAACACACATTTACCACTCTAGTCTCCTTTAAGTAAAGAATATAGGATTCATACAGTGTTTCATGTGAATTTAACTGGAATTACAGATTTCCCTTATCTTAGCTACCTTTTCTACACTAAGAACTGACTTGGAGAATCTCTTTCAGCTGTTCTAAACAAGTTCTCATCTGTTTACAGTCATTTTCACTGAATTATTCATGTTTTCATGTAGTTTCCTATATTCTTCCTTCTGGTCCAAGAATAAGCTTTGTCCACTTTATCAAACAACTTCCTACACACTGTTATGAACTGAGGGAGCTGGGGAACATTGTCTCTCAACTGTGTTATAGAGTGTAGTACTACATTTCAGTGAAGTGTAAGGCTTTCCAAAGCTGCCGAACGTGTTTCTTTCTCTATTTCAATGGTATTCTGCCTTATATAACACACATTTACCACTCTAGTCTTCTTTAAGTAAACAATATAGGATTCATACAGTGTTTGATGTTATCTTAACTCGAATTAAGGATTTCCCTTATCTTAGCTACCTTTTCTACACTAAGAACTGACTTGGACATTCTCTTTCAGCTGTTCTAAACAAGTTCTCATCTGTTTACAGTCATTTTCACTGAATTATTCATGTTTTCATGTAGTTTCCTATATTCTGCCTTCTGGTCCAAGTATAAGCTTTGCCCACTTTATCAAACAACTTCCTACACACTGTTATGAACTGAGGCAGCTCGGGAACATTGTCTCTTAACTATGTTATAGAGTGTAGTACTACATTTCAGTGAAGTGTAAGGCTTTCCAAAGCTGCCGAACGTGTTTCTTTCTCTATTTCAATGGTATTCTGCCTTATATAACACACATTTACCACTCTAGTCTCCTTTAAGTAAACAATATAGTATTCATACAGTGTTTGATGTTATCTTAACTCGAATTAAGAATTTCCCTTATCTTAGCTACCTTTTCTACACTAAGAACTGACTTGGAGAATCTCTTTCAGCTGTTCTAACCAAGTTCTCATCTGTTTACAGTCATTTTCACTGAATTATTCATGTTTTCATGTAGTTTCCTATATTCTTCCTTCTGGTCCAAGAATAAGCTTTGTGCACTTTATCAAACAACTTCCTACACACTGTTATGAACTGAGGGAGCTGGGGAACATTGTCTCTCAACTGTGTTATAGAGTGTAGTACTACATTTCAGTGAAGTGTAAGGCTTTCCAAAGCTGCCGAACGTGTTTCTTTCTCTATTTCAATGGTATTCTGCCTTATATAACACACATTTACCACTCTAGTCTCCTTTAAGTAAACAATATAGGATTCATACAGTGTTTGATGTTATCTTAACTCGAATTAAGGATTTCCCTTATCTTAGCTACCTTTTCTACACTAAGAACTGACTTGGAGATTCTCTTTCAGCTGTTCTAAACAAGTTCTCATCTGTTTACAGTCATTTTCACTGAATTATTCATGTTTTCATGTAGTTTCCAATATTCTTCCTTCTGGTCCAAGAATAAGCTTTGCCCACTTTATCAAACAACTTCCTACACACTGTTATGAACCGAGGGAGCTGGGGAACATTGTCTCTCAACTGTGTTATAGAGTGTAGTACTACATTTCAGTGAAGTGTAAGGCTTTCCAAAGCTGCCGGACGTGTTTCTTTCTCTATTTCAATGGTATTCTGCCTTATATAACACACATTTACCACTCTAGTCTCCTTTAAGTAAACAATATAGTATTCATACAGTGTTTGATGTTATCTTAACTCGAATTAAGAATTTCCCTTATCTTAGCTACCTTTTCTACACTAAGAACTGACTTGGAGAATCTCTTTCAGCTGTTCTAAACAAGTTCTCATCTGTTTACAGTCATTTTCACTGAATTATTCATGTTTTCATGTAGTTTCCTATATTCTTCCTTCTGGTCCAAGAATAAGCTTTGTCCACTTTATCAAACAACTTCCTACACACTGTTATGAACTGAGGGAGCTGGGGAACATTGTCTCTCAACTGTGTTATAGAGTGTAGTACTACATTTCAGTGAAGTGTAAGGCTTTCCAAAGCTGCCGAACGTGTTTCTTTCTCTATTTCAATGGTATTCTGCCTTATATAACACACATTTACCACTCTAGTCTCCTTTAAGTAAACAATATAGGATTCATACAGTGTTTGATGTTATCTTAACTCGAATTAAGGATTTCCCTTATCTTAGCTACCTTTTCTACACTAAGAACTGACTTGGACATTCTCTTTCAGCTGTTCTAAACAAGTTCTCATCTGTTTACAGTCATTTTCACTGAATTATTCATGTTTTCATGTAGTTTCCTATATTCTGCCTTCTGGTCCAAGTATAAGCTTTGCCCACTTTATCAAACAACTTCCTACACACTGTTATGAACTGAGGCAGCTCGGGAACATTGTCTCTTAACTGTGTTATAGAGTGTAGTACTACATTTCAGTGAAGTGTAAGGCTTTCCAAAGCTGCCGAACGTGTTTCTTTCTCTATTTCAATGGTATTCTGCCTTATATAACACACATTTACCACTCTAGTCTCCTTTAAGTAAACAATATAGTATTCATACAGTGTTTGATGTTATCTTAACTCGAATTAAGAATTTCCCTTATCTTAGCTACCTTTTCTACACTAAGAACTGACTTGGAGAATCTCTTTCAGCTGTTCTAACCAAGTTCTCATCTGTTTACAGTCATTTTCACTGAATTATTCATGTTTTCATGTAGTTTCCTATATTCTTCCTTCTGGTCCAAGAATAAGCTTTGTCCACTTTATCAAACAACTTCCTACACACTGTTATGAACTGAGGGAGCTGGGGAACATTGTCTCTCAACTGTGTTATAGAGTGTAGTACTACATTTCAGTGAAGTGTAAGGCTTTCCAAAGCTGCCGAACGTGTTTCTTTCTCTATTTCAATGGTATTCTGCCTTATATAACACACATTTACCACTCTAGTCTCCTTTAAGTAAACAATATAGGATTCATACAGTGTTTGATGTTATCTTAACTCGAATTAAGGATTTCCCTTATCTTAGCTACCTTTTCTACACTAAGAACTGACTTGGACATTCTCTTTCAGCTGTTCTAAACAAGTTCTCATCTGTTTACAGTCATTTTCACTGAATTATTCATGTTTTCATGTAGTTTCCTATATTCTGCCTTCTGGTCCAAGTATAAGCTTTGCCCACTTTATCAAACAACTTCCTACACACTGTTAGGAACTGAGGCAGCTCGGGAACATTGTCTCTCAACTGTGTTATAGAGTGTAGTCCTACATTTCAGTGAAGTGTAAGGCTTTCCAAAGCTGCCGAACGTGTTTCTTTCTCTATTTCAATGGTATTCTGCCTTGTATAACACACATTTACCACTCTAGTCTCCTTTAAGTAAAGAATATAGGATTCATACAGTGTTTCATGGGATCTTAACTCCAATTAAGGATTTCCCGGATCTTAGCTACCTTTTCTACACTAAGAACTGACTTGGAGAATCTCTATCAGCTGTTCTAAACAAGTTCTCATCTGTTTACAGTCATTTTCACTGAATTATTCATGTTTTCATGTAGTTTCCTATATTCTGCCTTCTGGCCCAAGTATAAGCTTTGCCCACTTTATCAAACAACTTCCTACACACTGTTATGAACTGAGGCAGTTTGGGAACATTGTCTCTCAACTGTGTGATAGAGTGTAGTACTACATTTCAGTGAAGTGTAAGGCTTTCCAAAGCTGCCGAACGTGTTTCTTTCTCTATTTCAATGGTATTCTGCCTTGTATAACACACATTTACCACTCTAGTCTCCTTTAAGTAAAGAATATAGGATTCATACAGTGTTTCATGTGAATTTAACTGGAATTACAGATTTCCCTTATCTTAGCTACCTTTTCTACACTAAGAACTGACTTGGAGAATCTCTTTCAGCTGTTCTAAACAAGTTCTCATCTGTTTACAGTCATTTTCACTGAATTATTCATGTTTTCATGTAGTTTCCTATATTCTTCCTTCTGGTCCAAGAATAAGCTTTGTCCACTTTATCAAACAACTTCCTACACACTGTTATGAACTGAGGGAGCTGGGGAACATTGTCTCTCAACTGTGTTATAGAGTGTAGTACTACATTTCAGTGAAGTGTAAGGCTTTCCAAAGCTGCCGAACGTGTTTCTTTCTCTATTTCAATGGTATTCTGCCTTATATAACACACATTTACCACTCTAGTCTTCTTTAAGTAAACAATATAGGATTCATACAGTGTTTGATGTTATCTTAACTCGAATTAAGGATTTCCCTTATCTTAGCTACCTTTTCTACACTAAGAACTGACTTGGACATTCTCTTTCAGCTGTTCTAAACAAGTTCTCATCTGTTTACAGTCATTTTCACTGAATTATTCATGTTTTCATGTAGTTTCCTATATTCTGCCTTCTGGTCCAAGTATAAGCTTTGCCCACTTTATCAAACAACTTCCTACACACTGTTATGAACTGAGGCAGCTCGGGAACATTGTCTCTTAACTATGTTATAGAGTGTAGTACTACATTTCAGTGAAGTGTAAGGCTTTCCAAAGCTGCCGAACGTGTTTCTTTCTCTATTTCAATGGTATTCTGCCTTATATAACACACATTTACCACTCTAGTCTCCTTTAAGTAAACAATATAGTATTCATACAGTGTTTGATGTTATCTTAACTCGAATTAAGAATTTCCCTTATCTTAGCTACCTTTTCTACACTAAGAACTGACTTGGAGAATCTCTTTCAGCTGTTCTAACCAAGTTCTCATCTGTTTACAGTCATTTTCACTGAATTATTCATGTTTTCATGTAGTTTCCTATATTCTTCCTTCTGGTCCAAGAATAAGCTTTGTCCACTTTATCAAACAACTTCCTACACACTGTTATGAACTGAGGGAGCTGGGGAACATTGTCTCTCAACTGTGTTATAGAGTGTAGTACTACATTTCAGTGAAGTGTAAGGCTTTCCAAAGCTGCCGAACGTGTTTCTTTCTCTATTTCAATGGTATTCTGCCTTATATAACACACATTTACCACTCTAGTCTCCTTTAAGTAAACAATATAGGATTCATACAGTGTTTGATGTTATCTTAACTCGAATTAAGGATTTCCCTTATCTTAGCTACCTTTTCTACACTAAGAACTGACTTGGACATTCTCTTTCAGCTGTTCTAAACAAGTTCTCATCTGTTTACAGTCATTTTCACTGAATTATTCATGTTTTCATGTAGTTTCCTATATTCTGCCTTCTGGTCCAAGTATAAGCTTTGCCCACTTTATCAAACAACTTCCTACACACTGTTAGGAACTGAGGCAGCTCGGGAACATTGTCTCTCAACTGTGTTATAGAGTGTAGTCCTACATTTCAGTGAAGTGTAAGGCTTTCCAAAGCTGCCGAACGTGTTTCTTTCTCTATTTCAATGGTATTCTGCCTTGTATAACACACATTTACCACTCTAGTCTCCTTTAAGTAAAGAATATAGGATTCATACAGTGTTTCATGGGATCTTAACTCCAATTAAGGATTTCCCGGATCTTAGCTACCTTTTCTACACTAAGAACTGACTTGGAGAATTTCTATCAGCTGTTCTAAACAAGTTCTCATCTGTTTACAGTCATTTTCACTGAATTATTCATGTTTTCATGTAGTTTCCTATATTCTGCCTTCTGGCCCAAGTATAAGCTTTGCCCACTTTATCAAACAACTTCCTACACACTGTTATGAACTGAGGCAGTTTGGGAACATTGTCTCTCAACTGTGTGATAGAGTGTAGTACTACATTTCAGTGAAGTGTAAGGCTTTCCAAAGCTGCCGAACGTGTTTCTTTCTCTATTTCAATGGTATTCTGCCTTGTATAACACACATTTACCACTCTAGTCTCCTTTAAGTAAAGAATATAGGATTCATACAGTGTTTCATGTGAATTTAACTGGAATTACAGATTTCCCTTATCTTAGCTACCTTTTCTACACTAAGAACTGACTTGGAGAATCTCTTTCAGCTGTTCTAAACAAGTTCTCATCTGTTTACAGTCATTTTCACTGAATTATTCATGTTTTCATGTAGTTTCCTATATTCTTCCTTCTGGTCCAAGAATAAGCTTTGTCCACTTTATCAAACAACTTCCTACACACTGTTATGAACTGAGGGAGCTGGGGAACATTGTCTCTCAACTGTGTTATAGAGTGTAGTACTACATTTCAGTGAAGTGTAAGGCTTTCCAAAGCTGCCGAACGTGTTTCTTTCTCTATTTCAATGGTATTCTGCCTTATATAACACACATTTACCACTCTAGTCTTCTTTAAGTAAACAATATAGGATTCATACAGTGTTTGATGTTATCTTAACTCGAATTAAGGATTTCCCTTATCTTAGCTACCTTTTCTACACTAAGAACTGACTTGGAGATTCTCTTTCAGCTGTTCTAAACAAGTTCTCATCTGTTTACAGTCTTTTTCACTGAATTATTCATGTTTTCATGTAGTTTCCTATATTCTTCCTTCTGGTCCAAGAATAAGCTTTGCCCACTTTATCAAACAACTTCCTACACACTGTTATGAACCGAGGGAGCTGGGGAACATTGTCTCTCAACTGTGTTATAGAGTGTAGTACTACATTTCAGTGAAGTGTAAGGCTTTCCAAAGCTGCCGAACGTGTTTCTTTCTCTATTTCAATGGTATTCTGCCTTATATAACACACATTTACCACTCTAGTCTCCTTTAAGTAAACAATATAGTATTCATACAGTGTTTGATGTTATCTTAACTCGAATTAAGAATTTCCCTTATCTTAGCTACCTTTTCTACACTAAGAACTGACTTGGAGAATCTCTTTCAGCTGTTCTAACCAAGTTCTCATCTGTTTACAGTCATTTTCACTGAATTATTCATGTTTTCATGTAGTTTCCTATATTCTTCCTTCTGGTCCAAGAATAAGCTTTGTCCACTTTATCAAACAACTTCCTACACACTGTTATGAACTGAGGGAGCTGGGGAACATTGTCTCTCAACTGTGTTATAGAGTGTAGTACTACATTTCAGTGAAGTGTAAGGCTTTCCAAAGCTGCCGAACGTGTTTCTTTCTCTCTTTCAATGGTATTCTGCCTTATATAACACACATTTACCACTCTAGTCTCCTTTAAGTAAACAATATAGGATTCATACAGTGTTTGATGTTATCTTAACTCGAATTAAGGATTTCCCTTATCTTAGCTACCTTTTCTACACTAAGAACTGACTTGGACATTCTCTTTCAGCTGTTCTAAACAAGTTCTCATCTGTTTACAGTCATTTTCACTGAATTATTCATGTTTTCATGTAGTTTCCTATATTCTGCCTTCTGGTCCAAGTATAAGCTTTGCCCACTGTATCAAACAACTTCCTACACACTGTTATGAACTGAGGCAGCTCGGGAACATTGTCTCTCAACTGTGTTATAGAGTGTAGTACTACATTTCAGTGAAGTGTAAGGCTTTCCAAAGCTGCCGAACGTGTTTCTTTCTCTATTTCAATGGTATTCTGCCTTGTATAACACACATTTACCACTCTAGTCTCCTTTAAGTAAAGAATATAGGATTCATACAGTGTTTCATGGGATCTTAACTCCAATTAAGGATTTCCCGGATCTTAGCTACCTTTTCTACACTAAGAACTGACTTGGAGAATCTCTTTCAGCTGTTCTAAACAAGTTCTCATCTGTTTACAGTCATTTTCACTGAATTATTCATGTTTTCATGTAGTTTCCTATATTCTTCCTTCTGGTCCAAGAATAAGCTTTGTCCACTTTATCAAACAACTTCCTACACACTGTTATGAACTGAGGGAGCTGGGGAACATTGTCTCTCAAATGTGTTATAGAGTGTAGTACTACATTTCAGTGAAGTGTAAGGCTTTCCAAAGCTGCCGAACGTGTTTCTTTCTCTATTTCAATGGTATTCTGCCTTGTATAACACACATTTACCACTCTAGTCTCCTTTAAGTAAAGAATATAAGATTCATACAGTGTTTCATGTGAATTTAACTGGAATTACGGATTTCCCTTATCTTAGCTACCTTTTCTACACTAAGAACTGACTTGGAGATTCTCTTTCAGCTGTTCTAAACAAGTTCTCATCTGTTTACAGTCATTTTCACTGAATTATTCATGTTTTCATGTAGTTTCCTATATTCTGCCTTCTGGTCCAAGTATAAGCTTTGCCCACTTTATCAAACAACTTCCTACACACTGTTATGAACTGAGGCAGCTCGGGAACATTGTCTCTCAACTGTGTTATAGAGTGTAGTACTACATTTCAGTGAAGTGTAAGGCTTTCCAAAGCTGCCGAACGTGTTTCTTTCTCTATTTCAATGGTATTCTCCCTTATATAACACACATTTACCACTCTAGTCTCCTTTAAGTAAACAATATAGTATTCATACAGTGTTTGATGTTATCTTAACTCGAATTAAGAATTTCCCTTATCTTAGCTACCTTTTCTACACTAAGAACTGACTTGGAGAATCTCTTTCAGCTGTTCTAACCAAGTTCTCATCTGTTTACAGTCATTTTCACTGAATTATTCATGTTTTCATGTAGTTTCCTATATTCTTCCTTCTGGTCCAAGAATAAGCTTTGTCCACTTTATCAAACAACTTCCTACACACTGTTATGAACTGAGGGAGCTGGGGAACATTGTCTCTCAACTGTGTTATAGAGTGTAGTACTACATTTCAGTGAAGTGTAAGGCTTTCCAAAGCTGCCGAACGTGTTTCTTTCTCTATTTCAATGGTATTCTGCCTTATATAACACACATTTACCACTCTAGTCTCCTTTAAGTAAACAATATAGGATTCATACAGTGTTTGATGTTATCTTAACTCGAATTAAGGATTTCCCTTATCTTAGCTACCTTTTCTACACTAAGAACTGACTTGGAGATTCTCTTTCAGCTGTTCTAAACAAGTTCTCATCTGTTTACAGTCTTTTTCACTGAATTATTCATGTTTTCATGTAGTTTCCTATATTCTTCCTTCTGGTCCAAGAATAAGCTTTGCCCACTTTATCAAACAACTTCCTACACACTGTTATGAACCGAGGGAGCTGGGGAACATTGTCTCTCAACTGTGTTATAGAGTGTAGTACTACATTTCAGTGAAGTGTAAGGCTTTCCAAAGCTGCCGAACGTGTTTCTTTCTCTATTTCAATGGTATTCTGCCTTGTATAACACACATTTACCACTCTAGTCTCCTTTAAGTAAAGAATATAGGATTCATACAGTGTTTCATGGGATCTTAACTCCAATTAAGGATTTCCCGGATCTTAGCTACCTTTTCTACACTAAGAACTGACTTGGAGAATCTCTTTCAGCTGTTCTAAACAAGTTCTCATCTGTTTACAGTCATTTTCACTGAATTATTCATGTTTTCATGTAGTTTCCTATATTCTGCCTTCTGGCCCAAGTATAAGCTTTGCCCACTTTATCAAACAACTTCCTACACACTGTTATGAACTGAGGCAGTTTGGGAACATTGTCTCTCAACTGTGTGATAGAGTGTAGTACTACATTTCAGTGAAGTGTAAGGCTTTCCAAAGCTGCCGAACGTGTTTCTTTCTCTATTTCAATGGTATTCTGCCTTGTATAACACACATTTACCACTCTAGTCTCCTTTAAGTAAAGAATATAGGATTCATACAGTGTTTCATGTGAATTTAACTGGAATTACAGATTTCCCTTATCTTAGCTACCTTTTCTACACTAAGAACTGACTTGGAGAATCTCTTTCAGCTGTTCTAAACAAGTTCTCATCTGTTTACAGTCATTTTCACTGAATTATTCATGTTTTCATGTAGTTTCCTATATTCTTCCTTCTGGTCCAAGAATAAGCTTTGTCCACTTTATCAAACAACTTCCTACACACTGTTATGAACTGAGGGAGCTGGGGAACATTGTCTCTCAACTGTGTTATAGAGTGTAGTACTACATTTCAGTGAAGTGTAAGGCTTTCCAAAGCTGCCAAACGTGTTTCTTTCTCTATTTCAATGGTATTCTGCCTTATATAACACACATTTACCACTCTAGTCTCCTTTAAGTAAACAATATAGGATTCATACAGTGTTTGATGTTATCTTAACTCGAATTAAGGATTTCCCTTATCTTAGCTACCTTTTCTACACTAAGAACTGACTTGGAGATTCTCTTTCAGCTGTTCTAAACAAGTTCTCATCTGTTTACAGTCATTTTCACTGAATTATTCATGTTTTCATGTAGTTTCCTATATTCTTCCTTCTGGTCCAAGAATAAGCTTTGCCCACTTTATCAAACAACTTCCTACACACTGTTATGAACCGAGGGAGCTGGGGAACATTGTCTCTCAACTGTGTTATAGGGTGTAGTACTACATTTCAGTGAAGTGTAAGGCTTTCCAAAGCTGCCGGACGTGTTTCTTTCTCTATTTCAATGGTATTCTGCCTTATATAACACACATTTACCACTCTAGTCTCCTTTAAGTAAACAATATAGGATTCATACAGTGTTTGATGTTATCTTAACTCGAATTAAGGATTTCCCTTATCTTAGCTACCTTTTCTACACTAAGAACTGACTTGGAGATTCTCTTTCAGCTGTTCTAAACAAGTTCTCATCTGTTTACAGTCATTTTCACTGAATTATTCATGTTTTCATGTAGTTTCCTATATTCTGCCTTCTGGTCCAAGTATAAGCTTTGCCCACTTTATCAAACAACTTCCTACACACTGTTATGAACTGAGGCAGCTCGGGAACATTGTCTCTCAACTGTGTTATAGAGTGTAGTACTACATTTCAGTGAAGTGTAAGGCTTTCCAAAGCTGCCGAACGTGTTTCTTTCTCTATTTCAATGGTATTCTGCCTTGTATAACACACATTTACCACTCTAGTCTCCTTTAAGTAAACAATATAGGATTCATACAGTGTTTCATGGGATCTTAACTCCAATTAAGGATTTCCCGGATCTTAGCTACCTTTTCTACACTAAGAACTGACTTGGAGAATCTCTTTCAGCTGTTCTAAACAAGTTCTCATCTGTTTACAGTCATTTTCACTGAATTATTCATGTTTTCATGTAGTTTCCTATATTCTTCCTTCTGGTCCAAGAATAAGCTTTGCCCACTTTATCAAACAACTTCCTACACACTGTTATGAACTGAGGGAGCTTGGGAACATTGTCTCTCAACTGTGTTATAGAGTGTAGTACTACATTTCAGTGAAGTGTAAGGCTTTCCAAAGCTGCCGAACGTGTTTCTTTCTCTATTTCAATGGTATTCTGCCTTATATAACACACATTTACCACTCTAGTCTCCTTTAAGTAAACAATATAGGATTCATACAGTGTTTGATGTTATCTTAACTCGAATTAAGGATTTCCCTTATCTTAGCTACCTTTTCTACACTAAGAACTGACTTGGAGATTCTCTTTCAGCTGTTCTAAACAAATTCTCATCTGTTTACAGTCATTTTCACTGAATTATTCATGTTTTCATGTAGTTTCCTATATTCAGCCTTCTGGTCCAAGTATAAGCTTTGCCCACTTTATCAAACAACTTCCTACACACTGTTATGAACTGAGGCAGTTTGGGAACATTGTCTCTCAACTGTGTGATAGAGTGTAGTACTACATTTCAGTGAAGTGTAAGGCTTTCCAAAGCTGCCGAACGTGTTTCTTTCTCTATTTCAATGGTATTCTGCCTTGTATAACACACATTTACCACTCTAGTCTCCTTTAAGTAAAGAATATAGGATTCATACAGTGTTTCATGTGAATTTAACTGGAATTACAGATTTCCCTTATCTTAGCTACCTTTTCTACACTAAGAACTGACTTGGAGAATCTCTTTCAGCTGTTCTAAACAAGTTCTCATCTGTTTACAGTCATTTTCACTGAATTATTCATGTTTTCATGTAGTTTCCTATATTCTTCCTTCTGGTCCAAGAATAAGCTTTGTCCACTTTATCAAACAACTTCCTACACACTGTTATGAACTGAGGGAGCTGGGGAACATTGTCTCTCAACTGTGTTATAGAGTGTAGTACTACATTTCAGTGAAGTGTAAGGCTTTCCAAAGCTGCCGAACGTGTTTCTTTCTCTATTTCAATTCTATTCTGCCTTATATAACACACATTTACCACTCTAGTCTCCTTTAAGTAAACAATATAGGATTCATACAGTGTTTGATGTTATCTTAACTCGAATTAAGGATTTCCCTTATCTTAGCTACCTTTTCTACACTAAGAACTGACTTGGAGATTCTCTTTCAGCTGTTCTAAACAAGTTCTCATCTGTTTACAGTCATTTTCACTGAATTATTCATGTTTTCATGTAGTTTCCTATATTCTGCCTTCTGGTCCAAGTATAAGCTTTGCCCACTTTATCAAACAACTTCCTACACACTGTTATGAACTGAGGCAGCTCGGGAACATTGTCTCTCAACTGTGTGATAGAGTGTAGTACTACATTTCAGTGAAGTGTAAGGCTTTCCAAAGCTGCCGAACGTGTTTCTTTCTCTATTTCAATGGTATTCTGCCTTGTATAACACACATTTACCACTCTAGTCTCCTTTAAGTAAAGAATATAGGATTCATACAGTGTTTCATGGGATCTTAACTCCAATTAAGGATTTCCCGGATCTTAGCTACCTTTTCTACACTAAGAACTGACTTGGAGAATCTCTTTCAGCTGTTCTAAACAAGTTCTCATCTGTTTACAGTCATTTTCACTGAATTATTCATGTTTTCATGTAGTTTCCTATATTCTTCCTTCTGGTCCAAGAATAAGCTTTGCCCACTTTATCAAACAACTTCCTACACACTGTTATGAACTGAGGGAGCTTGGGAACATTGTCTCTCAACTGTGTTATAGAGTGTAGTACTACATTTCAGTGAAGTGTAAGGCTTTCCAAAGCTGCCGAACTTGTTTCTTTCTCTATTTCAATGGTATTCTGCCTTATATAACACACATTTACCACTCTAGTCTCCTTTAAGTAAACAATATAGGATTCATACAGTGTTTGATGTTATCTTAACTCGAATTAAGGATTTCCCTTATCTTAGCTACCTTTTCTACACTAAGAACTGACTTGGAGATTCTCTTTCAGCTGTTCTAAACAAATTCTCATCTGTTTACAGTCATTTTCACTGAATTATTCATGTTTTCATGTAGTTTCCTATATTCAGCCTTCTGGTCCAAGTATAAGCTTTGCCCACTTTATCAAACAACTTCCTACACACTGTTATGAACTGAGGCAGTTTGGGAACATTGTCTCTCAACTGTGTGATAGAGTGTAGTACTACATTTCAGTGAAGTGTAAGGCTTTCCAAAGCTGCCGAACGTGTTTCTTTCTCTATTTCAATGGTATTCTGCCTTATATAACACACATTTACCACTCTAGTCTCCTTTAAGTAAACAATATAGGATTCATACAGTGTTTGATGTTATCTTAACTCGAATTAAGGATTTCCCTTATCTTAGCTACCTTTTCTACACTAAGAATTGACTGGGAGATTCTCTTTCAGCTGTTCTAAACAAGTTCTCATCTGTTTACAGTCATTTTCACTGAATTATTCATGTTTTCATGTAGTTTCCTATATTCTGCCTTCTGGTCCAAGTATAAGCTTTGCCCACTTTATCAAACAACTTCCTACACACTGTTATGAACTGAGGCAGCTCGGGAACATTGTCTCTCAACTGTGTGATAGAGTGTAGTACTACATTTCAGTGAAGTGTAAGGCTTTCCAAAGCTGCCGAACGTGTTTCTTTCTCTATTTCAATGGTATTCTGCCTTGTATAACACACATTTACCACTCTAGTCTCCTTTAAGTAAATTATATAAGATTCATACAGTGTTTCATGTGAATTTAACTGGAATTACGGATTTCCCTTATCTTAGCTACCTTTTCTACACTAAGAACTGACTTGGAGAATCTCTTTCAGCTGTTCTAAACAAGTTCTCATCTGTTTACAGTCATTTTCACTGAATTATTCATGTTTTCATGTAGTTTCCTATATTCTGCCTTCTGGCCCAAGTATAAGCTTTGCCCACTTTATCAAACAACTTCCTACACACTGTTATGAACTGAGGCAGTTCGGGAACATTGTCTCTCAACTGTGTGATAGAGTGTAGTACTACATTTCAGTGAAGTGTAAGGCTTTCCAAAGCTGCCGAACGTGTTTCTTTCTCTATTTCAATGGTATTCTGCCTTGTATAACACACATTTACCACTCTAGTCTCCTTTAAGTAAAGAATATAAGATTCATACAGTGTTTCATGTGAATTTAACTGGAATTACGGATTTCCCTTATCTTAGCTACCTTTTCTACACTAAGAACTGACTTGGAGAATCTCTTTCAGCTGTTCTAAACAAGTTCTCATCTGTTTACAGTCATTTTCACTGAATTATTCATTTTTTCATGTAGTTTCCTATATTCTGCCTTCTGGCCCAAGTATAAGCTTTGCCCACTTTATCAAACAACTTCCTACACACTGTTATGAACTGAGGCAGTTCGGGAACATTGTCTCTCAACTGTGTGATAGAGTGTAGTACTACATTTCAGTGAAGTGTAAGGCTTTCCAAAGCTGCCGAACGTGTTTCTTTCTCTATTTCAATGGTATTCTGCCTTATATAACACACATTTACCACTCTAGTCTCCTTTAAGTAAACAATATAGGATTCATACAGTGTTTGATGTTATCTTAACTCGAATTAAGGATTTCCCTTATCTTAGCTACCTTTTCTACACTAAGAACTGACTTGGAGATTCTCTTTCAGCTGTTCTAAACAAATTCTCATCTGTTTACAGTCATTTTCACTGAATTATTCATGTTTTCATGTAGTTTCCTATATTCAGCCTTCTGGTCCAAGTATAAGCTTTGCCCACTTTATCAAACAACTTCCTACACACTGTTATGAACTGAGGCAGTTTGGGAACATTGTCTCTCAACTGTGTGATAGAGTGTAGTACTACATTTCAGTGAAGTGTAAGGCTTTCCAAAGCTGCCGAACGTGTTTCTTTCTCTATTTCAATGGTATTCTGCCTTATATAACACACATTTACCACTCTAGTCTCCTTTAAGTAAACAATATAGGATTCATACAGTGTTTGATGTTATCTTAACTCGAATTAAGGATTTCCCTTATCTTAGCTACCTTTTCTACACTAAGAATTGACTGGGAGATTCTCTTTCAGCTGTTCTAAACAAGTTCTCATCTGTTTACAGTCATTTTCACTGAATTATTCATGTTTTCATGTAGTTTCCTATATTCTGCCTTCTGGTCCAAGTATAAGCTTTGCCCACTTTATCAAACAACTTCCTACACACTGTTATGAACTGAGGCAGCTCGGGAACATTGTCTCTCAACTGTGTGATAGAGTGTAGTACTACATTTCAGTGAAGCGTAAGGCTTTCCAAAGCTGCCGAACGTGTTTCTTTCTCTATTTCAATGGTATTCTGCCTTGTATAACACACATTTACCACTCTAGTCTCCTTTAAGTAAATTATATAAGATTCATACAGTGTTTCATGTGAATTTAACTGGAATTACGGATTTCCCTTATCTTAGCTACCTTTTCTACACTAAGAACTGACTTGGAGAATCTCTTTCAGCTGTTCTAAACAAGTTCTCATCTGTTTACAGTCATTTTCACTGAATTATTCATGTTTTCATGTAGTTTCCTATATTCTGCCTTCTGGCCCAAGTATAAGCTTTGCCCACTTTATCAAACAACTTCCTACACACTGTTATGAACTGAGGCAGTTCGGGAACATTGTCTCTCAACTGTGTGATAGAGTGTAGTACTACATTTCAGTGAAGTGTAAGGCTTTCCAAAGCTGCCGAACGTGTTTCTTTCTCTATTTCAATGGTATTCTGCCTTGTATAACACACATTTACCACTCTAGTCTCCTTTAAGTAAAGAATATAAGATTCATACAGTGTTTCATGTGAATTTAACTGGAATTACGGATTTCCCTTATCTTAGCTACCTTTTCTACACTAAGAACTGACTTGGAGAATCTCTTTCAGCTGTTCTAAACAAGTTCTCATCTGTTTACAGTCATTTTCACTGAATTATTCATTTTTTCATGTAGTTTCCTATATTCTGCCTTCTGGCCCAAGTATAAGCTTTGCCCACTTTATCAAACAACTTCCTACACACTGTTATGAACTGAGGCAGTTCGGGAACATTGTCTCTCAACTGTGTGATAGAGTGTAGTACTACATTTCAGTGAAGTGTAAGGCTTTCCAAAGCTGCCGAACGTGTTTCTTTCTCTATTTCAATGGTATTCTGCCTTATATAACACACATTTACCACTCTAGTCTCCTTTAAGTAAACAATATAGGATTCATACAGTGTTTGATGTTATCTTAACTCGAATTAAGGATTTCCCTTATCTTAGCTACCTTTTCTACACTAAGAACTGACTTGGAGATTCTCTTTCAGCTGTTCTAAACAAGTTCTCATCTGTTTACAGTCATTTTCACTGAATTATTCATGTTTTCATGTAGTTTCCTATATTCTGCCTTCTGGTCCAAGTATAAGCTTTGCCCACTTTATCAAACAACTTCCTACACACTGTTAGGAACTGAGGCAGCTCGGGAACATTGTCTCTCAACTGTGTGATAGAGTGTAGTACTACATTTCAGTGAAGTGTAAGGCTTTCCAAAGCTGCCGAACGTGTTTCTTTCTCTATTTCAATGGTATTCTGCCTTGTATAACACACATTTACCACTCTAGTCTCCTTTAAGTAAAGAATATAGGATTCATACAGTGTTTCATGGGATCTTAACTCCAATTAAGGATTTCCCGGATCTTAGCTACCTTTTCTACACTAAGAACTGACTTGGAGAATCTCTTTCAGCTGTTCTAAACAAGTTCTCATCTGTTTACAGTCATTTTCACTGAATTATTCATGTTTTCATGTAGTTTCCTATATTCTTCCTTCTGGTCCAAGAATAAGCTTTGCCCACTTTATCAAACAACTTCCTACACACTGTTATGAACCGAGGGAGCTGGGGAACATTGTCTCTCAACTGTGTTATAGAGTGTAGTACTACATTTCAGTGAAGTGTAAGGCTTTCCAAAGCTGCCGAACGTGTTTCTTTCTCTATTTCAATGGTATTCTGCCTTGTATAACACACATTTACCACTCTAGTCTCCTTTAAGTAAAGAATATAGGATTCATACAGTGTTTCATGTGAATTTAACTGGAATTACAGATTTCCCTTATCTTAGCTACCTTTTCTACACTAAGAACTGACTTGGAGATTCTCTTTCAGCTGTTCTAAACAAGTTCTCATCTGTTTACAGTCATTTTCACTGAATTATTCATGTTTTCATGTAGTTTCCTATATTCTGCCTTCTGGCCCAAGTATAAGCTTTGCCCACTTTATCAAACAACTTCCTACACACTGTTATGAACTGAGGCAGTTCGGGAACATTGTCTCTCAACTGTGTGATAGAGTGTAGTACTACATTTCAGTGAAGTGTAAGGCTTTCCAAAGCTGCCGAACGTGTTTCTTTCTCTATTTCAATGGTATTCTGCCTTGTATAACACACATTTACCACTCTAGTCTCCTTTAAGTAAAGAATATAGGATTCATACAGTGTTTCATGTGAATTTAACTGGAATTACAGATTTCCCTTATCTTAGCTACCTTTTCTACACTAAGAACTGACTTGGAGAATCTCTTTCAGCTGTTCTAAACAAGTTCTCATCTGTTTACAGTCATTTTCACTGAATTATTCATGTTTTCATGTAGTTTCCTATATTCTTCCTTCTGGTCCAAGAATAAGCTTTGCCCACTTTATCAAACAACTTCCTACACACTGTTATGAACTGAGGGAGCTGGGGAACATTGTCTCTCAACTGTGTTATAGAGTGTAGTACTACATTTCAGTGAAGTGTAAGGCTTTCCAAAGCTGCCGAACGTGTTTCTTTCTCTATTTCAATTCTATTCTGCCTTATATAACACACATTTACCACTCTAGTCTCCTTTAAGTAAACAATATAGGATTCATACAGTGTTTGATGTTATCTTAACTCGAATTAAGGATTTCCCTTATCTTAGCTACCTTTTCTACACTAAGAACTGACTTGGAGATTCTCTTTCAGCTGTTCTAAACAAGTTCTCATCTGTTTACAGTCATTTTCACTGAATTATTCATGTTTTCATGTAGTTTCCTATATTCTGCCTTCTGGTCCAAGTATAAGCTTTGCCCACTTTATCAAACAACTTCCTACACACTGTTATGAACTGAGGCAGCTCGGGAACATTGTCTCTCAACTGTGTGATAGAGTGTAGTACTACATTTCAGTGAAGTGTAAGGCTTTCCAAAGCTGCCGAACGTGTTTCTTTCTCTATTTCAATGGTATTCTGCCTTGTATAACACACATTTACCACTCTAGTCTCCTTTAAGTAAAGAATATAGGATTCATACAGTGTTTCATGGGATCTTAACTCCAATTAAGGATTTCCCGGATCTTAGCTACCTTTTCTACACTAAGAACTGACTTGGAGAATCTCTTTCAGCTGTTCTAAACAAGTTCTCATCTGTTTACAGTCATTTTCACCGAATTATTCATGTTTTCATGTAGTTTCCTATATTCTGCCTTCTGGCCCAAGTATAAGCTTTGCCCACTTTATCAAACAACTTCCTACACACTGTTATGAACTGAGGCAGTTTGGGAACATTGTCTCTCAACTGTGTGATAGAGTGTAGTACTACATTTCAGTGAAGTGTAAGGCTTTCCAAAGCTGCCGAACGTGTTTCTTTCTCTATTTCAATGGTATTCTGCCTTGTATAACACACATTTACCACTCTAGTCTCCTTTAAGTAAAGAATATAGGATTCATACAGTGTTTCATGTGAATTTAACTGGAATTACAGATTTCCCTTATCTTAGCTACCTTTTCTACACTAAGAACTGATTTGGAGAATCTCTTTCAGCTGTTCTAAACAAGTTCTCATCTGTTTACAGTCATTTTCACTGAATTATTCATGTTTTCATGTAGTTTCCTATATTCTTCCTTCTGGTCCAAGAATAAGCTTTGTCCACTTTATCAAACAACTTCCTACACACTGTTATGAACTGAGGGAGCTGGGGAACATTGTCTCTCAACTGTGTTATAGAGTGTAGTACTACATTTCAGTGAAGTGTAAGGCTTTCCAAAGCTGCCAAACGTGTTTCTTTCTCTATTTCAATGGTATTCTGCCTTATATAACACACATTTACCACTCTAGTCTCCTTTAAGTAAACAATATAGGATTCATACAGTGTTTGATGTTATCTTAACTCGAATTAAGGATTTCCCTTATCTTAGCTACCTTTTCTACACTAAGAACTGACTTGGAGATTCTCTTTCAGCTGTTCTAAACAAGTTCTCATCTGTTTACAGTCATTTTCACTGAATTATTCATGTTTTCATGTAGTTTCCTATATTCTTCCTTCTGGTCCAAGAATAAGCTTTGCCCACTTTATCAAACAACTTCCTACACACTGTTATGAACCGAGGGAGCTGGGGAACATTGTCTCTCAACTGTGTTATAGGGTGTAGTACTACATTTCAGTGAAGTGTAAGGCTTTCCAAAGCTGCCGGACGTGTTTCTTTCTCTATTTCAATGGTATTCTGCCTTATATAACACACATTTACCACTCTAGTCTCCTTTAAGTAAACAATATAGGATTCATACAGTGTTTGATGTTATCTTAACTCGAATTAAGGATTTCCCTTATCTTAGCTACCTTTTCTACACTAAGAACTGACTTGGAGATTCTCTTTCAGCTGTTCTAAACAAGTTCTCATCTGTTTACAGTCATTTTCACTGAATTATTCATGTTTTCATGTAGTTTCCTATATTCTGCCTTCTGGTCCAAGTATAAGCTTTGCCCACTTTATCAAACAACTTCCTACACACTGTTATGAACTGAGGCAGCTCGGGAACATTGTCTCTCAACTGTGTTATAGAGTGTAGTACTACATTTCAGTGAAGTGTAAGGCTTTCCAAAGCTGCCGAACGTGTTTCTTTCTCTATTTCAATGGTATTCTGCCTTGTATAACACACATTTACCACTCTAGTCTCCTTTAAGTAAACAATATAGGATTCATACAGTGTTTCATGGGATCTTAACTCCAATTAAGGATTTCCCGGATCTTAGCTACCTTTTCTACACTAAGAACTGACTTGGAGAATCTCTTTCAGCTGTTCTAAACAAGTTCTCATCTGTTTACAGTCATTTTCACTGAATTATTCATGTTTTCATGTAGTTTCCTATATTCTTCCTTCTGGTCCAAGAATAAGCTTTGCCCACTTTATCAAACAACTTCCTACACACTGTTATGAACTGAGGGAGCTTGGGAACATTGTCTCTCAACTGTGTTATAGAGTGTAGTACTACATTTCAGTGAAGTGTAAGGCTTTCCAAAGCTGCCGAACGTGTTTCTTTCTCTATTTCAATGGTATTCTGCCTTATATAACACACATTTACCACTCTAGTCTCCTTTAAGTAAACAATATAGGATTCATACAGTGTTTGATGTTATCTTAACTCGAATTAAGGATTTCCCTTATCTTAGCTACCTTTTCTACACTAAGAACTGACTTGGAGATTCTCTTTCAGCTGTTCTAAACAAATTCTCATCTGTTTACAGTCATTTTCACTGAATTATTCATGTTTTCATGTAGTTTCCTATATTCAGCCTTCTGGTCCAAGTATAAGCTTTGCCCACTTTATCAAACAACTTCCTACACACTGTTATGAACTGAGGCAGTTTGGGAACATTGTCTCTCAACTGTGTGATAGAGTGTAGTACTACATTTCAGTGAAGTGTAAGGCTTTCCAAAGCTGCCGAACGTGTTTCTTTCTCTATTTCAATGGTATTCTGCCTTATATAACACACATTTACCACTCTAGTCTCCTTTAAGTAAACAATATAGGATTCATACAGTGTTTGATGTTATCTTAACTCGAATTAAGGATTTCCCTTATCTTAGCTACCTTTTCTACACTAAGAACTGACTGGGAGATTCTCTTTCAGCTGTTCTAAACAAGTTCTCATCTGTTTACAGTCATTTTCACTGAATTATTCATGTTTTCATGTAGTTTCCTATATTCTGCCTTCTGGTCCAAGTATAAGCTTTGCCCACTTTATCAAACAACTTCCTACACACTGTTCTGAACTGAGGCAGTTCGGGAACATTGTCTCTCAACTGTGTGATAGAGTGTAGTACTACATTTCAGTGAAGTGTAAGGCTTTCCAAAGCTGCCGAACGTGTTTCTTTCTCTATTTCAATGGTATTCTGCCTTGTATAACACACATTTACCACTCTAGTCTCCTTTAAGTAAAGAATATAAGATTCATACAGTGTTTCATGTGAATTTAACTGGAATTACGGATTTCCCTTATCTTAGCTACCTTTTCTACACTAAGAACTGACTTGGAGAATCTCTTTCAGCTGTTCTAAACAAGTTCTCATCTGTTTACAGTCATTTTCACTGAATTATTCATTTTTTCATGTAGTTTCCTATATTCTGCCTTCTGGCCCTAGTATAAGCTTTGCCCACTTTATCAAACAACTTCCTACACACTGTTATGAACTGAGGCAGTTCGGGAACATTGTCTCTCAACTGTGTGATAGAGTGTAGTACTACATTTCAGTGAAGTGTAAGGCTTTCCAAAGCTGCCGAACGTGTTTCTTTCTCTATTTCAATGGTATTCTGCCTTGTATAACACACATTTACCACTCTAGTCTCCTTTAAGTAAAGAATATAGGATTCATACAGTGTTTCATGTGAATTTAACTGGAATTACAGATTTCCCTTATATTAGCTACCTTTTCTACACTAAGAACTGACTTGGAGAATCTCTTTCAGCTGTTCTAAACAAGTTCTCATCTGTTTACAGTCATTTTCACTGAATTATTCATGTTTTCATATAGTTTCCTATATTCTTCCTTCTGGTCCAAGAATAAGCTTTGTCCACTTTATCAAACAACTTCCTACACACTGTTATGAACTGAGGGAGCTGGGGAACATTGTCTCTCAACTGTGTTATAGAGTGTAGTACTACATTTCAGTGAAGTGTAAGGCTTTCCAAAGCTGCCGAACGTGTTTCTTTCTCTATTTCAATGGTATTCTGCCTTATATAACACACATTTACCACTCTAGTCTCCTTTAAGTAAAGAATATAGGATTCATACAGTGTTTGATGTTATCTTAACTCGAATTAAGGATTTCCCTTATCTTAGCTACCTTTTCTACACTAAGAACTGACTTGGAGATTCTCTTTCAGCTGTTCTAAACAAGTTCTCATCTGTTTACAGTCATTTTCACTGAATTATTCATGTTTTCATGTAGTTTCCTATATTCTGCCTTCTGGTCCAAGTATAAGCTTTGCCCACTTTATCAAACAACTTCCTACACACTGTTATGAACTGAGGCAGCTCGGGAACATTGTCTCTCAACTGTGTGATAGAGTGTAGTACTACATTTCAGTGAAGTGTAAGGCTTTCCAAAGCTGCCGAACGTGTTTCTTTCTCTATTTCAATGGTATTCTGCCTTGTATAACACACATTTACCACTCTAGTCTCCTTTAAGTAAAGAATATAGGATTCATACAGTGTTTCATGGGATCTTAACTCCAATTAAGGATTTCCCGGATCTTAGCTACCTTTTCTACACTAAGAACTGACTTGGAGAATCTCTTTCATCTGTTCTAAACAAGTTCTCATCTGTTTACAGTCATTTTCACTGAATTATTCATGTTTTCATGTAGTTTCCTATATTCTTCCTTCTGGTCCAAGAATAAGCTTTGCCCACTTTATCAAACAACTTCCTACACACTGTTATGAACCGAGGGAGCTGGGGAACATTGTCTCTCAACTGTGTTATAGAGTGTAGTACTACATTTCAGTGAAGTGTAAGGCTTTCCAAAGCTGCCGAACGTGTTTCTTTCTCTATTTCAATGGTATTCTGCCTTGTATAACACACATTTACCACTCTAGTCTCCTTTAAGTAAAGAATATAGGATTCATACAGTGTTTCATGTGAATTTAACTGGAATTACAGATTTCCCTTATCTTAGCTACCTTTTCTACACTAAGAACTGACTTGGAGATTCTCTTTCAGCTGTTCTAAACAAGTTCTCATCTGTTTACAGTCATTTTCACTGAATTATTCATGTTTTCATGTAGTTTCCTATATTCTGCCTTCTGGCCCAAGTATAAGCTTTGCCCACTTTATCAAACAACTTCCTACACACTGTTATGAACTGAGGCAGTTCGGGAACATTGTCTCTCAACTGTGTGATAGAGTGTAGTACTACATTTCAGTGAAGTGTAAGGCTTTCCAAAGCTGCCGAACGTGTTTCTTTCTCTATTTCAATGGTATTCTGCCTTGTATAACACACATTTACCACTCTAGTCTCCTTTAAGTAAAGAATATAGGATTCATACAGTGTTTCATGTGAATTTAACTGGAATTACAGATTTCCCTTATCTTAGCTACCTTTTCTACACTAAGAACTGACTTGGAGAATCTCTTTCAGCTGTTCTAAACAAGTTCTCATCTGTTTACAGTCATTTTCACTGAATTATTCATGTTTTCATGTAGTTTCCTATATTCTTCCTTCTGGTCCAAGAATAAGCTTTGCCCACTTTATCAAACAACTTCCTACACACTGTTATGAACTGAGGGAGCTGGGGAACATTGTCTCTCAACTGTGTTATAGAGTGTAGTACTACATTTCAGTGAAGTGTAAGGCTTTCCAAAGCTGCCGAACGTGTTTCTTTCTCTATTTTAATGGTATTCTGCCTTATATAACACACATTTACCACTCTAGTCTCCTTTAAGTAAACAATATAGGATTCATACAGTGTTTGATGTTATCTTAACTCGAATTAAGGATTTCCCTTATCTTAGCTACCTTTTCTACACTAAGAAGTGACTTGGAGATTCTCTTTCAGCTGTTCTAAACAAATTCTCATCTGTTTACAGTCATTTTCACTGAATTATTCATGTTTTCATGTAGTTTCCTATATTCAGCCTTCTGGTCAAGTATAAGCTTTGCCCACTTTATCAAACAACTTCCTACACACTGTTATGAACTGAGGCACTTTGGGAACATTGTCTCTCAACTGTGTGATAGAGTGTAGTACTACATTTCAGTGAAGTGTAAGGCTTTCCAAAGCTGCCGAACGTGTTTCTTTCTCTATTTCAATGGTATTCTGCCTTGTATAACACACATTTACCACTCTAGTCTCCTTTAAGTAAAGAATATAGGATTCATACATTGTTTCATGTGAATTTAACTGGAATTACAGATTTCCCTTATCTTAGCTACCTTTTCTACACTAAGAACTGACTTGGAGAATCTCTTTCAGCTGTTCTAAACAAGTTCTCATCTGTTTACAGTCATTTTCACTGAATTATTCATGTTTTCATGTAGTTTCCTATATTCTTCCTTCTGGTCCAAGAATAAGCTTTGTCCACTTTATCAAACAACTTCCTACACACTGTTATGAACTGAGGGAGCTGGGGAACATTGTCTCTCAACTGTGTTATAGAGTGTAGTACTACATTTCAGTGAAGTGTAAGGCTTTCCAAAGCTGCCGAACGTGTTTCTTTCTCTATTTCAATGGTATTCTGCCTTATATAACACACATTTACCACTCTAGTCTCCTTTAAGTAAACAATATGGGATTCATACAGTGTTTGATGTTATCTTAACTCGAATTAAGGATTTCCCTTATCTTAGCTACCTTTTCTACACTAAGAACTGACTTGGAGATTCTCTTTCAGCTGTTCTAAACAAGTTCTCATCTGTTTACAGTCATTTTCACTGAATTATTCATGTTTTCATGTAGTTTCCTATATTCTGCCTTCTGGTCCAAGTATAAGCTTTGCCCACTTTATCAAACAACTTCCTACACACTGTTATGAACTGAGGCAGCTCGGGAACATTGTCTCTCAACTGTGTGATAGAGTGTAGTACTACATTTCAGTGAAGTGTAAGGCTTTCCAAAGCTGCCGAACGTGTTTCTTTCTCTATTTCAATGGTATTCTGCCTTGTATAACACACATTTACCACTCTAGTCTCCTTTAAGTAAATTATATAAGATTCATACAGTGTTTCATGTGAATTTAACTGGAATTACGGATTTCCCTTATCTTAGCTACCTTTTCTACACTAAGAACTGACTTGGAGAATCTCTTTCAGCTGTTCTAAACAAGTTCTCATCTGTTTACAGTCATTTTCACTGAATTATTCATGTTTTCATGTAGTTTCCTATATTCTGCCTTCTGGCCCAAGTATAAGCTTTGCCCACTTTATCAAACAACTTCCTACACACTGTTATGAACTGAGGCAGTTCGGGAACATTGTCTCTCAACTGTGTGATAGAGTGTAGTACTACATTTCAGTGAAGTGTAAGGCTTTCCAAAGCTGCCGAACGTGTTTCTTTCTCTATTTCAATGGTATTCTGCCTTGTATAACACACATTTACCACTCTAGTCTCCTTTAAGTAAAGAATATAAGATTCATACAGTGTTTCATGTGAATTTAACTGGAATTACGGATTTCCCTTATCTTAGCTACCTTTTCTACACTAAGAACTGACTTGGAGAATCTCTTTCAGCTGTTCTAAACAAGTTCTCATCTGTTTACAGTCATTTTCACTGAATTATTCATTTTTTCATGTAGTTTCCTATATTCTGCCTTCTGGCCCAAGTATAAGCTTTGCCCACTTTATCAAACAACTTCCTACACACTGTTATGAACTGAGGCAGTTCGGGAACATTGTCTCTCAACTGTGTGATAGAGTGTAGTACTACATTTCAGTGAAGTGTAAGGCTTTCCAAAGCTGCCGAACGTGTTTCTTTCTCTATTTCAATGGTATTCTGCCTTGTATAACACACATTTACCACTCTAGTCTCCTTTAAGTAAAGAATATAGGATTCATACAGTGTTTCATGTGAATTTAACTGGAATTACAGATTTCCCTTAACTTAGCTACCTTTTCTACACTAAGAACTGACTTGGAGAATCTCTTTCAGCTGTTCTAAACAAGTTCTCATCTGTTTACAGTCATTTTCACTGAATTATTCATGTTTTCATGTAGTTTCCTATATTCTTCCTTCTGGTCCAAGAATAAGCTTTGCCCACTTTATCAAACAACTTCCTACACACTGTTATGAACCGAGGGAGCTGGGGAACATTGTCTCTCAACTGTGTTATAGAGTGTAGTACTACATTTCAGTGAAGTGTAAGGCTTTCCAAAGCTGCCGAACGTGTTTCTTTCTCTATTTCAATGGTATTCTGCCTTATATAACACACATTTACCACTCTAGTCTCCTTTAAGTAAACAATATAGGATTCATACAGTGTTTGATGTTATCTTAACTCGAATTAAGGATTTCCCTTATCTTAGCTACCTTTTCTACACTAAGAACTGACTTGGAGATTCTCTTTCAGCTGTTCTAAACAAGTTCTCATCTGTTTACAGTCATTTTCACTGAATTATTCATGTTTTCATGTAGTTTCCTATATTCTGCCTTCTGGTCCAAGTATAAGCTTTGCCCACTTTATCAAACAACTTCCTACACACTGTTATGAACTGAGGCAGCTCGGGAACATTGTCTCTCAACTGTGTGATAGAGTGTAGTACTACATTTCAGTGAAGTGTAAGGCTTTCCAAAGCTGCCGAACGTGTTTCTTTCTCTATTTCAATGGTATTCTGCCTTGTATAACACACATTTACCACTCTAGTCTCCTTTAAGTAAACAATATAGGATTCATACAGTGTTTCATGGGATCTTAACTCCAATTAAGGATTTCCCGGATCTTAGCTACCTTTTCTACACTAAGAACTGACTTGGAGAATCTCTTTCAGCTGTTCTAAACAAGTTCTCATCTGTTTACAGTCATTTTCACTGAATTATTCATGTTTTCATGTAGTTTCCTATATTCTGCCTTCTGGCCCAAGTATAAGCTTTGCCCACTTTATCAAACAACTTCCTACACACTGTTATGAACTGAGGCAGTTCGGGAACATTGTCTCTCAACTGTGTGATAGAGTGTAGTACTACATTTCAGTGAAGTGTAAGGCTTTCCAAAGCTGCCGAACGTGTTTCTTTCTCTATTTCAATGGTATTCTGCCTTGTATAACACACATTTACCACTCTAGTCTCCTTTAAGTAAAGAATATAGGATTCATACAGTGTTACATGTGAATTTAACTGGAATTACAGATTTCCCTTATCTTAGCTACCTTTTCTACACTAAGAACTGACTTGGAGAATCTCTTTCAGCTGTTCTAAACAAGTTCTCATCTGTTTACAGTCATTTTCACTGAATTATTCATGTTTTCATGTAGTTTCCTATATTCTTCCTTCTGGTCCAAGAATAAGCTTTGTCCACTTTATCAAACAACTTCCTACACACTGTTATGAACTGAGGGAGCTGGGGAACATTGTCTCTCAACTGTGTTATAGAGTGTAGTACTACATTTCATTGAAGTGTAAGGCTTTCCAAAGCTGCCGAACGTGTTTCTTTCTCTATTTCAATGGTATTCTGCCTTATATAACACACATTTACCACTCTAGTCTCCTTTAAGTAAACAATATAGGATTCATACAGTGTTTGATGTTATCTTAACTCGAATTAAGGATTTCCCTTATCTTAGCTACCTTTTCTACACTAAGAACTGACTTGGAGAATCTCTTTCAGCTGTTCTAAACAAGTTCTCATCTGTTTACAGTCATTTTCACTGAATTATTCATGTTTTCATGTAGTTTCCTATATTCTGCCTTCTGGCCCATGTATAAGCTTTGCCCACTTTATCAAACAACTTCCTACACACTGTTATGAACTGAGGCAGTTCGGGAACATTGTCTCTCAACTGTGTGATAGAGTGTAGTACTACATTTCAGTGAAGTGTAAGGCTTTCCAAAGCTGCCGAACGTGTTTCTTTCTCTATTTCAATGGTATTCTGCCTTGTATAACACACATTTACCACTCTAGTCTCCTTTAAGTAAAGAATATAGGATTCATACAGTGTTTCATGTGAATTTAACTGGAATTACAGATTTCCCTTATCTTAGCTACCTTTTCTACACTAAGAACTGACTTGGAGAATCTCTTTCAGCTGTTCTAAACAAGTTCTCATCTGTTTACAGTCATTTTCACTGAATTATTCATGTTTTCATGTAGTTTCCTATATTCTTCCTTCTGGTCCAAGAATAAGCTTTGTCCACTTTATCAAACAACTTCCTACACACTGTTATGAACTGAGGGAGCTGGGGAACATTGTCTCTCAACTGTGTTATAGAGTGTAGTACTACATTTCAGTGAAGTGTAAGGCTTTCCAAAGCTGCCGAACGTGTTTCTTTCTCTATTTCAATTCTATTCTGCCTTATATAACACACATTTACCACTCTAGTCTCCTTTAAGTAAACAATATAGGATTCATACAGTGTTTGATGTTATCTTAACTCGAATTAAGGATTTCCCTTATCTTAGCTACCTTTTCTACACTAAGAACTGACTTGGAGATTCTCTTTCAGCTGTTCTAAACAAGTTCTCATCTGTTTACAGTCATTTTCACTGAATTATTCATGTTTTCATGTAGTTTCCTATATTCTGCCTTCTGGTCCAAGTATAAGCTTTGCCCACTTTATCAAACAACTTCCTACACACTGTTATGAACTGAGGCCGCTCGGGAACATTGTCTCTCAACTGTGTGATAGAGTGTAGTACTACATTTCAGTGAAGTGTAAGGCTTTCCAAAGCTGCCGAACGTGTTTCTTTCTCTATTTCAATGGTATTCTGCCTTGTATAACACACATTTACCACTCTAGTCTCCTTTAAGTAAAGAATATAGGATTCATACAGTGTTTCATGGGATCTTAACTCCAATTAAGGATTTCCCGGATCTTAGCTACCTTTTCTACACTAAGAACTGACTTGGAGAATCTCTTTCTGCTGTTCTAAACAAGTTCTCATCTGTTTACAGTCATTTTCACTGAATTATTCATGTTTTCATGTAGTTTCCTATATTCTTCCTTCTGGTCCAAGAATAAGCTTTGCCCACTTTATCAAACAACTTCCTACACACTGTTATGAACCGAGGGAGCTGGGGAACATTGTCTCTCAACTGTGTTATAGAGTGTAGTACTACATTTCAGTGAAGTGTAAGGCTTTCCAAAGCTGCCGAACGTGTTTCTTTCTCTATTTCAATGGTATTCTGCCTTGTATAACACACATTTACCACTCTAGTCTCCTTTAAGTAAAGAATATAGGATTCATACAGTGTTTCATGTGAATTTAACTGGAATTACAGATTTCCCTTATCTTAGCTACCTTTTCTACACTAAGAACTGACTTGGAGAATCTCTTTCAGCTGTTCTAAACAAGTTCTCATCTGTTTACAGTCATTTTCACTGAATTATTCATGTTTTCATGTAGTTTCCTATATTCTGCCTTCTGGCCCATGTATAAGCTTTGCCCACTTTATCAAACAACTTCCTACACACTGTTATGAACTGAGGCAGTTCGGGAACATTGTCTCTCAACTGTGTGATAGAGTGTAGTACTACATTTCAGTGAAGTGTAAGGCTTTCCAAAGCTGCCGAACGTGTTTCTTTCTCTATTTCAATGGTATTCTGCCTTGTATAACACACATTTACCACTCTAGTCTCCTTTAAGTAAAGAATATAGGATTCATACAGTGTTTCATGTGAATTTAACTGGAATTACAGATTTCCCTTATCTTAGCTACCTTTTCTACACTAAGAACTGACTTGGAGAATCTCTTTCAGCTGTTCTAAACAAGTTCTCATCTGTTTACAGTCATTTTCACTGAATTATTCATGTTTTCATGTAGTTTCCTATATTCTTCCTTCTGGTCCAAGAATAAGCTTTGTCCACTTTATCAAACAACTTCCTACACACTGTTATGAACTGAGGGAGCTGGGGAACATTGTCTCTCAACTGTGTTATAGAATGTAGTACTACATTTCAGTGAAGTGTAAGGCTTTCCAAAGCTGCCGAACGTGTTTCTTTCTCTATTTCAATGGTATTCTGCCTTATATAACACACATTTACCACTCTAGTCTCCTTTAAGTAAACAATATAGGATTCATACAGTGTTTGATGTTATCTTAACTCGAATTAAGGATTTCCCTTATCTTAGCTACCTTTTCTACACTAAGAACTGACTTGGAGATTCTCTTTCAGCTGTTCTAAACAAGTTCTCATCTGTTTACAGTCATTTTCACTGAATTATTCATGTTTTCATGTAGTTTCCTATATTCTGCGTTCTGGTCCAAGTATAAGCTTTGCCCACTTTATCAAACAACTTCCTACACACTGTTATGAACTGAGGCAGCTCGGGAACATTGTCTCTCAACTGTGTGATAGAGTGTAGTACTACATTTCAGTGAAGTGTAAGGCTTTCCAAAGCTGCCGAACGTGTTTCTTTCTCTATTTCAATGGTATTCTGCCTTGTATAACACACATTTACCACTCTAGTCTCCTTTAAGTAAAGAATATAGGATTCATACAGTGTTTCATGGGATCTTAACTCCAATTAAGGATTTCCCGGATCTTAGCTACCTTTTCTACACTAAGAACTGACTTGGAGAATCTCTTTCTGCTGTTCTAAACAAGTTCTCATCTGTTTACAGTCATTTTCACTGAATTATTCATGTTTTCATGTAGTTTCCTATATTCTTCCTTCTGGTCCAAGAATAAGCTTTGCCCACTTTATCAAACAACTTCCTACACACTGTTATGAACCGAGGGAGCTGGGGAACATTGTCTCTCAACTGTGTTATAGAGTGTAGTACTACATTTCAGTGAAGTGTAAGGCTTTCCAAAGCTGCCGAACGTGTTTCTTTCTCTATTTCAATGGTATTCTGCCTTGTATAACACACATTTACCACTCTAGTCTCCTTTAAGTAAAGAATATAGGATTCATACAGTGTTTCATGTGAATTTAACTGGAATTACAGATTTCCCTTATCTTAGCTACCTTTTCTACACTAAGAACTGACTTGGAGAATCTCTTTCAGCTGTTCTAAACAAGTTCTCATCTGTTTACAGTCATTTTCACTGAATTATTCATGTTTTCATGTAGTTTCCTATATTCTGCCTTCTGGCCCATGTATAAGCTTTGCCCACTTTATCAAACAACTTCCTACACACTGTTATGAACTGAGGCAGTTCGGGAACATTGTCTCTCAACTGTGTGATAGAGTGTAGTACTACATTTCAGTGAAGTGTAAGGCTTTCCAAAGCTGCCGAACGTGTTTCTTTCTCTATTTCAATGGTATTCTGCCTTGTATAACACACATTTACCACTCTAGTCTCCTTTAAGTAAAGAATATAGGATTCATACAGTGTTTCATGTGAATTTAACTGGAATTACAGATTTCCCTTATCTTAGCTACCTTTTCTACACTAAGAACTGACTTGGAGAATCTCTTTCAGCTGTTCTAAACAAGTTCTCATCTGTTTACAGTCATTTTCACTGAATTATTCATGTTTTCATGTAGTTTCCTATATTCTTCCTTCTGGTCCAAGAATAAGCTTTGTCCACTTTATCAAACAACTTCCTACACACTGTTATGAACTGAGGGAGCTGGGGAACATTGTCTCTCAACTGTGTTATAGAATGTAGTACTACATTTCAGTGAAGTGTAAGGCTTTCCAAAGCTGCCGAACGTGTTTCTTTCTCTATTTCAATGGTATTCTGCCTTATATAACACACATTTACCACTCTAGTCTCCTTTAAGTAAACAATATAGGATTCATACAGTGTTTGATGTTATCTTAACTCGAATTAAGGATTTCCCTTATCTTAGCTACCTTTTCTACACTAAGAACTGACTTGGAGATTCTCTTTCAGCTGTTCTAAACAAGTTCTCATCTGTTTACAGTCATTTTCACTGAATTATTCATGTTTTCATGTAGTTTCCTATATTCTGCGTTCTGGTCCAAGTATAAGCTTTGCCCACTTTATCAAACAACTTCCTACACACTGTTATGAACTGAGGCAGCTCGGGAACATTGTCTCTCAACTGTGTGATAGAGTGTAGTACTACATTTCAGTGAAGTGTAAGGCTTTCCAAAGCTGCCGAACGTGTTTCTTTCTCTATTTCAATGGTATTCTGCCTTGTATAACACACATTTACCACTCTAGTCTCCTTTAAGTAAAGAATATAAGATTCATACAGTGTTTCATGTGAATTTAACTGGAATTACGGATTTCCCTTATCTTAGCTACCTTTTCTACACTAAGAACTGACTTGGAGAATCTCTTTCAGCTGTTCTAAACAAGTTCTCATCTGTTTACAGTCATTTTCACTGAATTATTCATGTTTTCATGTAGTTTCCTATATTCTGCCTTCTGGCCCAAGTATAAGCTTTGCCCACTTTATCAAACAACTTCCTACACACTGTTATGAACTGAGGCAGTTCGGGAACATTGTCTCTCAACTGGGTGATAGAGTGTAGTACTACATTTCAGTGAAGTGTAAGGCTTTCCAAAGCTGCCGAACGTGTTTCTTTCTCTATTTCAATGGTATTCTGCCTTGTATAACACACATTTACCACTCTAGTCTCCTTTAAGTAAAGAATATAGGATTCATACAGTGTTTCATGTGAATTTAACTGGAATTACAGATTTCCCTTATCTTAGCTACCTTTTCTACACTAAGAACTGACTTGGAGAATCTCTTTCAGCTGTTCTAAACAAGTTCTCATCTGTTTACAGTCATTTTCACTGAATTATTCATG
The DNA here is from genome assembly GCF_964339955.1 of Pipistrellus hanaki. NCBI lineage: Eukaryota > Metazoa > Chordata > Mammalia > Chiroptera > Vespertilionidae > Pipistrellus > Pipistrellus hanaki. The sequence continues at coordinate 98,066,824 of NC_140507.1, read as the reverse complement.
TTTTCATGTAGTTTCCTATATTCTTCCTTCTGGTCCAAGAATAAGCTTTGCCCACTTTATCAAACAACTTCCTACACACTGTTATGAACTGAGGGAGCTGGGGAACATTGTCTCTCAACTGTGTTATAGAGTGTAGTACTACATTTCAGTGAAGTGTAAGGCTTTCCAAAGCTGCCGAACGTGTTTCTTTCTCTATTTCAATGGTATTCTGCCTTATATAACACACATTTACCACTCTAGTCTCCTTTAAGTAAACAATATAGGATTCATACAGTGTTTGATGTTATCTTAACTCGAATTAAGGATTTCCCTTATCTTAGCTACCTTTTCTACACTAAGAACTGACTTGGAGATTCTCTTTCAGCTGTTCTAAACAAATTCTCATCTGTTTACAGTCATTTTCACTGAATTATTCATGTTTTCATGTAGTTTCCTATATTCAGCCTTCTGGTCCAAGTATAAGCTTTGCCCACTTTATCAAACAACTTCCTACACACTGTTATGAACTGAGGCAGTTTGGGAACATTGTCTCTCAACTGTGTGATAGAGTGTAGTACGACATTTCATTGAAGTGTAAGGCTTTCCAAAGCTGCCGAACGTGTTTCTTTCTCTATTTCAATGGTATTCTGCCTTGTATAACACACATTTACCACTCTAGTCTCCTTTAAGTAAAGAATATAGGATTCATACAGTGTTTCATGTGAATTTAACTGGAATTACAGATTTCCCTTATCTTAGCTACCTTTTCTACACTAAGAACTGACTTGGAGAATCTCTTTCAGCTGTTCTAAACAAGTTCTCATCTGTTTACAGTCATTTTCACTGAATTATTCATGTTTTCATGTAGTTTCCTATATTCTTCCTTCTGGTCCAAGAATAAGCTTTGTCCACTTTATCAAACAACTTCCTACACACTGTTATGAACTGAGGGAGCTGGGGAACATTGTCTCTCAACTGTGTTATAGAGTGTAGTACTACATTTCATTGAAGTGTAAGGCTTTCCAAAGCTGCCGAACGTGTTTCTTTCTCTATTTCAATGGTATTCTGCCTTATATAACACACATTTACCACTCTAGTCTCCTTTAAGTAAACAATATAGGATTCATACAGTGTTTGATGTTATCTTAACTCGAATTAAGGATTTCCCTTATCTTAGCTACCTTTTCTACACTAAGAACTGACTTGGAGAATCTCTTTCAGCTGTTCTAAACAAGTTCTCATCTGTTTACAGTCATTTTCACTGAATTATTCATGTTTTCATGTAGTTTCCTATATTCTGCCTTCTGGCCCATGTATAAGCTTTGCCCACTTTATCAAACAACTTCCTACACACTGTTATGAACTGAGGCAGTTCGGGAACATTGTCTCTCAACTGTGTGATAGAGTGTAGTACTACATTTCAGTGAAGTGTAAGGCTTTCCAAAGCTGCCGAACGTGTTTCTTTCTCTATTTCAATGGTATTCTGCCTTGTATAACACACATTTACCACTCTAGTCTCCTTTAAGTAAAGAATATAGGATTCATACAGTGTTTCATGTGAATTTAACTGGAATTACAGATTTCCCTTATCTTAGCTACCTTTTCTACACTAAGAACTGACTTGGAGAATCTCTTTCTGCTGTTCTAAACAAGTTCTCATCTGTTTACAGTCATTTTCACTGAATTATTCATGTTTTCATGTAGTTTCCTATATTCTTCCTTCTGGTCCAAGAATAAGCTTTGTCCACTTTATCAAACAACTTCCTACACACTGTTATGAACTGAGGGAGCTGGGGAACATTGTCTCTCAACTGTGTTATAGAGTGTAGTACTACATTTCAGTGAAGTGTAAGGCTTTCCAAAGCTGCCGAACGTGTTTCTTTCTCTATTTCAATGGTATTCTGCCTTATATAACACACATTTACCACTCTAGTCTCCTTTAAGTAAACAATATAGGATTCATACAGTGTTTGATGTTATCTTAACTCGAATTAAGGATTTCCCTTATCTTAGCTACCTTTTCTACACTAAGAACTGACTTGGAGATTCTCTTTCAGCTGTTCTAAACAAGTTCTCATCTGTTTACAGTCATTTTCACTGAATTATTCATGTTTTCATGTAGTTTCCTATATTCTGCCTTCTGGTCCAAGTATAAGCTTTGCCCACTTTATCAAAAAACTTCATACACACTGTTATGAACTGAGGCAGCTCGGGAACATTGTCTCTCAACTGTGTGATAGAGTGTAGTACTACATTTCAGTGAAGTGTAAGGCTTTCCAAAGCTGCCGAACGTGTTTCTTTCTCTATTTCAATGGTATTCTGCCTTGTATAACACACATTTACCACTCTAGTCTCCTTTAAGTAAAGAATATAGGATTCATACAGTGTTTCATGGGATCTTAACTCCAATTAAGGATTTCCCGGATCTTAGCTACCTTTTCTACACTAAGAACTGACTTGGAGAATCTCTTTCAGCTGTTCTAAACAAGTTCTCATCTGTTTACAGTCATTTTCACTGAATTATTCATGTTTTCATGTAGTTTCCTATATTCTTCCTTCTGGTCCAAGAATAAGCTTTGCCCACTTTATCAAACAACTTCCTACACACTGTTATGAACCGAGGGAGCTGGGGAACATTGTCTCTCAACTGTGTTATAGAGTGTAGTACTACATTTCAGTGAAGTGTAAGGCTTTCCAAAGCTGCCGAACGTGTTTCTTTCTCTATTTCAATGGTATTCTGCCTTGTATAACACACATTTACCACTCTAGTCTCCTTTAAGTAAAGAATATAGGATTCATACAGTGTTTCATGTGAATTTAACTGGAATTACAGATTTCCCTTATCTTAGCTACCTTTTCTACACTAAGAACTGACTTGGAGAATCTCTTTCAGCTGTTCTAAACAAGTTCTCATCTGTTTACAGTCATTTTCACTGAATTATTCATGTTTTCATGTAGTTTCCTATATTCTGCCTTCTGGCCCATGTATAAGCTTTGCCCACTTTATCAAACAACTTCCTACACACTGTTATGAACTGAGGCAGTTCGGGAACATTGTCTCTCAACTGTGTGATAGAGTGTAGTACTACATTTCAGTGAAGTGTAAGGCTTTCCAAAGCTGCCGAACGTGTTTCTTTCTCTATTTCAATGGTATTCTGCCTTGTATAACACACATTTACCACTCTAGTCTCCTTTAAGTAAAGAATATAGGATTCATACAGTGTTTCATGGGATCTTAACTCCAATTAAGGATTTCCCGGATCTTAGCTACCTTTTCTACACTAAGAACTGACTTGGAGAATCTCTTTCAGCTGTTCTAAACAAGTTCTCATCTGTTTACAGTCATTTTCACTGAATTATTCATGTTTTCATGTAGTTTCCTATATTCTTCCTTCTGGTCCAAGAATAAGCTTTGTCCACTTTATCAAACAACTTCCTACACACTGTTATGAACTGAGGGAGCTGGGGAACATTGTCTCTCAACTGTGTTATAGAGTGTAGTACTACATTTCAGTGAAGTGTAAGGCTTTCCAAAGCTGCCGAACGTGTTTCTTTCTCTATTTCAATGGTATTCTGCCTTGTATAACACACATTTACCACTCTAGTCTCCTTTAAGTAAAGAATATAGGATTCATACAGTGTTTCATGTGAATTTAACTGGAATTACAGATTTCCCTTATCTTAGCTACCTTTTCTACACTAAGAACTGACTTGGAGAATCTCTTTCAGCTGTTCTAAACAAGTTCTCATCTGTTTACAGTCATTTTCACTGAATTATTCATGTTTTCATGTAGTTTCCTATATTCTTCCTTCTGGTCCAAGAATAAGCTTTGCCCACTTTATCAAACAACTTCCTACACACTGTTATGAACTGAGGGAGCTGGGGAACATTGTCTCTCAACTGTGTTATAGAGTGTAGTACTACATTTCAGTGAAGTGTAAGGCTTTCCAAAGCTGCCGAACGTGTTTCTTTCTCTATTTCAATGGTATTCTGCCTTATATAACACACATTTACCACTCTAGTCTCCTTTAAGTAAACAATATAGGATTCATACAGTGTTTGATGTTATCTTAACTCGAATTAAGGATTTCCCTTATCTTAGCTACCTTTTCTACACTAAGAACTGACTTGGAGATTCTCTTTCAGCTGTTCTAAACAAGTTCTCATCTGTTTACAGTCATTTTCACTGAATTATTCATGTTTTCATGTAGTTACCTATATTCTGCCTTCTGGCCCAAGTATAAGCTTTGCCCACTTTATCAAACAACTTCCTACACACTGTTATGAACTGAGGCAGTTCGGGAACATTGTCTCTCAACTGTGTGATAGAGTGTAGTACTACATTTCAGTGAAGTGTAAGGCTTTCCAAAGCTGCCGAACGTGTTTCTTTCTCTATTTCAATGGTATTCTGCCTTGTATAACACACATTTACCACTCTAGTCTCCTTTAAGTAAAGAATATAGGATTCATACAGTGTTTCATGTGAATTTAACTGGAATTACAGATTTCCCTTATCTTAGCTACCTTTTCTACACTAAGAACTGACTTGGAGAATCTCTTTCAGCTGTTCTAAACAAGTTCTCATCTGTTTACAGTCATTTTCACTGAATTATTCATGTTTTCATGTAGTTTCCTATATTCTTCCTTCTGGTCCAAGAATAAGCTTTGCCCACTTTATCAAACAACTTCCTACACACTGTTATGAACTGAGGGAGCTGGGGAACATTGTCTCTCAACTGTGTTATAGAGTGTAGTACTACATTTCAGTGAAGTGTAAGGCTTTCCAAAGCTGCCGAACGTGTTTCTTTCTCTATTTCAATGGTATTCTGCCTTATATAACACACATTTACCACTCTAGTCTCCTTTAAGTAAACAATATAGGATTCATACAGTGTTTGATGTTATCTTAACTCGAATTAAGGATTTCCCTTATCTTAGCTACCTTTTCTACACTAAGAACTGACTTGGAGATTCTCTTTCAGCTGTTCTAAACAAATTCTCATCTGTTTACAGTCATTTTCACTGAATTATTCATGTTTTCATGTAGTTTCCTATATTCAGCCTTCTGGTCCAAGTATAAGCTTTGCCCACTTTATCAAACAACTTCCTACACACTGTTATGAACTGAGGCAGTTTGGGAACATTGTCTCTCAACTGTGTGATAGAGTGTAGTACTACATTTCATTGAAGTGTAAGGCTTTCCAAAGCTGCCGAACGTGTTTCTTTCTCTATTTCAATGGTATTCTGCCTTGTATAACACACATTTACCACTCTAGTCTCCTTTAAGTAAAGAATATAGGATTCATACAGTGTTTAATGTGAATTTAACTGGAATTACAGATTTCCCTTATCTTAGCTACCTTTTCTACACTAAGAACTGACTTGGAGAATCTCTTTCAGCTGTTCTAAACAAGTTCTCATCTGTTTACAGTCATTTTCACTGAATTATTCATGTTTTCATGTAGTTTCCTATATTCTTCCTTCTGGTCCAAGAATAAGCTTTGTCCACTTTATCAAACAACTTCCTACACACTGTTATGAACTGAGGGAGCTGGGGAACATTGTCTCTCAACTGTGTTATAGAGTGTAGTACTACATTTCAGTGAAGTGTAAGGCTTTCCAAAGCTGCCGAACGTGTTTCTTTCTCTATTTCAATGGTATTCTGCCTTATATAACACACATTTACCACTCTAGTCTCCTTTAAGTAAACAATATAGGATTCATACAGTGTTTGATGTTATCTTAACTCGAATTAAGGATTTCCCTTATCTTAGCTACCTTTTCTACACTAAGAACTGACTTGGAGATTCTCTTTCAGCTGTTCTAAACAAGTTCTCATCTGTTTACAGTCATTTTCACTGAATTATTCATGTTTTCATGTAGTTTCCTATATTCTGCCTTCGGGTCCAAGTATAAGATTTGCCCACTTTATCAAACAACTTCCTACACACTGTTATGAACTGAGGCAGCTCGGGAACATTGTCTCTCAACTGTGTGATAGAGTGTAGTACTACATTTCAGTGAAGTGTAAGGCTTTCCAAAGCTGCCGAACGTGTTTCTTTCTCTATTTCAATGGTATTCTGCCTTGTATAACACACATTTACCACTCTAGTCTCCTTTAAGTAAACAATATAGGATTCATACAGTGTTTCATGGGATCTTAACTCCAATTAAGGATTTCCCGGATCTTAGCTACCTTTTCTACACTAAGAACTGACTTGGAGAATCTCTTTCAGCTGTTCTAAACAAGTTCTCATCTGTTTACAGTCATTTTCACTGAATTATTCATGTTTTCATGTAGTTTCCTATATTCTGCCTTCTGGCCCAAGTATAAGCTTTGCCCACTTTATCAAACAACTTCCTACACACTGTTATGAACTGAGGCAGTTCGGGAACATTGTCTCTCAACTGTGTGATAGAGTGTAGTACTACATTTCAGTGAAGTGTAAGGCTTTCCAAAGCTGCCGAACGTGTTTCTTTCTCTATTTCAATGGTATTCTGCCTTGTATAACACACATTTACCACTCTAGTCTCATTTAAGTAAAGAATATAGGATTCATACAGTGTTTCATGTGAATTTAACTGGAATTACAGATTTCCCTTATCTTAGCTACCTTTTCTACACTAAGAACTGACTTGGAGAATCTCTTTCAGCTGTTCTAAACAAGTTCTCATCTGTTTACAGTCATTTTCACTGAATTATTCATGTTTTCATGTAGTTTCCTATATTCTTCCTTCTGGTCCAAGAATAAGCTTTGCCCACTTTATCAAACAACTTCCTACACACTGTTATGAACTGAGGGAGCTGGGGAACATTGTCTCTCAACTGTGTTATAGAGTGTAGTACTACATTTCAGTGAAGTGTAAGGCTTTCCAAAGCTGCCGAACGTGTTTCTTTCTCTATTTCAATGGTATTCTGCCTTATATAACACACATTTACCACTCTAGTCTCCTTTAAGTAAACAATATAGGATTCATACAGTGTTTGATGTTATCTTAACTCGAATTAAGGATTTCCCTTATCTTAGCTACCTTTTCTACACTAAGAACTGACTTGGAGATTCTCTTTCAGCTGTTCTAAACAAATTCTCATCTGTTTACAGTCATTTTCACTGAATTATTCATGTTTTCATGTAGTTTCCTATATTCAGCCTTCTGGTCCAAGTATAAGCTTTGCCCACTTTATCAAACAACTTCCTACACACTGTTATGAACTGAGGCAGTTTGGGAACATTGTCTCTCAACTGTGTGATAGAGTGTAGTACTACATTTCATTGAAGTGTAAGGCTTTCCAAAGCTGCCGAACGTGTTTCTTTCTCTATTTCAATGGTATTCTGCCTTGTATAACACACATTTACCACTCTAGTCTCCTTTAAGTAAAGAATATAGGATTCATACAGTGTTTAATGTGAATTTAACTGGAATTACAGATTTCCCTTATCTTAGCTACCTTTTCTACACTAAGAACTGACTTGGAGAATCTCTTTCAGCTGTTCTAAACAAGTTCTCATCTGTTTACAGTCATTTTCACTGAATTATTCATGTTTTCATGTAGTTTCCTATATTCTTCCTTCTGGTCCAAGAATAAGCTTTGTCCACTTTATCAAACAACTTCCTACACACTGTTATGAACTGAGGGAGCTGGGGAACATTGTCTCTCAACTGTGTTATAGAGTGTAGTACTACATTTCAGTGAAGTGTAAGGCTTTCCAAAGCTGCCGAACGTGTTTCTTTCTCTATTTCAATGGTATTCTGCCTTATATAACACACATTTACCACTCTAGTCTCCTTTAAGTAAACAATATAGGATTCATACAGTGTTTGATGTTATCTTAACTCGAATTAAGGATTTCCCTTATCTTAGCTACCTTTTCTACACTAAGAACTGACTTGGAGATTCTCTTTCAGCTGTTCTAAACAAGTTCTCATCTGTTTACAGTCATTTTCACTGAATTATTCATGTTTTCATGTAGTTTCCTATATTCTGCCTTCGGGTCCAAGTATAAGATTTGCCCACTTTATCAAACAACTTCCTACACACTGTTATGAACTGAGGCAGCTCGGGAACATTGTCTCTCAACTGTGTGATAGAGTGTAGTACTACATTTCAGTGAAGTGTAAGGCTTTCCAAAGCTGCCGAACGTGTTTCTTTCTCTATTTCAATGGTATTCTGCCTTGTATAACACACATTTACCACTCTAGTCTCCTTTAAGTAAACAATATAGGATTCATACAGTGTTTCATGGGATCTTAACTCCAATTAAGGATTTCCCGGATCTTAGCTACCTTTTCTACACTAAGAACTGACTTGGAGAATCTCTTTCAGCTGTTCTAAACAAGTTCTCATCTGTTTACAGTCATTTTCACTGAATTATTCATGTTTTCATGTAGTTTCCTATATTCTGCCTTCTGGCCCAAGTATAAGCTTTGCCCACTTTATCAAACAACTTCCTACACACTGTTATGAACTGAGGCAGTTCGGGAACATTGTCTCTCAACTGTGTGATAGAGTGTAGTACTACATTTCAGTGAAGTGTAAGGCTTTCCAAAGCTGCCGAACGTGTTTCTTTCTCTATTTCAATGGTATTCTGCCTTGTATAACACACATTTACCACTCTAGTCTCATTTAAGTAAAGAATATAGGATTCATACAGTGTTTCATGTGAATTTAACTGGAATTACAGATTTCCCTTATCTTAGCTACCTTTTCTACACTAAGAACTGACTTGGAGAATCTCTTTCAGCTGTTCTAAACAAGTTCTCATCTGTTTACAGTCATTTTCACTGAATTATTCATGTTTTCATGTAGTTTCCTATATTCTTCCTTCTGGTCCAAGAATAAGCTTTGCCCACTTAATCAAACAACTTCCTACACACTGTTATGAACTGAGGGAGCTGGGGAACATTGTCTCTCAACTGTGTTATAGAGTGTAGTACTACATTTCAGTGAAGTGTAAGGCTTTCCAAAGCTGCCGAACGTGTTTCTTTCTCTATTTCAATGGTATTCTGCCTTATATAACACACATTTACCACTCTAGTCTCCTTTAAGTAAACAATATAGGATTCATACAGTGTTTGATGTTATCTTAACTCGAATTAAGGATTTCCCTTATCTTAGCTACCTTTTCTACACTAAGAACTGACTTGGAGATTCTCTTTCAGCTGTTCTAAACAAGTTCTCATCTGTTTACAGTCATTTTCACTGAATTATTCATGTTTTCATGTAGTTTCCTATATTCTGCCTTCTGGCCCAAGTATAAGCTTTGCCCACTTTATCAAACAACTTCCTACACACTGTTATGAACTGAGGCAGCTCGGGAACATTGTCTCTCAACTGTGTGATAGAGTGTAGTACTACATTTCAGTGAAGTGTAAGGCTTTCCAAAGCTGCCGAACGTGTTTCTTTCTCTATTTCAATGGTATTCTGCCTTGTATAACACACATTTACCACTCTAGTCTCCTTTAAGTAAAGAATATAGGATTCATACAGTGTTTCATGTGAATTTAACTGGAATTACAGATTTCCCTTATCTTAGCTACCTTTTCTACACTAAGAACTGACTTGGAGAATCTCTTTCAGCTGTTCTAAACAAGTTCTCATCTGTTTACAGTCATTTTCACTGAATTATTCATGTTTTCATGTAGTTTCCTATATTCTTCCTTCTTGTCCAAGAATAAGCTTTGTCCACTTTATCAAACAACTTCCTACACACTGTTATGAACTGAGGGAGCTGGGGAACATTGTCTCTCAACTGTGTTATAGAGTGTAGTACTACATTTCAGTGAAGTGTAAGGCTTTCCAAAGCTGCCGAACGTGTTTCTTTCTCTATTTCAATGGTATTCTGCCTTATATAACACACATTTACCACTCTAGTCTCCTTTAAGTAAACAATATAGGATTCATACAGTGTTTGATGTTATCTTAACTCGAATTAAGGATTTCCCTTATCTTAGCTACCTTTTCTACACTAAGAACTGACTTGGAGATTCTCCTTCAGCTGTTCTAAACAAGTTCTCATCTGTTTACAGTCATTTTCACTGAATTATTCATGTTTTCATGTAGTTTCCTATATTCAGCCTTCTGGTCCAAGTATAAGCTTTGCCCACTTTATCAAACAACTTCCTACACACTGTTATGAACTGAGGCAGTTTGGGAACATTGTCTCTCAACTGTGTGATAGAGTGTAGTACTACATTTCAGTGAAGTGTAAGGCTTTCCAAAGCTGCCGAACGTGTTTCTTTCTCTATTTCAATGGTATTCTGCCTTGTATAACACACATTTACCACTCTAGTCTCCTTTAAGTAAACAATATAGGATTCATACAGTGTTTGATGTTATCTTAACTCGAATTAAGGATTTCCCTTATCTTAGCTACCTTTTCTACACTAAGAACTGACTTGGAGATTCTCTTTCAGCTGTTCTAAACAAGTTCTCATCTGTTTACAGTCATTTTCACTGAATTATTCATGTTTTCATGTAGTTTCCTATATTCTGCCTTCTGGTCCAAGTATAAGCTTTGCCCACTTTATCAAACAACTTCCTACACACTGTTATGAACTGAGGCAGCTCGGGAACATTGTCTCTCAACTGTGTGATAGAGTGTAGTACTACATTTCAGTGAAGTGTAAGGCTTTCCAAAGCTGCCGAACGTGTTTCTTTCTCTATTTCAATGGTATTCTGCCTTGTATAACACACATTTACCACTCTAGTCTCCTTTAAGTAAAGAATATAGGATTCATACAGTGTTTCATGTGAATTTAACTGGAATTACAGATTTCCCTTATCTTAGCTACCTTTTCTACACTAAGAACTGACTTGGAGAATCTCTTTCAGCTGTTCTAAACAAGTTCTCATCTGTTTACAGTCATTTTCACTGAATTATTCATGTTTTCATGTAGTTTCCTATATTCTTCCTTCTGGTCCAAGAATAAGCTTTGTCCACTTTATCAAACAACTTCCTACACACTGTTATGAACTGAGGGAGCTGGGGAACATTGTCTCTCAACTGTGTTATAGAGTGTAGTACTACATTTCAGTGAAGTGTAAGGCTTTCCAAAGCTGCCGAACGTGTTTCTTTCTCTATTTCAATGGTATTCTGCCTTGTATAACACACATTTACCACTCTAGTCTCCTTTAAGTAAACAATATAGGATTCATACAGTGTTTGATGTTATCTTAACTCGAATTAAGGATTTCCCTTATCTTAGCTACCTTTTCTACACTAAGAACTGACTTGGAGATTCTCTTTCAGCTGTTCTAAACAAGTTCTCATCTGTTTACAGTCATTTTCACTGAATTATTCATGTTTTCATGTAGTTTCCTATATTCTGCCTTCTGGTCCAAGTATAACCTTTGCCCACTTTATCAAACAACTTCCTACACACTGTTATGAACTGAGGCAGCTCGGGAACATTGTCTCTCAACTGTGTGATAGAGTGTAGTACTACGTTTCAGTGAAGTGTAAGGCTTTCCAAAGCTGCCGAACGTGTTTCTTTCTCTATTTCAATGGTATTCTGCCTTGTATAACACACATTTACCACTCTAGTCTCCTTTAAGTAAACTATATAGGATTCATACAGTGTTTCATGGGATCTTAACTCCAATTAAGGATTTCCCGGATCTTAGCTACCTTTTCTACACTAAGAACTGACTTGGAGAATCTCTTTCAGCTGTTCTAAACAAGTTCTCATCTGTTTACAGTCATTTTCACTGAATTATTCATGTTTTCATGTAGTTTCCTATATTCTGCCTTCTGGTCCAAGTATAAGCTTTGCCCACTTTATCAAACAACTTCCTACACACTGTTATGAACTGAGGCAGCTCGGGAACATTGTCTCTCAACTGTGTGATAGAGTGTAGTACTACATTTCAGTGAAGTGTAAGGCTTTCCAAAGCTGCCGAATGTGTTTCTTTCTCTATTTCAATGGTATTCTGCCTTGTATAACACACATTTACCACTCTAGTCTCCTTTAAGTAAACAATATAGGATTCATACAGTGTTTCATGGGATCTTAACTCCAATCAAGGATTTCCCGGATCTTAGCTACCTTTTCTACACTAAGAACTGACTTGGAGAATCTCTTTCAGCTGTTCTAAACAAGTTCTCATCTGTTTACAGTCATTTTCACTGAATTATTCATGTTTTCATGTAGTTTCCTATATTCTTCCTTCTGGTCCAAGAATAAGCTTTGCCCACTTTATCAAACAACTTCCTACACACTGTTATGAACCGAGGGAGCTGGGGAACATTTTCTCTCAACTGTGTTATAGAGTGTAGTACTACATTTCAGTGAAGTGTAAGGCTTTCCAAAGCTGCCGAACGTGTTTCTTTCTCTATTTCAATGGTATTCTGCCTTGTATAACACACATTTACCACTCTAGTCTCCTTTAAGTAAAGAATATAGGATTCATACAGTGTTTCATGTGAATTTAACTGGAATTACAGATTTCCCTTATCTTAGCTACCTTTTCTACACTAAGAACTGACTTGGAGAATCTCTTTCAGCTGTTCTAAACAAGTTCTCATCTGTTTACAGTCATTTTCACTGAATTATTCATGTTTTCATGTAGTTTCCTATATTCTGCCTTCTGGCCCAAGTATAAGCTTTGCCCACTTTATCAAACAACTTCCTACACACTGTTATGAACTGAGGCAGTTCAGGAACATTGTCTCTCAACTGTGTGATAGAGTGTAGTACTACATTTCAGTGAAGTGTAAGGCTTTCCAAAGCTGCCGAACGTGTTTCTTTCTCTATTTCAATGGTATTCTGCCTTGTATAACACACATTTACCACTCTAGTCTCCTTTAAGTAAAGAATATAGGATTCATACAGTGTTTCATGTGAATTTAACTGGAATTACAGATTTCCCTTATCTTAGCTACCTTTTCTACACTAAGAACTGACTTGGAGAATCTCTTTCAGCTGTTCTAAACAAGTTCTCATCTGTTTACAGTCATTTTCACTGAATTATTCATGTTTTCATGTAGTTTCCTATATTCTTCCTTCTGGTCCAAGAATAAGCTTTGCCCACTTTATCAAACAACTTCCTACACACTGTTATGAACTGAGGGAGCTGGGGAACATTGTCTCTCAACTGTGTTATAGAGTGTAGTACTACATTTCAGTGAAGTGTAAGGCTTTCCAAAGCTGCCGAACGTGTTTCTTTCTCTATTTCAATGGTATTCTGCCTTGTATAACACACATTTACCACTCTAGTCTCCTTTAAGTAAAGAATATAGGATTCATACAGTGTTTCATGTGAATTTAACTGGAATTACAGATTTCCCTTATCTTAGCTACCTTTTCTACACTAAGAACTGACTTGGAGATTCTCCTTCAGCTGTTCTAAACAAGTTCTCATCTGTTTACAGTCATTTTCACTGAATTATTCATGTTTTCATGTAGTTTCCTATATTCAGCCTTCTGGTCCAAGTATAAGCTTTGCCCACTTTATCAAACAACTTCCTACACACTGTTATGAACTGAGGCAGTTTGGGAACATTGTCTCTCAACTGTGTGATAGAGTGTAGTACTACATTTCAGTGAAGTGTAAGGCTTTCCAAAGCTGCCGAACGTGTTTCTTTCTCTATTTCAATGGTATTCTGCCTTGTATAACACACATTTACCACTCTAGTCTCCTTTAAGTAAACAATATAGGATTCATACAGTGTTTGATGTTATCTTAACTCGAATTAAGGATTTCCCTTATCTTAGCTACCTTTTCTACACTAAGAACTGACTTGGAGATTCTCTTTCAGCTGTTCTAAACAAGTTCTCATCTGTTTACAGTCATTTTCACTGAATTATTCATGTTTTCATGTAGTTTCCTATATTCTGCCTTCTGGTCCAAGTATAAGCTTTGCCCACTTTATCAAACAACTTCCTACACACTGTTATGAACTGAGGCAGCTCGGGAACATTGTCTCTCAACTGTGTGATAGAGTGTAGTACTACATTTCAGTGAAGTGTAAGGCTTTCCAAAGCTGCCGAACGTGTTTCTTTCTCTATTTCAATGGTATTCTGCCTTGTATAACACACATTTACCACTCTAGTCTCCTTTAAGTAAAGAATATAGGATTCATACAGTGTTTCATGTGAATTTAACTGGAATTACAGATTTCCCTTATCTTAGCTACCTTTTCTACACTAAGAACTGACTTGGAGAATCTCTTTCAGCTGTTCTAAACAAGTTCTCATCTGTTTACAGTCATTTTCACTGAATTATTCATGTTTTCATGTAGTTTCCTATATTCTTCCTTCTGGTCCAAGAATAAGCTTTGTCCACTTTATCAAACAACTTCCTACACAGTTATGAACTGAGGGAGCTGGGGAACATTGTCTCTCAACTGTGTTATAGAGTGTAGTACTACATTTCAGTGAAGTGTAAGGCTTTCCAAAGCTGCCGAACGTGTTTCTTTCTCTATTTCAATGGTATTCTGCCTTGTATAACACACATTTACCACTCTAGTCTCCTTTAAGTAAACAATATAGGATTCATACAGTGTTTGATGTTATCTTAACTCGAATTAAGGATTTCCCTTATCTTAGCTACCTTTTCTACACTAAGAACTGACTTGGAGATTCTCTTTCAGCTGTTCTAAACAAGTTCTCATCTGTTTACAGTCATTTTCACTGAATTATTCATGTTTTCATGTAGTTTCCTATATTCTGCCTTCTGGTCCAAGTATAACCTTTGCCCACTTTATCAAACAACTTCCTACACACTGTTATGAACTGAGGCAGCTCGGGAACATTGTCTCTCAACTGTGTGATAGAGTGTAGTACTACGTTTCAGTGAAGTGTAAGGCTTTCCAAAGCTGCCGAACGTGTTTCTTTCTCTATTTCAATGGTATTCTGCCTTGTATAACACACATTTACCACTCTAGTCTCCTTTAAGTAAACTATATAGGATTCATACAGTGTTTCATGGGATCTTAACTCCAATTAAGGATTTCCCGGATCTTAGCTACCTTTTCTACACTAAGAACTGACTTGGAGAATCTCTTTCAGCTGTTCTAAACAAGTTCTCATCTGTTTACAGTCATTTTCACTGAATTATTCATGTTTTCATGTAGTTTCCTATATTCTGCCTTCTGGTCCAAGTATAAGCTTTGCCCACTTTATCAAACAACTTCCTACACACTGTTATGAACTGAGGCAGCTCGGGAACATTGTCTCTCAACTGTGTGATAGAGTGTAGTACTACATTTCAGTGAAGTGTAAGGCTTTCCAAAGCTGCCGAATGTGTTTCTTTCTCTATTTCAATGGTATTCTGCCTTGTATAACACACATTTACCACTCTAGTCTCCTTTAAGTAAACAATATAGGATTCATACAGTGTTTCATGGGATCTTAACTCCAATCAAGGATTTCCCGGATCTTAGCTACCTTTTCTACACTAAGAACTGACTTGGAGAATCTCTTTCAGCTGTTCTAAACAAGTTCTCATCTGTTTACAGTCATTTTCACTGAATTATTCATGTTTTCATGTAGTTTCCTATATTCTTCCTTCTGGTCCAAGAATAAGCTTTGCCCACTTTATCAAACAACTTCCTACACACTGTTATGAACCGAGGGAGCTGGGGAACATTTTCTCTCAACTGTGTTATAGAGTGTAGTACTACATTTCAGTGAAGTGTAAGGCTTTCCAAAGCTGCCGAACGTGTTTCTTTCTCTATTTCAATGGTATTCTGCCTTGTATAACACACATTTACCACTCTAGTCTCCTTTAAGTAAAGAATATAGGATTCATACAGTGTTTCATGTGAATTTAACTGGAATTACAGATTTCCCTTATCTTAGCTACCTTTTCTACACTAAGAACTGACTTGGAGAATCTCTTTCAGCTGTTCTAAACAAGTTCTCATCTGTTTACAGTCATTTTCACTGAATTATTCATGTTTTCATGTAGTTTCCTATATTCTGCCTTCTGGCCCAAGTATAAGCTTTGCCCACTTTATCAAACAACTTCCTACACACTGTTATGAACTGAGGCAGTTCAGGAACATTGTCTCTCAACTGTGTGATAGAGTGTAGTACTACATTTCAGTGAAGTGTAAGGCTTTCCAAAGCTGCCGAACGTGTTTCTTTCTCTATTTCAATGGTATTCTGCCTTGTATAACACACATTTACCACTCTAGTCTCCTTTAAGTAAAGAATATAGGATTCATACAGTGTTTCATGTGAATTTAACTGGAATTACAGATTTCCCTTATCTTAGCTACCTTTTCTACACTAAGAACTGACTTGGAGAATCTCTTTCAGCTGTTCTAAACAAGTTCTCATCTGTTTACAGTCATTTTCACTGAATTATTCATGTTTTCATGTAGTTTCCTATATTCTTCCTTCTGGTCCAAGAATAAGCTTTGCCCACTTTATCAAACAACTTCCTACACACTGTTATGAACTGAGGGAGCTGGGGAACATTGTCTCTCAACTGTGTTATAGAGTGTAGTACTACATTTCAGTGAAGTGTAAGGCTTTCCAAAGCTGCCGAACGTGTTTCTTTCTCTATTTCAATGGTATTCTGCCTTGTATAACACACATTTACCACTCTAGTCTCCTTTAAGTAAAGAATATAGGATTCATACAGTGTTTCATGGGATCTTAACTCCAATTAAGGATTTCCCGGATCTTAGCTACCTTTTCTACACTAAGAACTGACTTGGAGAATCTCTTTCAGCTGTTCTAAACAAGTTCTCATCTGTTTACAGTCATTTTCACTGAATTATTCATGTTTTCATGTAGTTTCCTATATTCAGCCTTCTGGTCCAAGTATAAGCTTTGCCCACTTTATCAAACAACTTCCTACACACTGTTATGAACTGAGGCAGTTTGGGAACATTGTCTCTCAACTGTGTGATAGAGTGTAGTACTACATTTCAGTGAAGTGTAAGGCTTTCCAAAGCTGCCGAACGTGTTTCTTTCTCTATTTCAATGGTATTCTGCCTTGTATAACACACATTTACCACTCTAGTCTCCTTTAAGTAAACAATATAGGATTCATACAGTGTTTCATGGGATCTTAACTCCAATCAAGGATTTCCCGGATCTTAGCTACCTTTTCTACACTAAGAACTGACTTGGAGAATCTCTTTCAGCTGTTCTAAACAAGTTCTCATCTGTTTACAGTCATTTTCACTGAATTATTCATGTTTTCATGTAGTTTCCTATATTCTTCCTTCTGGTCCAAGAATAAGCTTTGCCCACTTTATCAAACAACTTCCTACACACTGTTATGAACCGAGGGAGCTGGGGAACATTTTCTCTCAACTGTGTTATAGAGTGTAGTACTACATTTCAGTGAAGTGTAAGGCTTTCCAAAGCTGCCGAACGTGTTTCTTTCTCTATTTCAATGGTATTCTGCCTTGTATAACACACATTTACCACTCTAGTCTCCTTTAAGTAAAGAATATAGGATTCATACAGTGTTTCATGTGAATTTAACTGGAATTACAGATTTCCCTTATCTTAGCTACCTTTTCTACACTAAGAACTGACTTGGAGAATCTCTTTCAGCTGTTCTAAACAAGTTCTCATCTGTTTACAGTCATTTTCACTGAATTATTCATGTTTTCATGTAGTTTCCTATATTCTGCCTTCTGGCCCAAGTATAAGCTTTGCCCACTTTATCAAACAACTTCCTACACACTGTTATGAACTGAGGCAGTTCAGGAACATTGTCTCTCAACTGTGTGATAGAGTGTAGTACTACATTTCAGTGAAGTGTAAGGCTTTCCAAAGCTGCCGAACGTGTTTCTTTCTCTATTTCAATGGTATTCTGCCTTGTATAACACACATTTACCACTCTAGTCTCCTTTAAGTAAAGAATATAGGATTCATACAGTGTTTCATGTGAATTTAACTGGAATTACAGATTTCCCTTATCTTAGCTACCTTTTCTACACTAAGAACTGACTTGGAGAATCTCTTTCAGCTGTTCTAAACAAGTTCTCATCTGTTTACAGTCATTTTCACTGAATTATTCATGTTTTCATGTAGTTTCCTATATTCTTCCTTCTGGTCCAAGAATAAGCTTTGCCCACTTTATCAAACAACTTCCTACACACTGTTATGAACTGAGGGAGCTGGGGAACATTGTCTCTCAACTGTGTTATAGAGTGTAGTACTACATTTCAGTGAAGTGTAAGGCTTTCCAAAGCTGCCGAACGTGTTTCTTTCTCTATTTCAATGGTATTCTGCCTTGTATAACACACATTTACCACTCTAGTCTCCTTTAAGTAAAGAATATAGGATTCATACAGTGTTTCATGGGATCTTAACTCCAATTAAGGATTTCCCGGATCTTAGCTACCTTTTCTACACTAAGAACTGACTTGGAGAATCTCTTTCAGCTGTTCTAAACAAGTTCTCATCTGTTTACAGTCATTTTCACTGAATTATTCATGTTTTCATGTAGTTTCCTATATTCAGCCTTCTGGTCCAAGTATAAGCTTTGCCCACTTTATCAAACAACTTCCTACACACTGTTATGAACTGAGGCAGTTTGGGAACATTGTCTCTCAACTGTGTGATAGAGTGTAGTACTACATTTCAGTGAAGTGTAAGGCTTTCCAAAGCTGCCGAACGTGTTTCTTTCTCTATTTCAATGGTATTCTGCCTTGTATAACACACATTTACCACTCTAGTCTCCTTTAAGTAAACAATATAGGATTCATACAGTGTTTGATGTTATCTTAACTCGAATTAAGGATTTCCCTTATCTTAGCTACCTTTTCTACACTAAGAACTGACTTGGAGATTCTCTTTCAGCTGTTCTAAACAAGTTCTCATCTGTTTACAGTCATTTTCACTGAATTATTCATGTTTTCATGTAGTTTCCTATATTCTGCCTTCTGGTCCAAGTATAAGCTTTGCCCACTTTATCAAACAACTTCCTACACACTGTTATGAACTGAGGCAGCTCGGGAACATTGTCTCTCAACTGTGTGATAGAGTGTAGTACTACATTTCAGTGAAGTGTAAGGCTTTCCAAAGCTGCCGAACGTGTTTCTTTCTCTATTTCAATGGTATTCTGCCTTGTATAACACACATTTACCACTCTAGTCTCCTTTAAGTAAAGAATATAGGATTCATACAGTGTTTCATGGGATCTTAACTCCAATTAAGGATTTCCGGATCTTAGCTACCTTTTCTACACTAAGAACTGACTTGGAGAATCTCTTTCAGCTGTTCTAAACAAGTTCTCATCTGTTTACAGTCATTTTCACTGAATTATTCATGTTTTCATGTAGTTTCCTATATTCTTCCTTCTGGTCCAAGAATAAGCTTTGTCCACTTTATCAAACAACTTCCTACACACTGTTATGAACTGAGGGAGCTGGGGAACATTGTCTCTCAACTGTGTTATAGAGTGTAGTACTACATTTCAGTGAAGTGTAAGGCTTTCCAAAGCTGCCGAACGTGTTTCTTTCTCTATTTCAATGGTATTCTGCCTTGTATAACACACATTTACCACTCTAGTCTCCTTTAAGTAAACAATATAGGATTCATACAGTGTTTGATGTTATCTTAACTCGAATTAAGGATTTCCCTTATCTTAGCTACCTTTTCTACACTAAGAACTGACTTGGAGATTCTCTTTCAGCTGTTCTAAACAAGTTCTCATCTGTTTACAGTCATTTTCACTGAATTATTCATGTTTTCATGTAGTTTCCTATATTCTGCCTTCTGGTCCAAGTATAACCTTTGCCCACTTTATCAAACAACTTCCTACACACTGTTATGAACTGAGGCAGCTCGGGAACATTGTCTCTCAACTGTGTGATAGAGTGTAGTACTACATTTCAGTGAAGTGTAAGGCTTTCCAAAGCTGCCGAACGTGTTTCTTTCTCTATTTCAATGGTATTCTGCCTTGTATAACACACATTTACCACTCTAGTCTCCTTTAAGTAAACTATATAGGATTCATACAGTGTTTCATGGGATCTTAACTCCAATTAAGGATTTCCCGGATCTTAGCTACCTTTTCTACACTAAGAACTGACTTGGAGAATCTCTTTCAGCTGTTCTAAACAAGTTCTCATCTGTTTACAGTCATTTTCACTGAATTATTCATGTTTTCATGTAGTTTCCTATATTCTGCCTTCTGGTCCAAGTATAAGCTTTGCCCACTTTATCAAACAACTTCCTACACACTGTTATGAACTGAGGCAGCTCGGGAACATTGTCTCTCAACTGTGTGATAGAGTGTAGTACTACATTTCAGTGAAGTGTAAGGCTTTCCAAAGCTGCCGAATGTGTTTCTTTCTCTATTTCAATGGTATTCTGCCTTGTATAACACACATTTACCACTCTAGTCTCCTTTAAGTAAACAATATAGGATTCATACAGTGTTTCATGGGATCTTAACTCCAATTAAGGATTTCCCGGATCTTAGCTACCTTTTCTACACTAAGAACTGACTTGGAGAATCTCTTTCAGCTGTTCTAAACAAGTTCTCATCTGTTTACAGTCATTTTCACTGAATTATTCATGTTTTCATGTAGTTTCCTATATTCTTCCTTCTGGTCCAAGAATAAGCTTTGCCCACTTTATCAAACAACTTCCTACACACTGTTATGAACCGAGGGAGCTGGGGAACATTTTCTCTCAACTGTGTGATAGAGTGTAGTACTACATTTCAGTGAAGTGTAAGGCTTTCCAAAGCTGCCGAACGTGTTTCTTTCTCTATTTCAATGTTATTCTGCCTTGTATAACACACATTTACCACTCTAGTCTCCTTTAAGTAAAGAATATAGGATTCATACAGTGTTTCATGTGAATTTAACTGGAATTACAGATTTCCCTTATCTTAGCTACCTTTTCTACACTAAGAACTGACTTGGAGAATCTCTTTCAGCTATTCTAAACAAGTTCTCATCTGTTTACAGTCATTTTCACTGAATTATTCATGTTTTCATGTAGTTTCCTATATTCTGCCTTCTGGCCCAAGTATAAGCTTTGCCCACTTTATCAAACAACTTCCTACACACTGTTATGAACTGAGGCAGTTCGGGAACATTGTCTCTCAACTGTGTGATAGAGTGTAGTACTACATTTCAGTGAAGTGTAAGGCTTTCCAAAGCTGCCGAACGTGTTTCTTTCTCTATTTCAATGGTATTCTGCCTTGTATAACACACATTTACCACTCTAGTCTCCTTTAAGTAAAGAATATAGGATTCATACAGTGTTTCATGTGAATTTAACTGGAATTACAGATTTCCCTTATCTTAGCTACCTTTTCTACACTAAGAACTGACTTGGAGAATCTCTTTCAGCTGTTCTAAACAAGTTCTCATCTGTTTACAGTCATTTTCACTGAATTATTCATGTTTTCATGTAGTTTCCTATATTCTTCCTTCTGGTCCAAGAATAAGCTTTGCCCACTTTATCAAACAACTTTCTACACACTGTTATGAACCGAGGGAGCTGGGGAACATTGTCTCTCAACTGTGTTATAGAGTGTAGTACTACATTTCAGTGAAGTGTAAGGCTTTCCAAAGCTGCCGAACGTGTTTCTTTCTCTATTTCAATGGTATTCTGCCTTCTATAACACACATTTACCACTCTAGTCTCCTTTAAGTAAAGAATATAGGATTCATACAGTGTTTCATGGGATCTTAACTCCAATTAAGGATTTCCCGGATCTTAGCTACCTTTTCTACACTAAGAACTGACTTGGAGAATCTCTTTCAGCTGTTCTAAACAAGTTCTCATCTGTTTACAGTCATTTTCACTGAATTATTCATGTTTTCATGTAGTTTCCTATATTCTGCCTTCTGGTCCAAGAATAAGCTTTGCCCACTTTATCAAACAACTTCCTACACACTGTTATGAACCGAGGGAGCTGGGGAACATTGTCTCTCAACTGTGTTATAGAGTGTAGTACTACATTTCAGTGAAGTGTAAGGCTTTCCAAAGCTGCCGAACGTGTTTCTTTCTCTATTTCAATGGTATTCTGCCTTGTATAACACACATTTACCACTCTAGTCTCCTTTAAGTAAAGAATATAGGATTCATACAGTGTTTCATGTGAATTTAACTGGAATTACAGATTTCCCTTATCTTAGCTACCTTTTCTACACTAAGAACTGACTTGGAGAATCTCTTTCAGCTGTTCTAAACAAGTTCTCATCTGTTTACAGTCATTTTCACTGAATTATTCATGTTTTCATGTAGTTTCCTATATTCTGCCTTCTGGCCCAAGTATAAGCTTTGCCCACTTTATCAAACAACTTCCTACACACTGTTATGAACTGAGGCAGTTCGGGAACATTGTCTCTCAACTGTGTGATAGAGTGTAGTACTACATTTCAGTGAAGTGTAAGGCTTTCCAAAGCTGCCGAACGTGTTTCTTTCTCTATTTCAATGGTATTCTGCCTTGTATAACACACATTTACCACTCTAGTCTCCTTTAAGTAAAGAATATAGGATTCATACAGTGTTTCATGTGAATTTAACTGGAATTACAGATTTCCCTTATCTTAGCTACCTTTTCTACACTAAGAACTGACTTGGAGAATCTCTTTCAGCTGTTCTAAACAAGTTCTCATCTGTTTACAGTCATTTTCACTGAATTATTCATGTTTTCATGTAGTTTCCTATATTCTTCCTTCTGGTCCAAGAATAAGCTTTGCCCACTTTATCAAACAACTTCCTACACACTGTTATGAACTGAGGGAGCTGGGGAACATTGTCTCTCAACTGTGTTATAGAGTGTAGTACTACATTTCAGTGAAGTGTAAGGCTTTCCAAAGCTGCCGAACGTGTTTCTTTCTCTATTTCAATGGTATTCTGCCTTGTATAACACACATTTACCACTCTAGTCTCCTTTAAGTAAAGAATATAGGATTCATACAGTGTTTCATGGGATCTAAACTCCAATTAAGGATTTCCCGGATCTTAGCTACCTTTTCTACACTAAGAACTGACTTGGAGAATCTCTTTCAGCTGTTCTAAACAAGTTCTCATCTGTTTACAGTCATTTTCACTGAATTATTCATGTTTTCATGTAGTTTCCTATATTCTGCCTTCTGGTCCAAGAATAAGCTTTGCCCACTTTATCAAACAACTTCCTACACACTGTTATGAACCGAGGGAGCTGGGGAACATTGTCTCTCAACTGTGTTATAGAGTGTAGTACTACATTTCAGTGAAGTGTAAGGCTTTCCAAAGCTGCCGAACGTGTTTCTTTCTCTATTTCAATGGTATTCTGCCTTGTATAACACACATTTACCACTCTAGTCTCCTTTAAGTAAAGAATATAGGATTCATACAGTGTTTCATGTGAATTTAACTGGAATTACAGATTTCCCTTATCTTAGCTACCTTTTCTACACTAAGAACTGACTTGGAGAATCTCTTTCAGCTGTTCTAAACAAGTTCTCATCTGTTTACAGTCATTTTCACTGAATTATTCATGTTTTCATGTAGTTTCCTATATTCTTCCTTCTGGTCCAAGAATAAGCTTTGTCCACTTTATCAAACAACTTCCTACACACTGTTATGAACTGAGGGAGCTGGGGAACATTGTCTCTCAACTGTGTTATAGAGTGTAGTACTACATTTCAGTGAAGTGTAAGGCTTTCCAAAGCTGCCGAACGTGTTTCTTTCTCTATTTCAATGGTATTCTGCCTTGTATAACACACATTTACCACTCTAGTCTCCTTTAAGTAAAGAATATAAGATTCATACAGTGTTTCATGTGAATTTAACTGGAATTACGGATTTCCCTTATCTTAGCTACCTTTTCTACACTAAGAACTGACTTGGAGAATCTCTTTCAGCTGTTCTAAACAAGTTCTCATCTGCTTACAGTCATTTTCACTGAATTATTCATGTTTTCATGTAGTTTCCTATATTGTGCCTTCTGGCCCAAGTATAACTTTGCCCACTTTATCAAACAACTTCCTACACACTGTTATGAACTGAGGCAGTTCGGGAACATTGTCTCTCAACTGTGTGATAGAGTGTAGTACTACATTTCAGTGAAGTGTAAGGCTTTCCAAAGCTGCCGAACGTGTTTCTTTCTCTATTTCAATGGTATTCTGCATTATATAACACACATTTACCACTCTAGTCTCCTTTAAGTAAACAATATAGGATTCATACAGTGTTTGATGTTATCTTAACTCGAATTAAGGATTTCCCTTATCTTAGCTACCTTTTCTACACTAAGAACTGACTTGGAGATTCTCTTTCAGCTGTTCTAAACAATTTCTCATCTGTTTACAGTCATTTTCACTGAATTATTCATGTTTTCATGTAGTTTCCTATATTCTGCCTTCTGGTCCAAGTATAAGCTTTGCCCACTTTATCAAACAACTTCCTACACACTGTTATGAACTGAGGCAGCTCGGGAACATTGTCTCTCAACTGTGTGATAGAGTGTAGTACTACATTTCAGTGAAGTGTAAGGCTTTCCAAAGCTGCCGAACGTGTTTCTTTCTCTATTTCAATGGTATTCTGCCTTGTATAACACACATTTACCACTCTAGTCTCCTTTAAGTAAACAATATAGGATTCATACAGTGTTTCATGGGATCTTAACTCCAATTAAGGATTTCCCGGATCTTAGCTACCTTTTCTACACTTAGAACTGACTTGGAGAATCTCTTTCAGCTGTTCTAAACAAGTTCTCATCTGTTTACAGTCATTTTCACTGAATTATTCATGTTTTCATGTAGTTTCCTATATTCTGCCTTCTGGCCCAAGTATAAGCTTTGCCCACTTTATCAAACAACTTCCTACACAGTGTTATGAACTGAGGCAGTTCGGGAACATTGTCTCTCAACTGTGTGATAGAGTGTAGTACTACATTTCAGTGAAGTGTAAGGCTTTCCAAAGCTGCCGAACGTGTTTGTTTCTCTATTTCAATGGTATTCTGCCTTGTATAACACACATTTACCACTCTAGTCTCCTTTAAGTAAACAATATAGGATTCATACAGTGTTTCATGGGATCTTAACTCCAATTAAGGATTTCCCGGATCTTAGCTACCTTTTCTACAGTAAGAACTGACTTGGAGATTCTCTTTCAGCTGTTCTAAACAAATTCTCATCTGTTTACAGTCATTTTCACTGAATTATTCATGTTTTCATGTAGTTTCCTATATTCAGCCTTCTGGTCCAAGTATAAGCTTTGCCCACTTTATCAAACAACTTCCTACACACTGTTATGAACTGAGGCAGTTTGGGAACATTGTCTCTCAACTGTGTGATAGAGTGTAGTACTACATTTCAGTGAAGTGTAAGGCTTTCCAAAGCTGCCGAACGTGTTTCTTTCTCTATTTCAATGGTATTCTGCCTTGTATAACACACATTTACCACTCTAGTCTCCTTTAAGTAAAGAATATAGGATTCATACAGTGTTTCATGTGAATTTAACTGGAATTACAGATTTCCTTTATCTTAGCTACCTTTTCTACACTAAGAACTGACTTGGAGAATCTCTTTCAGCTGTTCTAAACAAGTTCTCATCTGTTTACAGTCATTTTCACTGAATTATTCATGTTTTCATGTAGTTTCCTATATTCTTCCTTCTGGTCCAAGAATAAGCTTTGTCCACTTTATCAAACAACTTCCTACACACTGTTATGAACTGAGGGAGCTGGGGAACATTGTCTCTCAACTGTGTTATAGAGTGTAGTACTACATTTCAGTGAAGTGTAAGGCTTTCCAAAGCTGCCGAACGTGTTTCTTTCTCTATTTCAATGGTATTCTGCCTTATATAACACACATTTACCACTCTAGTCTCCTTTAAGTAAACAATATAGGATTCATACAGTGTTTGATGTTATCTTAACTCGAATTAAGGATTTCCCTTATCTTAGCTACCTTTTCTACACTAAGAACTGACTTGGAGATTCTCTTTCAGCTGTTCTAAACAAGTTCTCATCTGTTTACAGTCATTTTCACTGAATTATTCATGTTTTCATGTAGTTTCCTATATTCTGCCTTCTGGTCCAAGTATAAGCTTTGCCCACTTTATCAAACAACTTCCTACACACTGTTATGAACTGAGGCAGCTCGGGAACATTGTCTCTCAACTGTGTGATAGAGTGTAGTACTACATTTCAGTGAAGTGTAAGGCTTTCCAAAGCTGCCGAACGTGTTTCTTTCTCTATTTCAATGGTATTCTGCCTTGTATAACACACATTTACCACTCTAGTCTCCTTTAAGTAAATTATATAAGATTCATACAGTGTTTCATGTGAATTTAACTGGAATTACGGATTTCCCTTATCTTAGCTACCTTTTCTACACTAAGAACTGACTTGGAGAATCTCTTTCAGCTGTTCTAAACAAGTTCTCATCTGTTTACAGTCATTTTCACTGAATTATTCATGTTTTCATGTAGTTTCCTATATTCTGCCTTCTGGCCCAAGTATAAGCTTTGCCCACTTTATCAAACAACTTCCTACACACTGTTATGAACCGAGGGAGCTGGGGAACATTGTCTCTCAACTGTGTTATAGAGTGTAGTACTACATTTCAGTGAAGTGTAAGGCTTTCCAAAGCTGCCGAACGTGTTTCTTTCTCTATTTCAATGGTATTCTGCCTTGTATAACACACATTTACCACTCTAGTCTCCTTTAAGTAAAGAATATAGGATTCATACAGTGTTTCATGTGAATTTAACTGGAATTACAGATTTCCCTTATCTTAGCTACCTTTTCTACACTAAGAACTGACTTGGAGAATCTCTTTCAGCTGTTCTAAACAAGTTCTCATCTGTTTACAGTCATTTTCACTGAATTATTCATGTTTTCATGTAGTTTCCTATATTCTGCCTTCTGGCCCAAGTATAAGCTTTGCCCACTTTATCAAACAACTTCCTACACACTGTTATGAACTGAGGCAGTTCGGGAACATTGTCTCTCAACTGTGTGATAGAGTGTAGTACTACATTTCAGTGAAGTGTAAGGCTTTCCAAAGCTGCCGAACGTGTTTCTTTCTCTATTTCAATGGTATTCTGCCTTGTATAACACACATTTACCACTCTAGTCTCCTTTAAGTAAAGAATATAGGATTCATACAGTGTTTCATGTGAATTTAACTGGAATTACAGATTTCCCTTATCTTAGCTACCTTTTCTACACTAAGAACTGACTTGGAGAATCTCTTTCAGCTGTTCTAAACAAGTTCTCATCTGTTTACAGTCATTTTCACTGAATTATTCATGTTTTCATGTAGTTTCCTATATTCTTCCTTCTGGTCCAAGAATAAGCTTTGCCCACTTTATCAAACAACTTCCTACACACTGTTATGAACTGAGGGAGCTGGGGAACATTGTCTCTCAACTGTGTTATAGAGTGTAGTACTACATTTCCGTGAAGTGTAAGGCTTTCCAAAGCTGCCGAACGTGTTTCTTTCTCTATTTCAATGGTATTCTGCCTTGTATAACACACATTTACCACTCTAGTCTCCTTTAAGTAAAGAATATAGGATTCATACAGTGTTTCATGGGATCTTAACTCCAATTAAGGATTTCCGGATCTTAGCTACCTTTTCTACACTAAGAACTGACTTGGAGAATCTCTTTCAGCTGTTCTAAACAAGTTCTCATCTGTTTACAGTCATTTTCACTGAATTATTCATGTTTTCATGTAGTTTCCTATATTCTGCCTTCTGGTCCAAGAATAAGCTTTGCCCACTTTATCAAACAACTTCCTACACACTGTTATGAACCGAGGGAGCTGGGGAACATTGTCTCTCAACTGTGTTATAGAGTGTAGTACTACATTTCAGTGAAGTGTAAGGCTTTCCAAAGCTGCCGAACGTGTTTCTTTCTCTATTTCAATGGTATTCTGCCTTGTATAACACACATTTACCACTCTAGTCTCCTTTAAGTAAAGAATATAGGATTCATACAGTGTTTCATGTGAATTTAACTGGAATTACAGATTTCCCTTATCTTAGCTACCTTTTCTACACTAAGAACTGACTTGGAGAATCTCTTTCAGCTGTTCTAAACAAGTTCTCATCTGTTTACAGTCATTTTCACTGAATTATTCATGTTTTCATGTAGTTTCCTATATTCTTCCTTCTGGTCCAAGAATAAGCTTTGTCCACTTTATCAAACAACTTCCTACACACTGTTATGAACTGAGGGAGCTGGGGAACATTGTCTCTCAACTGTGTTATAGAGTGTAGTACTACATTTCAGTGAAGTGTAAGGCTTTCCAAAGCTGCCGAACGTGTTTCTTTCTCTATTTCAATGGTATTCTGCCTTGTATAACACACATTTACCACTCTAGTCTCCTTTAAGTAAAGAATATAAGATTCATACAGTGTTTCATGTGAATTTAACTGGAATTACGGATTTCCCTTATCTTAGCTACCTTTTCTACACTAAGAACTGACTTGGAGAATCTCTTTCAGCTGTTCTAAACAAGTTCTCATCTGTTTACAGTCATTTTCACTGAATTATTCATGTTTTCATGTAGTTTCCTATATTCTGCCTTCTGGCCCAAGTATAAGCTTTGCCCACTTTATCAAACAACTTCCTACACACTGTTATGAACTGAGGCAGTTCGGGAACATTGTCTCTCAACTGTGTGATAGAGTGTAGTACTACATTTCAGTGAAGTGTAAGGCTTTCCAAAGCTGCCGAACGTGTTTCTTTCTCTATTTCAATGGTATTCTGCCTTATATAACACACATTTACCACTCTAGTCTCCTTTAAGTAAACAATATAGGATTCATACAGTGTTTGATGTTATCTTAACTCGAATTAAGGATTTCCCTTATCTTAGCTACCTTTTCTACACTAAGAACTGACTTGGAGATTCTCTTTCAGCTGTTCTAAACAATTTCTCATCTGTTTACAGTCATTTTCACTGAATTATTCATGTTTTCATGTAGTTTCCTATATTCTGCCTTCTGGTCCAAGTATAAGCTTTGCCCACTTTATCAAACAACTTCCTACACACTGTTATGAACTGAGGCAGCTCGGGAACATTGTCTCTCAACTGTGTGATAGAGTGTAGTACTACATTTCAGTGAAGTGTAAGGCTTTCCAAAGCTGCCGAACGTGTTTCTTTCTCTATTTCAATGGTATTCTGCCTTGTATAACACACATTTACCACTCTAGTCTCCTTTAAGTAAACAATATAGGATTCATACAGTGTTTCATGGGATCTTAACTCCAATTAAGGATTTCCCGGATCTTAGCTACCTTTTCTACACTAAGAACTGACTTGGAGAATCTCTTTCAGCTGTTCTAAACAAGTTCTCATCTGTTTACAGTCATTTTCACTGAATTATTCATGTTTTCATGTAGTTTCCTATATTCTGCCTTCTGGCCCAAGTATAAGCTTTGCCCACTTTATCAAACAACTTCCTACACAGTGTTATGAACTGAGGCAGTTCGGGAACATTGTCTCTCAACTGTGTGATAGAGTGTAGTACTACATTTCAGTGAAGTGTAAGGCTTTCCAAAGCTGCCGAACGTGTTTGTTTCTCTATTTCAATGGTATTCTGCCTTGTATAACACACATTTACCACTCTAGTCTCCTTTAAGTAAACAATATAGGATTCATACAGTGTTTCATGGGATCTTAACTCCAATTAAGGATTTCCCGGATCTTAGCTACCTTTTCTACACTAAGAACTGACTTGGAGATTCTCTTTCAGCTGTTCTAAACAAATTCTCATCTGTTTACAGTCATTTTCACTGAATTATTCATGTTTTCATGTAGTTTCCTATATTCAGCCTTCTGGTCCAAGTATAAGCTTTGCCCACTTTATCAAACAACTTCCTACACACTGTTATGAACTGAGGCAGTTTGGGAACATTGTCTCTCAACTGTGTGATAGAGTGTAGTACTACATTTCAGTGAAGTGTAAGGCTTTCCAAAGCTGCCGAACGTGTTTCTTTCTCTATTTCAATGGTATTCTGCCTTGTATAACACACATTTACCACTCTAGTCTCCTTTAAGTAAAGAATATAGGATTCATACAGTGTTTCATGTGAATTTAACTGGAATTACAGATTTCCCTTATCTTAGCTACCTTTTCTACACTAAGAACTGACTTGGAGAATCTCTTTCAGCTGTTCTAAACAAGTTCTCATCTGTTTACAGTCATTTTCACTGAATTATTCATGTTTTCATGTAGTTTCCTATATTCTTCCTTCTGGTCCAAGAATAAGCTTTGTCCACTTTATCAAACAACTTCCTACACACTGTTATGAACTGAGGGAGCTGGGGAACATTGTCTCTCAACTGTGTTATAGAGTGTAGTACTACATTTCAGTGAAGTGTAAGGCTTTCCAAAGCTGCCGAACGTGTTTCTTTCTCTATTTCAATGGTATTCTGCCTTATATAACACACATTTACCACTCTAGTCTCCTTTAAGTAAACAATATAGGATTCATACAGTGTTTGATGTTATCTTAACTCGAATTAAGGATTTCCCTTATCTTAGCTACCTTTTCTACACTAAGAACTGACTTGGAGATTCTCTTTCAGCTGTTCTAAACATGTTCTCATCTGTTTACAGTCATTTTCACTGAATTATTCATGTTTTCATGTAGTTTCCTATATTCTGCCTTCTGGCCCAAGTATAAGCTTTGCCCACTTTATCAAACAACTTCCTACACACTGTTATGAACTGAGGCAGCTCGGGAACATTGTCTCTCAACTGTGTGATAGAGTGTAGTACTACATTTCAGTGAAGTGTAAGGCTTTCCAAAGCTGCCGAACGTGTTTCTTTCTCTATTTCAATGGTATTCTGCCTTGTATAACACACATTTACCACTCTAGTCTCCTTTAAGTAAAGAATATAGGATTCATACAGTGTTTCATGGGATCTTAACTCCAATTAAGGATTTCCGGATCTTAGCTACCTTTTCTACACTAAGAACTGACTTGGAGAATCTCTTTCAGCTGTTCTAAACAAGTTCTCATCTGTTTACAGTCATTTTCACTGAATTATTCATGTTTTCATGTAGTTTCCTATATTCTGCCTTCTGGTCCAAGAATAAGCTTTGCCCACTTTATCAAACAACTTCCTACACACTGTTATGAACCGAGGGAGCTGGGGAACATTGTCTCTCAACTGTGTTATAGAGTGTAGTACTACATTTCAGTGAAGTGTAAGGCTTTCCAAAGCTGCCGAACGTGTTTCTTTCTCTATTTCAATGGTATTCTGCCTTGTATAACACACATTTACCACTCTAGTCTCCTTTAAGTAAAGAATATAGGATTCATACAGTGTTTCATGTGAATTTAACTGGAATTACAGATTTCCCTTATCTTAGCTACCTTTTCTACACTAAGAACTGACTTGGAGAATCTCTTTCAGCTGTTCTAAACAAGTTCTCATCTGTTTACAGTCATTTTCACTGAATTATTCATGTTTTCATGTAGTTTCCTATATTCTTCCTTCTGGTCCAAGAATAAGCTTTGTCCACTTTATCAAACAACTTCCTACACACTGTTATGAACTGAGGGAGCTGGGGAACATTGTCTCTCAACTGTGTTATAGAGTGTAGTACTACATTTCAGTGAAGTGTAAGGCTTTCCAAAGCTGCCGAACGTGTTTCTTTCTCTATTTCAATGGTATTCTGCCTTGTATAACACACATTTACCACTCTAGTCTCCTTTAAGTAAAGAATATAAGATTCATACAGTGTTTCATGTGAATTTAACTGGAATTACGGATTTCCCTTATCTTAGCTACCTTTTCTACACTAAGAACTGACTTGGGAATCTCTTTCAGCTGTTCTAAACAAGTTCTCATCTGTTTACAGTCATTTTCACTGAATTATTCATGTTTTCATGTAGTTTCCTATATTCTGCCTTCTGGCCCAAGTATAAGCTTTGCCCACTTTATCAAACAACTTCCTACACACTGTTATGAACTGAGGCAGTTCGGGAACATTGTCTCTCAACTGTGTGATAGAGTGTAGTACTACATTTCAGTGAAGTGTAAGGCTTTCCAAAGCTGCCGAACGTGTTTCTTTCTCTATTTCAATGGTATTCTGCCTTATATAACACACATTTACCACTCTAGTCTCCTTTAAGTAAACAATATAGGATTCATACAGTTTTTGATGTTATCTTAACTCGAATTAAGGATTTCCCTTATCTTAGCTACCTTTTCTACACTAAGAACTGACTTGGAGATTCTCTTTCAGCTGTTCTAAACAATTTCTCATCTGTTTACAGTCATTTTCACTGAATTATTCATGTTTTCATGTAGTTTCCTATATTCTGCCTTCTGGTCCAAGTATAAGCTTTGCCCACTTTATCAAACAACTTCCTACACACTGTTATGAACTGAGGCAGCTCGGGAACATTGTCTCTCAACTGTGTGATAGAGTGTAGTACTACATTTCAGTGAAGTGTAAGGCTTTCCAAAGCTGCCGAACGTGTTTCTTTCTCTATTTCAATGGTATTCTGCCTTGTATAACACACATTTACCACTCTAGTCTCCTTTAAGTAAAGAATATAGGATTCATACAGTGTTTCATGGGATCTTAACTCCAATTAAGGATTTCCCGGATCTTAGCTACCTTTTCTACACTAAGAACTGACTTGGAGAATCTCTTTCAGCTGTTCTAAACAAGTTCTCATCTGTTTACAGTCATTTTCACTGAATTATTCATGTTTTCATGTAGTTTCCTATATTCTGCCTTCTGGCCCAAGTATAAGCTTTGCCCACTTTATCAAACAACTTCCTACACAGTGTTATGAACTGAGGCAGTTCGGGAACATTGTCTCTCAACTGTGTGATAGAGTGTAGTACTACATTTCAGTGAAGTGTAAGGCTTTCCAAAGCTGCCGAACGTGTTTGTTTCTCTATTTCAATGGTATTCTGCCTTGTATAACACACATTTACCACTCTAGTCTCCTTTAAGTAAACAATATAGGATTCATACAGTGTTTCATGGGATCTTAACTCCAATTAAGGATTTCCCGGATCTTAGCTACCTTTTCTACACTAAGAACTGACTTGGAGATTCTCTTTCAGCTGTTCTAAACAAGTTCTCATCTGTTTACAGTCATTTTCACTGAATTATTCATGTTTTCATGTAGTTTCCTATATTCTGCCTTCTGGTCCAAGTATAAGCTTTGCCCACTTTATCAAACAACTTCCTACACACTGTTATGAACTGAGGCAGCTCGGGAACATTGTCTCTCAACTGTGTGATAGAGTGTAGTACTACATTTCAGTGAAGTGTAAGGCTTTCCAAAGCTGCCGAACGTGTTTCTTTCTCTATTTCAATGGTATTCTGCCTTGTATAACACACATTTACCACTCTAGTCTCCTTTAAGTAAATTATATAAGATTCATACAGTGTTTCATGTGAATTTAACTGGAATTACGGATTTCCCTTATCTTAGCTACCTTTTCTACACTAAGAACTGACTTGGAGAATCTCTTTCAGCTGTTCTAAACAAGTTCTCATCTGTTTACAGTCATTTTCACTGAATTATTCATGTTTTCATGTAGTTTCCTATATTCTGCCTTCTGGCCCAAGTATAAGCTTTGCCCACTTTATCAAACAACTTCCTACACACTGTTATGAACTGAGGCAGTTCGGGAACATTGTCTCTCAACTGTGTGATAGAGTGTAGTACTACATTTCAGTGAAGTGTAAGGCTTTCCAAAGCTGCCGAACGTGTTTCTTTCTCTATTTCAAGGGTATTCTGCCTTGTATAACACACATTTACCACTCTAGTCTCCTTTAAGTAAAGAATATAAGATTCATACAGTGTTTCATGTGAATTTAACTGGAATTACGGATTTCCCTTATCTTAGCTACCTTTTCTACACTAAGAACTGACTTGGAGAATCTCTTTCAGCTGTTCTAAACAAGTTCTCATCTGTTTACAGTCATTTTCACTGAATTATTCATTTTTTCATGTAGTTTCCTATATTCTGCCTTCTGGTCCAAGAATAAGCTTTGTCCACTTTATCAAACAACTTCCTACACACTGTTATGAACTGAGGGAGCTGGGGAACATTGTCTCTCATCTGTGTTATAGAGTGTAGTACTACATTTCAGTGAAGTGTAAGGCTTTCCAAAGCTGCCGAACGTGTTTCTTTCTCTATTTCAATGGTATTCTGCCTTATATAACACACATTTACCACTCTAGTCTCCTTTAAGTAAACAATATAGGATTCATACAGTGTTTGATGTTATCTTAACTCGAATTAAGGATTTCCCTTATCTTAGCTACCTTTTCTACACTAAGAACTGACTTGGAGATTCTCTTTCAGCTGTTCTAAACAAGTTCTCATCTGTTTACAGTCATTTTCACTGAATTATTCATGTTTTCATGTAGTTTCCTATATTCTGCCTTCTGGTCCAAGTATAAGCTTTGCCCACTTTATCAAACAACTTCCTACACACTGTTATGAACTGAGGCAGCTCGGGAACATTGTCTCTCAACTGTGTGATAGAGTGTAGTACTACATTTCAGTGAAGTGTAAGGCTTTCCAAAGCTGCCGAACGTGTTTCTTTCTCTATTTCAATGGTATTCTGCCTTGTATAACACACATTTACCACTCTAGTCTCCTTTAAGTAAAGAATATAGGATTCATACAGTGTTTCATGTAAATTTAACTGGAATTACAGATTTCCCTTATCTTAGCTACCTTTTCTACACTAAGAACTGACTTGGAGAATCTCTTTCAGCTGTTCTAAACAAGTTCTCATCTGTTTACAGTCATTTTCACTGAATTATTCATGTTTTCATGTAGTTTCCTATATTCTTCCTTCTGGTCCAAGAATAAGCTTTGTCCACTTTATCAAACAACTTCCTACACACTGTTATGAACTGAGGGAGCTGGGGAACATTGTCTCTCAACTGTGTTATAGAGTGTAGTACTACATTTCAGTGAAGTGTAAGGCTTTCCAAAGCTGCCGAACGTGTTTCTTTCTCTATTTCAATGGTATTCTGCCTTATATAACACACATTTACCACTCTAGTCTCCTTTAAGTAAACAATATAGGATTCATACAGTGTTTGATGTTATCTTAACTCGAATTAAGGATTTCCCTTATCTTAGCTACCTTTTCTAAACTAAGAACTGACTTGGAGATTCTCTTTCAGCTGTTCTAAACAAGTTCTCATCTGTTTACAGTCATTTTCACTGAATTATTCATGTTTTCATGTAGTTTCCTATATTCTGCCTTCTGGTCCAAGTATAAGCTTTGCCCACTTTATCAAACAACTTCCTACACACTGTTATGAACTGAGGCAGCTCGGGAACATTGTCTCTCAACTGTGTGATAGAGTGTAGTACTACATTTCAGTGAAGTGTAAGGCTTTCCAAAGCTGCCGAACGTGTTTCTTTCTCTATTTCAATGGTATTCTGCCTTGTATAACACACATTTACCACTCTAGTCTCCTTTAAGTAAAGAATATAGGATTCATACAGTGTTTCATGTGAATTTAACTGGAATTACAGATTTCCCTTATCTTAGCTACCTTTTCTACACTAAGAACTGACTTGGAGAATCTCTTTCAGCTGTTCTAAACAAGTTCTCATCTGTTTACAGTCATTTTCACTGAATTATTCATGTTTTCATGTAGTTTCCTATATTCTTCCTTCTGGTCCAAGAATAAGCTTTGTCCACTTTATCAAACAACTTCCTACACACTGTTATGAACTGAGGGAGCTGGGGAACATTGTCTCTCAACTGTGTTATAGAGTGTAGTACTACATTTCATTGAAGTGTAAGGCTTTCCAAAGCTGCCGAACGTGTTTCTTTCTCTATTTCAATGGTATTCTGCCTTATATAACACACATTTACCACTCTAGTCTCCTTTAAGTAAACAATATAGGATTCATACAGTGTTTGATGTTATCTTAACTCGAATTAAGGATTTCCCTTATCTTAGCTACCTTTTCTACACTAAGAACTGACTTGGAGATTCTCTTTCAGCTGTTCTAAACAAGTTCTCATCTGTTTACAGTCATTTTCACTGAATTATTCATTTTTTCATGTAGTTTCCTATATTCTGCCTTCTGGTCCAAGTATAAGCTTTGCCCACTTTATCAAACAACTTCCTACACACTGTTATGAACTGAGGCAGCTCGGGAACATTGTCTCTCAACTGTGTGATAGAGTGTAGTACTACATTTCAGTGAAGTGTAAGGCTTTCCAAAGCTGCCGAACGTGTTTCTTTCTCTATTTCAATGGTATTCTGCCTTGTATAGCACACATTTACCACTCTAGTCTCCTTTAAGTAAAGAATATAGGATTCATACAGTGTTTCATGGGATCTTAACTCCAATTAAGGATTTCCCGGATCTTAGCTACCTTTTCTACACTAAGAACTGACTTGGAGAATCTCTTTCAGCTGTTCTAAACAAGTTCTCATCTGTTTACAGTCATTTTCACTGAATTATTCATGTTTTCATGTAGTTTCCTATATTCTTCTTCTGGTCCAAGAATAAGCTTTGCCCACTTTATCAAACAACTTCCTACACACTGTTATGAACCGAGGGAGCTGGGGAACATTGTCTCTCAACTGTGTTATAGAGTGTAGTACTACATTTCAGTGAAGTGTAAGGCTTTCCAAAGCTGCCGAACGTGTTTCTTTCTCTATTTCAATGGTATTCTGCCTTGTATAACACACATTTACCACTCTAGTCTCCTTTAAGTAAAGAATATAGGATTCATACAGTGTTTCATGTGAATTTAACTGGAATTACAGATTTCCCTTATCTTAGCTACCTTTTCTACACTAAGAACTGACTTGGAGAATCTCTTTCAGCTGTTCTAAACAAGTTCTCATCTGTTTACAGTCATTTTCACTGAATTATTCATGTTTTCATGTAGTTTCCTATATTCTGCCTTCTGGCCCATGTATAAGCTTTGCCCACTTTATCAAACAACTTCCTACACACTGTTATGAACTGAGGCAGTTCGGGAACATTGTCTCTCAACTGTGTGATAGAGTGTAGTACTACATTTCAGTGAAGTGTAAGGCTTTCCAAAGCTGCCGAACGTGTTTCTTTCTCTATTTCAATGGTATTCTGCCTTGTATAACACACATTTACCACTCTAGTCTCCTTTAAGTAAAGAATATAGGATTCATACAGTGTTTCATGTGAATTTAACTGGAATTACAGATTTCCCTTATCTTAGCTACCTTTTCTACACTAAGAACTGACTTGGAGAATCTCTTTCAGCTGTTCTAAACAAGTTCTCATCTGTTTACAGTCATTTTCACTGAATTATTCATGTTTTCATGTAGTTTCCTATATTCTGCCTTCTGGTCCAAGTATAAGCTTTGCCCACTTTATCAAACAACTTCCTACACACTGTTATGAACTGAGGCAGCTCGGGAACATTGTCTCTCAACTGTGTGATAGAGTGTAGTACTACATTTCAGTGAAGTGTAAGGCTTTCCAAAGCTGCCGAACGTGTTTCTTTCTCTATTTCAATGGTATTCTGCCTTGTATAACACACATTTACCACTCTAGTCTCCTTTAAGTAAAGAATATAAGATTCATACAGTGTTTCATGTGAATTTAACTGGAATTACGGATTTCCCTTATCTTAGCTACCTTTTCTACACTAAGAACTGACTTGGAGAATCTCTTTCAGCTGTTCTAAACAAGTTCTCATCTGTTTACAGTCATTTTCACTGAATTATTCATGTTTTCATGTAGTTTCCTATATTCTGCCTTCTGGCCCAAGTATAAGCTTTGCCCACTTTATCAAACAACTTCCTACACACTGTTATGAACTGAGGCAGTTCGGGAACATTGTCTCTCAACTGTGTGATAGAGTGTAGTACTACATTTCAGTGAAGTGTAAGGCTTTCCAAAGCTGCCGAACGTGTTTCTTTCTCTATTTCAATGGTATTCTGCCTTGTATAACACACATTTACCACTCTAGTCTCCTTTAAGTAAAGAATATAGGATTCATACAGTGTTTCATGTGTATTTAACTGGAATTACAGATTTCCCTTATCTTAGCTACCTTTTCTACACTAAGAACTGACTTGGAGAATCTCTTTCAGCTGTTCTAAACAAGTTCTCATCTGTTTACAGTCATTTTCACTGAATTATTCATGTTTTCATGTAGTTTCCTATATTCTTCCTTCTGGTCCAAGAATAAGCTTTGCCCACTTTATCAAACAACTTCCTACACACTGTTATGAACTGAGGGAGCTGGGGAACATTGTCTCTCAACTGTGTTATAGAGTGTAGTACTACATTTCAGTGAAGTGTAAGGCTTTCCAAAGCTGCCGAACGTGTTTCTTTCTCTATTTCAATGGTATTCTGCCTTATATAACACACATTTACCACTCTAGTCTCCTTTAAGTAAACAATATAGGATTCATACAGTGTTTGATGTTATCTTAACTCGAATTAAGGATTTCCCTTATCTTAGCTACCTTTTCTACACTAAGAACTGACTTGGTGATTCTCTTTCAGCTGTTCTAAACAAATTCTCATCTGTTTACAGTCATTTTCACTGAATTATTCATGTTTTCATGTAGTTTCCTATATTCAGCCTTCTGGTCCAAGTATAAGCTTTGCCCACTTTATCAAACAACTTCCTACACACTGTTATGAACTGAGGCAGTTTGGGAACATTGTCTCTCAACTGTGTGATAGAGTGTAGTACTACATTTCATTGAAGTGTAAGGCTTTCCAAAGCTGCCGAACGTGTTTCTTTCTCTATTTCAATGGTATTCTGCCTTGTATAACACACATTTACCACTCTAGTCTCCTTTAAGTAAACAATATAGGATTCATACAGTGTTTCATGTGAATTTAACTGGAATTACAGATTTCCCTTATCTTAGCTACCTTTTCTACACTAAGAACTGACTTGGAGAATCTCTTTCAGCTGTTCTAAACAAGTTCTCATCTGTTTACAGTCATTTTCACTGAATTATTCATGTTTTCATGTAGTTTCCTATATTCTGCCTTCTGGCCCAAGTATAAGCTTTGCCCACTTTATCAAACAACTTCCTACACACTGTTATGAACTGAGGCAGTTCGGGAACATTGTCTCTCAACTGTGTGATAGAGTGTAGTACTACATTTCAGTGAAGTGTAAGGCTTTCCAAAGCTGCCGAACGTGTTTCTTTCTCTATTTCAATGGTATTCTGCCTTGTATAACACACATTTACCACTCTAGTCTCCTTTAAGTAAAGAATATAGGATTCATACAGTGTTTCATGTGAATTTAACTGGAATTACAGATTTCCCTTATCTTAGCTACCTTTTCTACACTAAGAACTGACTTGGAGAATCTCTTTCAGCTGTTCTAAACAAGTTCTCATCTGTTTACAGTCATTTTCACTGAATTATTCATGTTTTCATGTAGTTTCCTATATTCTTCCTTCTGGTCCAAGAATAAGCTTTGCCCACTTTATCAAACAACTTCCTACACACTGTTATGAACTGAGGGAGCTGGGGAACATTGTCTCTCAACTGTGTTATAGAGTGTAGTACTACATTTCCGTGAAGTGTAAGGCTTTCCAAAGCTGCCGAACGTGTTTCTTTCTCTATTTCAATGGTATTCTGCCTTGTATAACACACATTTACCACTCTAGTCTCCTTTAAGTAAAGAATATAGGATTCATACAGTGTTTCATGGGATCTTAACTCCAATTAAGGATTTCCGGATCTTAGCTACCTTTTCTACACTAAGAACTGACTTGGAGAATCTCTTTCAGCTGTTCTAAACAAGTTCTCATCTGTTTACAGTCATTTTCACTGAATTATTCATGTTTTCATGTAGTTTCCTATATTCTGCCTTCTGGTCCAAGAATAAGCTTTGCCCACTTTATCAAACAACTTCCTACACACTGTTATGAACCGAGGGAGCTGGGGAACATTGTCTCTCAACTGTGTTATAGAGTGTAGTACTACATTTCAGTGAAGTGTAAGGCTTTCCAAAGCTGCCGAACGTGTTTCTTTCTCTATTTCAATGGTATTCTGCCTTGTATAACACACATTTACCACTCTAGTCTCCTTTAAGTAAAGAATATAGGATTCATACAGTGTTTCATGTGAATTTAACTGGAATTACAGATTTCCCTTATCTTAGCTACCTTTTCTACACTAAGAACTGACTTGGAGAATCTCTTTCAGCTGTTCTAAACAAGTTCTCATCTGTTTACAGTCATTTTCACTGAATTATTCATGTTTTCATGTAGTTTCCTATATTCTTCCTTCTGGTCCAAGAATAAGCTTTGTCCACTTTATCAAACAACTTCCTACACACTGTTATGAACTGAGGGAGCTGGGGAACATTGTCTCTCAACTGTGTTATAGAGTGTAGTACTACATTTCAGTGAAGTGTAAGGCTTTCCAAAGCTGCCGAACGTGTTTCTTTCTCTATTTCAATGGTATTCTGCCTTGTATAACACACATTTACCACTCTAGTCTCCTTTAAGTAAAGAATATAAGATTCATACAGTGTTTCATGTGAATTTAACTGGAATTACGGATTTCCCTTATCTTAGCTACCTTTTCTACACTAAGAACTGACTTGGAGAATCTCTTTCAGCTGTTCTAAACAAGTTCTCATCTGTTTACAGTCATTTTCACTGAATTATTCATGTTTTCATGTAGTTTCCTATATTCTGCCTTCTGGCCCAAGTATAAGCTTTGCCCACTTTATCAAACAACTTCCTACACACTGTTATGAACTGAGGCAGTTCGGGAACATTGTCTCTCAACTGTGTGATAGAGTGTAGTACTACATTTCAGTGAAGTGTAAGGCTTTCCAAAGCTGCCGAACGTGTTTCTTTCTCTATTTCAATGGTATTCTGCCTTATATAACACACATTTACCACTCTAGTCTCCTTTAAGTAAACAATATAGGATTCATACAGTGTTTGATGTTATCTTAACTCGAATTAAGGATTTCCCTTATCTTAGCTACCTTTTCTACACTAAGAACTGACTTGGAGATTCTCTTTCAGCTGTTCTAAACAATTTCTCATCTGTTTACAGTCATTTTCACTGAATTATTCATGTTTTCATGTAGTTTCCTATATTCTGCCTTCTGGTCCAAGTATAAGCTTTGCCCACTTTATCAAACAACTTCCTACACACTGTTATGAACTGAGGCAGCTCGGGAACATTGTCTCTCAACTGTGTGATAGAGTGTAGTACTACATTTCAGTGAAGTGTAAGGCTTTCCAAAGCTGCCGAACGTGTTTCTTTCTCTATTTCAATGGTATTCTGCCTTGTATAACACACATTTACCACTCTAGTCTCCTTTAAGTAAACAATATAGGATTCATACAGTGTTTCATGGGATCTTAACTCCAATTAAGGATTTCCCGGATCTTAGCTACCTTTTCTACACTAAGAACTGACTTGGAGAATCTCTTTCAGCTGTTCTAAACAAGTTCTCATCTGTTTACAGTCATTTTCACTGAATTATTCATGTTTTCATGTAGTTTCCTATATTCTGCCTTCTGGCCCAAGTATAAGCTTTGCCCACTTTATCAAACAACTTCCTACACAGTGTTATGAACTGAGGCAGTTCGGGAACATTGTCTCTCAACTGTGTGATAGAGTGTAGTACTACATTTCAGTGAAGTGTAAGGCTTTCCAAAGCTGCCGAACGTGTTTGTTTCTCTATTTCAATGGTATTCTGCCTTGTATAACACACATTTACCACTCTAGTCTCCTTTAAGTAAACAATATAGGATTCATACAGTGTTTCATGGGATCTTAACTCCAATTAAGGATTTCCCGGATCTTAGCTACCTTTTCTACACTAAGAACTGACTTGGAGATTCTCTTTCAGCTGTTCTAAACAAATTCTCATCTGTTTACAGTCATTTTCACTGAATTATTCATGTTTTCATGTAGTTTCCTATATTCAGCCTTCTGGTCCAAGTATAAGCTTTGCCCACTTTATCAAACAACTTCCTACACACTGTTATGAACTGAGGCAGTTTGGGAACATTGTCTCTCAACTGTGTGATAGAGTGTAGTACTACATTTCAGTGAAGTGTAAGGCTTTCCAAAGCTGCCGAACGTGTTTCTTTCTCTATTTCAATGGTATTCTGCCTTGTATAACACACATTTACCACTCTAGTCTCCTTTAAGTAAAGAATATAGGATTCATACAGTGTTTCATGTGAATTTAACTGGAATTACAGATTTCCCTTATCTTAGCTACCTTTTCTACACTAAGAACTGACTTGGAGAATCTCTTTCAGCTGTTCTAAACAAGTTCTCATCTGTTTACAGTCATTTTCACTGAATTATTCATGTTTTCATGTAGTTTCCTATATTCTTCCTTCTGGTCCAAGAATAAGCTTTGTCCACTTTATCAAACAACTTCCTACACACTGTTATGAACTGAGGGAGCTGGGGAACATTGTCTCTCAACTGTGTTATAGAGTGTAGTACTACATTTCAGTGAAGTGTAAGGCTTTCCAAAGCTGCCGAACGTGTTTCTTTCTCTATTTCAATGGTATTCTGCCTTATATAACACACATTTACCACTCTAGTCTCCTTTAAGTAAACAATATAGGATTCATACAGTGTTTGATGTTATCTTAACTCGAATTAAGGATTTCCCTTATCTTAGCTACCTTTTCTACACTAAGAACTGACTTGGAGATTCTCTTTCAGCTGTTCTAAACATGTTCTCATCTGTTTACAGTCATTTTCACTGAATTATTCATGTTTTCATGTAGTTTCCTATATTCTGCCTTCTGGCCCAAGTATAAGCTTTGCCCACTTTATCAAACAACTTCCTACACACTGTTATGAACTGAGGCAGCTCGGGAACATTGTCTCTCAACTGTGTGATAGAGTGTAGTACTACATTTCAGTGAAGTGTAAGGCTTTCCAAAGCTGCCGAACGTGTTTCTTTCTCTATTTCAATGGTATTCTGCCTTGTATAACACACATTTACCACTCTAGTCTCCTTTAAGTAAAGAATATAGGATTCATACAGTGTTTCATGGGATCTTAACTCCAATTAAGGATTTCCGGATCTTAGCTACCTTTTCTACACTAAGAACTGACTTGGAGAATCTCTTTCAGCTGTTCTAAACAAGTTCTCATCTGTTTACAGTCATTTTCACTGAATTATTCATGTTTTCATGTAGTTTCCTATATTCTGCCTTCTGGTCCAAGAATAAGCTTTGCCCACTTTATCAAACAACTTCCTACACACTGTTATGAACCGAGGGAGCTGGGGAACATTGTCTCTCAACTGTGTTATAGAGTGTAGTACTACATTTCAGTGAAGTGTAAGGCTTTCCAAAGCTGCCGAACGTGTTTCTTTCTCTATTTCAATGGTATTCTGCCTTGTATAACACACATTTACCACTCTAGTCTCCTTTAAGTAAAGAATATAGGATTCATACAGTGTTTCATGTGAATTTAACTGGAATTACAGATTTCCCTTATCTTAGCTACCTTTTCTACACTAAGAACTGACTTGGAGAATCTCTTTCAGCTGTTCTAAACAAGTTCTCATCTGTTTACAGTCATTTTCACTGAATTATTCATGTTTTCATGTAGTTTCCTATATTCTTCCTTCTGGTCCAAGAATAAGCTTTGTCCACTTTATCAAACAACTTCCTACACACTGTTATGAACTGAGGGAGCTGGGGAACATTGTCTCTCAACTGTGTTATAGAGTGTAGTACTACATTTCAGTGAAGTGTAAGGCTTTCCAAAGCTGCCGAACGTGTTTCTTTCTCTATTTCAATGGTATTCTGCCTTGTATAACACACATTTACCACTCTAGTCTCCTTTAAGTAAAGAATATAAGATTCATACAGTGTTTCATGTGAATTTAACTGGAATTACGGATTTCCCTTATCTTAGCTACCTTTTCTACACTAAGAACTGACTTGGGAATCTCTTTCAGCTGTTCTAAACAAGTTCTCATCTGTTTACAGTCATTTTCACTGAATTATTCATGTTTTCATGTAGTTTCCTATATTCTGCCTTCTGGCCCAAGTATAAGCTTTGCCCACTTTATCAAACAACTTCCTACACACTGTTATGAACTGAGGCAGTTCGGGAACATTGTCTCTCAACTGTGTGATAGAGTGTAGTACTACATTTCAGTGAAGTGTAAGGCTTTCCAAAGCTGCCGAACGTGTTTCTTTCTCTATTTCAATGGTATTCTGCCTTATATAACACACATTTACCACTCTAGTCTCCTTTAAGTAAACAATATAGGATTCATACAGTTTTTGATGTTATCTTAACTCGAATTAAGGATTTCCCTTATCTTAGCTACCTTTTCTACACTAAGAACTGACTTGGAGATTCTCTTTCAGCTGTTCTAAACAATTTCTCATCTGTTTACAGTCATTTTCACTGAATTATTCATGTTTTCATGTAGTTTCCTATATTCTGCCTTCTGGTCCAAGTATAAGCTTTGCCCACTTTATCAAACAACTTCCTACACACTGTTATGAACTGAGGCAGCTCGGGAACATTGTCTCTCAACTGTGTGATAGAGTGTAGTACTACATTTCAGTGAAGTGTAAGGCTTTCCAAAGCTGCCGAACGTGTTTCTTTCTCTATTTCAATGGTATTCTGCCTTGTATAACACACATTTACCACTCTAGTCTCCTTTAAGTAAAGAATATAGGATTCATACAGTGTTTCATGGGATCTTAACTCCAATTAAGGATTTCCCGGATCTTAGCTACCTTTTCTACACTAAGAACTGACTTGGAGAATCTCTTTCAGCT
Organism: Pipistrellus hanaki; assembly: GCF_964339955.1. Taxonomy (NCBI): domain Eukaryota; kingdom Metazoa; phylum Chordata; class Mammalia; order Chiroptera; family Vespertilionidae; genus Pipistrellus; species Pipistrellus hanaki. The sequence continues at coordinate 98,022,161 of NC_140507.1, read as the reverse complement.
GTTCTAAACAAGTTCTCATCTGTTTACAGTCATTTTCACTGAATTATTCATGTTTTCATGTAGTTTCCTATATTCTGCCTTCTGGCCCAAGTATAAGCTTTGCCCACTTTATCAAACAACTTCCTACACAGTGTTATGAACTGAGGCAGTTCGGGAACATTGTCTCTCAACTGTGTGATAGAGTGTAGTACTACATTTCAGTGAAGTGTAAGGCTTTCCAAAGCTGCCGAACGTGTTTGTTTCTCTATTTCAATGGTATTCTGCCTTGTATAACACACATTTACCACTCTAGTCTCCTTTAAGTAAACAATATAGGATTCATACAGTGTTTCATGGGATCTTAACTCCAATTAAGGATTTCCCGGATCTTAGCTACCTTTTCTACACTAAGAACTGACTTGGAGATTCTCTTTCAGCTGTTCTAAACAAGTTCTCATCTGTTTACAGTCATTTTCACTGAATTATTCATGTTTTCATGTAGTTTCCTATATTCTGCCTTCTGGTCCAAGTATAAGCTTTGCCCACTTTATCAAACAACTTCCTACACACTGTTATGAACTGAGGCAGCTCGGGAACATTGTCTCTCAACTGTGTGATAGAGTGTAGTACTACATTTCAGTGAAGTGTAAGGCTTTCCAAAGCTGCCGAACGTGTTTCTTTCTCTATTTCAATGGTATTCTGCCTTGTATAACACACATTTACCACTCTAGTCTCCTTTAAGTAAATTATATAAGATTCATACAGTGTTTCATGTGAATTTAACTGGAATTACGGATTTCCCTTATCTTAGCTACCTTTTCTACACTAAGAACTGACTTGGAGAATCTCTTTCAGCTGTTCTAAACAAGTTCTCATCTGTTTACAGTCATTTTCACTGAATTATTCATGTTTTCATGTAGTTTCCTATATTCTGCCTTCTGGCCCAAGTATAAGCTTTGCCCACTTTATCAAACAACTTCCTACACACTGTTATGAACTGAGGCAGTTCGGGAACATTGTCTCTCAACTGTGTGATAGAGTGTAGTACTACATTTCAGTGAAGTGTAAGGCTTTCCAAAGCTGCCGAACGTGTTTCTTTCTCTATTTCAAGGGTATTCTGCCTTGTATAACACACATTTACCACTCTAGTCTCCTTTAAGTAAAGAATATAAGATTCATACAGTGTTTCATGTGAATTTAACTGGAATTACGGATTTCCCTTATCTTAGCTACCTTTTCTACACTAAGAACTGACTTGGAGAATCTCTTTCAGCTGTTCTAAACAAGTTCTCATCTGTTTACAGTCATTTTCACTGAATTATTCATTTTTTCATGTAGTTTCCTATATTCTGCCTTCTGGTCCAAGAATAAGCTTTGTCCACTTTATCAAACAACTTCCTACACACTGTTATGAACTGAGGGAGCTGGGGAACATTGTCTCTCATCTGTGTTATAGAGTGTAGTACTACATTTCAGTGAAGTGTAAGGCTTTCCAAAGCTGCCGAACGTGTTTCTTTCTCTATTTCAATGGTATTCTGCCTTATATAACACACATTTACCACTCTAGTCTCCTTTAAGTAAACAATATAGGATTCATACAGTGTTTGATGTTATCTTAACTCGAATTAAGGATTTCCCTTATCTTAGCTACCTTTTCTACACTAAGAACTGACTTGGAGATTCTCTTTCAGCTGTTCTAAACAAGTTCTCATCTGTTTACAGTCATTTTCACTGAATTATTCATGTTTTCATGTAGTTTCCTATATTCTGCCTTCTGGTCCAAGTATAAGCTTTGCCCACTTTATCAAACAACTTCCTACACACTGTTATGAACTGAGGCAGCTCGGGAACATTGTCTCTCAACTGTGTGATAGAGTGTAGTACTACATTTCAGTGAAGTGTAAGGCTTTCCAAAGCTGCCGAACGTGTTTCTTTCTCTATTTCAATGGTATTCTGCCTTGTATAACACACATTTACCACTCTAGTCTCCTTTAAGTAAAGAATATAGGATTCATACAGTGTTTCATGTAAATTTAACTGGAATTACAGATTTCCCTTATCTTAGCTACCTTTTCTACACTAAGAACTGACTTGGAGAATCTCTTTCAGCTGTTCTAAACAAGTTCTCATCTGTTTACAGTCATTTTCACTGAATTATTCATGTTTTCATGTAGTTTCCTATATTCTTCCTTCTGGTCCAAGAATAAGCTTTGTCCACTTTATCAAACAACTTCCTACACACTGTTATGAACTGAGGGAGCTGGGGAACATTGTCTCTCAACTGTGTTATAGAGTGTAGTACTACATTTCAGTGAAGTGTAAGGCTTTCCAAAGCTGCCGAACGTGTTTCTTTCTCTATTTCAATGGTATTCTGCCTTATATAACACACATTTACCACTCTAGTCTCCTTTAAGTAAACAATATAGGATTCATACAGTGTTTGATGTTATCTTAACTCGAATTAAGGATTTCCCTTATCTTAGCTACCTTTTCTAAACTAAGAACTGACTTGGAGATTCTCTTTCAGCTGTTCTAAACAAGTTCTCATCTGTTTACAGTCATTTTCACTGAATTATTCATGTTTTCATGTAGTTTCCTATATTCTGCCTTCTGGTCCAAGTATAAGCTTTGCCCACTTTATCAAACAACTTCCTACACACTGTTATGAACTGAGGCAGCTCGGGAACATTGTCTCTCAACTGTGTGATAGAGTGTAGTACTACATTTCAGTGAAGTGTAAGGCTTTCCAAAGCTGCCGAACGTGTTTCTTTCTCTATTTCAATGGTATTCTGCCTTGTATAACACACATTTACCACTCTAGTCTCCTTTAAGTAAAGAATATAGGATTCATACAGTGTTTCATGTGAATTTAACTGGAATTACAGATTTCCCTTATCTTAGCTACCTTTTCTACACTAAGAACTGACTTGGAGAATCTCTTTCAGCTGTTCTAAACAAGTTCTCATCTGTTTACAGTCATTTTCACTGAATTATTCATGTTTTCATGTAGTTTCCTATATTCTTCCTTCTGGTCCAAGAATAAGCTTTGTCCACTTTATCAAACAACTTCCTACACACTGTTATGAACTGAGGGAGCTGGGGAACATTGTCTCTCAACTGTGTTATAGAGTGTAGTACTACATTTCATTGAAGTGTAAGGCTTTCCAAAGCTGCCGAACGTGTTTCTTTCTCTATTTCAATGGTATTCTGCCTTATATAACACACATTTACCACTCTAGTCTCCTTTAAGTAAACAATATAGGATTCATACAGTGTTTGATGTTATCTTAACTCGAATTAAGGATTTCCCTTATCTTAGCTACCTTTTCTACACTAAGAACTGACTTGGAGATTCTCTTTCAGCTGTTCTAAACAAGTTCTCATCTGTTTACAGTCATTTTCACTGAATTATTCATTTTTTCATGTAGTTTCCTATATTCTGCCTTCTGGTCCAAGTATAAGCTTTGCCCACTTTATCAAACAACTTCCTACACACTGTTATGAACTGAGGCAGCTCGGGAACATTGTCTCTCAACTGTGTGATAGAGTGTAGTACTACATTTCAGTGAAGTGTAAGGCTTTCCAAAGCTGCCGAACGTGTTTCTTTCTCTATTTCAATGGTATTCTGCCTTGTATAGCACACATTTACCACTCTAGTCTCCTTTAAGTAAAGAATATAGGATTCATACAGTGTTTCATGGGATCTTAACTCCAATTAAGGATTTCCCGGATCTTAGCTACCTTTTCTACACTAAGAACTGACTTGGAGAATCTCTTTCAGCTGTTCTAAACAAGTTCTCATCTGTTTACAGTCATTTTCACTGAATTATTCATGTTTTCATGTAGTTTCCTATATTCTTCTTCTGGTCCAAGAATAAGCTTTGCCCACTTTATCAAACAACTTCCTACACACTGTTATGAACCGAGGGAGCTGGGGAACATTGTCTCTCAACTGTGTTATAGAGTGTAGTACTACATTTCAGTGAAGTGTAAGGCTTTCCAAAGCTGCCGAACGTGTTTCTTTCTCTATTTCAATGGTATTCTGCCTTGTATAACACACATTTACCACTCTAGTCTCCTTTAAGTAAAGAATATAGGATTCATACAGTGTTTCATGTGAATTTAACTGGAATTACAGATTTCCCTTATCTTAGCTACCTTTTCTACACTAAGAACTGACTTGGAGAATCTCTTTCAGCTGTTCTAAACAAGTTCTCATCTGTTTACAGTCATTTTCACTGAATTATTCATGTTTTCATGTAGTTTCCTATATTCTGCCTTCTGGCCCATGTATAAGCTTTGCCCACTTTATCAAACAACTTCCTACACACTGTTATGAACTGAGGCAGTTCGGGAACATTGTCTCTCAACTGTGTGATAGAGTGTAGTACTACATTTCAGTGAAGTGTAAGGCTTTCCAAAGCTGCCGAACGTGTTTCTTTCTCTATTTCAATGGTATTCTGCCTTGTATAACACACATTTACCACTCTAGTCTCCTTTAAGTAAAGAATATAGGATTCATACAGTGTTTCATGTGAATTTAACTGGAATTACAGATTTCCCTTATCTTAGCTACCTTTTCTACACTAAGAACTGACTTGGAGAATCTCTTTCAGCTGTTCTAAACAAGTTCTCATCTGTTTACAGTCATTTTCACTGAATTATTCATGTTTTCATGTAGTTTCCTATATTCTGCCTTCTGGTCCAAGTATAAGCTTTGCCCACTTTATCAAACAACTTCCTACACACTGTTATGAACTGAGGCAGCTCGGGAACATTGTCTCTCAACTGTGTGATAGAGTGTAGTACTACATTTCAGTGAAGTGTAAGGCTTTCCAAAGCTGCCGAACGTGTTTCTTTCTCTATTTCAATGGTATTCTGCCTTGTATAACACACATTTACCACTCTAGTCTCCTTTAAGTAAAGAATATAAGATTCATACAGTGTTTCATGTGAATTTAACTGGAATTACGGATTTCCCTTATCTTAGCTACCTTTTCTACACTAAGAACTGACTTGGAGAATCTCTTTCAGCTGTTCTAAACAAGTTCTCATCTGTTTACAGTCATTTTCACTGAATTATTCATGTTTTCATGTAGTTTCCTATATTCTGCCTTCTGGCCCAAGTATAAGCTTTGCCCACTTTATCAAACAACTTCCTACACACTGTTATGAACTGAGGCAGTTCGGGAACATTGTCTCTCAACTGTGTGATAGAGTGTAGTACTACATTTCAGTGAAGTGTAAGGCTTTCCAAAGCTGCCGAACGTGTTTCTTTCTCTATTTCAATGGTATTCTGCCTTGTATAACACACATTTACCACTCTAGTCTCCTTTAAGTAAAGAATATAGGATTCATACAGTGTTTCATGTGTATTTAACTGGAATTACAGATTTCCCTTATCTTAGCTACCTTTTCTACACTAAGAACTGACTTGGAGAATCTCTTTCAGCTGTTCTAAACAAGTTCTCATCTGTTTACAGTCATTTTCACTGAATTATTCATGTTTTCATGTAGTTTCCTATATTCTTCCTTCTGGTCCAAGAATAAGCTTTGCCCACTTTATCAAACAACTTCCTACACACTGTTATGAACTGAGGGAGCTGGGGAACATTGTCTCTCAACTGTGTTATAGAGTGTAGTACTACATTTCAGTGAAGTGTAAGGCTTTCCAAAGCTGCCGAACGTGTTTCTTTCTCTATTTCAATGGTATTCTGCCTTATATAACACACATTTACCACTCTAGTCTCCTTTAAGTAAACAATATAGGATTCATACAGTGTTTGATGTTATCTTAACTCGAATTAAGGATTTCCCTTATCTTAGCTACCTTTTCTACACTAAGAACTGACTTGGTGATTCTCTTTCAGCTGTTCTAAACAAATTCTCATCTGTTTACAGTCATTTTCACTGAATTATTCATGTTTTCATGTAGTTTCCTATATTCAGCCTTCTGGTCCAAGTATAAGCTTTGCCCACTTTATCAAACAACTTCCTACACACTGTTATGAACTGAGGCAGTTTGGGAACATTGTCTCTCAACTGTGTGATAGAGTGTAGTACTACATTTCATTGAAGTGTAAGGCTTTCCAAAGCTGCCGAACGTGTTTCTTTCTCTATTTCAATGGTATTCTGCCTTGTATAACACACATTTACCACTCTAGTCTCCTTTAAGTAAACAATATAGGATTCATACAGTGTTTCATGTGAATTTAACTGGAATTACAGATTTCCCTTATCTTAGCTACCTTTTCTACACTAAGAACTGACTTGGAGAATCTCTTTCAGCTGTTCTAAACAAGTTCTCATCTGTTTACAGTCATTTTCACTGAATTATTCATGTTTTCATGTAGTTTCCTATATTCTGCCTTCTGGCCCAAGTATAAGCTTTGCCCACTTTATCAAACAACTTCCTACACACTGTTATGAACTGAGGCAGTTCGGGAACATTGTCTCTCAACTGTGTGATAGAGTGTAGTACTACATTTCAGTGAAGTGTAAGGCTTTCCAAAGCTGCCGAACGTGTTTCTTTCTCTATTTCAATGGTATTCTGCCTTGTATAACACACATTTACCACTCTAGTCTCCTTTAAGTAAAGAATATAGGATTCATACAGTGTTTCATGTGTATTTAACTGGAATTACAGATTTCCCTTATCTTAGCTACCTTTTCTACACTAAGAACTGACTTGGAGAATCTCTTTCAGCTGTTCTAAACAAGTTCTCATCTGTTTACAGTCATTTTCACTGAATTATTCATGTTTTCATGTAGTTTCCTATATTCTTCCTTCTGGTCCAAGAATAAGCTTTGCCCACTTTATCAAACAACTTCCTACACACTGTTATGAACTGAGGGAGCTGGGGAACATTGCCTCTCAACTGTGTTATAGAGTGTAGTACTACATTTCAGTGAAGTGTAAGGCTTTCCAAAGCTGCCGAACGTGTTTCTTTCTCTATTTCAATGGTATTCTGCCTTATATAACACACATTTACCACTCTAGTCTCCTTTAAGTAAACAATATAGGATTCATACAGTGTTTGATGTTATCTTAACTCGAATTAAGGATTTCCCTTATCTTAGCTACCTTTTCTACACTAAGAACTGACTTGGTGATTCTCTTTCAGCTGTTCTAAACAAATTCTCATCTGTTTACAGTCATTTTCACTGAATTATTCATGTTTTCATGTAGTTTCCTATATTCAGCCTTCTGGTCCAAGTATAAGCTTTGCCCACTTTATCAAACAACTTCCTACACACTGTTATGAACTGAGGCAGTTTGGGAACATTGTCTCTCAACTGTGTGATAGAGTGTAGTACTACATTTCATTGAAGTGTAAGGCTTTCCAAAGCTGCCGAACGTGTTTCTTTCTCTATTTCAATGGTATTCTGCCTTGTATAACACACATTTACCACTCTAGTCTCCTTTAAGTAAACAATATAGGATTCATACAGTGTTTCATGTGAATTTAACTGGAATTACAGATTTCCCTTATCTTAGCTACCTTTTCTACACTAAGAATTGACTTGGAGAATCTCTTTCAGCTGTTCTAAACAAGTTCTCATCTGTTTACAGTCATTTTCACTGAATTATTCATGTTTTCATGTAGTTTCCTATATTCTTCCTTCTGGTCCAAGAATAAGCTTTGTCCACTTTATCAAACAACTTCCTACACACTGTTATGAACTGAGGGAGCTGGGGAACATTGTCTCTCAACTGTGTTATAGAGTGTAGTACTACATTTCATTGAAGTGTAAGGCTTTCCAAAGCTGCCGAACGTGTTTCTTTCTCTATTTCAATGGTATTCTGCCTTATATAACACACATTTACCACTCTAGTCTCCTTTAAGTAAACAATATAGGATTCATACAGTGTTTGATGTTATCTTAACTCGAATTAAGGATTTCCCTTATCTTAGCTACCTTTTCTACACTAAGAACTGACTTGGAGAATCTCTTTCAGCTGTTCTAAACAAGTTCTCATCTGTTTACAGTCATTTTCACTGAATTATTCATGTTTTCATGTAGTTTCCTATATTCTGCCTTCTGGCCCATGTATAAGCTTTGCCCACTTTATCAAACAACTTCCTACACACTGTTATGAACTGAGGCAGCTCGGGAACATTGTCTCTCAACTGTGTGATAGAGTGTAGTACTACATTTCAGTGAAGTGTAAGGCTTTCCAAAGCTGCCGAACGTGTTTCTTTCTCTATTTCAATGGTATTCTGCCTTGTATAACACACATTTACCACTCTAGTCTCCTTTAAGTAAAGAATATAGGATTCATACAGTGTTTCATGGGATCTTAACTCCAATTAAGGATTTCCCGGATCTTAGCTACCTTTTCTACACTAAGAACTGACTTGGAGAATCTCTTTCAGCTGTTCTAAACAAGTTCTCATCTGTTTACAGTCATTTTCACTGAATTATTCATGTTTTCATGTAGTTTCCTATATTCTTCCTTCTGGTCCAAGAATAAGCTTTGCCCACTTTATCAAACAACTTCCTACACACTGTTATGAACCGAGGGAGCTGGGGAACATTGTCTCTCAACTGTGTTATAGAGTGTAGTACTACATTTCAGTGAAGTGTAAGGCTTTCCAAAGCTGCCGAACGTGTTTCTTTCTCTATTTCAATGGTATTCTGCCTTGTATAACACACATTTACCACTCTAGTCTCCTTTAAGTAAAGAATATAGGATTCATACAGTGTTTCATGTGAATTTAACTGGAATTACAGATTTCCCTTATCTTAGCTACCTTTTCTACACTAAGAACTGACTTGGAGAATCTCTTTCAGCTGTTCTAAACAAGTTCTCATCTGTTTACAGTCATTTTCACTGAATTATTCATGTTTTCATGTAGTTTCCTATATTCTGCCTTCTGGCCCATGTATAAGCTTTGCCCACTTTATCAAACAACTTCCTACACACTGTTATGAACTGAGGCAGTTCGGGAACATTGTCTCTCAACTGTGTGATAGAGTGTAGTACTACATTTCAGTGAAGTGTAAGGCTTTCCAAAGCTGCCGAACGTGTTTCTTTCTCTATTTCAATGGTATTCTGCCTTGTATAACACACATTTACCACTCTAGTCTCCTTTAAGTAAAGAATATAGGATTCATACAGTGTTTCATGTGAATTTAACTGGAATTACAGATTTCCCTTATCTTAGCTACCTTTTCTACACTAAGAACTGACTTGGAGAATCTCTTTCAGCTGTTCTAAACAAGTTCTCATCTGTTTACAGTCATTTTCACTGAATTATTCATGTTTTCATGTAGTTTCCTATATTCTTCCTTCTGGTCCAAGAATAAGCTTTGTCCACTTTATCAAACAACTTCCTACACACTGTTATGAACTGAGGGAGCTGGGGAACATTGTCTCTCAACTGTGTTATAGAGTGTAGTACTACATTTCAGTGAAGTGTAAGGCTTTCCAAAGCTGCCGAACGTGTTTCTTTCTCTATTTCAATGGTATTCTGCCTTATATAACACACATTTACCACTCTAGTCTCCTTTAAGTAAACAATATAGGATTCATACAGTGTTTGATGTTATCTTAACTCGAATTAAGGATTTCCCTTATCTTAGCTACCTTTTCTACACTAAGAACTGACTTGGAGAATCTCTTTCAGCTGTTCTAAACAAGTTCTCATCTGTTTACAGTCATTTTCACTGAATTATTCATGTTTTCATGTAGTTTCCTATATTCTGCCTTCTGGCCCATGTATAAGCTTTGCCCACTTTATCAAACAACTTCCTACACACTGTTATGAACTGAGGCAGCTCGGGAACATTGTCTCTCAACTGTGTGATAGAGTGTAGTACTACATTTCAGTGAAGTGTAAGGCTTTCCAAAGCTGCCGAACGTGTTTCTTTCTCTATTTCAATGGTATTCTGCCTTGTATAACACACATTTACCACTCTAGTCTCCTTTAAGTAAAGAATATAGGATTCATACAGTGTTTCATGGGATCTTAACTCCAATTAAGGATTTCCCGGATCTTAGCTACCTTTTCTACACTAAGAACTGACTTGGAGAATCTCTTTCAGCTGTTCTAAACAAGTTCTCATCTGTTTACAGTCATTTTCACTGAATTATTCATGTTTTCATGTAGTTTCCTATATTCTTCCTTCTGGTCCAAGAATAAGCTTTGCCCACTTTATCAAACAACTTCCTACACACTGTTATGAACCGAGGGAGCTGGGGAACATTGTCTCTCAACTGTGTTATAGAGTGTAGTACTACATTTCAGTGAAGTGTAAGGCTTTCCAAAGCTGCCGAACGTGTTTCTTTCTCTATTTCAATGGTATTCTGCCTTGTATAACACACATTTACCACTCTAGTCTCCTTTAAGTAAAGAATATAGGATTCATACAGTGTTTCATGTGAATTTAACTGGAATTACAGATTTCCCTTATCTTAGCTACCTTTTCTACACTAAGAACTGACTTGGAGAATCTCTTTCAGCTGTTCTAAACAAGTTCTCATCTGTTTACAGTCATTTTCACTGAATTATTCATGTTTTCATGTAGTTTCCTATATTCTGCCTTCTGGCCCATGTATAAGCTTTGCCCACTTTATCAAACAACTTCCTACACACTGTTATGAACTGAGGCAGTTCGGGAACATTGTCTCTCAACTGTGTGATAGAGTGTAGTACTACATTTCAGTGAAGTGTAAGGCTTTCCAAAGCTGCCGAACGTGTTTCTTTCTCTATTTCAATGGTATTCTGCCTTGTATAACACACATTTACCACTCTAGTCTCCTTTAAGTAAAGAATATAGGATTCATACAGTGTTTCATGTGAATTTAACTGGAATTACAGATTTCCCTTATCTTAGCTACCTTTTCTACACTAAGAACTGACTTGGAGAATCTCTTTCAGCTGTTCTAAACAAGTTCTCATCTGTTTACAGTCATTTTCACTGAATTATTCATGTTTTCATGTAGTTTCCTATATTCTTCCTTCTGGTCCAAGAATAAGCTTTGTCCACTTTATCAAACAACTTCCTACACACTGTTATGAACTGAGGGAGCTGGGGAACATTGTCTCTCAACTGTGTTATAGAGTGTAGTACTACATTTCAGTGAAGTGTAAGGCTTTCCAAAGCTGCCGAACGTGTTTCTTTCTCTATTTCAATGGTATTCTGCCTTATATAACACACATTTACCACTCTAGTCTCCTTTAAGTAAACAATATAGGATTCATACAGTGTTTGATGTTATCTTAACTCGAATTAAGGATTTCCCTTATCTTAGCTACCTTTTCTACACTAAGAACTGACTTGGAGATTCTCTTTCAGCTGTTCTAAACAAGTTTTCATCTGTTTACAGTCATTTTCACTGAATTATTCATGTTTTCATGTAGTTTCCTATATTCTGCCTTCTGGTCCAAGTATAAGCTTTGCCCACTTTATCAAACAACTTCCTACACACTGTTATGAACTGAGGCAGCTCGGGAACATTGTCTCTCAACTGTGTGATAGAGTGTAGTACTACATTTCAGTGAAGTGTAAGGCTTTCCAAAGCTGCCGAACGTGTTTCTTTCTCTATTTCAATGGTATTCTGCCTTGTATAACACACATTTACCACTCTAGTCTCCTTTAAGTAAAGAATATAAGATTCATACAGTGTTTCATGTGAATTTAACTGGAATTACGGATTTCCCTTATCTTAGCTACCTTTTCTACACTAAGAACTGACTTGGAGAATCTCTTTCAGCTGTTCTAAACAAGTTCTCATCTGTTTACAGTCATTTTCACTGAATTATTCATGTTTTCATGTAGTTTCCTATATTCTGCCTTCTGGCCCAAGTATAAGCTTTGCCCACTTTATCAAACAACTTCCTACACACTGTTATGAACTGAGGCAGTTCGGGAACATTGTCTCTCAACTGTGTGATAGAGTGTAGTACTACATTTCAGTGAAGTGTAAGGCTTTCCAAAGCTGCCGAACGTGTTTCTTTCTCTATTTCAATGGTATTCTGCCTTGTATAACACACATTTACCACTCTAGTCTCCTTTAAGTAAAGAATATAGGATTCATACAGTGTTTCATGTGAATTTAACTGGAATTACAGATTTCCCTTATCTTAGCTACCTTTTCTACACTAAGAACTGACTTGGAGAATCTCTTTCAGCTGTTCTAAACAAGTTCTCATCTGTTTACAGTCATTTTCACTGAATTATTCATGTTTTCATGTAGTTTCCTATATTCTTCCTTCTGGTCCAAGAATAAGCTTTGCCCACTTTATCAAACAACTTCCTACACACTGTTATGAACTGAGGGAGCTGGGGAACATTGTCTCTCAACTGTGTTATAGAGTGTAGTACTACATTTCAGTGAAGTGTAAGGCTTTCCAAAGCTGCCGAACGTGTTTCTTTCTCTATTTCAATGGTATTCTGCCTTATATAACACACATTTACCACTCTAGTCTCCTTTAAGTAAACAATATAGGATTCATACAGTGTTTGATGTTATCTTAACTCGAATTAAGGATTTCCCTTATCTTAGCTACCTTTTCTACACTAAGAACTGACTTGGAGATTCTCTTTCAGCTGTTCTAAACAAATTCTCATCTGTTTACAGTCATTTTCACTGAATTATTCATGTTTTCATGTAGTTTCCTATATTCAGCCTTCTGGTCCAAGTATAAGCTTTGCCCACTTTATCAAACAACTTCCTACACACTGTTATGAACTGAGGCAGTTTGGGAACATTGTCTCTCAACTGTGTGATAGAGTGTAGTACTACATTTCATTGAAGTGTAAGGCTTTCCAAAGCTGCCGAACGTGTTTCTTTCTCTATTTCAATGGTATTCTGCCTTGTATAACACACATTTACCACTCTAGTCTCCTTTAAGTAAAGAATATAGGATTCATACAGTGTTTCATGTGAATTTAACTGGAATTACAGATTTCCCTTATCTTAGCTACCTTTTCTACACTAAGAACTGACTTGGAGAATGTCTTTCAGCTGTTCTAAACAAGTTCTCATCTGTTTACAGTCATTTTCACTGAATTATTCATGTTTTTATGTAGTTTCCTATATTCTTCCTTCTGGTCCAAGAATAAGCTTTGTCCACTTTATCAAACAACTTCCTACACACTGTTATGAACTGAGGGAGCTGGGGAACATTGTCTCTCAACTGTGTTATAGAGTGTAGTACTACATTTCAGTGAAGTGTAAGGCTTTCCAAAGCTGCCGAACGTGTTTCTTTCTCTATTTCAATGGTATTCTGCCTTATATAACACACATTTACCACTCTAGTCTCCTTTAAGTAAACAATATAGGATTCATACAGTGTTTGATGTTATCTTAACTCGAATTAAGGATTTCCCTTATCTTAGCTACCTTTTCTACACTAAGAACTGACTTGGAGATTCTCTTTCAGCTGTTCTAAACAAGTTCTCATCTGTTTACAGTCATTTTCACTGAATTATTCATGTTTTCATGTAGTTTCCTATATTCTGCCTTCTGGTCCAAGTATAAGATTTGCCCACTTTATCAAACAACTTCCTACACACTGTTATGAACTGAGGCAGCTCGGGAACATTGTCTCTCAACTGTGTGATAGAGTGTAGTACTACATTTCAGTGAAGTGTAAGGCTTTCCAAAGCTGCCGAACGTGTTTCTTTCTCTATTTCAATGGTATTCTGCCTTGTATAACACACATTTACCACTCTAGTCTCCTTTAAGTAAACAATATAGGATTCATACAGTGTTTCATGGGATCTTAACTCCAATTAAGGATTTCCCGGATCTTAGCTACCTTTTCTACACTAAGAACTGACTTGGAGAATCTCTTTAAGCTGTTCTAAACAAGTTCTCATCTGTTTACAGTCATTTTCACTGAATTATTCATGTTTTCATGTAGTTTCCTATATTCTTCCTTCTGGTCCAAGAATAAGCTTTGCCCACTTTATCAAACAACTTCCTACACACTGTTATGAACCGAGGGAGCTGGGGAACATTGTCTCTCAACTGTGTTATAGAGTGTAGTACTACATTTCAGTGAAGTGTAAGGCTTTCCAAAGCTGCCGAACGTGTTTCTTTCTCTATTTCAATGGTATTCTGCCTTGTATAACACACATTTACCACTCTAGTCTCCTTTAAGTAAAGAATATAGGATTCATACAGTGTTTCATGTGAATTTAACTGGAATTACAGATTTCCCTTATCTTAGCTACCTTTTCTACACTAAGAACTGACTTGGAGAATCTCTTTCAGCTGTTCTAAACAAGTTCTCATCTGTTTACAGTCATTTTCACTGAATTATTCATGTTTTCATGTAGTTTCCTATATTCTGCCTTCTGGCCCATGTATAAGCTTTGCCCACTTTATCAAACAACTTCCTACACACTGTTATGAACTGAGGCAGTTCGGGAACATTGTCTCTCAACTGTGTGATAGAGTGTAGTACTACATTTCAGTGAAGTGTAAGGCTTTCCAAAGCTGCCGAACGTGTTTCTTTCTCTATTTCAATGGTATTCTGCCTTGTATAACACACATTTACCACTCTAGTCTCCTTTAAGTAAAGAATATAGGATTCATACAGTGTTTCATGTGAATTTAACTGGAATTACAGATTTCCCTTATCTTAGCTACCTTTTCTACACTAAGAACTGACTTGGAGAATCTCTTTCAGCTGTTCTAAACAAGTTCTCATCTGTTTACAGTCATTTTCACTGAATTATTCATGTTTTCATGTAGTTTCCTATATTCTTCCTTCTGGTCCAAGAATAAGCTTTGTCCACTTTATCAAACAACTTCCTACACACTGTTATGAACTGAGGGAGCTGGGGAACATTGTCTCTCAACTGTGTTATAGAGTGTAGTACTACATTTCAGTGAAGTGTAAGGCTTTCCAAAGCTGCCGAACGTGTTTCTTTCTCTATTTCAATGGTATTCTGCCTTATATAACACACATTTACCACTCTAGTCTCCTTTAAGTAAACAATATAGGATTCATACAGTGTTTGATGTTATCTTAACTCGAATTAAGGATTTCCCTTATCTTAGCTACCTTTTCTACACTAAGAACTGACTTGGAGATTCTCTTTCAGCTGTTCTAAACAAGTTTTCATCTGTTTACAGTCATTTTCACTGAATTATTCATGTTTTCATGTAGTTTCCTATATTCTGCCTTCTGGTCCAAGTATAAGCTTTGCCCACTTTATCAAACAACTTCCTACACACTGTTATGAACTGAGGCAGCTCGGGAACATTGTCTCTCAACTGTGTGATAGAGTGTAGTACTACATTTCAGTGAAGTGTAAGGCTTTCCAAAGCTGCCGAACGTGTTTCTTTCTCTATTTCAATGGTATTCTGCCTTGTATAACACACATTTACCACTCTAGTCTCCTTTAAGTAAAGAATATAAGATTCATACAGTGTTTCATGTGAATTTAACTGGAATTACGGATTTCCCTTATCTTAGCTACCTTTTCTACACTAAGAACTGACTTGGAGAATCTCTTTCAGCTGTTCTAAACAAGTTCTCATCTGTTTACAGTCATTTTCACTGAATTATTCATGTTTTCATGTAGTTTCCTATATTCTGCCTTCTGGCCCAAGTATAAGCTTTGCCCACTTTATCAAACAACTTCCTACACACTGTTATGAACTGAGGCAGTTCGGGAACATTGTCTCTCAACTGTGTGATAGAGTGTAGTACTACATTTCAGTGAAGTGTAAGGCTTTCCAAAGCTGCCGAACGTGTTTCTTTCTCTATTTCAATGGTATTCTGCCTTGTATAACACACATTTACCACTCTAGTCTCCTTTAAGTAAAGAATATAGGATTCATACAGTGTTTCATGTGAATTTAACTGGAATTACAGATTTCCCTTATCTTAGCTACCTTTTCTACACTAAGAACTGACTTGGAGAATCTCTTTCAGCTGTTCTAAACAAGTTCTCATCTGTTTACAGTCATTTTCACTGAATTATTCATGTTTTCATGTAGTTTCCTATATTCTTCCTTCTGGTCCAAGAATAAGCTTTGCCCACTTTATCAAACAACTTCCTACACGCTGTTATGAACTGAGGCAGTTTGGGAACATTGTCTCTCAACTGTGTGATAGAGTGTAGTACTACATTTCATTGAAGTGTAAGGCTTTCCAAAGCTGCCGAACGTGTTTCTTTCTCTATTTCAATGGTATTCTGCCTTGTATAACACACATTTACCACTCTAGTCTCCTTTAAGTAAAGAATATAGGATTCATACAGTGTTTCATGTGAATTTAACTGGAATTACAGATTTCCCTTATCTTAGCTACCTTTTCTACACTAAGAACTGACTTGGAGAATGTCTTTCAGCTGTTCTAAACAAGTTCTCATCTGTTTACAGTCATTTTCACTGAATTATTCATGTTTTTATGTAGTTTCCTATATTCTTCCTTCTGGTCCAAGAATAAGCTTTGTCCACTTTATCAAACAACTTCCTACACACTGTTATGAACTGAGGGAGCTGGGGAACATTGTCTCTCAACTGTGTTATAGAGTGTAGTACTACATTTCAGTGAAGTGTAAGGCTTTCCAAAGCTGCCGAACGTGTTTCTTTCTCTATTTCAATGGTATTCTGCCTTATATAACACACATTTACCACTCTAGTCTCCTTTAAGTAAACAATATAGGATTCATACAGTGTTTGATGTTATCTTAACTCGAATTAAGGATTTCCCTTATCTTAGCTACCTTTTCTACACTAAGAACTGACTTGGAGATTCTCTTTCAACTGTTCTAAACAAGTTCTCATCTGTTTACAGTCATTTTCACTGAATTATTCATGTTTTCATGTAGTTTCCTATATTCTGCCTTCTGGTCCAAGTATAAGATTTGCCCACTTTATCAAACAACTTCCTACACACTGTTATGAACTGAGGCAGCTCGGGAACATTGTCTCTCAACTGTGTGATAGAGTGTAGTACTACATTTCAGTGAAGTGTAAGGCTTTCCAAAGCTGCCGAACGTGTTTCTTTCTCTATTTCAATGGTATTCTGCCTTGTATAACACACATTTACCACTCTAGTCTCCTTTAAGTAAAGAATATAGGATTCATACAGTGTTTCATGGGATCTTAACTCCAATTAAGGATTTCCCGGATCTTAGCTACCTTTTCTACACTAAGAACTGACTTGGAGAATCTCTTTCAGCTGTTCTAAACAAGTTCTCATCTGTTTACAGTCATTTTCACTGAATTATTCATGTTTTCATGTAGTTTCCTATATTCTGCCTTCTGGCCCAAGTATAAGCTTTGCCCACTTTATCAAACAACTTCCTACACACTGTTATGAACTGAGGCAGTTCGGGAACATTGTCTCTCAACTGTGTGATAGAGTGTAGTACTACATTTCAGTGAAGTGTAAGGCTTTCCAAAGCTGCGGAACGTGTTTCTTTCTCTATTTCAATGGTATTCTGCCTTGTATAATACACATTTACCACTCTAGTCTCCTTTAAGTAAAGAATATAAGATTCATACAGTATTTCATGTGAATTTAACTGGAATTACGGATTTCCCTTATCTTAGCTACCTTTTCTACACTAAGAACTGACTTGGAGAATCTCTTTCAGCTGTTCTAAACAAGTTCTCATCTGTTTACAGTCATTTTCACTGAATTATTCATGTTTTCATGTAGTTTCCTATATTCTGCCTTCTGGCCCAAGTATAAGCTTTGCCCACTTTATCAAACAACTTCCTACACACTGTTATGAACTGAGGCAGTTCGGGAACATTGTCTCTCAACTGTGTGATAGAGTGTAGTACTACATTTCAGTGAAGTGTAAGGCTTTCCAAAGCTGCCGAACGTGTTTCTTTCTCTATTTCAATGGTATTCTGCCTTGTATAACACACATTTACCACTCTAGTCTCATTTAAGTAAAGAATATAGGATTCATACAGTGTTTCATGTGAATTTAACTGGAATTACAGATTTCCCTTATCTTAGCTACCTTTTCTACACTAAGAACTGACTTGGAGAATCTCTTTCAGCTGTTCTAAACAAGTTCTCATCTGTTTACAGTCATTTTCACTGAATTATTCATGTTTTCATGTAGTTTCCTATATTCTTCCTTCTGGTCCAAGAATAAGCTTTGCCCACTTAATCAAACAACTTCCTACACACTGTTATGAACTGAGGGAGCTGGGGAACATTGTCTCTCAACTGTGTTATAGAGTGTAGTACTACATTTCAGTGAAGTGTAAGGCTTTCCAAAGCTGCCGAACGTGTTTCTTTCTCTATTTCAATGGTATTCTGCCTTATATAACACACATTTACCACTCTAGTCTCCTTTAAGTAAACAATATAGGATTCATACAGTGTTTGATGTTATCTTAACTCGAATTAAGGATTTCCCTTATCTTAGCTACATTTTCTACACTAAGAACTGACTTGGAGATTCTCTTTCAGCTGTTCTAAACAAGTTCTCATCTGTTTACAGTCATTTTCACTGAATTATTCATGTTTTCATGTAGTTTCCTATATTCTGCCTTCTGGTCCAAGTATAAGCTTTGCCCACTTTATCAAACAACTTCCTACACACTGTTATGAACTGAGGCAGCTCGGGAACATTGTCTCTCAACTGTGTGATAGAGTGTAGTACTACATTTCAGTGAAGTGTAAGGCTTTCCAAAGCTGCCGAACGTGTTTCTTTCTCTATTTCAATGGTATTCTGCCTTGTATAACACACATTTACCACTCTAGTCTCCTTTAAGTAAAGAATATAGGATTCATACAGTGTTTCATGGGATCTTAACTCCAATTAAGGATTTCCCGGATCTTAGCTACCTTTTCTACACTAAGAACTGACTTGGAGAATCTCTTTCAGCTGTTCTAAACAAGTTCTCATCTGTTTACAGTCATTTTCACTGAATTATTCATGTTTTCATGTAGTTTCCTATATTCTGCCTTCTGGTCCAAGAATAAGCTTTGCCCACTTTATCAAACAACTTCCTACACACTGTTATGAACCGAGGGAGCTGGGGAACATTGTCTCTCAACTGTGTTATAGAGTGTAGTACTACATTTCAGTGAAGTGTAAGGCTTTCCAAAGCTGCCGAACGTGTTTCTTTCTCTATTTCAATGGTATTCTGCCTTGTATAACACACATTTACCACTCTAGTCTCCTTTAAGTAAAGAATATAGGATTCATACAGTGTTTCATGTGAATTTAACTGGAATTACAGATTTCCCTTATCTTAGCTACCTTTTCTACACTAAGAACTGACTTGGAGAATCTCTTTCAGCTGTTCTAAACAAGTTCTCATCTGTTTACAGTCATTTTCACTGAATTATTCATGTTTTCATGTAGTTTCCTATATTCTGCCTTCTGGCCCATGTATAAGCTTTGCCCACTTTATCAAACAACTTCCTACACACTGTTATGAACTGAGGCAGTTCGGGAACATTGTCTCTCAACTGTGTGATAGAGTGTAGTACTACATTTCAGTGAAGTGTAAGGCTTTCCAAAGCTGCCGAACGTGTTTCTTTCTCTATTTCAATGGTATTCTGCCTTGTATAACACACATTTACCACTCTAGTCTCCTTTAAGTAAAGAATATAGGATTCATACAGTGTTTCATGTGAATTTAACTGGAATTACAGATTTCCCTTATCTTAGCTACCTTTTCTACACTAAGAACTGACTTGGAGAATCTCTTTCAGCTGTTCTAAACAAGTTCTCATCTGTTTACAGTCATTTTCACTGAATTATTCATGTTTTCATGTAGTTTCCTATATTCTTCCTTCTGGTCCAAGAATAAGCTTTGTCCACTTTATCAAACAACTTCCTACACACTGTTATGAACTGAGGGAGCTGGGGAACATTGTCTCTCAACTGTGTTATAGAGTGTAGTACTACATTTCAGTGAAGTGTAAGGCTTTCCAAAGCTGCCGAACGTGTTTCTTTCTCTATTTCAATGGTATTCTGCCTTATATAACACACATTTACCACTCTAGTCTCCTTTAAGTAAACAATATAGGATTCATACAGTGTTTGATGTTATCTTAACTCGAATTAAGGATTTCCCTTATCTTAGCTACCTTTTCTACACTAAGAACTGACTTGGAGATTCTCTTTCAGCTGTTCTAAACAAGTTTTCATCTGTTTACAGTCATTTTCACTGAATTATTCATGTTTTCATGTAGTTTCCTATATTCTGCCTTCTGGTCCAAGTATAAGCTTTGCCCACTTTATCAAACAACTTCCTACACACTGTTATGAACTGAGGCAGCTCGGGAACATTGTCTCTCAACTGTGTGATAGAGTGTAGTACTACATTTCAGTGAAGTGTAAGGCTTTCCAAAGCTGCCGAACGTGTTTCTTTCTCTATTTCAATGGTATTCTGCCTTGTATAACACACATTTACCACTCTAGTCTCCTTTAAGTAAAGAATATAAGATTCATACAGTGTTTCATGTGAATTTAACTGGAATTACGGATTTCCCTTATCTTAGCTACCTTTTCTACACTAAGAACTGACTTGGAGAATCTCTTTCAGCTGTTCTAAACAAGTTCTCATCTGTTTACAGTCATTTTCACTGAATTATTCATGTTTTCATGTAGTTTCCTATATTCTGCCTTCTGGCCCAAGTATAAGCTTTGCCCACTTTATCAAACAACTTCCTACACACTGTTATGAACTGAGGCAGTTCGGGAACATTGTCTCTCAACTGTGTGATAGAGTGTAGTACTACATTTCAGTGAAGTGTAAGGCTTTCCAAAGCTGCCGAACGTGTTTCTTTCTCTATTTCAATGGTATTCTGCCTTGTATAACACACATTTACCACTCTAGTCTCCTTTAAGTAAAGAATATAGGATTCATACAGTGTTTCATGTGAATTTAACTGGAATTACAGATTTCCCTTATCTTAGCTACCTTTTCTACACTAAGAACTGACTTGGAGAATCTCTTTCAGCTGTTCTAAACAAGTTCTCATCTGTTTACAGTCATTTTCACTGAATTATTCATGTTTTCATGTAGTTTCCTATATTCTTCCTTCTGGTCCAAGAATAAGCTTTGCCCACTTTATCAAACAACTTCCTACACACTGTTATGAACTGAGGGAGCTGGGGAACATTGTCTCTCAACTGTGTTATAGAGTGTAGTACTACATTTCAGTGAAGTGTAAGGCTTTCCAAAGCTGCCGAACGTGTTTCTTTCTCTATTTCAATGGTATTCTGCCTTATATAACACACATTTACCACTCTAGTCTCCTTTAAGTAAACAATATAGGATTCATACAGTGTTTGATGTTATCTTAACTCGAATTAAGGATTTCCCTTATCTTAGCTACCTTTTCTACACTAAGAACTGACTTGGAGATTCTCTTTCAGCTGTTCTAAACAAATTCTCATCTGTTTACAGTCATTTTCACTGAATTATTCATGTTTTCATGTAGTTTCCTATATTCAGCCTTCTGGTCCAAGTATAAGCTTTGCCCACTTTATCAAACAACTTCCTACACACTGTTATGAACTGAGGCAGTTTGGGAACATTGTCTCTCAACTGTGTGATAGAGTGTAGTACTACATTTCATTGAAGTGTAAGGCTTTCCAAAGCTGCCGAACGTGTTTCTTTCTCTATTTCAATGGTATTCTGCCTTGTATAACACACATTTACCACTCTAGTCTCCTTTAAGTAAAGAATATAGGATTCATACAGTGTTTCATGTGAATTTAACTGGAATTACAGATTTCCCTTATCTTAGCTACCTTTTCTACACTAAGAACTGACTTGGAGAATGTCTTTCAGCTGTTCTAAACAAGTTCTCATCTGTTTACAGTCATTTTCACTGAATTATTCATGTTTTTATGTAGTTTCCTATATTCTTCCTTCTGGTCCAAGAATAAGCTTTGTCCACTTTATCAAACAATTTCCTACACACTGTTATGAACTGAGGGAGCTGGGGAACATTGTCTCTCAACTGTGTTATAGAGTGTAGTACTACATTTCAGTGAAGTGTAAGGCTTTCCAAAGCTGCCGAACGTGTTTCTTTCTCTATTTCAATGGTATTCTGCCTTATATAACACACATTTACCACTCTAGTCTCCTTTAAGTAAACAATATAGGATTCATACAGTGTTTGATGTTATCTTAACTCGAATTAAGGATTTCCCTTATCTTAGCTACCTTTTCTACACTAAGAACTGACTTGGAGATTCTCTTTCAGCTGTTCTAAACAAGTTCTCATCTGTTTACAGTCATTTTCACTGAATTATTCATGTTTTCATGTAGTTTCCTATATTCTGCCTTCTGGTCCAAGTATAAGATTTGCCCACTTTATCAAACAACTTCCTACACACTGTTATGAACTGAGGCAGCTCGGGAACATTGTCTCTCAACTGTGTGATAGAGTGTAGTACTACATTTCAGTGAAGTGTAAGGCTTTCCAAAGCTGCCGAACGTGTTTCTTTCTCTATTTCAATGGTATTCTGCCTTGTATAACACACATTTACCACTCTAGTCTCCTTTAAGTAAACAATATAGGATTCATACAGTGTTTCATGGGATCTTAACTCCAATTAAGGATTTCCCGGATCTTAGCTACCTTTTCTACACTAAGAACTGACTTGGAGAATCTCTTTCAGCTGTTCTAAACAAGTTCTCATCTGTTTACAGTCATTTTCACTGAATTATTCATGTTTTCATGTAGTTTCCTATATTCTGCCTTCTGGCCCAAGTATAAGCTTTGCCCACTTTATCAAACAACTTCCTACACACTGTTATGAACTGAGGCAGTTCGGGAACATTGTCTCTCAACTGTGTGATAGAGTGTAGTACTACATTTCAGTGAAGTGTAAGGCTTTCCAAAGCTGCGGAACGTGTTTCTTTCTCTATTTCAATGGTATTCTGCCTTGTATAATACACATTTACCACTCTAGTCTCCTTTAAGTAAAGAATATAAGATTCATACAGTATTTCATGTGAATTTAACTGGAATTACGGATTTCCCTTATCTTAGCTACCTTTTCTACACTAAGAACTGACTTGGAGAATCTCTTTCAGCTGTTCTAAACAAGTTCTCATCTGTTTACAGTCATTTTCACTGAATTATTCATGTTTTCATGTAGTTTCCTATATTCTGCCTTCTGGCCCAAGTATAAGCTTTGCCCACTTTATCAAACAACTTCCTACACACTGTTATGAACTGAGGCAGTTCGGGAACATTGTCTCTCAACTGTGTGATAGAGTGTAGTACTACATTTCAGTGAAGTGTAAGGCTTTCCAAAGCTGCCGAACGTGTTTCTTTCTCTATTTCAATGGTATTCTGCCTTGTATAACACACATTTACCGCTCTAGTCTCATTTAAGTAAAGAATATAGGATTCATACAGTGTTTCATGTGAATTTAACTGGAATTACAGATTTCCCTTATCTTAGCTACCTTTTCTACACTAAGAACTGACTTGGAGAATCTCTTTCAGCTGTTCTAAACAAGTTCTCATCTGTTTACAGTCATTTTCACTGAATTATTCATGTTTTCATGTAGTTTCCTATATTCTTCCTTCTGGTCCAAGAATAAGCTTTGCCCACTTAATCAAACAACTTCCTACACACTGTTATGAACTGAGGGAGCTGGGGAACATTGTCTCTCAACTGTGTTATAGAGTGTAGTACTACATTTCAGTGAAGTGTAAGGCTTTCCAAAGCTGCCGAACGTGTTTCTTTCTCTATTTCAATGGTATTCTGCCTTATATAACACACATTTACCACTCTAGTCTCCTTTAAGTAAACAATATAGGATTCATACAGTGTTTGATGTTATCTTAACTCGAATTAAGGATTTCCCTTATCTTAGCTACATTTTCTACACTAAGAACTGACTTGGAGATTCTCTTTCAGCTGTTCTAAACAAGTTCTCATCTGTTTACAGTCATTTTCACTGAATTATTCATGTTTTCATGTAGTTTCCTATATTCTGCCTTCTGGTCCAAGTATAAGCTTTGCCCACTTTATCAAACAACTTCCTACACACTGTTATGAACTGAGGCAGCTCGGGAACATTGTCTCTCAACTGTGTGATAGAGTGTAGTACTACATTTCAGTGAAGTGTAAGGCTTTCCAAAGCTGCCGAACGTGTTTCTTTCTCTATTTCAATGGTATTCTGCCTTGTATAACACACATTTACCACTCTAGTCTCCTTTAAGTAAAGAATATAGGATTCATACAGTGTTTCATGGGATCTTAACTCCAATTAAGGATTTCCCGGATCTTAGCTACCTTTTCTACACTAAGAACTGACTTGGAGAATCTCTTTCAGCTGTTCTAAACAAGTTCTCATCTGTTTACAGTCATTTTCACTGAATTATTCATGTTTTCATGTAGTTTCCTATATTCTGCCTTCTGGTCCAAGAATAAGCTTTGCCCACTTTATCAAACAACTTCCTACACACTGTTATGAACCGAGGGAGCTGGGGAACATTGTCTCTCAACTGTGTTATAGAGTGTAGTACTACATTTCAGTGAAGTGTAAGGCTTTCCAAAGCTGCCGAACGTGTTTCTTTCTCTATTTCAATGGTATTCTGCCTTGTATAACACACATTTACCACTCTAGTCTCCTTTAAGTAAAGAATATAGGATTCATACAGTGTTTCATGTGAATTTAACTGGAATCACAGATTTCCCTTATCTTAGCTACCTTTTCTACACTAAGAACTGACTTGGAGAATCTCTTTCAGCTGTTCTAAACAAGTTCTCATCTGTTTACAGTCATTTTCACTGAATTATTCATGTTTTCATGTAGTTTCCTATATTCTTCCTTCTTGTCCAAGAATAAGCTTTGTCCACTTTATCAAACAACTTCCTACACACTGTTATGAACTGAGGGAGCTGGGGAACATTGTCTCTCAACTGTGTTATAGAGTGTAGTACTACATTTCAGTGAAGTGTAAGGCTTTCCAAAGCTGCCGAACGTGTTTCTTTCTCTATTTCAATGGTATTCTGCCTTATATAACACACATTTACCACTCTAGTCTCCTTTAAGTAAACAATATAGGATTCATACAGTGTTTGATGTTATCTTAACTCGAATTAAGGATTTCCCTTATCTTAGCTACCTTTTCTACACTAAGAACTGACTTGGAGATTCTCCTTCAGCTGTTCTAAACAAGTTCTCATCTGTTTACAGTCATTTTCACTGAATTATTCATGTTTTCATGTAGTTTCCTATATTCTGCCTTCTGGTCCAAGTATAAGCTTTGCCCACTTTATCAAACAACTTCCTACACACTGTTATGAACTGAGGCAGCTCGGGAACATTGTCTCTCAACTGTGTGATAGAGTGTAGTACTACATTTCAGTGAAGTGTAAGGCTTTCCAAAGCTGCCGAACGTGTTTCTTTCTCTATTTCAATGGTATTCTGCCTTGTATAACACACATTTACCACTCTAGTCTCCTTTAAGTAAAGACTATAGGATTCATACAGTGTTTCATGTGAATTTAACTGGAATTACAGATTTCCCTTATCTTAGCTACCTTTTCTACACTAAGAACTGACTTGGAGAATCTCTTTCAGCTGTTCTAAACAAGTTCTCATCTGTTTACAGTCATTTTCACTGAATTATTCATGTTTTCATGTAGTTTCCTATATTCTTCCTTCTGGTCCAAGAATAAGCTTTGTCCACTTTATCAAACAACTTCCTACACACTGTTATGAACTGAGGGAGCTGGGGAACATTGTCTCTCAACTGTGTTATAGAGTGTAGTACTACATTTCATTGAAGTGTAAGGCTTTCCAAAGCTGCCGAACGTGTTTCTTTCTCTATTTCAATGGTATTCTGCCTTGTATAACACACATTTACCACTCTAGTCTCCTTTAAGTAAACAGTATAGGATTCATACAGTGTTTGATGTTATCTTAACTCGAATTAAGGATTTCCCTTATCTTAGCTACCTTTTCTACACTAAGAACTGACTTGGAGATTCTCTTTCAGCTGTTCTAAACAAGTTCTCATCTGTTTACAGTCATTTTCACTGAATTATTCATGTTTTCATGTAGTTTCCTATATTCTGCCTTCTGGTCCAAGTATAACCTTTGCCCACTTTATCAAACAACTTCCTACACACTGTTATGAACTGAGGCAGCTCGGGAACATTGTCTCTCAACTGTGTGATAGAGTGTAGTACTACATTTCAGTGAAGTGTAAGGCTTTCCAAAGCTGCCGAACGTGTTTCTTTCTCTATTTCAATGGTATTCTGCCTTGTATAACACACATTTACCACTCTAGTCTCCTTTAAGTAAACTATATAGGATTCATACAGTGTTTCATGGGATCTTAACTCCAATTAAGGATTTCCCGGATCTTAGCTACCTTTTCTACACTAAGAACTGACTTGGAGAATCTCTTTCAGCTGTTCTAAACAAGTTCTCATCTGTTTACAGTCATTTTCACTGAATTATTCATGTTTTCATGTAGTTTCCTATATTCTGCCTTCTGGTCCAAGTATAAGCTTTGCCCACTTTATCAAACAACTTCCTACACACTGTTATGAACTGAAGCAGCTCGGGAACATTGTCTCTCAACTGTGTGATAGAGTGTAGTACTACATTTCAGTGAAGTGTAAGGCTTTCCAAAGCTGCCGAATGTGTTTCTTTCTCTATTTCAATGGTATTCTGCCTTGTATAACACACATTTACCACTCTAGTCTCCTTTAAGTAAACAATATAGGATTCATACAGTGTTTCATGGGATCTTAACTCCAATTAAGGATTTCCCGGATCTTAGCTACCTTTTCTACACTAAGAACTGACTTGGAGAATCTCTTTCAGCTGTTCTAAACAAGTTCTCATCTGTTTACAGTCATTTTCACTGAATTATTCATGTTTTCATGTAGTTTCCTATATTCTTCCTTCTGGTCCAAGAATAAGCTTTGCCCACTTTATCAAACAACTTCCTACACACTGTTATGAACCGAGGGAGCTGGGGAACATTTTCTCTCAACTGTGTTATAGAGTGTAGTACTACATTTCAGTGAAGTGTAAGGCTTTCCAAAGCTGCCGAACGTGTTTCTTTCTCTATTTCAATGGTATTCTGCCTTGTATAACACACATTTACCACTCTAGTCTCCTTTAAGTAAAGAATATAGGATTCATACAGTGTTTCATGTGAATTTAACTGGAATTACAGATTTCCCTTATCTTAGCTACCTTTTCTACACTAAGAACTGACTTGGAGAATCTCTTTCAGCTGTTCTAAACAAGTTCTCATCTGTTTACAGTCATTTTCACTGAATTATTCATGTTTTCATGTAGTTTCCTATATTCTGCCTTCTGGCCCAAGTATAAGCTTTGCCCACTTTATCAAACAACTTCCTACACACTGTTATGAACCGAGGGAGCTGGGGAACATTTTCTCTCAACTGTGTGATAGAGTGTAGTACTACATTTCAGTGAAGTGTAAGGCTTTCCAAAGCTGCCGAACGTGTTTCTTTCTCTATTTCAATGGTATTCTGCCTTGTATAACACACATTTACCACTCTAGTCTCCTTTAAGTAAAGAATATAGGATTCATACAGTGTTTCATGTGAATTTAACTGGAATTACAGATTTCCCTTATCTTAGCTACCTTTTCTACACTAAGAACTGACTTGGAGAATCTCTTTCAGCTGTTCTAAACAAGTTCTCATCTGTTTACAGTCATTTTCACTGAATTATTCATGTTTTCATGTAGTTTCCTATATTCTTCCTTCTGGTCCAAGAATAAGCTTTGCCCACTTTATCAAACAACTTCCTACACACTGTTATGAACTGAGGGAGCTGGGGAACATTGTCTCTCAACTGTGTTATAGAGTGTAGTACTACATTTCAGTGAAGTGTAAGGCTTTCCAAAGCTGCCGAACGTGTTTCTTTCTCTATTTCAATGGTATTCTGCCTTGTATAACACACATTTACCACTCTAGTCTCCTTTAAGTAAAGAATATAGGATTCATACAGTGTTTCATGGGATCTTAACTCCAATTAAGGATTTCCCGGATCTTAGCTACCTTTTCTACACTAAGAACTGACTTGGAGAATCTCTTTCAGCTGTTCTAAACAAGTTCTCATCTGTTTACAGTCATTTTCACTGAATTATTCATGTTTTCATGTAGTTTCCTATATTCTGCCTTCTGGTCCAAGAATAAGCTTTGCCCACTTTATCAAACAACTTCCTACACACTGTTATGAACCGAGGGAGCTGGGGAACATTGTCTCTCAACTGTGTTATAGAGTGTAGTACTACATTTCAGTGAAGTGTAAGGCTTTCCAAAGCTGCCGAACGTGTTTCTTTCTCTATTTCAATGGTATTCTGCCTTGTATAACACACATTTACCACTCTAGTCTCCTTTAAGTAAAGAATATAGGATTCATACAGTGTTTCATGTGAATTTAACTGGAATTACAGATTTCCCTTATCTTAGCTACCTTTTCTACACTAAGAACTGACTTGGAGAATCTCTTTCAGCTGTTCTAAACAAGTTCTCATCTGTTTACAGTCATTTTCACTGAATTATTCATGTTTTCATGTAGTTTCCTATATTCTGCCTTCTGGCCCAAGTATAAGCTTTGCCCACTTTATCAAACAACTTCCTACACACTGTTATGAACTGAGGCAGTTCGGGAACATTGTCTCTCAACTGTGTGATAGAGTGTAGTACTACATTTCAGTGAAGTGTAAGGCTTTCCAAAGCTGCCGAACGTGTTTCTTTCTCTATTTCAATGGTATTCTGCCTTGTATAACACACATTTACCACTCTAGTCTCCTTTAAGTAAAGAATATAGGATTCATACAGTGTTTCATGTGAATTTAACTGGAATTACAGATTTCCCTTATCTTAGCTACCTTTTCTACACTAAGAACTGACTTGGAGAATCTCTTTCAGCTGTTCTAAACAAGTTCTCATCTGTTTACAGTCATTTTCACTGAATTATTCATGTTTTCATGTAGTTTCCTATATTCTTCCTTCTGGTCCAAGAATAAGCTTTGCCCACTTTATCAAACAACTTCCTACACACTGTTATGAACTGAGGGAGCTGGGGAACATTGTCTCTCAACTGTGTTATAGAGTGTAGTACTACATTTCAGTGAAGTGTAAGGCTTTCCAAAGCTGCCGAACGTGTTTCTTTCTCTATTTCAATGGTATTCTGCCTTGTATAACACACATTTACCACTCTAGTCTCCTTTAAGTAAAGAATATAGGATTCATACAGTGTTTCATGGGATCTTAACTCCAATTAAGGATTTCCCAGATCTTAGCTACCTTTTCTACACTAAGAACTGACTTGGAGAATCTCTTTCAGCTGTTCTAAACAAGTTCTCATCTGTTTACAGTCATTTTCACTGAATTATTCATGTTTTCATGTAGTTTCCTATATTCTGCCTTCTGGTCCAAGAATAAGCTTTGCCCACTTTATCAAACAACTTCCTACACACTGTTATGAACTGAGGGAGCTGGGGAACATTGTCTCTCAACTGTGTTATAGAGTGTAGTACTACATTTCAGTGAAGTGTAAGGCTTTCCAAAGCTGCCGAACGTGTTTCTTTCTCTATTTCAATGGTATTCTGCCTTGTATAACACACATTTACCACTCTAGTCTCCTTTAAGTAAAGAATATAGGATTCATACAGTGTTTCATGTGAATTTAACTGGAATTACAGATTTCCCTTATCTTAGCTACCTTTTCTACATTAAGAACTGACTTCGAGAATCTCTTTCAGCTGTTCTAAACAAGTTCTCATCTGTTTACAGTCATTTTCACTGAATTATTCATGTTTTCATGTAGTTTCCTATATTCTTCCTTCTGGTCCAAGAATAAGCTTTGTCCACTTTATCAAACAACTTCCTACACACTGTTATGAACTGAGGGAGCTGGGGAACATTGTCTCTCAACTGTGTTATAGAGTGTAGTACTACATTTCAGTGAAGTGTAAGGCTTTCCAAAGCTGCCGAACGTGTTTCTTTCTCTATTTCAATGGTATTCTGCCTTGTATAACACACATTTACCACTCTAGTCTCCTTTAAGTAAAGAATATAAGATTCATACAGTGTTTCATGTGAATTTAACTGGAATTACGGATTTCCCTTATCTTAGCTACCTTTTCTACACTAAGAACTGACTTGGAGAATCTCTTTCAGCTGTTCTAAACAAGTTCTCATCTGTTTACAGTCATTTTCACTGAATTATTCATGTTTTCATGTAGTTTCCTATATTCTGCCTTCTGGCCCAAGTATAAGCTTTGCCCACTTTATCAAACAACTTCCTACACACTGTTATGAACTGAGGCAGTTCGGGAACATTGTCTCTCAACTGTGTGATAGAGTGTAGTACTACATTTCAGTGAAGTGTAAGGCTTTCCGAAGCTGCCGAACGTGTTTCTTTCTCTATTTCAATGGTATTCTGCCTTGTATAACACACATTTACCACTCTAGTCTCCTTTAAGTAAAGAATATAGGATTCATACAGTGTTTCATGTGAATTTAACTGGAATTACAGATTTCCCTTATCTTAGCTACCTTTTCTACACTAAGAACTGACTTGGAGAATCTCTTTCAGCTGTTCTAAACAAGTTCTCATCTGTTTACAGTCATTTTCACTGAATTATTCATGTTTTCATGTAGTTTCCTATATTCTTCCTTCTGGTCAAAGAATAAGCTTTGCCCACTTTATCAAACAACTTCCTACACACTGTTATGAACTGAGGGAGCTGGGGAACATTGTCTCTCAACTGTGTTATAGAGTGTAGTACTACATTTCAGTGAAGTGTAAGGCTTTCCAAAGCTGCCGAACGTGTTTCTTTCTCTATTTCAATGGTATTCTGCCTTATATAACACACATTTACCACTCTAGTCTCCTTTAAGTAAACAATATAGGATTCATACAGTGTTTGATGTTATCTTAACTCGAATTAAGGATTTCCCTTATCTTAGCTACCTTTTCTACACTAAGAACTGACTTGGAGATTC
Source organism: Pipistrellus hanaki (assembly GCF_964339955.1). NCBI lineage: Eukaryota > Metazoa > Chordata > Mammalia > Chiroptera > Vespertilionidae > Pipistrellus > Pipistrellus hanaki. Next base: position 97,991,240 of record NC_140507.1, on the reverse strand, counting down.
TCTTTCAGCTGTTCTAAACAAATTCTCATCTGTTTACAGTCATTTTCACTGAATTATTCATGTTTTCATGTAGTTTCCTATATTCAGTCTTCTGGTCCAAGTATAAGCTTTGCCCACTTTATCAAACAACTTCCTACACACTGTTATGAACTGAGGCAGTTTGGGAACATTGTCTCTCAACTGTGTGATAGAGTGTAGTACTACATTTCAGTGAAGTGTAAGGCTTTCCAAAGCTGCCGAACGTGTTTCTTTCTCTATTTCAATGGTATTCTGCCTTGTATAACACACATTTACCACTCTAGTCTCCTTTAAGTAAAGAATATAGGATTCATACAGTGTTTCATGGGATCTTAACTCCAATTAAGGATTTCCCGGATCTTAGCTACCTTTTCTACACTAAGAACTGACTTGGAGAATCTCTTTCAGCTGTTCTAAACAAGTTCTCATCTGTTTACAGTCATTTTCACTGAATTATTCATGTTTTCATGTAGTTTCCTATATTCTTCCTTCTGGTCCAAGAATAAGCTTTGCCCACTTTATCAAACAACTTCCTACACACTGTTATGAACCGAGGGAGCTGGGGAACATTGTCTCTCAACTGTGTTATAGAGTGTAGTACTACATTTCAGTGAAGTGTAAGGCTTTCCAAAGCTGCCGAACGTGTTTCTTTCTCTATTTCAATGGTATTCTGCCTTATATAACACACATTTACCACTCTAGTCTCCTTTAAGTAAACAATATAGGATTCATACAGTGTTTGATGTTATTTTAACTCGAATTAAGGATTTCCCTTATCTTAGCTACCTTTTCTACACTAAGAACTGACTTGGAGATTCTCTTTCAGCTGTTCTAAACAAGTTCTCATCTGTTTACAGTCATTTTCACTGAATTATTCATGTTTTCATGTAGTTTCCTATATTCTGCCTTCTGGTCCAAGTATAAGCTTTGCCCACTTTATCAAACAACTTCCTACACACTGTTATGAACTGAGGAAGCTCGGGAATATTGTCTCTCAACTGTGTGATAGAGTGTAGTACTACATTTCAGTGAAGTGTAAGGCTTTCCAAAGCTGCCGAACGTGTTTCTTTCTCTATTTCAATGGTATTCTGCCTTGTATAACACACATTTACCACTCTAGTCTCCTTTAAGTAAAGAATATAGGATTCATACAGTGTTTCATGTGAATTTAACTGGAATTACAGATTTCCCTTATCTTAGCTACCTTTTCTACACTAAGAACTGACTTGGAGAATCTCTTTCAGCTGTTCTAAACCAGTTCTCATCTGTTTACAGTCATTTTCACTGAATTATTCATGTTTTCATGTAGTTTCCTATATTCTTCCTTCTGGTCCAAGAATAAGCTTTGCCCACTTTATCAAACAACTTCCTACACACTGTTATGAACTGAGGGAGCTGGGGAACATTGTCTCTCAACTGTGTTATAGAGTGTAGTACTACATTTCAGTGAAGTGTAAGGCTTTCCAAAGCTGCCGAACGTGTTTCTTTCTCTATTTCAATGGTATTCTGCCTTGTATAACACACATTTACCACTCTAGTCTCCTTTAAGTAAAGAATATAGGATTCATACAGTGTTTCATGGGATCTTAACTCCAATTAAGGATTTCCCGGATCTTAGCTACCTTTTCTACACTAAGAACTGACTTGGAGAATCTCTTTCAGCTGTTCTAAACAAGTTCTCATCTGTTTACAGTCATTTTCACTGAATTATTCATGTTTTCATGTAGTTTCCTATATTCTGCCTTCTGGTCCAAGAATAAGCTTTGCCCACTTTATCAAACAACTTCCTACACACTGTTATGAACTGAGGGAGCTGGGGAACATTGTCTCTCAACTGTGTTATAGAGTGTAGTACTACATTTCAGTGAAGTGTAAGGCTTTCCAAAGCTGCCGAACGTGTTTCTTTCTCTATTTCAATGGTATTCTGCCTTGTATAACACACATTTACCACTCTAGTCTCCTTTAAGTAAAGAATATAGGATTCATACAGTGTTTCATGTGAATTTAACTGGAATTACAGATTTCCCTTATCTTAGCTACCTTTTCTACATTAAGAACTGACTTCGAGAATCTCTTTCAGCTGTTCTAAACAAGTTCTCATCTGTTTACAGTCATTTTCACTGAATTATTCATGTTTTCATGTAGTTTCCTATATTCTTCCTTCTGGTCCAAGAATAAGCTTTGTCCACTTTATCAAACAACTTCCTACACACTGTTATGAACTGAGGGAGCTGGGGAACATTGTCTCTCAACTGTGTTATAGAGTGTAGTACTACATTTCAGTGAAGTGTAAGGCTTTCCAAAGCTGCCGAACGTGTTTCTTTCTCTATTTCAATGGTATTCTGCCTTGTATAACACACATTTACCACTCTAGTCTCCTTTAAGTAAAGAATATAAGATTCATACAGTGTTTCATGTGAATTTAACTGGAATTACGGATTTCCCTTATCTTAGCTACCTTTTCTACACTAAGAACTGACTTGGAGAATCTCTTTCAGCTGTTCTAAACAAGTTCTCATCTGTTTACAGTCATTTTCACTGAATTATTCATGTTTTCATGTAGTTTCCTATATTCTGCCTTCTGGCCCAAGTATAAGCTTTGCCCACTTTATCAAACAACTTCCTACACACTGTTATGAACTGAGGCAGTTCGGGAACATTGTCTCTCAACTGTGTGATAGAGTGTAGTACTACATTTCAGTGAAGTGTAAGGCTTTCCGAAGCTGCCGAACGTGTTTCTTTCTCTATTTCAATGGTATTCTGCCTTGTATAACACACATTTACCACTCTAGTCTCCTTTAAGTAAAGAATATAGGATTCATACAGTGTTTCATGTGAATTTAACTGGAATTACAGATTTCCCTTATCTTAGCTACCTTTTCTACACTAAGAACTGACTTGGAGAATCTCTTTCAGCTGTTCTAAACAAGTTCTCATCTGTTTACAGTCATTTTCACTGAATTATTCATGTTTTCATGTAGTTTCCTATATTCTTCCTTCTGGTCAAAGAATAAGCTTTGCCCACTTTATCAAACAACTTCCTACACACTGTTATGAACTGAGGGAGCTGGGGAACATTGTCTCTCAACTGTGTTATAGAGTGTAGTACTACATTTCAGTGAAGTGTAAGGCTTTCCAAAGCTGCCGAACGTGTTTCTTTCTCTATTTCAATGGTATTCTGCCTTATATAACACACATTTACCACTCTAGTCTCCTTTAAGTAAACAATATAGGATTCATACAGTGTTTGATGTTATCTTAACTCGAATTAAGGATTTCCCTTATCTTAGCTACCTTTTCTACACTAAGAACTGACTTGGAGATTCTCTTTCAGCTGTTCTAAACAAATTCTCATCTGTTTACAGTCATTTTCACTGAATTATTCATGTTTTCATGTAGTTTCCTATATTCAGCCTTCTGGTCCAAGTATAAGCTTTGCCCACTTTATCAAACAACTTCCTACACACTGTTATGAACTGAGGCAGTTTGGGAACATTGTCTCTCAACTGTGTGATAGAGTGTAGTACTACATTTCAGTGAAGTGTAAGGCTTTCCAAAGCTGCCGAACGTGTTTCTTTCTCTATTTCAATGGTATTCTGCCTTGTATAACACACATTTACCACTCTAGTCTCCTTTAAGTAAAGAATATAGGATTCATACAGTGTTTCATGGGATCTTAACTCCAATTAAGGATTTCCCGGATCTTAGCTACCTTTTCTACACTAAGAACTGACTTGGAGAATCTCTTTCAGCTGTTCTAAACAAGTTCTCATCTGTTTACAGTCATTTTCACTGAATTATTCATGTTTTCATATAGTTTCCTATATTCTTCCTTCTGGTCCAAGAATAAGCTTTGCCCACTTTATCAAACAACTTCCTACACACTGTTATGAACCGAGGGAGCTGGGGAACATTGTCTCTCAACTGTGTGATAGAGTGTAGTACTACATTTCAGTGAAGTGTAAGGCTTTCCAAAGCTGCCGAACGTGTTTCTTTCTCTATTTCAATGGTATTCTGCCTTATATAACACACATTTACCACTCTAGTCTCCTTTAAGTAAACAATATAGGATTCATACAGTGTTTGATGTTATTTTAACTCGAATTAAGGATTTCCCTTATCTTAGCTACCTTTTCTACACTAAGAACTGACTTGGAGATTCTCTTTCAGCTGTTCTAAACAAGTTCTCATCTGTTTACAGTCATTTTCACTGAATTATTCATGTTTTCATGTAGTTTCCTATATTCTGCCTTCTGGTCCAAGTATAAGCTTTGCCCACTTTATCAAACAACTTCCTACACACTGTTATGAACTGAGGAAGCTCGGGAACATTGTCTCTCAACTGTGTGATAGAGTGTAGTACTACATTTCAGTGAAGTGTAAGGCTTTCCAAAGCTGCCGAACGTGTTTCTTTCTCTATTTCAATGGTATTCTGCCTTGTATAACACACATTTACCACTCTAGTCTCCTTTAAGTAAAGAATATAGGATTCATACAGTGTTTCATGTGAATTTAACTGGAATTACAGATTTCCCTTATCTTAGCTACCTTTTCTACACTAAGAACTGACTTGGAGAATCTCTTTCAGCTGTTCTAAACCAGTTCTCATCTGTTTACAGTCATTTTCACTGAATTATTCATGTTTTCATGTAGTTTCCTATATTCTTCCTTCTGGTCCAAGAATAAGCTTTGTCCACTTTATCAAACAACTTCCTACACACTGTTATGAACTGAGGGAGCTGGGGAACATTGTCTCTCAACTGTGTTATAGAGTGTAGTACTACATTTCAGTGAAGTGTAAGGCTTTCTAAAGCTGCCGAACGTCTTTCTTTCTCTATTTCAATGGTATTCTGCCTTGTATAACACACATTTACCACTCTAGTCTCCTTTAAGTAAACAATATAGGATTCATACAGTGTTTCATGGGATCTTAACTCCAATTAAGGATTTCCCGGATCTTAGCTACCTTTTCTACACTAAGAACTGACTTGGAGAATCTCTTTCAGCTGTTCTAAACAAGTTCTCATCTGTTTACAGTCATTTTCACTGAATTATTCATGTTTTCATGTAGTTTCCTATATTCTGCCTTCTGGCCCAAGTATAAGCTTTGCCCACTTTATCAAACAACTTCCTACACACTGTTATGAACTGAGGCAGTTCGGGAACATTGTCTCTCAACTGTGTGATAGAGTGTAGTACTACATTTCAGTGAAGTGTAAGGCTTTCCAAAGCTGCCGAACGTGTTTCTTTCTCTATTTCAATGGTATTCTGCCTTATATAACACACATTTACCACTCTAGTCTCCTTTAAGTAAAGAATATAGGATTCATACAGTGTTTCATGGGATCTTAACTCCAATTAAGGATTTCCCGGATCTTAGCTACCTTTTCTACACTAAGAACTGACTTGGAGATTCTCTTTCAGCTGTTCTAAACAAGTTCTCATCTGTTTACAGTCATTTTCACTGAATTATTCATGTTTTCATGTAGTTTCCTATATTCTGCCTTCTGGTCCAAGAATAAGCTTTGTCCACTTTATCAAACAACTTCCTACACACTGTTATGAACTGAGGCAGTTCGGGAACATTGTCTCTCAACTGTGTGATAGAGTGTAGTACTACATTTCAGTGAAGTGTAAGGCTTTCCAAAGCTGCCGAACGTGTTTCTTTCTCTATTTCAATGGTATTCTGCCTTATATAACACACATTTACCACTCTAGTCTCCTTTAAGTAAACAATATAGGATTCATACAGTGTTTGATGTTATCTTAACTCGAATTAAGGATTTCCCTTATCTTAGGTACCTTTTCTACACTAAGAACTGACTTGGAGATTCTCTTTCAGCTGTTCTAAACAATTTCTCATCTGTTTACAGTCATTTTCACTGAATTATTCATGTTTTCATGTAGTTTCCTATATTCTGCCTTCTGGTCCAAGTATAAGCTTTGCCCACTTTATCAAACAACTTCCTACACACTGTTATGAACTGAGGCAGCTCGGGAACATTGTCTCTCAACTGTGTGATAGAGTGTAGTACTACATTTCAGTGAAGTGTAAGGCTTTCCAAAGCTGCCGAACGTGTTTCTTTCTCTATTTCAATGGTATTCTGCCTTGTATAACACACATTTACCACTCTAGTCTCCTTTAAGTAAACAATATAGGATTCATACAGTGTTTCATGGGATCTTAACTCCAATTAAGGATTTCCCGGATCTTAGCTACCTTTTCTACACTAAGAACTGACTTGGAGAATCTCTTTCAGCTGTTCTAAACAAGTTCTCATCTGTTTACAGTCATTTTCACTGAATTATTCATGTTTTCATGTAGTTTCCTATATTCTGCCTTCTGGCCCAAGTATAAGCTTTGCCCACTTTATCAAACAACTTCCTACACAGTGTTATGAACTGAGGCAGTTCGGGAACATTGTCTCTCAACTGTGTGATAGAGTGTAGTACTACATTTCAGTGAAGTGTAAGGCTTTCCAAAGCTGCCGAACGTGTTTGTTTCTCTATTTCAATGGTATTCTGCCTTGTATAACACACATTTACCACTCTAGTCTCCTTTAAGTAAAGAATATAGGATTCATACAGTGTTTCATGTGAATTTAACTGGAATTACAGATTTCCCTTATCTTAGCTACCTTTTCTACACTAAGAACTGACTTGGAGAATCTCTTTCAGCTGTTCTAAACAAGTTCTCATCTGTTTACAGTCATTTTCACTGAATTATTCATGTTTTCATGTAGTTTCCTATATTCTTCCTTCTGGTCCAAGAATAAGCTTTGTCCACTTTATCAAACAACTTCCTACACACTGTTATGAACTGAGGGAGCTGGGGAACATTGTCTCTCAACTGTGTTATAGAGTGTAGTACTACATTTCAGTGAAGTGTAAGGCTTTCCAAAGCTGCCGAACGTGTTTCTTTCTCTATTTCAATGGTATTCTGCCTTATATAACACACATTTACCACTCTAGTCTCCTTTAAGTAAACAATATAGGATTCATACAGTGTTTGATGTTATCTTAACTCGAATTAAGGATTTCCCTTATCTTAGCTACCTTTTCTACACTAAGAACTGACTTGGAGATTCTCTTTCAGCTGTTCTAAACAAGTTCTCATCTGTTTACAGTCATTTTCACTGAATTATTCATGTTTTCATGTAGTTTCCTATATTCTGCCTTCTGGTCCAAGTATAAGCTTTGCCCACTTAAACAACTTCCTACACACTCTTATGAACTGAGGCAGCTCGGGAACATTGTCTCTCAACTGTGTGATAGAGTGTAGTACTACATTTCAGTGAAGTGTAAGGCTTTCCAAAGCTGCCGAACGTGTTTCTTTCTCTATTTCAATGGTATTCTGCCTTGTATAACACACATTTACCACTCTAGTCTCCTTTAAGTAAAGAATATAGGATTCATACAGTGTTTCATGGGATCTTAACTCCAATTAAGGATTTCCCGGATCTTAGCTACCATTTCTACACTAAGAACTGACTTGGAGAATCTCTTTCAGCTGTTCTAAAGAAGTTCTCATCTGTTTACAGTCATTTTCACTGAATTATTCATGTTTTCATGTAGTTTCCTATATCCTTCCTTCTGGTCCAAGAATAAGCTTTGTCCACTTTATCAAACAACTTCCTACACACTGTTATAAACTGAGGGAGCTGGGGAACATTGTCTCTCAACTGTGTTATAGAGTGTAGTACTACATTTCAGTGAAGTGTAAGGCTTTCCAAAGCTGCCGAACGTGTTTCTTTCTCTATTTCAATGGTATTCTGCCTTATATAACACACATTTACCACTCTAGTCTCCTTTAAGTAAACAATATAGCATTCATACAGTGTTTGATGTTATCTTAACTCGAATTAAGGATTTCCCTTATCTTAGCTACCTTTTCTACACTAAGAACTGACTTGGAGATTCTCCTTCAGCTGTTCTAAACAAGTTCTCTTCTGTTTACAGTCATTTTCACTGAATTATTCATGTTTTCATGTAGTTTCCTATATTCTGTCTTCTGGTCCAAGTATAAGCTTTGCCCACTTTATCAAACAACTTCCTACACACTGTTATGAACTGAGGCAGCTCGGGAACATTGTCTCTCAACTGTGTGATAGAGTGTAGTACTACATTTCAGTGAAGTGTAAGGCTTTCCAAAGCTGCCGAACGTGTTTCTTTCTCTATTTCAATGGTATTCTGCCTTGTATAACACACATTTACCACTCTAGTCTCCTTTAAGTAAAGAATATAGGATTCATACAGTGTTTCATGGGATCTTAACTCCAATTAAGGATTTCCCGGATCTTAGCTACCTTTTGTACACTAAGAACTGACTTGGAGAATCTCTTTCAGCTGTTCTAAACAAGTTCTCATCTGTTTACAGTCATTTTCACTGAATTATTCATGTTTTCATGTAGTTTCCTATATTCTTCCTTCTGGTCCAAGAATAAGCTTTGCCTACTTTATCAAACAACTTCCTACACACTGTTATGAACTGAGGGAGCTGGGGAACATTGTCTCTCAACTGTGTTATAGAGTGTAGTACTACATTTCAGTGAAGTGTAAGGCTTTCCAAAGCTGCCGAACGTGTTTCTTTCTCTATTTCAATGGTATTCTGCCTTATATAACACACATTTACCACTCTAGTCTCCTTTAAGTAAACAATATAGGATTCATACAGTGTTTCATGGGATCTTAACTCCAATTAAGGATTTCCCGGATCTTAGCTACCTTTTCTACACTAAGAACTGACTTGGAGAATCTCTTTCAGCTGTTCTAAACAAGTTCTCATCTGTTTACAGTCATTTTCACTGAATTATTCATGTTTTCATGTAGTTTCCTATATTCTGCCTTCTGGCCCAAGTATAAGCTTTGCCCACTTTATCAAACAACTTCCTACACACTGTTATGAACTGAGGCAGTTTGGGAACATTGTCTCTCAACTGTGTGATAGAGTGTAGTACTACATTTCAGTGAAGTGTAAGGCTTTCCAAAGCTGCCGAACGTGTTTCTTTCTCTATTTCAATGGTATTCTGCCTTGTATAACACACATTTACCACTCTAGTCTCCTTTAAGTAAAGAATATAGGATTCATACAGTGTTTCATGGGATCTTAACTCCAATTAAGGATTTCCCGGATCTTAGCTACCTTTTCTACACTAAGAACTGACTTGGAGAATCTCTTTCAGCTGTTCTAAACAAGTTCTCATCTGTTTACAGTCATTTTCACTGAATTATTCATGTTTTCATGTAGTTTCCTATATTCTTCCTTCTGGTCCAAGAATAAGCTTTGTCCACTTTATCAAACAACTTCCTACACACTGTTATGAACTGAGGGAGCTGGGGAACATTGTCTCTCAACTGTGTTATAGAGTGTAGTACTACATTTCAGTGAAGTGTAAGGCTTTCCAAAGCTGCCGAACGTGTTTCTTTCTCTATTTTAATGGTATTCTGCCTTATATAACACACATTTACCACTCTAGTCTCCTTTAAGTAAACAATATAGGATTCATACAGTGTTTGATGTTATCTTAACTCGAATTAAGGATTTCCCTTATCTTAGCTACCTTTTCTACACTAAGAACTGACTTGGAGATTCTCTTTCAGCTGTTCTAAACAAGTTCTCATCTGTTTACAGTCATTTTCACTGAATTATTCATGTTTTCATGTAGTTTCCTATATTCTTCCTTCTGGTCCAAGAATAAGCTTTGCCCACTTTATCAAACAACTTCCTACACACTGTTATGAACCGAGGGAGCTGGGGAACATTGTCTCTCAACTGTGTTATAGAGTGTAGTACTACATTTCAGTGAAGTGTAAGGCTTTCCAAAGCTGCCGGACGTGTTTCTTTCTCTATTTCAATGGTATTCTGCCTTATATAACACACATTTACCACTCTAGTCTCCTTTAAGTAAACAATATAGTATTCATACAGTGTTTGATGTTATCTTAACTCGAATTAAGAATTTCCCTTATCTTAGCTACCTTTTCTACACTAAGAACTGACTTGGAGAATCTCTTTCAGCTGTTCTAAACAAGTTCTCATCTGTTTACAGTCATTTTCACTGAATTATTCATGTTTTCATGTAGTTTCCTATATTCTTCCTTCTGGTCCAAGAATAAGCTTTGTCCACTTTATCAAACAACTTCCTACACACTGTTATGAACTGAGGGAGCTGGGGAACATTGTCTCTCAACTGTGTTATAGAGTGTAGTACTACATTTCAGTGAAGTGTAAGGCTTTCCAAAGCTGCCGAACGTGTTTCTTTCTCTATTTCAATGGTATTCTGCCTTATATAACACACATTTACCACTCTAGTCTCCTTTAAGTAAACAATATAGGATTCATACAGTGTTTGATGTTATCTTAACTCGAATTAAGGATTTCCCTTATCTTAGCTACCTTTTCTACACTAAGAACTGACTTGGAGATTCTCCTTCAGCTGTTCTAAACAAGTTCTCTTCTGTTTACAGTCATTTTCACTGAATTATTCATGTTTTCATGTAGTTTCCTATATTCTGTCTTCTGGTCCAAGTATAAGCTTTGCCCACTTTATCAAACAACTTCCTACACACTGTTATGAACTGAGGCAGCTCGGGAACATTGTCTCTCAACTGTGTGATAGAGTGTAGTACTACATTTCAGTGAAGTGGAAGGCTTTCCAAAGCTGCCGAACGTGTTTCTTTCTCTATTTCAATGGTATTCTGCCTTGTATAACACACATTTACCACTCTAGTCTCCTTTAAGTAAACAATATAGGATTCATACAGTGTTTCATGGGATCTTAACTCCAATTAAGGATTTCCCGGATCTTAGCTACCTTTTGTACACTAAGAACTGACTTGGAGAATCTCTTTCAGCTGTTCTAAACAAGTTCTCATATGTTTACAGTCATTTTCACTGAATTATTCATGTTTTCATGAAGTTTCCTATATTCTTCCTTCTGGTCCAAGAATAAGCTTTGCCCACTTTATCAAACAACTTCCTACACACTGTTATGAACTGAGGGAGCTGGGGAACATTGTCTCTCAACTGTGTTATAGAGTGTAGTACTACATTTCAGTGAAGTGTAAGGCTTTCCAAAGCTGCCGAACGTGTTTCTTTCTCTATTTCAATGGTATTCTGCCTTATATAACACACATTTACCACTCTAGTCTCCTTTAAGTAAACAATATAGGATTCATACAGTGTTTCATGGGATCTTAACTCCAATTAAGGATTTCCCGGATCTTAGCTACCTTTTCTACACTAAGAACTGACTTGGAGAATCTCTTTCAGCTGTTCTAAACAAGTTCTCATCTGTTTACAGTCATTTTCACTGAATTATTCATGTTTTCATGTAGTTTCCTATATTCTGCCTTCTGGCCCAAGTATAAGCTTTGCCCACTTTATCAAACAACTTCCTACACACTGTTATGAACTGAGGCAGTTTGGGAACATTGTCTCTCAACTGTGTGATAGAGTGTAGTACTACATTTCAGTGAAGTGTAAGGCTTTCCAAAGCTGCCGAACGTGTTTCTTTCTCTATTTCAATGGTATTCTGCCTTGTATAACACACATTTACCACTCTAGTCTCCTTTAAGTAAAGAATATAGGATTCATACAGTGTTTCATGGGATCTTAACTCCAATTAAGGATTTCCCGGATCTTAGCTACCTTTTCTACACTAAGAACTGACTTGGAGAATCTCTTTCAGCTGTTCTAAACAAGTTCTCATCTGTTTACAGTCATTTTCACTGAATTATTCATGTTTTCATGTAGTTTCCTATATTCTTCCTTCTGGTCCAAGAATAAGCTTTGTCCACTTTATCAAACAACTTCCTACACACTGTTATGAACTGAGGGAGCTGGGGAACATTGTCTCTCAACTGTGTTATAGAGTGTAGTACTACATTTCAGTGAAGTGTAAGGCTTTCCAAAGCTGCCGAACGTGTTTCTTTCTCTATTTCAATGGTATTCTGCCTTATATAACACACATTTACCACTCTAGGCTCCTTTAAGTAAACAATATAGGATTCATACAGTGTTTCATGTTATCTTAACTCGAATTAAGGATTTCCCTTATCTTAGCTACCTTTTCTACACTAAGAACTGACTTGGAGATTCTCTTTCAGCTGTTCTAAACAAGTTCTCATCTGTTTACAGTCATTTTCACTGAATTATTCATGTTTTCATGTAGTTTCCTATATTCTGCCTTCTGGTCCAAGTATAAGCTTTGCCCACTTTATCAAACAACTTCCTACACACTGTTATGAACTGAGGCAGCTCGGGAACATTGTCTCTCAACTGTGTGATAGAGTGTAGTACTACATTTCAGTGAAGTGTAAGGCTTTCCAAAGCTGCCGAACGTGTTTCTTTCTCTATTTCAATGGTATTCTGCCTTGTATAACACACATTTACCACTCTAGTCTCCTTTAAGTAAAGAATATAGGATTCATACAGTGTTTCATGGGATCTTAACTCCAATTAAGGATTTCCCGGATCTTAGCTACCTTTTGTACACTAAGAACTGACTTGGAGAATCTCTTTCAGCTGTTCTAAACAAGTTCTCATCTGTTTACAGTCATTTTCACTGAATTATTCATGTTTTCATGTAGTTTCCTATATTCTTCCTTCTGGTCCAAGAATAAGCTTTGCCCACTTTATCAAACAACTTCCTACACACTGTTATGAACTGAGGGAGCTGGGGAACATTGTCTCTCAACTGTGTTATAGAGTGTAGTACTACATTTCAGTGAAGTGTAAGGCTTTCCAAAGCTGCCGAACGTGTTTCTTTCTCTATTTCAATGGTATTCTGCCTTATATAACACACATTTACCACTCTAGTCTCCTTTAAGTAAACAATATAGGATTCATACAGTGTTTCATGGGATCTTAACTCCAATTAAGGATTTCCCGGATCTTAGCTACCTTTTCTACACTAAGAACTGACTTGGAGAATCTCTTTCAGCTGTTCTAAACAAGTTCTCATCTGTTTACAGTCATTTTCACTGAATTATTCATGTTTTCATGTAGTTTCCTATATTCTGCCTTCTGGCCCAAGTATAAGCTTTGCCCACTTTATCAAACAACTTCCTACACACTGTTATGAACTGAGGCAGTTTGGGAACATTGTCTCTCAACTGTGTGATAGAGTGTAGTACTACATTTCAGTGAAGTGTAAGGCTTTCCAAAGCTGCCGAACGTGTTTCTTTCTCTATTTCAATGGTATTCTGCCTTGTATAACACACATTTACCACTCTAGTCTCCTTTAAGTAAAGAATATAGGATTCATACAGTGTTTCATGGGATCTTAACTCCAATTAAGGATTTCCCGGATCTTAGCTACCTTTTCTACACTAAGAACTGACTTGGAGAATCTCTTTCAGCTGTTCTAAACAAGTTCTCATCTGTTTACAGTCATTTTCACTGAATTATTCATGTTTTCATGTAGTTTCCTATATTCTTCCTTCTGGTCCAAGAATAAGCTTTGTCCACTTTATCAAACAACTTCCTACACACTGTTATGAACTGAGGGAGCTGGGGAACATTGTCTCTCAACTGTGTTATAGAGTGTAGTACTACATTTCAGTGAAGTGTAAGGCTTTCCAAAGCTGCCGAACGTGTTTCTTTCTCTATTTTAATGGTATTCTGCCTTATATAACACACATTTACCACTCTAGTCTCCTTTAAGTAAACAATATAGGATTCATACAGTGTTTGATGTTATCTTAACTCGAATTAAGGATTTCCCTTATCTTAGCTACCTTTTCTACACTAAGAACTGACTTGGACATTCTGTTTCAGCTGTTCTAAACAAGTTCTCATCTGTTTACAGTCATTTTCACTGAATTATTCATGTTTTCATGTAGTTTCCTATATTCTTCCTTCTGGTCCAAGAATAAGCTTTGCCCACTTTATCAAACAACTTCCTACACACTGTTATGAACCGAGGGAGCTGGGGAACATTGTCTCTCAACTGTGTTATAGAGTGTAGTACTACATTTCAGTGAAGTGTAAGGCTTTCCAAAGCTGCCGGACGTGTTTCTTTCTCTATTTCAATGGTATTCTGCCTTATATAACACACATTTACCACTCTAGTCTCCTTTAAGTAAACAATATAGTATTCATACAGTGTTTGATGTTATCTTAACTCGAATTAAGAATTTCCCTTATCTTAGCTACCTTTTCTACACTAAGAACTGACTTGGAGAATCTCTTTCAGCTGTTCTAAACAAGTTCTCATCTGTTTACAGTCATTTTCACTGAATTATTCATGTTTTCATGTAGTTTCCTATATTCTTCCTTCTGGTCCAAGAATAAGCTTTGTCCACTTTATCAAACAACTTCCTACACACTGTTATGAACTGAGGGAGCTGGGGAACATTGTCTCTCAACTGTGTTATAGAGTGTAGTACTACATTTCAGTGAAGTGTAAGGCTTTCCAAAGCTGCCGAACGTGTTTCTTTCTCTATTTCAATGGTATTCTGCCTTATATAACACACATTTACCACTCTAGTCTCCTTTAAGTAAACAATATAGGATTCATACAGTGTTTGATGTTATCTTAACTCGAATTAAGGATTTCCCTTATCTTAGCTACCTTTTCTACACTAAGAACTGACTTGGAGATTCTCCTTCAGCTGTTCTAAACAAGTTCTCTTCTGTTTACAGTCATTTTCACTGAATTATTCATGTTTTCATGTAGTTTCCTATATTCTGTCTTCTGGTCCAAGTATAAGCTTTGCCCACTTTATCAAACAACTTCCTACACACTGTTATGAACTGAGGCAGCTCGGGAACATTGTCTCTCAACTGTGTGATAGAGTGTAGTACTACATTTCAGTGAAGTGTAAGGCTTTCCAAAGCTGCCGAACGTGTTTCTTTCTCTATTTCAATGGTATTCTGCCTTGTATAACACACATTTACCACTCTAGTCTCCTTTAAGTAAAGAATATAGGATTCATACAGTGTTTCATGGGATCTTAACTCCAATTAAGGATTTCCCGGATCTTAGCTACCTTTTGTACACTAAGAACTGACTTGGAGAATCTCTTTCAGCTGTTCTAAACAAGTTCTCATATGTTTACAGTCATTTTCACTGAATTATTCATGTTTTCATGTAGTTTCCTATATTCTTCCTTCTGGTCCAAGAATAAGCTTTGCCCACTTTATCAAACAACTTCCTACACACTGTTATGAACTGAGGGAGCTTGGGAACATTGTCTCTCAACTGTGTTATAGAGTGTAGTACTACATTTCAGTGAAGTGTAAGGCTTTCCAAAGCTGCCGAACGTGTTTCTTTCTCTATTTCAATGGTATTCTGCCTTATATAACACACATTTACCACTCTAGTCTCCTTTAAGTAAACAATATAGGATTCATACAGTGTTTCATGGGATCTTAACTCCAATTAAGGATTTCCCGGATCTTAGCTACCTTTTCTACACTAAGAACTGACTTGGAGAATCTCTTTCAGCTGTTCTAAACAAGTTCTCATCTGTTTACAGTCATTTTCACTGAATTATTCATGTTTTCATGTAGTTTCCTATATTCTGCCTTCTGGCCCAAGTATAAGCTTTGCCCACTTTATCAAACAACTTCCTACACACTGTTATGAACTGAGGCAGTTTGGGAACATTGTCTCTCAACTGTGTGATAGAGTGTAGTACTACATTTCAGTGAAGTGTAAGGCTTTCCAAAGCTGCCGAACGTGTTTCTTTCTCTATTTCAATGGTATTCTGCCTTGTATAACACACATTTACCACTCTAGTCTCCTTTAAGTAAAGAATATAGGATTCATACAGTGTTTCATGGGATCTTAACTCCAATTAAGGATTTCCCGGATCTTAGCTACCTTTTCTACACTAAGAACTGACTTGGAGAATCTCTTTCAGCTGTTCTAAACAAGTTCTCATCTGTTTACAGTCATTTTCACTGAATTATTCATGTTTTCATGTAGTTTCCTATATTCTTCCTTCTGGTCCAAGAATAAGCTTTGTCCACTTTATCAAACAACTTCCTACACACTGTTATGAACTGAGGGAGCTGGGGAACATTGTCTCTCAACTGTGTTATAGAGTGTAGTACTACATTTCAGTGAAGTGTAAGGCTTTCCAAAGCTGCCGAACGTGTTTCTTTCTCTATTTCAATGGTATTCTGCCTTATATAACACACATTTACCACTCTAGTCTCCTTTAAGTAAACAATATAGGATTCATACAGTGTTTGATGTTATCTTAACTCGAATTAAGGATTTCCCTTATCTTAGCTACCTTTTCTACACTAAGAACTGACTTGGAGATTCTCCTTCAGCTGTTCTAAACAAGTTCTCTTCTGTTTACAGTCATTTTCACTGAATTATTCATGTTTTCATGTAGTTTCCTATATTCTGTCTTCTGGTCCAAGTATAAGCTTTGCCCACTTTATCAAACAACTTCCTACACACTGTTATGAACTGAGGCAGCTCGGGAACATTGTCTCTCAACTGTGTGATAGAGTGTAGTACTACATTTCAGTGAAGTGTAAGGCTTTCCAAAGCTGCCGAACGTGTTTCTTTCTCTATTTCAATGGTATTCTGCCTTATATAACACACATTTACCACTCTAGTCTCCTTTAAGTAAACAATATAGGATTCATACAGTGTTTCAAGGGATCTTAACTCCAATTAAGGATTTCCCGGATCTTAGCTACCTTTTCTACACTAAGAACTGACTTGGAGAATCTCTTTCAGCTGTTCTAAACAAGTTCTCATCTGTTTACAGTCATTTTCACTGAATTATTCATGTTTTCATGTAGTTTCCTATATTCTGCCTTCTGGCCCAAGTATAAGCTTTGCCCACTTTATCAAACAACTTCCTACACACTGTTATGAACTGAGGCAGTTTGGGAACATTGTCTCTCAACTGTGTGATAGAGTGTAGTACTACATTTCAGTGAAGTGTAAGGCTTTCCAAAGCTGCCGAACGTGTTTCTTTCTCTATTTCAATGGTATTCTGCCTTGTATAACACACATTTACCACTCTAGTCTCCTTTAAGTAAAGAATATAGGATTCATACAGTGTTTCATGGGATCTTAACTCCAATTAAGGATTTCCCGGATCTTAGCTACCTTTTCTACACTAAGAACTGACTTGGAGAATCTCTTTCAGCTGTTCTAAACAAGTTCTCATCTGTTTACAGTCATTTTCACTGAATTAT
Organism: Pipistrellus hanaki; assembly: GCF_964339955.1. Taxonomy (NCBI): domain Eukaryota; kingdom Metazoa; phylum Chordata; class Mammalia; order Chiroptera; family Vespertilionidae; genus Pipistrellus; species Pipistrellus hanaki. The sequence continues at coordinate 97,974,049 of NC_140507.1, read as the reverse complement.
TCATGTTTTCATGTAGTTTCCTATATTCTTCCTTCTGGTCCAAGAATAAGCTTTGTCCACTTTATCAAACAACTTCCTACACACTGTTATGAACTGAGGGAGCTGGGGAACATTGTCTCTCAACTGTGTTATAGAGTGTAGTACTACATTTCAGTGAAGTGTAAGGCTTTCCAAAGCTGCCGAACGTGTTTCTTTCTCTATTTCAATGGTATTCTGCCTTATATAACACACATTTACCACTCTAGGCTCCTTTAAGTAAACAATATAGGATTCATACAGTGTTTCATGTTATCTTAACTCGAATTAAGGATTTCCCTTATCTTAGCTACCTTTTCTACACTAAGAACTGACTTGGACATTCTGTTTCAGCTGTTCTAAACAAGTTCTCATCTGTTTACAGTCATTTTCACTGAATTATTCATGTTTTCATGTAGTTTCCTATATTCTTCCTTCTGGTCCAAGAATAAGCTTTGCCCACTTTATCAAACAACTTCCTACACACTGTTATGAACCGAGGGAGCTGGGGAACATTGTCTCTCAACTGTGTTATAGAGTGTAGTACTACATTTCAGTGAAGTGTAAGGCTTTCCAAAGCTGCCGGACGTGTTTCTTTCTCTATTTCAATGGTATTCTGCCTTATATAACACACATTTACCACTCTAGTCTCCTTTAAGTAAACAATATAGTATTCATACAGTGTTTGATGTTATCTTAACTCGAATTAAGAATTTCCCTTATCTTAGCTACCTTTTCTACACTAAGAACTGACTTGGAGAATCTCTTTCAGCTGTTCTAAACAAGTTCTCATCTGTTTACAGTCATTTTCACTGAATTATTCATGTTTTCATGTAGTTTCCTATATTCTTCCTTCTGGTCCAAGAATAAGCTTTGTCCACTTTATCAAACAACTTCCTACACACTGTTATGAACTGAGGGAGCTGGGGAACATTGTCTCTCAACTGTGTTATAGAGTGTAGTACTACATTTCAGTGAAGTGTAAGGCTTTCCAAAGCTGCCGAACGTGTTTCTTTCTCTATTTCAATGGTATTCTGCCTTATATAACACACATTTACCACTCTAGTCTCCTTTAAGTAAACAATATAGGATTCATACAGTGTTTGATGTTATCTTAACTCGAATTAAGGATTTCCCTTATCTTAGCTACCTTTTCTACACTAAGAACTGACTTGGAGATTCTCCTTCAGCTGTTCTAAACAAGTTCTCTTCTGTTTACAGTCATTTTCACTGAATTATTCATGTTTTCATGTAGTTTCCTATATTCTGTCTTCTGGTCCAAGTATAAGCTTTGCCCACTTTATCAAACAACTTCCTACACACTGTTATGAACTGAGGCAGCTCGGGAACATTGTCTCTCAACTGTGTGATAGAGTGTAGTACTACATTTCAGTGAAGTGTAAGGCTTTCCAAAGCTGCCGAACGTGTTTCTTTCTCTATTTCAATGGTATTCTGCCTTGTATAACACACATTTACCACTCTAGTCTCCTTTAAGTAAAGAATATAGGATTCATACAGTGTTTCATGGGATCTTAACTCCAATTAAGGATTTCCCGGATCTTAGCTACCTTTTGTACACTAAGAACTGACTTGGAGAATCTCTTTCAGCTGTTCTAAACAAGTTCTCATATGTTTACAGTCATTTTCACTGAATTATTCATGTTTTCATGTAGTTTCCTATATTCTTCCTTCTGGTCCAAGAATAAGCTTTGCCCACTTTATCAAACAACTTCCTACACACTGTTATGAACTGAGGGAGCTTGGGAACATTGTCTCTCAACTGTGTTATAGAGTGTAGTACTACATTTCAGTGAAGTGTAAGGCTTTCCAAAGCTGCCGAACGTGTTTCTTTCTCTATTTCAATGGTATTCTGCCTTATATAACACACATTTACCACTCTAGTCTCCTTTAAGTAAACAATATAGGATTCATACAGTGTTTCATGGGATCTTAACTCCAATTAAGGATTTCCCGGATCTTAGCTACCTTTTCTACACTAAGAACTGACTTGGAGAATCTCTTTCAGCTGTTCTAAACAAGTTCTCATCTGTTTACAGTCATTTTCACTGAATTATTCATGTTTTCATGTAGTTTCCTATATTCTGCCTTCTGGCCCAAGTATAAGCTTTGCCCACTTTATCAAACAACTTCCTACACACTGTTATGAACTGAGGCAGTTTGGGAACATTGTCTCTCAACTGTGTGATAGAGTGTAGTACTACATTTCAGTGAAGTGTAAGGCTTTCCAAAGCTGCCGAACGTGTTTCTTTCTCTATTTCAATGGTATTCTGCCTTGTATAACACACATTTACCACTCTAGTCTCCTTTAAGTAAAGAATATAGGATTCATACAGTGTTTCATGGGATCTTAACTCCAATTAAGGATTTCCCGGATCTTAGCTACCTTTTCTACACTAAGAACTGACTTGGAGAATCTCTTTCAGCTGTTCTAAACAAGTTCTCATCTGTTTACAGTCATTTTCACTGAATTATTCATGTTTTCATGTAGTTTCCTATATTCTTCCTTCTGGTCCAAGAATAAGCTTTGTCCACTTTATCAAACAACTTCCTACACACTGTTATGAACTGAGGGAGCTGGGGAACATTGTCTCTCAACTGTGTTATAGAGTGTAGTACTACATTTCAGTGAAGTGTAAGGCTTTCCAAAGCTGCCGAACGTGTTTCTTTCTCTATTTCAATGGTATTCTGCCTTATATAACACACATTTACCACTCTAGTCTCCTTTAAGTAAACAATATAGGATTCATACAGTGTTTGATGTTATCTTAACTCGAATTAAGGATTTCCCTTATCTTAGCTACCTTTTCTACACTAAGAACTGACTTGGAGATTCTCCTTCAGCTGTTCTAAACAAGTTCTCTTCTGTTTACAGTCATTTTCACTGAATTATTCATGTTTTCATGTAGTTTCCTATATTCTGTCTTCTGGTCCAAGTATAAGCTTTGCCCACTTTATCAAACAACTTCCTACACACTGTTATGAACTGAGGCAGCTCGGGAACATTGTCTCTCAACTGTGTGATAGAGTGTAGTACTACATTTCAGTGAAGTGTAAGGCTTTCCAAAGCTGCCGAACGTGTTTCTTTCTCTATTTCAATGGTATTCTGCCTTATATAACACACATTTACCACTCTAGTCTCCTTTAAGTAAACAATATAGGATTCATACAGTGTTTCAAGGGATCTTAACTCCAATTAAGGATTTCCCGGATCTTAGCTACCTTTTCTACACTAAGAACTGACTTGGAGAATCTCTTTCAGCTGTTCTAAACAAGTTCTCATCTGTTTACAGTCATTTTCACTGAATTATTCATGTTTTCATGTAGTTTCCTATATTCTGCCTTCTGGCCCAAGTATAAGCTTTGCCCACTTTATCAAACAACTTCCTACACACTGTTATGAACTGAGGCAGTTTGGGAACATTGTCTCTCAACTGTGTGATAGAGTGTAGTACTACATTTCAGTGAAGTGTAAGGCTTTCCAAAGCTGCCGAACGTGTTTCTTTCTCTATTTCAATGGTATTCTGCCTTGTATAACACACATTTACCACTCTAGTCTCCTTTAAGTAAAGAATATAGGATTCATACAGTGTTTCATGGGATCTTAACTCCAATTAAGGATTTCCCGGATCTTAGCTACCTTTTCTACACTAAGAACTGACTTGGAGAATCTCTTTCAGCTGTTCTAAACAAGTTCTCATCTGTTTACAGTCATTTTCACTGAATTATTCATGTTTTCATGTAGTTTCCTATATTCTTCCTTCTGGTCCAAGAATAAGCTTTGTCCACTTTATCAAACAACTTCCTACACACTGTTATGAACTGAGGGAGCTGGGGAACATTGTCTCTCAACTGTGTTATAGAGTGTAGTACTACATTTCAGTGAAGTGTAAGGCTTTCCAAAGCTGCCGAACGTGTTTCTTTCTCTATTTCAATGGTATTCTGCCTTATATAACACACATTTACCACTCTAGTCTCCTTTAAGTAAACAATATAGGATTCATACAGTGTTTGATGTTATCTTAACTCGAATTAAGGATTTCCCTTATCTTAGCTACCTTTTCTACACTAAGAACTGACTTGGAGATTCTCTTTCAGCTGTTCTAAACAAGTTCTCATCTGTTTACAGTCATTTTCACTGAATTATTCATGTTTTCATGTAGTTTCCTATATTCTTCCTTCTGGTCCAAGAATAAGCTTTGCCCACTTTATCAAACAACTTCCTACACACTGTTATGAACCGAGGGAGCTGGGGAACATTGTCTCTCAACTGTGTTATAGAGTGTAGTACTACATTTCAGTGAAGTGTAAGGCTTTCCAAAGCTGCCGGACGTGTTTCTTTCTCTATTTCAATGGTATTCTGCCTTGTATAACACACATTTACCACTCTAGTCTCCTTTAAGTAAACAATATAGGATTCATACAGTGTTTCATGGGATCTTAACTCCAATTAAGGATTTCCCGGATCTTAGCTACCTTTTCTACACTAAGAACTGACTTGGAGAATCTCTTTCAGCTGTTCTAAACAAGTTCTCATCTGTTTACAGTCATTTTCACTGAATTATTCATGTTTTCATGTAGTTTCCTATATTCTGCCTTCTGGCCCAAGTATAAGCTTTGCCCACTTTATCAAACAACTTCCTACACACTGTTATGAACTGAGGCAGTTCGGGAACATTGTCTCTCAACTGTGTGATAGAGTGTAGTACTACATTTCAGTGAAGTGTAAGGCTTTCCAAAGCTGCCGAACGTGTTTCTTTCTCTATTTCAATGGTATTCTGCCTTGTATAACACACATTTACCACTCTAGTCTCCTTTAAGTAAAGAATATAAGATTCATATAGTGTTTCATGTGAATTTAACTGGAATTACAGATTTCCCTTATCTTAGCTACCTTTTCTACACTAAGAACTGACTTGGAGAATCTCTTTCAGCTGTTCTAAACAAGTTCTCATCTGTTTACAGTCATTTTCACTGAATTATTCATGTTTTCATGTAGTTTCCTATATTCTGCCTTCTGGCCCAAGTATAAGCTTTGCCCACTTTATCAAACAACTTCCTACACACTGTTATGAACTGAGGCAGTTCGGGAACATTGTCTCTCAACTGTGTGATAGAGTGTAGTACTACATTTCAGTGAAGTGTAAGGCTTTCCAAAGCTGCCGAACGTGTTTCTTTCTCTATTTCAATGGTATTCTGCCTTGTATAACACACATTTACCACTCTAGTCTCCTTTAAGTAAAGAATATAGGATTCATACAGTGTTTCATGTGAATTTAACTGGAATTACAGATTTCCCTTATCTTAGCTACCTTTTCTACACTAAGAACTGACTTGGAGAATCTCTTTCAGCTGTTCTAAACAAGTTCTCATCTGTTTACAGTCATTTTCACTGAATTATTCATGTTTTCATGTAGTTTCCTATATTCTTCCTTCTGGTCCAAGAATAAGCTTTGCCCACTTTATCAAACAACTTCCTACACACTGTTATGAACTGAGGGAGCTGGGGAACATTGTCTCTCAACTGTGTTATAGAGTGTAGTACTACATTTCAGTGAAGAGTAAGGCTTTCCAAAGCTGCCGAACGTGTTTCTTTCTCTATTTCAATGGTATTCTGCCTTATATAACACACATTTACCACTCTAGTCTCCTTTAAGTAAACAATATAGGATTCATACAGTGTTTGATGTTATCTTAACTCGAATTAAGGATTTCCCTTATCTTAGCTACCTTTTCTACACTAAGAACTGACTTGGAGATTCTCTTTCAGCTGTTCTAAACAAATTCTCATCTGTTTACAGTCATTTTCACTGAATTATTCATGTTTTCATGTAGTTTCCTATATTCAGCCTTCTGGTCCAAGTATAAGCTTTGCCCACTTTATCAAACAACTTCCTACACACTGTTATGAACTGAGGCAGTTTTGGAACATTGTCTCTCAACTGTGTGATAGAGTGTAGTACTACATTTCAGTGAAGTGTAAGGCTTTCCAAAGCTGCCGAACGTGTTTCTTTCTCTATTTCAATGGTATTCTACCTTGTATAACACACATTTACCACTCTAGTCTCCTTTAAGTAAAGAATATAGGATTCATACAGTGTTTCATGTGAATTTAACTGGAATTACAGATTTCCCTTATCTTAGCTACCTTTTCTACACTAAGAACTGACTTGGAGAATCTCTTTCAGCTGTTCTAAACAAGTTCTCATCTGTTTACAGTCATTTTCACTGAATTATTCATGTTTTCATGTAGTTTCCTATATTCTTCTTTCTGGTCCAAGAATAAGCTTTGTCCACTTTATCAAACAACTTCCTACACACTGTTATGAACTGAGGGAGCTGGGGAACATTGTCTCTCAACTGTGTTATAGAGTGTAGTACTACATTTCAGTGAAGTGTAAGGCTTTCCAAAGCTGCCGAACGTGTTTCTTTCTCTATTTCAATGGTATTCTGCCTTATATAACACACATTTACCACTCTAGTCTCCTTTAAGTAAAGAATATAGGATTCATACAGTGTTTCATGGGATCTTAACTCCAATTAAGGATTTCCCGGATCTTAGCTACCTTTTCTACACTAAGAACTGACTTGGAGAATCTCTTTCAGCTGTTCTAAACAAGTTCTCATCTGTTTACAGTCATTTTCACTGAATTATTCATGTTTTCATATAGTTTCCTATATTCTTCCTTCTGGTCCAAGAATAAGCTTTGCCCACTTTATCAAACAACTTCCTACACACTGTTATGAACCGAGGGAGCTGGGGAACATTGTCTCTCAACTGTGTGATAGAGTGTAGTACTACATTTCAGTGAAGTGTAAGGCTTTCCAAAGCTGCCGAACGTGTTTCTTTCTCTATTTCAATGGTATTCTGCCTTATATAACACACATTTACCACTCTAGTCTCCTTTAAGTAAACAATATAGGATTCATACAGTGTTTGATGTTATTTTAACTCGAATTAAGGATTTCCCTTATCTTAGCTACCTTTTCTACACTAAGAACTGACTTGGAGATTCTCTTTCAGCTGTTCTAAACAAGTTCTCATCTGTTTACAGTCATTTTCACTGAATTATTCATGTTTTCATGTAGTTTCCTATATTCTGCCTTCTGGTCCAAGTATAAGCTTTGCCCACTTTATCAAACAACTTCCTACACACTGTTATGAACTGAGGAAGCTCGGGAACATTGTCTCTCAACTGTGTGATAGAGTGTAGTACTACATTTCAGTGAAGTGTAAGGCTTTCCAAAGCTGCCGAACGTGTTTCTTTCTCTATTTCAATGGTATTCTGCCTTGTATAACACACATTTACCACTCTAGTCTCCTTTAAGTAAAGAATATAGGATTCATACAGTGTTTCATGTGAATTTAACTGGAATTACAGATTTCCCTTATCTTAGCTACCTTTTCTACACTAAGAACTGACTTGGAGAATCTCTTTCAGCTGTTCTAAACCAGTTCTCATCTGTTTACAGTCATTTTCACTGAATTATTCATGTTTTCATGTAGTTTCCTATATTCTTCCTTCTGGTCCAAGAATAAGCTTTGTCCACTTTATCAAACAACTTCCTACACACTGTTATGAACTGAGGGAGCTGGGGAACATTGTCTCTCAACTGTGTTATAGAGTGTAGTACTACATTTCAGTGAAGTGTAAGGCTTTCTAAAGCTGCCGAACGTCTTTCTTTCTCTATTTCAATGGTATTCTGCCTTGTATAACACACATTTACCACTCTAGTCTCCTTTAAGTAAACAATATAGGATTCATACAGTGTTTCATGGGATCTTAACTCCAATTAAGGATTTCCCGGATCTTAGCTACCTTTTCTACACTAAGAACTGACTTGGAGAATCTCTTTCAGCTGTTCTAAACAAGTTCTCATCTGTTTACAGTCATTTTCACTGAATTATTCATGTTTTCATGTAGTTTCCTATATTCTGCCTTCTGGCCCAAGTATAAGCTTTGCCCACTTTATCAAACAACTTCCTACACACTGTTATGAACTGAGGCAGTTCGGGAACATTGTCTCTCAACTGTGTGATAGAGTGTAGTACTACATTTCAGTGAAGTGTAAGGCTTTCCAAAGCTGCCGAACGTGTTTCTTTCTCTATTTCAATGGTATTCTGCCTTATATAACACACATTTACCACTCTAGTCTCCTTTAAGTAAAGAATATAGGATTCATACAGTGTTTCATGGGATCTTAACTCCAATTAAGGATTTCCCGGATCTTAGCTACCTTTTCTACACTAAGAACTGACTTGGAGATTCTCTTTCAGCTGTTCTAAACAAGTTCTCATCTGTTTACAGTCATTTTCACTGAATTATTCATGTTTTCATGTAGTTTCCTATATTCTGCCTTCTGGTCCAAGTATAAGCTTTGCCCACTTTATCAAACAACTTCCTACACACTCTTATGAACTGAGGCAGCTCGGGAACATTGTCTCTCAACTGTGTGATAGAGTGTAGTACTACATTTCAGTGAAGTGTAAGGCTTTCCAAAGCTGCCGAACGTGTTTCTTTCTCTATTTCAATGGTATTCTGCCTTGTATAACACACATTTACCACTCTAGTCTCCTTTAAGTAAAGAATATAGGATTCATACAGTGTTTCATGGGATCTTAACTCCAATTAAGGATTTCCCGGATCTTAGCTACCTTTTCTACACTAAGAACTGACTTGGAGAATCTCTTTCAGCTGTTCTAAAGAAGTTCTCATCTGTTTACAGTCATTTTCACTGAATTATTCATGTTTTCATGTAGTTTCCTATATTCTTCCTTCTGGTCCAAGAATAAGCTTTGTCCACTTTATCAAACAACTTCCTACACACTGTTATAAACTGAGGGAGCTGGGGAACATTGTCTCTCAACTGTGTTATAGAGTGTAGTACTACATTTCAGTGAAGTGTAAGGCTTTCCAAAGCTGCCGAACGTGTTTCTTTCTCTATTTCAATGGTATTCTGCCTTATATAACACACATTTACCACTCTAGTCTCCTTTAAGTAAACAATATAGGATTCATACAGTGTTTGATGTTATCTTAACTCGAATTAAGGATTTCCCTTATCTTAGCTACCTTTTCTACACTAAGAACTGACTTGGAGATTCTCCTTCAGCTGTTCTAAACAAGTTCTCATCTGTTTACAGTCATTTTCACTGAATTATTCATGTTTTCATGTAGTTTCCTATATTCTGTCTTCTGGTCCAAGTATAAGCTTTGCCCACTTTATCAAACAACTTCCTACACACTGTTATGAACTGAGGCAGCTCGGGAACATTGTCTCTCAACTGTGTGATAGAGTGTAGTACTACATTTCAGTGAAGTGTAAGGCTTTCCAAAGCTGCCGAACGTGTTTCTTTCTCTATTTCAATGGTATTCTGCCTTGTATAACACACATTTACCACTCTAGTCTCCTTTAAGTAAAGAATATAGGATTCATACAGTGTTTCATGGGATCTTAACTCCAATTAAGGATTTCCCGGATCTTAGCTACCTTTTGTACACTAAGAACTGACTTGGAGAATCTCTTTCACCTGTTCTAAACAAGTTCTCATCTGTTTACAGTCATTTTCACTGAATTATTCATGTTTTCATGTAGTTTCCTATATTCTTCCTTCTGGTCCAAGAATAAGCTTTGCCCACTTTATCAAACAACTTCCTACACATTGTTATGAACTGAGGGAGCTGGGGAACATTGTCTCTCAACTGTGTTATAGAGTGTAGTACTACATTTCAGTGAAGTGTAAGGCTTTCCAAAGCTGCCGAACGTGTTTCTTTCTCTATTTCAATGGTATTCTGCCTTATATAACACACATTTACCACTCTAGTCTCCTTTAAGTAAACAATATAGGATTCATACATTGTTTGATGTTATCTTAACTCGAATTAAGGATTTCCCTTATCTTAGCTACCTTTTCTACACTAAGAACTGACTTGGAGATTCTCTTTCAGCTGTTCTAAACAAATTCTCATCTGTTTACAGTCATTTTCACTGAATTATTCATGTTTTCATGTAGTTTCCTATATTCAGCCTTCTGGTCCAAGTATAAGCTTTGCCCACTTTATCAAACAACTTCCTACACACTGTTATGAACTGAGGCAGTTTGGGAACATTGTCTCTCAACTGTGTGATAGAGTGTAGTACTACATTTCAGTGAAGTGTAAGGCTTTCCAAAGCTGCCGAACGTGTTTCTTTCTCTATTTCAATGGTATTCTGCCTTGTATAACACACATTTACCACTCTAGTCTCCTTTAAGTAAAGAATATAGGATTCATACAGTGTTTCATGTGAATTTAACTGGAATTACAGATTTCCCTTATCTTAGCTACCTTTTCTACACTAAGAACTGACTTGGAGAATCTCTTTCAGCTGTTCTAAACAAGTTCTCATCTGTTTACAGTCATTTTCACTGAATTATTCATGTTTTCATGTAGTTTCCTATATTCTTCCTTCTGGTCCAAGAATAAGCTTTGTCCACTTTATCAAACAACTTCCTACACACTGTTATGAACTGAGGGAGCTGGGGAACATTGTCTCTCAACTGTGTTATAGAGTGTAGTACTACATTTCAGTGAAGTGTAAGGCTTTCCAAAGCTGCCGAACGTGTTTCTTTCTCTATTTCAATGGTATTCTGCCTTATATAACACACATTTACCACTCTAGTCTCCTTTAAGTAAACAATATAGGATTCATACAGTGTTTCATGTTATCTTAACTCGAATTAAGGATTTCCCTTATCTTAGCTACCTTTTCTACACTAAGAACTGACTTGGAGATTCTCTTTCAGCTGTTCTAAACAAGTTCTCATCTGTTTACAGTCATTTTCACTGAATTATTCATGTTTTCATGTAGTTTCCTATATTCTGCCTTCTGGTCCAAGTATAAGCTTTGCCCACTTTATCAAACAACTTCCTACACACTGTTATGAACTGAGGCAGCTCGGGAACATTGTCTCTCAACTGTGTGATAGAGTGTAGTACTACATTTCAGTGAAGTGTAAGGCTTTCCAAAGCTGCCGAACGTGTTTCTTTCTCTATTTCAATGGTATTCTGCCTTGTATAACACACATTTACCACTCTAGTCTCCTTTAAGTAAACAATATAGGATTCATACAGTGTTTCATGGGATCTTAACTCCAATTAAGGATTTCCCGGATCTTAGCTACCTTTTCTACAGTAAGAACTGACTTGGAGAATCTCTTTCAGGTGTTCTAAACAAGTTCTCATCTGTTTACAGTCATTTTCACTGAATTATTCATGTTTTCATGTAGTTTCCTATATTCTTCCTTCTGGTCCAAGAATAAGCTTTGTCCACTTTATCAAACAACTTCCTACACTCTGTTATGAACTGAGGGAGCTGGGGAACATTGTCTCTCAACTGTGTTATAGAGTGTAGTACTACATTTCAGTGAAGTGTAAGGCTTTCCAAAGCTGCCGAACGTGTTTCTTTCTCTATTTCAATGGTATTCTGCCTTATATAACACACATTTACCACTCTAGTCTCCTTTAAGTAAACAATATAGGATTCATACAGTGTTTGATGTTATCTTAACTCGAATTAAGGATTTCCCTTATCTTAGCTACCTTTTCTACACTAAGAACTGACTTGGAGATTCTCCTTCAGCTGTTCTAAACAAGTTCTCTTCTGTTTACAGTCATTTTCACTGAATTATTCATGTTTTCATGTAGTTTCCTATATTCTGTCTTCTGGTCCAAGTATAAGCTTTGCCCACTTTATCAAACAACTTCCTACACACTGTTATGAACTGAGGCAGCTCGGGAACATTGTCTCTCAACTGTGTGATAGAGTGTAGTACTACATTTCAGTGAAGTGTAAGGCTTTCCAAAGCTGCCGAACGTGTTTCTTTCTCTATTTCAATGGTATTCTGCCTTGTATAACACACATTTACCACTCTAGTCTCCTTTAAGTAAAGAATATAGGATTCATACAGTGTTTCATGGGATCTTAACTCCAATTAAGGATTTCCCGGATCTTAGCTACCTTTTGTACACTAAGAACTGACTTGGAGAATCTCTTTCAGCTGTTCTAAACAAGTTCTCATCTGTTTACAGTCATTTTCACTGAATTATTCATGTTTTCATGTAGTTTCCTATATTCTTCCTTCTGGTCCAAGAATAAGCTTTGCCCACTTTATCAAACAACTTCCTACACACTGTTATGAACTGAGGGAGCTGGGGAACATTGTCTCTCAACTGTGTTATAGAGTGTAGTACTACATTTCAGTGAAGTGTAAGGCTTTCCAAAGCTGCCGAACGTGTTTCTTTCTCTATTTCAATGGTATTCTGCCTTATATAACACACATTTACCACTCTAGTCTCCTTTAAGTAAACAATATAGGATTCATACAGTGTTTCATGGGATCTTAACTCCAATTAAGGATTTCCCGGATCTTAGCTACCTTTTCTACACTAAGAACTGACTTGGAGAATCTCTTTCAGCTGTTCTAAACAAGTTCTCATCTGTTTACAGTCATTTTCACTGAATTATTCATGTTTTCATGTAGTTTCCTATATTCTGCCTTCTGGCCCAAGTATAAGCTTTGCCCACTTTATCAAACAACTTCCTACACACTGTTATGAACTGAGGCAGTTTGGGAACATTGTCTCTCAACTGTGTGATAGAGTGTAGTACTACATTTCAGTGAAGTGTAAGGCTTTCCAAAGCTGCCGAACGTGTTTCTTTCTCTATTTCAATGGTATTCTGCCTTGTATAACACACATTTACCACTCTAGTCTCCTTTAAGTAAAGAATATAGGATTCATACAGTGTTTCATGGGATCTTAACTCCAATTAAGGATTTCCCGGATCTTAGCTACCTTTTCTACACTAAGAACTGACTTGGAGAATCTCTTTCAGCTGTTCTAAACAAGTTCTCATCTGTTTACAGTCATTTTCACTGAATTATTCATGTTTTCATGTAGTTTCCTATATTCTTCCTTCTGGTCCAAGAATAAGCTTTGTCCACTTTATCAAACAACTTCCTACACACTGTTATGAACTGAGGCAGTTCGGGAACATTGTCTCTCAACTGTGTGATAGAGTGTAGTACTACATTTCAGTGAAGTGTAAGGCTTTCCAAAGCTGCCGAACGTGTTTCTTTCTCTATTTCAATGGTATTCTGCCTTATATAACACACATTTACCACTCTAGTCTCCTTTAAGTAAACAATATAGGATTCATACAGTGTTTGATGTTATCTTAACTCGAATTAAGGATTTCCCTTATCTTAGGTACCTTTTCTACACTAAGAACTGACTTGGAGATTCTCTTTCAGCTGTTCTAAACAATTTCTCATCTGTTTACAGTCATTTTCACTGAATTATTCATGTTTTCATGTAGTTTCCTATATTCTGCCTTCTGGTCCAAGTATAAGCTTTGCCCACTTTATCAAACAACTTCCTACACACTGTTATGAACTGAGGCAGCTCGGGAACATTGTCTCTCAACTGTGTGATAGAGTGTAGTACTACATTTCAGTGAAGTGTAAGGCTTTCCAAAGCTGCCGAACGTGTTTCTTTCTCTATTTCAATGGTATTCTGCCTTGTATAACACACATTTACCACTCTAGTCTCCTTTAAGTAAACAATATAGGATTCATACAGTGTTTCATGGGATCTTAACTCCAATTAAGGATTTCCCGGATCTTAGCTACCTTTTCTACACTAAGAACTGACTTGGAGAATCTCTTTCAGCTGTTCTAAACAAGTTCTCATCTGTTTACAGTCATTTTCACTGAATTATTCATGTTTTCATGTAGTTTCCTATATTCTGCCTTCTGGCCCAAGTATAAGCTTTGCCCACTTTATCAAACAACTTCCTACACAGTGTTATGAACTGAGGCAGTTCGGGAACATTGTCTCTCAACTGTGTGATAGAGTGTAGTACTACATTTCAGTGAAGTGTAAGGCTTTCCAAAGCTGCCGAACGTGTTTGTTTCTCTATTTCAATGGTATTCTGCCTTGTATAACACACATTTACCACTCTAGTCTCCTTTAAGTAAAGAATATAGGATTCATACAGTGTTTCATGTGAATTTAACTGGAATTACAGATTTCCCTTATCTTAGCTACCTTTTCTACACTAAGAACTGACTTGGAGAATCTCTTTCAGCTGTTCTAAACAAGTTCTCATCTGTTTACAGTCATTTTCACTGAATTATTCATGTTTTCATGTAGTTTCCTATATTCTTCCTTCTGGTCCAAGAATAAGCTTTGTCCACTTTATCAAACAACTTCCTACACACTGTTATGAACTGAGGGAGCTGGGGAACATTGTCTCTCAACTGTGTTATAGAGTGTAGTACTACATTTCAGTGAAGTGTAAGGCTTTCCAAAGCTGCCGAACGTGTTTCTTTCTCTATTTCAATGGTATTCTGCCTTATATAACACACATTTACCACTCTAGTCTCCTTTAAGTAAACAATATAGGATTCATACAGTGTTTGATGTTATCTTAACTCGAATTAAGGATTTCCCTTATCTTAGCTACCTTTTCTACACTAAGAACTGACTTGGAGATTCTCTTTCAGCTGTTCTAAACAAGTTCTCATCTGTTTACAGTCATTTTCACTGAATTATTCATGTTTTCATGTAGTTTCCTATATTCTGCCTTCTGGTCCAAGTATAAGCTTTGCCCACTTAAACAACTTCCTACACACTCTTATGAACTGAGGCAGCTCGGGAACATTGTCTCTCAACTGTGTGATAGAGTGTAGTACTACATTTCAGTGAAGTGTAAGGCTTTCCAAAGCTGCCGAACGTGTTTCTTTCTCTATTTCAATGGTATTCTGCCTTGTATAACACACATTTACCACTCTAGTCTCCTTTAAGTAAAGAATATAGGATTCATACAGTGTTTCATGGGATCTTAACTCCAATTAAGGATTTCCCGGATCTTAGCTACCATTTCTACACTAAGAACTGACTTGGAGAATCTCTTTCAGCTGTTCTAAAGAAGTTCTCATCTGTTTACAGTCATTTTCACTGAATTATTCATGTTTTCATGTAGTTTCCTATATTCTTCCTTCTGGTCCAAGAATAAGCTTTGTCCACTTTATCAAACAACTTCCTACACACTGTTATAAACTGAGGGAGCTGGGGAACATTGTCTCTCAACTGTGTTATAGAGTGTAGTACTACATTTCAGTGAAGTGTAAGGCTTTCCAAAGCTGCCGAACGTGTTTCTTTCTCTATTTCAATGGTATTCTGCCTTATATAACACACATTTACCACTCTAGTCTCCTTTAAGTAAACAATATAGGATTCATACAGTGTTTGATGTTATCTTAACTCGAATTAAGGATTTCCCTTATCTTAGCTACCTTTTCTACACTAAGAACTGACTTGGAGATTCTCCTTCAGCTGTTCTAAACAAGTTCTCTTCTGTTTACAGTCATTTTCACTGAATTATTCATGTTTTCATGTAGTTTCCTATATTCTGTCTTCTGGTCCAAGTATAAGCTTTGCCCACTTTATCAAACAACTTCCTACACACTGTTATGAACTGAGGCAGCTCGGGAACATTGTCTCTCAACTGTGTGATAGAGTGTAGTACTACATTTCAGTGAAGTGTAAGGCTTTCCAAAGCTGCCGAACGTGTTTCTTTCTCTATTTCAATGGTATTCTGCCTTGTATAACACACATTTACCACTCTAGTCTCCTTTAAGTAAAGAATATAGGATTCATACAGTGTTTCATGGGATCTTAACTCCAATTAAGGATTTCCCGGATCTTAGCTACCTTTTGTACACTAAGAACTGACTTGGAGAATCTCTTTCAGCTGTTCTAAACAAGTTCTCATCTGTTTACAGTCATTTTCACTGAATTATTCATGTTTTCATGTAGTTTCCTATATTCTTCCTTCTGGTCCAAGAATAAGCTTTGCCTACTTTATCAAACAACTTCCTACACACTGTTATGAACTGAGGGAGCTGGGGAACATTGTCTCTCAACTGTGTTATAGAGTGTAGTACTACATTTCAGTGAAGTGTAAGGCTTTCCAAAGCTGCCGAACGTGTTTCTTTCTCTATTTCAATGGTATTCTGCCTTATATAACACACATTTACCACTCTAGTCTCCTTTAAGTAAACAATATAGGATTCATACAGTGTTTCATGGGATCTTAACTCCAATTAAGGATTTCCCGGATCTTAGCTACCTTTTCTACACTAAGAACTGACTTGGAGAATCTCTTTCAGCTGTTCTAAACAAGTTCTCATCTGTTTACAGTCATTTTCACTGAATTATTCATGTTTTCATGTAGTTTCCTATATTCTGCCTTCTGGCCCAAGTATAAGCTTTGCCCACTTTATCAAACAACTTCCTACACACTGTTATGAACTGAGGCAGTTTGGGAACATTGTCTCTCAACTGTGTGATAGAGTGTAGTACTACATTTCAGTGAAGTGTAAGGCTTTCCAAAGCTGCCGAACGTGTTTCTTTCTCTATTTCAATGGTATTCTGCCTTGTATAACACACATTTACCACTCTAGTCTCCTTTAAGTAAAGAATATAGGATTCATACAGTGTTTCATGGGATCTTAACTCCAATTAAGGATTTCCCGGATCTTAGCTACCTTTTGTACACTAAGAACTGACTTGGAGAATCTCTTTCAGCTGTTCTAAACAAGTTCTCATCTGTTTACAGTCATTTTCACTGAATTATTCATGTTTTCATGTAGTTTCCTATATTCTTCCTTCTGGTCCAAGAATAAGCTTTGTCCACTTTATCAAACAACTTCCTACACACTGTTATGAACTGAGGGAGCTGGGGAACATTGTCTCTCAACTGTGTTATAGAGTGTAGTACTACATTTCAGTGAAGTGTAAGGCTTTCCAAAGCTGCCGAACGTGTTTCTTTCTCTATTTTAATGGTATTCTGCCTTATATAACACACATTTACCACTCTAGTCTCCTTTAAGTAAACAATATAGGATTCATACAGTGTTTGATGTTATCTTAACTCGAATTAAGGATTTCCCTTATCTTAGCTACCTTTTCTACACTAAGAACTGACTTGGAGATTCTCTTTCAGCTGTTCTAAACAAGTTCTCATCTGTTTACAGTCATTTTCACTGAATTATTCATGTTTTCATGTAGTTTCCTATATTCTGCCTTCTGGTCCAAGTATAAGCTTTGCCCACTTAAACAACTTCCTACACACTCTTATGAACTGAGGCAGCTCGGGAACATTGTCTCTCAACTGTGTGATAGAGTGTAGTACTACATTTCAGTGAAGTGTAAGGCTTTCCAAAGCTGCCGAACGTGTTTCTTTCTCTATTTCAATGGTATTCTGCCTTGTATAACACACATTTACCACTCTAGTCTCCTTTAAGTAAAGAATATAGGATTCATACAGTGTTTCATGGGATCTTAACTCCAATTAAGGATTTCCCGGATCTTAGCTACCATTTCTACACTAAGAACTGACTTGGAGAATCTCTTTCAGCTGTTCTAAAGAAGTTCTCATCTGTTTACAGTCATTTTCACTGAATTATTCATGTTTTCATGTAGTTTCCTATATTCTTCCTTCTGGTCCAAGAATAAGCTTTGTCCACTTTATCAAACAACTTCCTACACACTGTTATAAACTGAGGGAGCTGGGGAACATTGTCTCTCAACTGTGTTATAGAGTGTAGTACTACATTTCAGTGAAGTGTAAGGCTTTCCAAAGCTGCCGAACGTGTTTCTTTCTCTATTTCAATGGTATTCTGCCTTATATAACACACATTTACCACTCTAGTCTCCTTTAAGTAAACAATATAGGATTCATACAGTGTTTGATGTTATCTTAACTCGAATTAAGGATTTCCCTTATCTTAGCTACCTTTTCTACACTAAGAACTGACTTGGAGATTCTCCTTCAGCTGTTCTAAACAAGTTCTCTTCTGTTTACAGTCATTTTCACTGAATTATTCATGTTTTCATGTAGTTTCCTATATTCTGTCTTCTGGTCCAAGTATAAGCTTTGCCCACTTTATCAAACAACTTCCTACACACTGTTATGAACTGAGGCAGCTCGGGAACATTGTCTCTCAACTGTGTGATAGAGTGTAGTACTACATTTCAGTGAAGTGTAAGGCTTTCCAAAGCTGCCGAACGTGTTTCTTTCTCTATTTCAATGGTATTCTGCCTTGTATAACACACATTTACCACTCTAGTCTCCTTTAAGTAAAGAATATAGGATTCATACAGTGTTTCATGGGATCTTAACTCCAATTAAGGATTTCCCGGATCTTAGCTACCTTTTGTACACTAAGAACTGACTTGGAGAATCTCTTTCAGCTGTTCTAAACAAGTTCTCATCTGTTTACAGTCATTTTCACTGAATTATTCATGTTTTCATGTAGTTTCCTATATTCTTCCTTCTGGTCCAAGAATAAGCTTTGCCTACTTTATCAAACAACTTCCTACACACTGTTATGAACTGAGGGAGCTGGGGAACATTGTCTCTCAACTGTGTTATAGAGTGTAGTACTACATTTCAGTGAAGTGTAAGGCTTTCCAAAGCTGCCGAACGTGTTTCTTTCTCTATTTCAATGGTATTCTGCCTTATATAACACACATTTACCACTCTAGTCTCCTTTAAGTAAACAATATAGGATTCATACAGTGTTTCATGGGATCTTAACTCCAATTAAGGATTTCCCGGATCTTAGCTACCTTTTCTACACTAAGAACTGACTTGGAGAATCTCTTTCAGCTGTTCTAAACAAGTTCTCATCTGTTTACAGTCATTTTCACTGAATTATTCATGTTTTCATGTAGTTTCCTATATTCTGCCTTCTGGCCCAAGTATAAGCTTTGCCCACTTTATCAAACAACTTCCTACACACTGTTATGAACTGAGGCAGTTTGGGAACATTGTCTCTCAACTGTGTGATAGAGTGTAGTACTACATTTCAGTGAAGTGTAAGGCTTTCCAAAGCTGCCGAACGTGTTTCTTTCTCTATTTCAATGGTATTCTGCCTTGTATAACACACATTTACCACTCTAGTCTCCTTTAAGTAAAGAATATAGGATTCATACAGTGTTTCATGGGATCTTAACTCCAATTAAGGATTTCCCGGATCTTAGCTACCTTTTCTACACTAAGAACTGACTTGGAGAATCTCTTTCAGCTGTTCTAAACAAGTTCTCATCTGTTTACAGTCATTTTCACTGAATTATTCATGTTTTCATGTAGTTTCCTATATTCTTCCTTCTGGTCCAAGAATAAGCTTTGTCCACTTTATCAAACAACTTCCTACACACTGTTATGAACTGAGGGAGCTGGGGAACATTGTCTCTCAACTGTGTTATAGAGTGTAGTACTACATTTCAGTGAAGTGTAAGGCTTTCCAAAGCTGCCGAACGTGTTTCTTTCTCTATTTTAATGGTATTCTGCCTTATATAACACACATTTACCACTCTAGTCTCCTTTAAGTAAACAATATAGGATTCATACAGTGTTTGATGTTATCTTAACTCGAATTAAGGATTTCCCTTATCTTAGCTACCTTTTCTACACTAAGAACTGACTTGGAGATTCTCTTTCAGCTGTTCTAAACAAGTTCTCATCTGTTTACAGTCATTTTCACTGAATTATTCATGTTTTCATGTAGTTTCCTATATTCTTCCTTCTGGTCCAAGAATAAGCTTTGCCCACTTTATCAAACAACTTCCTACACACTGTTATGAACCGAGGGAGCTGGGGAACATTGTCTCTCAACTGTGTTATAGAGTGTAGTACTACATTTCAGTGAAGTGTAAGGCTTTCCAAAGCTGCCGGACGTGTTTCTTTCTCTATTTCAATGGTATTCTGCCTTATATAACACACATTTACCACTCTAGTCTCCTTTAAGTAAACAATATAGTATTCATACAGTGTTTGATGTTATCTTAACTCGAATTAAGAATTTCCCTTATCTTAGCTACCTTTTCTACACTAAGAACTGACTTGGAGAATCTCTTTCAGCTGTTCTAAACAAGTTCTCATCTGTTTACAGTCATTTTCACTGAATTATTCATGTTTTCATGTAGTTTCCTATATTCTTCCTTCTGGTCCAAGAATAAGCTTTGTCCACTTTATCAAACAACTTCCTACACACTGTTATGAACTGAGGGAGCTGGGGAACATTGTCTCTCAACTGTGTTATAGAGTGTAGTACTACATTTCAGTGAAGTGTAAGGCTTTCCAAAGCTGCCGAACGTGTTTCTTTCTCTATTTCAATGGTATTCTGCCTTATATAACACACATTTACCACTCTAGTCTCCTTTAAGTAAACAATATAGGATTCATACAGTGTTTGATGTTATCTTAACTCGAATTAAGGATTTCCCTTATCTTAGCTACCTTTTCTACACTAAGAACTGACTTGGAGATTCTCCTTCAGCTGTTCTAAACAAGTTCTCTTCTGTTTACAGTCATTTTCACTGAATTATTCATGTTTTCATGTAGTTTCCTATATTCTGTCTTCTGGTCCAAGTATAAGCTTTGCCCACTTTATCAAACAACTTCCTACACACTGTTATGAACTGAGGCAGCTCGGGAACATTGTCTCTCAACTGTGTGATAGAGTGTAGTACTACATTTCAGTGAAGTGTAAGGCTTTCCAAAGCTGCCGAACGTGTTTCTTTCTCTATTTCAATGGTATTCTGCCTTGTATAACACACATTTACCACTCTAGTCTCCTTTAAGTAAACAATATAGGATTCATACAGTGTTTCATGGGATCTTAACTCCAATTAAGGATTTCCCGGATCTTAGCTACCTTTTGTACACTAAGAACTGACTTGGAGAATCTCTTTCAGCTGTTCTAAACAAGTTCTCATATGTTTACAGTCATTTTCACTGAATTATTCATGTTTTCATGTAGTTTCCTATATTCTTCCTTCTGGTCCAAGAATAAGCTTTGCCCACTTTATCAAACAACTTCCTACACACTGTTATGAACTGAGGGAGCTGGGGAACATTGTCTCTCAACTGTGTTATAGAGTGTAGTACTACATTTCAGTGAAGTGTAAGGCTTTCCAAAGCTGCCGAACGTGTTTCTTTCTCTATTTCAATGGTATTCTGCCTTATATAACACACATTTACCACTCTAGTCTCCTTTAAGTAAACAATATAGGATTCATACAGTGTTTCATGGGATCTTAACTCCAATTAAGGATTTCCCGGATCTTAGCTACCTTTTCTACACTAAGAACTGACTTGGAGAATCTCTTTCAGCTGTTCTAAACAAGTTCTCATCTGTTTACAGTCATTTTCACTGAATTATTCATGTTTTCATGTAGTTTCCTATATTCTGCCTTCTGGTCCAAGTATAAGCTTTGCCCACTTTATCAAACAACTTCCTACACACTGTTATGAACTGAGGCAGCTCGGGAACATTGTCTCTCAACTGTGTGATAGAGTGTAGTACTACATTTCAGTGAAGTGTAAGGCTTTCCAAAGCTGCCGAACGTGTTTCTTTCTCTATTTCAATGGTATTCTGCCTTGTATAACACACATTTACCACTCTAGTCTCCTTTAAGTAAAGAATATAGGATTCATACAGTGTTTCATGGGATCTTAACTCCAATTAAGGATTTCCCGGATCTTAGCTACCTTTTGTACACTAAGAACTGACTTGGAGAATCTCTTTCAGCTGTTCTAAACAAGTTCTCATCTGTTTACAGTCATTTTCACTGAATTATTCATGTTTTCATGTAGTTTCCTATATTCTTCCTTCTGGTCCAAGAATAAGCTTTGCCCACTTTATCAAACAACTTCCTACACACTGTTATGAACTGAGGTAGCTGGGGAACATTGTCTCTCAACTGTGTTATAGAGTGTAGTACTACATTTCAGTGAAGTGTAAGGCTTTCCAAAGCTGCCGAACGTGTTTCTTTCTCTATTTCAATGGTATTCTGCCTTATATAACACACATTTACCACTCTAGTCTCCTTTAAGTAAACAATATAGGATTCATACAGTGTTTCATGGGATCTTAACTCCAATTAAGGATTTCCCGGATCTTAGCTACCTTTTCTACACTAAGAACTGACTTGGAGAATCTCTTTCAGCTGTTCTAAACAAGTTCTCATCTGTTTACAGTCATTTTCACTGAATTATTCATGTTTTCATGTAGTTTCCTATATTCTGCCTTCTGGCCCAAGTATAAGCTTTGCCCACTTTATCAAACAACTTCCTACACACTGTTATGAACTGAGGCAGTTTGGGAACATTGTCTCTCAACTGTGTGATAGAGTGTAGTACTACATTTCAGTGAAGTGTAAGGCTTTCCAAAGCTGCCGAACGTGTTTCTTTCTCTATTTCAATGGTATTCTGCCTTGTATAACACACATTTACCACTCTAGTCTCCTTTAAGTAAAGAATATAGGATTCATACAGTGTTTCATGGGATCTTAACTCCAATTAAGGATTTCCCGGATCTTAGCTACCTTTTCTACACTAAGAACTGACTTGGAGAATCTCTTTCAGCTGTTCTAAACAAGTTCTCATCTGTTTACAGTCATTTTCACTGAATTATTCATGTTTTCATGTAGTTTCCTATATTCTGCCTTCTGGTCCAAGAATAAGCTTTGTCCACTTTATCAAACAACTTCCTACACACTGTTATGAACTGAGGGAGCTGGGGAACATTGTCTCTCAACTGTGTTATAGAGTGTAGTACTACATTTCAGTGAAGTGTAAGGCTTTCCAAAGCTGCCGAACGTGTTTCTTTCTCTATTTTAATGGTATTCTGCCTTATATAACACACATTTACCACTCTAGTCTCCTTTAAGTAAACAATATAGGATTCATACAGTGTTTGATGTTATCTTAACTCGAATTAAGGATTTCCCTTATCTTAGCTACCTTTTCTACACTAAGAACTGACTTGGACATTCTGTTTCAGCTGTTCTAAACAAGTTCTCATCTGTTTACAGTCATTTTCACTGAATTATTCATGTTTTCATGTAGTTTCCTATATTCTTCCTTCTGGTCCAAGAATAAGCTTTGCCCACTTTATCAAACAACTTCCTACACACTGTTATGAACCGAGGGAGCTGGGGAACATTGTCTCTCAACTGTGTTATAGAGTGTAGTACTACATTTCAGTGAAGTGTAAGGCTTTCCAAAGCTGCCGGACGTGTTTCTTTCTCTATTTCAATGGTATTCTGCCTTATATAACACACATTTACCACTCTAGTCTCCTTTAAGTAAACAATATAGTATTCATACAGTGTTTGATGTTATCTTAACTCGAATTAAGAATTTCCCTTATCTTAGCTACCTTTTCTACACTAAGAACTGACTTGGAGAATCTCTTTCAGCTGTTCTAAACAAGTTCTCATCTGTTTACAGTCATTTTCACTGAATTATTCATGTTTTCATGTAGTTTCCTATATTCTTCCTTCTGGTCCAAGAATAAGCTTTGTCCACTTTATCAAACAACTTCCTACACACTGTTATGAACTGAGGGAGCTGGGGAACATTGTCTCTCAACTGTGTTATAGAGTGTAGTACTACATTTCAGTGAAGTGTAAGGCTTTCCAAAGCTGCCGAACGTGTTTCTTTCTCTATTTCAATGGTATTCTGCCTTATATAACACACATTTACCACTCTAGTCTCCTTTAAGTAAACAATATAGGATTCATACAGTGTTTGATGTTATCTTAACTCGAATTAAGGATTTCCCTTATCTTAGCTACCTTTTCTACACTAAGAACTGACTTGGAGATTCTCCTTCAGCTGTTCTAAACAAGTTCTCTTCTGTTTACAGTCATTTTCACTGAATTATTCATGTTTTCATGTAGTTTCCTATATTCTGTCTTCTGGTCCAAGTATAAGCTTTGCCCACTTTATCAAACAACTTCCTACACACTGTTATGAACTGAGGCAGCTCGGGAACATTGTCTCTCAACTGTGTGATAGAGTGTAGTACTACATTTCAGTGAAGTGTAAGGCTTTCCAAAGCTGCCGAACGTGTTTCTTTCTCTATTTCAATGGTATTCTGCCTTGTATAACACACATTTACCACTCTAGTCTCCTTTAAGTAAAGAATATAGGATTCATACAGTGTTTCATGGGATCTTAACTCCAATTAAGGATTTCCCGGATCTTAGCTACCTTTTGTACACTAAGAACTGACTTGGAGAATCTCTTTCAGCTGTTCTAAACAAGTTCTCATATGTTTACAGTCATTTTCACTGAATTATTCATGTTTTCATGTAGTTTCCTATATTCTTCCTTCTGGTCCAAGAATAAGCTTTGCCCACTTTATCAAACAACTTCCTACACACTGTTATGAACTGAGGGAGCTTGGGAACATTGTCTCTCAACTGTGTTATAGAGTGTAGTACTACATTTCAGTGAAGTGTAAGGCTTTCCAAAGCTGCCGAACGTGTTTCTTTCTCTATTTCAATGGTATTCTGCCTTATATAACACACATTTACCACTCTAGTCTCCTTTAAGTAAACAATATAGGATTCATACAGTGTTTCATGGGATCTTAACTCCAATTAAGGATTTCCCGGATCTTAGCTACCTTTTCTACACTAAGAACTGACTTGGAGAATCTCTTTCAGCTGTTCTAAACAAGTTCTCATCTGTTTACAGTCATTTTCACTGAATTATTCATGTTTTCATGTAGTTTCCTATATTCTGCCTTCTGGCCCAAGTATAAGCTTTGCCCACTTTATCAAACAACTTCCTACACACTGTTATGAACTGAGGCAGTTTGGGAACATTGTCTCTCAACTGTGTGATAGAGTGTAGTACTACATTTCAGTGAAGTGTAAGGCTTTCCAAAGCTGCCGAACGTGTTTCTTTCTCTATTTCAATGGTATTCTGCCTTGTATAACACACATTTACCACTCTAGTCTCCTTTAAGTAAAGAATATAGGATTCATACAGTGTTTCATGGGATCTTAACTCCAATTAAGGATTTCCCGGATCTTAGCTACCTTTTCTACACTAAGAACTGACTTGGAGAATCTCTTTCAGCTGTTCTAAACAAGTTCTCATCTGTTTACAGTCATTTTCACTGAATTATTCATGTTTTCATGTAGTTTCCTATATTCTTCCTTCTGGTCCAAGAATAAGCTTTGTCCACTTTATCAAACAACTTCCTACACACTGTTATGAACTGAGGGAGCTGGGGAACATTGTCTCTCAACTGTGTTATAGAGTGTAGTACTACATTTCAGTGAAGTGTAAGGCTTTCCAAAGCTGCCGAACGTGTTTCTTTCTCTATTTCAATGGTATTCTGCCTTATATAACACACATTTACCACTCTAGTCTCCTTTAAGTAAACAATATAGGATTCATACAGTGTTTGATGTTATCTTAACTCGAATTAAGGATTTCCCTTATCTTAGCTACCTTTTCTACACTAAGAACTGACTTGGAGATTCTCCTTCAGCTGTTCTAAACAAGTTCTCTTCTGTTTACAGTCATTTTCACTGAATTATTCATGTTTTCATGTAGTTTCCTATATTCTGTCTTCTGGTCCAAGTATAAGCTTTGCCCACTTTATCAAACAACTTCCTACACACTGTTATGAACTGAGGCAGCTCGGGAACATTGTCTCTCAACTGTGTGATAGAGTGTAGTACTACATTTCAGTGAAGTGTAAGGCTTTCCAAAGCTGCCGAACGTGTTTCTTTCTCTATTTCAATGGTATTCTGCCTTATATAACACACATTTACCACTCTAGTCTCCTTTAAGTAAACAATATAGGATTCATACAGTGTTTCAAGGGATCTTAACTCCAATTAAGGATTTCCCGGATCTTAGCTACCTTTTCTACACTAAGAACTGACTTGGAGAATCTCTTTCAGCTGTTCTAAACAAGTTCTCATCTGTTTACAGTCATTTTCACTGAATTATTCATGTTTTCATGTAGTTTCCTATATTCTGCCTTCTGGCCCAAGTATAAGCTTTGCCCACTTTATCAAACAACTTCCTACACACTGTTATGAACTGAGGCAGTTTGGGAACATTGTCTCTCAACTGTGTGATAGAGTGTAGTACTACATTTCAGTGAAGTGTAAGGCTTTCCAAAGCTGCCGAACGTGTTTCTTTCTCTATTTCAATGGTATTCTGCCTTGTATAACACACATTTACCACTCTAGTCTCCTTTAAGTAAAGAATATAGGATTCATACAGTGTTTCATGGGATCTTAACTCCAATTAAGGATTTCCCGGATCTTAGCTACCTTTTCTACACTAAGAACTGACTTGGAGAATCTCTTTCAGCTGTTCTAAACAAGTTCTCATCTGTTTACAGTCATTTTCACTGAATTATTCATGTTTTCATGTAGTTTCCTATATTCTTCCTTCTGGTCCAAGAATAAGCTTTGTCCACTTTATCAAACAACTTCCTACACACTGTTATGAACTGAGGGAGCTGGGGAACATTGTCTCTCAACTGTGTTATAGAGTGTAGTACTACATTTCAGTGAAGTGTAAGGCTTTCCAAAGCTGCCGAACGTGTTTCTTTCTCTATTTCAATGGTATTCTGCCTTATATAACACACATTTACCACTCTAGTCTCCTTTAAGTAAACAATATAGGATTCATACAGTGTTTGATGTTATCTTAACTCGAATTAAGGATTTCCCTTATCTTAGCTACCTTTTCTACACTAAGAACTGACTTGGAGATTCTCTTTCAGCTGTTCTAAACAAGTTCTCATCTGTTTACAGTCATTTTCACTGAATTATTCATGTTTTCATGTAGTTTCCTATATTCTTCCTTCTGGTCCAAGAATAAGCTTTGCCCACTTTATCAAACAACTTCCTACACACTGTTATGAACCGAGGGAGCTGGGGAACATTGTCTCTCAACTGTGTTATAGAGTGTAGTACTACATTTCAGTGAAGTGTAAGGCTTTCCAAAGCTGCCGGACGTGTTTCTTTCTCTATTTCAATGGTATTCTGCCTTGTATAACACACATTTACCACTCTAGTCTCCTTTAAGTAAACAATATAGGATTCATACAGTGTTTCATGGGATCTTAACTCCAATTAAGGATTTCCCGGATCTTAGCTACCTTTTCTACACTAAGAACTGACTTGGAGAATCTCTTTCAGCTGTTCTAAACAAGTTCTCATCTGTTTACAGTCATTTTCACTGAATTATTCATGTTTTCATGTAGTTTCCTATATTCTGCCTTCTGGCCCAAGTATAAGCTTTGCCCACTTTATCAAACAACTTCCTACACACTGTTATGAACTGAGGCAGTTCGGGAACATTGTCTCTCAACTGTGTGATAGAGTGTAGTACTACATTTCAGTGAAGTGTAAGGCTTTCCAAAGCTGCCGAACGTGTTTCTTTCTCTATTTCAATGGTATTCTGCCTTGTATAACACACATTTACCACTCTAGTCTCCTTTAAGTAAAGAATATAAGATTCATATAGTGTTTCATGTGAATTTAACTGGAATTACAGATTTCCCTTATCTTAGCTACCTTTTCTACACTAAGAACTGACTTGGAGAATCTCTTTCAGCTGTTCTAAACAAGTTCTCATCTGTTTACAGTCATTTTCACTGAATTATTCATGTTTTCATGTAGTTTCCTATATTCTTCCTTCTGGTCCAAGAATAAGCTTTGCCCACTTTATCAAACAACTTCCTACACACTGTTATGAACTGAGGGAGCTGGGGAACATTGTCTCTCAACTGTGTTATAGAGTGTAGTACTACATTTCAGTGAAGAGTAAGGCTTTCCAAAGCTGCCGAACGTGTTTCTTTCTCTATTTCAATGGTATTCTGCCTTATATAACACACATTTACCACTCTAGTCTCCTTTAAGTAAACAATATAGGATTCATACAGTGTTTGATGTTATCTTAACTCGAATTAAGGATTTCCCTTATCTTAGCTACCTTTTCTACACTAAGAACTGACTTGGAGATTCTCTTTCAGCTGTTCTAAACAAATTCTCATCTGTTTACAGTCATTTTCACTGAATTATTCATGTTTTCATGTAGTTTCCTATATTCAGCCTTCTGGTCCAAGTATAAGCTTTGCCCACTTTATCAAACAACTTCCTACACACTGTTATGAACTGAGGCAGTTTTGGAACATTGTCTCTCAACTGTGTGATAGAGTGTAGTACTACATTTCAGTGAAGTGTAAGGCTTTCCAAAGCTGCCGAACGTGTTTCTTTCTCTATTTCAATGGTATTCTACCTTGTATAACACACATTTACCACTCTAGTCTCCTTTAAGTAAAGAATATAGGATTCATACAGTGTTTCATGTGAATTTAACTGGAATTACAGATTTCCCTTATCTTAGCTACCTTTTCTACACTAAGAACTGACTTGGAGAATCTCTTTCAGCTGTTCTAAACAAGTTCTCATCTGTTTACAGTCATTTTCACTGAATTATTCATGTTTTCATGTAGTTTCCTATATTCTTCTTTCTGGTCCAAGAATAAGCTTTGTCCACTTTATCAAACAACTTCCTACACACTGTTATGAACTGAGGGAGCTGGGGAACATTGTCTCTCAACTGTGTTATAGAGTGTAGTACTACATTTCAGTGAAGTGTAAGGCTTTCCAAAGCTGCCGAACGTGTTTCTTTCTCTATTTCAATGGTATTCTGCCTTATATAACACACATTTACCACTCTAGTCTCCTTTAAGTAAAGAATATAGGATTCATACAGTGTTTCATGGGATCTTAACTCCAATTAAGGATTTCCCGGATCTTAGCTACCTTTTGTACACTAAGAACTGACTTGGAGAATCTCTTTCAGCTGTTCTAAACAAGTTCTCATATGTTTACAGTCATTTTCACTGAATTATTCATGTTTTCATGTAGTTTCCTATATTCTTCCTTCTGGTCCAAGAATAAGCTTTGCCCACTTTATCAAACAACTTCCTACACACTGTTATGAACTGAGGGAGCTGGGGAACATTGTCTCTCAACTGTGTTATAGAGTGTAGTACTACATTTCAGTGAAGTGTAAGGCTTTCCAAAGCTGCCGAACGTGTTTCTTTCTCTATTTCAATGGTATTCTGCCTTATATAACACACATTTACCACTCTAGTCTCCTTTAAGTAAACAATATAGGATTCATACAGTGTTTCATGGGATCTTAACTCCAATTAAGGATTTCCCGGATCTTAGCTACCTTTTCTACACTAAGAACTGACTTGGAGAATCTCTTTCAGCTGTTCTAAACAAGTTCTCATCTGTTTACAGTCATTTTCACTGAATTATTCATGTTTTCATGTAGTTTCCTATATTCTGCCTTCTGGCCCAAGTATAAGCTTTGCCCACTTTATCAAACAACTTCCTACACACTGTTATGAACTGAGGCAGTTTGGGAACATTGTCTCTCAACTGTGTGATAGAGTGTAGTACTACATTTCAGTGAAGTGTAAGGCTTTCCAAAGCTGCCGAACGTGTTTCTTTCTCTATTTCAATGGTATTCTGCCTTGTATAACACACATTTACCACTCTAGTCTCCTTTAAGTAAAGAATATAGGATTCATACAGTGTTTCATGGGATCTTAACTCCAATTAAGGATTTCCCGGATCTTAGCTACCTTTTCTACACTAAGAACTGACTTGGAGAATCTCTTTCAGCTGTTCTAAACAAGTTCTCATCTGTTTACAGTCATTTTCACTGAATTATTCATGTATTCATGTAGTTTCCTATATTCTTCCTTCTGGTCCAAGAATAAGCTTTGTCCACTTTATCAAACAACTTCCTACACACTGTTATGAACTGAGGGAGCTGGGGAACATTGTCTCTCAACTGTGTTATAGAGTGTAGTACTACATTTCAGTGAAGTGTAAGGCTTTCCAAAGCTGCCGAACGTGTTTCTTTCTCTATTTCAATGGTATTCTGCCTTATATAACACACATTTACCACTCTAGTCTCCTTTAAGTAAACAATATAGGATTCATACAGTGTTTGATGTTATCTTAACTCGAATTAAGGATTTCCCTTATCTTAGCTACCTTTTCTACACTAAGAACTGACTTGGAGATTCTCTTTCAGCTGTTCTAAACAAGTTCTCATCTGTTTACAGTCATTTTCACTGAATTATTCATGTTTTCATGTAGTTTCCTACATTCTTCCTTCTGGTCCAAGAATAAGCTTTGCCCACTTTATCAAACAACTTCCTACACACTGTTATGAACCGAGGGAGCTGGGGAACATTGTCTCTCAACTGTGTTATAGAGTGTAGTACTACATTTCAGTGAAGTGTAAGGCTTTCCAAAGCTGCCGGACGTGTTTCTTTCTCTATTTCAATGGTATTCTGCCTTGTATAACACACATTTACCACTCTAGTCTCCTTTAAGTAAACAATATAGGATTCATACAGTGTTTCATGGGATCTTAACTCCAATTAAGGATTTCCCGGATCTTAGCTACCTTTTCTACACTAAGAACTGACTTGGAGAATCTCTTTCAGCTGTTCTAAACAAGTTCTCATCTGTTTACAGTCATTTTCACTGAATTATTCATGTTTTCATGTAGTTTCCTATATTCTGCCTTCTGGCCCAAGTATAAGCTTTGCCCACTTTATCAAACAACTTCCTACACACTGTTATGAACTGAGGCAGTTCGGGAACATTGTCTCTCAACTGTGTGATAGAGTGTAGTACTACATTTCAGTGAAGTGTAAGGCTTTCCAAAGCTGCCGAACGTGTTTCTTTCTCTATTTCAATGGTATTCTGCCTTGTATAACACACATTTACCACTCTAGTCTCCTTTAAGTAAAGAATATAAGATTCATATAGTGTTTCATGTGAATTTAACTGGAATTACGGATTTCCTTTATCTTAGCTACCTTTTCTACACTAAGAACTGACTTGGAGAATCTCTTTCAGCTGTTCTAAACAAGTTCTCATCTGTTTACAGTCATTTTCACTGAATTATTCATGTTTTCATGTAGTTTCCTATATTCTTCCTTCTGGTCCAAGAATAAGCTTTGCCCACTTTATCAAACAACTTCCTACACACTGTTATGAACTGAGGGAGCTGGGGAACATTGTCTCTCAACTGTGTTATAGAGTGTAGTACTACATTTCAGTGAAGTGTAAGGCTTTCCAAAGCTGCCGA
This sequence comes from Pipistrellus hanaki, assembly GCF_964339955.1. NCBI lineage: Eukaryota > Metazoa > Chordata > Mammalia > Chiroptera > Vespertilionidae > Pipistrellus > Pipistrellus hanaki. The sequence continues at coordinate 97,942,942 of NC_140507.1, read as the reverse complement.
ACGTGTTTCTTTCTCTATTTCAATGGTATTCTGCCTTATATAACACACATTTACCACTCTAGTCTCCTTTAAGTAAACAATATAGGATTCATACAGTGTTTGATGTTATCTTAACTCGAATTAAGGATTTCCCTTATCTTAGCTACCTTTTCTACACTAAGAACTGACTTGGAGATTCTCTTTCAGCTGTTCTAAACAAGTTCTCATCTGTTTACAGTCATTTTCACTGAATTATTCATGTTTTCATGTAGTTTCCTATATTCTGCCTTCTGGTCCAAGTATAAGCTTTGCCCACTTTATCAAACAACTTCCTACACACTGTTATGAACTGAGGCAGCTCGGGAACATTGTCTCTCAACTGTGTGATTGAGTGTAGTACTACATTTCAGTGAAGTGTAAGGCTTTCCAAAGCTGCCGAACGTGTTTCTTTCTCTATTTCAATGGTATTCTGCCTTATATAACACACATTTACCACTCTAGTCTCCTTTAAGTAAACAATATAGGATTCATACAGTGTTTCATGGGATCTTAGCTCCAATTAAGGATTTCCCGGATCTTAGCTACCTTTTCTACACTAAGAACTGACTTGGAGAATCTCTTTCAGCTGTTCTAAACAAGTTCTCATCTGTTTACAGTCATTTTTACTGAATTATTCATGTTTTCATGTAGTTTCCTATATTCTTCCTTCTGGTCCAAGAATAAGCTTTGTCCACTTTATCAAACAACTTCCTACACACTGTTATGAACTGAGGGAGCTGGGGAACATTGTCTCTCAACTGTGTTATAGAGTGTAGTACTACATTTCAGTGAAGTGTAAGGCTTTCCAAAGCTGCCGAACGTGTTTCTTTCTCTATTTCAATGGTATTCTGCCTTGTATAACACACATTTAACAATCTAGTCTCCTTTAAGTAAAGAATATAAGATTCATACAGTGTTTCATGTGAATTTAACTGGAATTACGGATTTCCCTTATCTTAGCTACCTTTTCTACACTAAGAACTGACTTGGAGAATCTCTTTCAGCTGTTCTAAACAAGTTCTCATCTGTTTACAGTCATTTTCACTGAATTATTCATGTTTTCATGTAGTTTCCTATATTCTGCCTTCTGGCCCAAGTATAAGCTTTGCCCACTTTATCAAACAACTTTCTACACACTGTTATGAACTGAGGCAGTTCGGGAACATTGTCTCTCAACTGTGTGATAGAGTGTAGTACTACATTTCAGTGAAGTGTAAGGCTTTCCAAAGCTGCCGAACGTGTTTCTTTCTCTATTTCAATGGTATTCTGCCTTGTATAACACACATTTACCACTCTAGTCTCCTTTAAGTAAAGAATATAGGATTCATACAGTGTTTCATGTGAATTTAACTGGAATTACAGATTTCCCTTATCTTAGCTTCCTTTTCTACACTAAGAACTGACTTGGAGAATCTCTTTCAGCTGTTCTAAACAAGTTCTCATCTGTTTACAGTCATTTTCACTGAATTATTCATGTTTTCATGTAGTTTCCTATATTCTTCCTTCTGGTCCAAGAATAAGCTTTGCCCACTTTATCAAACAACTTCCTACACACTGTTATGAACTGAGGGAGCTGGGGAACATTGTCTCTCAACTGTGTGATAGAGTGTAGTACTACATTTCAGTGAAGTGTAAGGCTTTCCAAAGCTGCCGAACGTGTTTCTTTCTCTATTTCAATGGTATTCTGCCTTATATAACACACATTTACCACTCTAGTCTCCTTTAAGTAAACAATATAGGATTCATACAGTGTTTGATGTTATCTTAACTCGAATTAAGGATTTCCCTTATCTTAGCTACCTTTTCTACACTAAGAACTGACTTGGAGATTCTCCTTCAGCTGTTCTAAACAAGTTCTCTTCTGTTTACAGTCATTTTCACTGAATTATTCATGTTTTCATGTAGTTTCCTATATTCTGTCTTCTGGTCCAAGTATAAGCTTTGCCCACTTTATCAAACAACTTCCTACACACTGTTATGAACTGAGGCAGCTCGGGAACATTGTCTCTCAACTGTGTGATAGAGTGTAGTACTACATTTCAGTGAAGTGTAAGGCTTTCCAAAGCTGCCGAACGTGTTTCTTTCTCTATTTCAATGGTATTCTGCCTTGTATAACACACATTTACCACTCTAGTCTCCTTTAAGTAAAGAATATAGGATTCATACAGTGTTTCATGGGATCTTAACTCCAATTAAGAATTTCCCGGATCTTAGCTACCTTTTGTACACTAAGAACTGACTTGGAGAATCTCTTTCAGCTGTTCTAAACAAGTTCTCATCTGTTTACAGTCATTTTCACTGAATTATTCATGTTTTCATGTAGTTTCCTATATTCTTCCTTCTGGTCCAAGAATAAGCTTTGCCCACTTTATCAAACAACTTCCTACACACTGTTATGAACTGAGGGAGCTGGGGAACATTGTCTCTCAACTGTGTTATAGAGTGTAGTACTACATTTCAGTGAAGTGTAAGGCTTTCCAAAGCTGCCGAACGTGTTTCTTTCTCTATTTCAATGGTATTCTGCCTTATATAACACACATTTACCACTCTAGTCTCCTTTAAGTAAACAATATAGGATTCATACAGTGTTTCATGGGATCTTAACTCCAATTAAGGATTTCCCGGATCTTAGCTACCTTTTCTACACTAAGAACTGACTTGGAGAATCTCTTTCAGCTGTTCTAAACAAGTTCTCATCTGTTTACAGTCATTTTCACTGAATTATTCATGTTTTCATGTAGTTTCCTATATTCTGCCTTCTGGCCCAAGTATAAGCTTTGCCCACTTTATCAAACAACTTCCTACACACTGTTATGAACTGAGGCAGTTTGGGAACATTGTCTCTCAACTGTGTGATAGAGTGTAGTACTACATTTCAGTGAAGTGTAAGGCTTTCCAAAGCTGCCGAACGTGTTTCTTTCTCTATTTCAATGGTATTCTGCCTTGTATAACACACATTTACCACTCTAGTCTCCTTTAAGTAAACAATATAGGATTCATACAGTGTTTCATGGGATCTTAACTCCAATTAAGGATTTCCCGGATCTTAGCTACCTTTTCTACACTAAGAACTGACTTGGAGAATCTCTTTCAGCTGTTCTAAACAAGTTCTCATCTGTTTACAGTCATTTTCACTGAATTATTCATGTTTTCATGTAGTTTCCTATATTCTTCCTTCTGGTCCAAGAATAAGCTTTGCCCACTTTATCAAACAACTTCCTACACACTGTTATGAACCGAGGGAGCTGGGGAACATTGTCTCTCAACTGTGTTATAGAGTGTAGTACTACATTTCAGTGAAGTGTAAGGCTTTCCAAAGCTGCCGGACGTGTTTCTTTCTCTATTTCAATGGTATTCTGCCTTATATAACACATATTTACCACTCTAGTCTCCTTTAAGTAAACAATATAGGATTCATACAGTGTTTGATGTTATCTTAACTCGAATTAAGGATTTCCCTTATCTTAGCTACCTTTTCTACACTAAGAACTGACTTGGAGATTCTCTTTCAGCTGTTCTAAACAAGTTCTCATCTGTTTACAGTCATTTTCACTGAATTATTCATGTTTTCATGTAGTTTCCTATATTCTGCCTTCTGGCCCAAGTATAAGCTTTGCCCACTTTATCAAACAACTTCCTACACACTGTTATGAACTGAGGCAGTTCGGGAACATTGTCTCTCAACTGTGTGATAGAGTGTAGTACTACATTTCAGTGAAGTGTAAGGCTTTCCAAAGCTGCCGAACATGTTTCTTTCTCTATTTCAATGGTATTCTGCCTTGTATAACACACATTTACCACTCTAGTCTCCTTTAAGTAAAGAATATAAGATTCATACAGTGTTTCATGTGAATTTAACTGGAATTACGGATTTCCCTTATCTTAGCTATCTTTTCTACACTAAGAACTGACTTGGAGAATCTCTTTCAGCTGTTCTAAACAAGTTCTCATCTGTTTACAGTCATTTTCACTGAATTATTCATGTTTTCATGTAGTTTCCTATATTCTGCCTTCTGGCCCAAGTATAAGCTTTGCCCACTTTATCAAACAACTTCCTACACACTGTTATGAACTGAGGCAGTTCGGGAACATTGTCTCTCAACTGTGTGATAGAGTGTAGTACTACATTTCAGTGAAGTGTAAGGCTTTCCAAAGCTGCCGAACGTGTTTCTTTCTCTATTTCAATGGTATTCTGCCTTGTATAACACACATTTACCACTCTAGTCTCCTTTAAGTAAAGAATATAGGATTCATACAGTGTTTCATGTGAATTTAACTGGAATTACAGATTTCCCTAATCTTAGCTACCTTTTCTACACTAAGAACTGACTTGGAGAATCTCTTTCAGCTGTTCTAAACAAGTTCTCATCTGTTTACAGTCATTTTCACTGAATTATTCATGTTTTCATGTAGTTTCCTATATTCTTCCTTCTGGTCCAAGAATAAGCTTTGCCCACTTTATCAAACAACTTCCTACACACTGTTATGAACTGAGGGAGCTGGGGAACATTGTCTCTCAACTGTGTTATAGAGTGTAGTACTACATTTCAGTGAAGTGTAAGGCTTTCCAAAGCTGCCGAACGTGTTTCTTTCTCTATTTCAATGGTATTCTGCCTTATATAACACACATTTACCACTCTAGTCTCCTTTAAGTAAACAATATAGGATTCATACAGTGTTTGATGTTATCTTAACTCGAATTAAGGATTTCCCTTATCTTAGCTACCTTTTCTACACTAAGAACTGACTTGGAGATTCTCTTTCAGCTGTTCTAAACAAATTCTCATCTGTTTACAGTCATTTTCACTGAATTATTCATGTTTTCATGTAGTTTCCTATATTCAGCCTTCTGGTCCAAGTATGAGCTTTGCCCACTTTATCAAACAACTTCCTACACACTGTTATGAACTGAGGGAGCTGGGGAACATTGTCTCTCAACTGTGTGATAGAGTGTAGTACTACATTTCAGTGAAGTGTAAGGCTTTCCAAAGCTGCCGAACGTGTTTCTTTCTCTATTTCAATGGTATTCTGCCTTGTATAACACACATTTACCACTCTAGTCTCCTTTAAGTAAACAATATAGGATTCATACAGTGTTTCATGGGATCTTAACTCCAATTAAGGATTTCCCGGATCTTAGCTACCTTTTCTACACTAAGAACTGACTTGGAGAATCTCTTTCAGCTGTTCTAAACAAGTTCTCATCTGTTTACAGTCATTTTCACTGAATTATTCATGTTTTCATGTAGTTTCCTATATTCTGCCTTCTGGCCCAAGTATAAGCTTTGCCCACTTTATCAAACAACTTCCTACACACTGTTATGAACTGAGGCAGTTCGGGAACATTGTCTCTCAACTGTGTGATAGAGTGTAGTACTACATTTCAGTGAAGTGTAAGGCTTTCCAAAGCTGCCGAACGTGTTTCTTTCTCTATTTCAATGGTATTCTGCCTTGTATAACACACATTTAACAATCTAGTCTCCTTTAAGTAAAGAATATAAGATTCATACAGTGTTTCATGTGAATTTAACTGGAATTACGGATTTCCCTTATCTTAGCTACCTTTTCTACACTAAGAACTGACTTGGAGAATCTCTTTCAGCTGTTCTAAACAAGTTCTCATCTGTTTACAGTCATTTTCACTGAATTATTCATGTTTTCATGTAGTTTCCTATATTCTGCCTTCTGGCCCAAGTATAAGCTTTGCCCACTTTATCAAACAACTTTCTACACACTGTTATGAACTGAGGCAGTTCGGGAACATTGTCTCTCAACTGTGTGATAGAGTGTAGTACTACATTTCAGTGAAGTGTAAGGCTTTCCAAAGCTGCCGAACGTGTTTCTTTCTCTATTTCAATGGTATTCTGCCTTGTATAACACACATTTACCACTCTAGTCTCCTTTAAGTAAAGAATATAGGATTCATACAGTGTTTCATGTGAATTTAACTGGAATTACAGATTTCCCTTATCTTAGCTACCTTTTCTACACTAAGAACTGACTTGGAGAATCTCTTTCAGCTGTTCTAAACAAGTTCTCATCTGTTTACAGTCATTTTCACTGAATTATTCATGTTTTCATGTAGTTTCCTATATTCTTCCTTCTGGTCCAAGAATAAGCTTTGCCCACTTTATCAAACAACTTCCTACACACTGTTATGAACTGAGGGAGCTGGGGAACATTGTCTCTCAACTGTGTGATAGAGTGTAGTACTACATTTCAGTGAAGTGTAAGGCTTTCCAAAGCTGCCGAACGTGTTTCTTTCTCTATTTCAATGGTATTCTGCCTTATATAACACACATTTACCACTCTAGTCTCCTTTAAGTAAACAATATAGGATTCATACAGTGTTTGATGTTATCTTAACTCGAATTAAGGATTTCCCTTATCTTAGCTACCTTTTCTACACTAAGAACTGACTTGGAGATTCTCTTTAAGCTGTTCTAAACAAATTCTCATCTGTTTACAGTCATTTTCACTGAATTATTCATGTTTTCATGTAGTTTCCTATATTCAGCCTTCTGGTCCAAGTATAAGCTTTGCCCACTTTATCAAACAACTTCCTACACACTGTTATGAACTGAGGCAGTTTGGGAACATTGTCTCTCAACTGTGTGATAGAGTGTAGTACTACATTTCAGTGAAGTGTAAGGCTTTCCAAAGCTGCCGAACGTGTTTCTTTCTCTATTTCAATGGTATTCTGCCTTGTATAACACACATTTACCACTCTAGTCTCCTTTAAGTAAAGAATATAGGATTCATACAGTGTTTCATGTGAATTTAACTGGAATTACAGATTTCCCTTATCTTAGCTACCTTTTCTACACTAAGAACTGACTTGGAGAATCTCTTTCAGCTGTTCTAAACAAGTTCTCATCTGTTTACAGTCATTTTCACTGAATTATTCATGTTTTCATGTAGTTTCCTATATTCTTCTTTCTGGTCCAAGAATAAGCTTTGTCCACTTTATCAAACAACTTCCTACACACTGTTATGAACTGAGGGAGCTGGGGAACATTGTCTCTCAACTGTGTTACAGAGTGTAGTACTACATTTCAGTGAAGTGTAAGGCTTTCCAAAGCTGCCGAACGTGTTTCTTTCTCTATTTCAATGGTATTCTGCCTTATATAACACACATTTACCACTCTAGTCTCCTTTAAGTAAACAATATAGGATTCATACAGTGTTTGATGTTATCTTAACTCGAATTAAGGATTTCCCTTATCTTAGCTACCTTTTCTACACTAAGAACTGACTTGGAGATTCTCTTTCAGCTGTTCTAAACAAGTTCTCATCTGTTTACAGTCATTTTCACTGAATTATTCATGTTTTCATGTAGTTTCCTATATTCTGCCTTCTGGTCCAAGTATAAGCTTTGCCCACTTTATCAAACAACTTCCTACACACTGTTATGAACTGAGGCAGCTCGGGAACATTGTCTCTCAACTGTGTGATTGAGTGTAGTACTACATTTCAGTGAAGTGTAAGGCTTTCCAAAGCTGCCGAACGTGTTTCTTTCTCTATTTCAATGGTATTCTGCCTTGTATAACACACATTTACCACTCTAGTCTCCTTTAAGTAAACAATATAGGATTCATACAGTGTTTCATGGGATCTTAACTCCAATTAAGGATTTCCCGGATCTTAGCTACCTTTTCTACACTAAGAACTGACTTGGAGAATCTCTTTCAGCTGTTCTAAACAAGTTCTCATCTGTTTACAGTCATTTTCACTGAATTATTCATGTTTTCATGTAGTTTCCTATATTCTGCCTTCTGGCCCAAGTATAAGCTTTGCCCACTTTATCAAACAACTTCCTACACACTGTTATGAACTGAGGCAGTTCGGGAACATTGTCTCTCAACTGTGTGATAGAGTGTAGTACTACATTTCAGTGAAGTGTAAGGCTTTCCAAAGCTGCCGAACGTGTTTCTTTCTCTATTTCAATGGTATTCTGCCTTGTATAACACACATTTAACAATCTAGTCTCCTTTAAGTAAAGAATATAAGATTCATACAGTGTTTCATGTGAATTTAACTGGAATTACGGATTTCCCTTATCTTAGCTACCTTTTCTACACTAAGAACTGACTTGGAGAATCTCTTTCAGCTGTTCTAAACAAGTTCTCATCTGTTTACAGTCATTTTCACTGAATTATTCATGTTTTCATGTAGTTTCCTATATTCTGCCTTCTGGCCCAAGTATAAGCTTTGCCCACTTTATCAAACAACTTTCTACACACTGTTATGAACTGAGGCAGTTCGGGAACATTGTCTCTCAACTGTGTGATAGAGTGTAGTACTACATTTCAGTGAAGTGTAAGGCTTTCCAAAGCTGCCGAACGTGTTTCTTTCTCTATTTCAATGGTATTCTGCCTTGTATAACACACATTTACCACTCTAGTCTCCTTTAAGTAAAGAATATAGGATTCATACAGTGTTTCATGTGAATTTAACTGGAATTACAGATTTCCCTTATCTTAGCTACCTTTTCTACACTAAGAACTGACTTGGAGAATCTCTTTCAGCTGTTCTAAACAAGTTCTCATCTGTTTACAGTCATTTTCACTGAATTATTCATGTTTTCATGTAGTTTCCTATATTCTTCCTTCTGGTCCAAGAATAAGCTTTGCCCACTTTATCAAACAACTTCCTACACAATGTTATGAACTGAGGGAGCTGGGGAACATTGTCTCTCAACTGTGTTACAGAGTGTAGTACTACATTTCAGTGAAGTGTAAGGCTTTCCAAAGCTGCCGAACGTGTTTCTTTCTCTATTTCAATGGTATTCTGCCTTGTATAACACACATTTACCACTCTAGTCTCCTTTAAGTAAACAATATAGGATTCATACAGTGTTTCATGGGATCTTAACTCCAATTAAGGATTTCCCGGATCTTAGCTACCTTTTCTACACTAAGAACTGACTTGGAGAATCTCTTTCAGCTGTTCTAAACAAGTTCTCATCTGTTTACAGTCATTTTCACTGAATTATTCATGTTTTCATGTAGTTTCTTATATTCTGCCTTCTGGCCCAAGTATAAGCTTTGCCCACTTTATCAAACAACTTCCTACACACTGTTATGAACTGAGGCAGTTCGGGAACATTGTCTCTCAACTGTGTGATAGAGTGTAGTACTACATTTCAGTGAAGTGTAAGGCTTTCCAAAGCTGCCGAACGTGTTTCTTTCTCTATTTCAATGGTATTCTGCCTTGTATAACACACATTTAACAATCTAGTCTCCTTTAAGTAAAGAATATAAGATTCATACAGTGTTTCATGTGAATTTAACTGGAATTACGGATTTCCCTTATCTTAGCTACCTTTTCTACACTAAGAACTGACTTGGAGAATCTCTTTCAGCTGTTCTAAACAAGTTCTCATCTGTTTACAGTCATTTTCACTGAATTATTCATGTTTTCATGTAGTTTCCTATATTCTGCCTTCTGGCCCAAGTATAAGCTTTGCCCACTTTATCAAACAACTTTCTACACACTGTTATGAACTGAGGCAGTTCGGGAACATTGTCTCTCAACTGTGTGATAGAGTGTAGTACTACATTTCAGTGAAGTGTAAGGCTTTCCAAAGCTGCCGAACGTGTTTCTTTCTCTATTTCAATGGTATTCTGCCTTGTATAACACACATTTACCACTCTAGTCTCCTTTAAGTAAAGAATATAGGATTCATACAGTGTTTCATGTGAATTTAACTGGAATTACAGATTTCCCTTATCTTAGCTACCTTTTCTACACTAAGAACTGACTTGGAGAATCTCTTTCAGCTGTTCTAAACAAGTTCTCATCTGTTTACAGTCATTTTCACTGAATTATTCATGTTTTCATGTAGTTTCCTATATTCTTCCTTCTGGTCCAAGAATAAGCTTTGCCCACTTTATCAAACAACTTCCTACACACTGTTATGAACTGAGGGAGCTGGGGAACATTGTCTCTCAACTGTGTGATAGAGTGTAGTACTACATTTCAGTGAAGTGTAAGGCTTTCCAAAGCTGCCGAACGTGTTTCTTTCTCTATTTCAATGGTATTCTGCCTTATATAACACACATTTACCACTCTAGTCTCCTTTAAGTAAACAATATAGGATTCATACAGTGTTTGATGTTATCTTAACTCGAATTAAGGATTTCCCTTATCTTAGTTACCTTTTCTACACTAAGAACTGACTTGGAGATTCTCTTTCAGCTGTTCTAAACAAGTTCTCATCTGTTTACAGTCATTTTCACTGAATTATTCATGTTTTCATGTAGTTTCCTATATTCTTCTTTCTGGTCCAAGAATAAGCTTTGTCCACTTTATCAAACAACTTCCTACACACTGTTATGAACGGAGGGAGCTGGGGAACATTGTCTCTCAACTGTGTTATAGAGTGTAGTACTACATTTCAGTGAAGTGTAAGGCTTTCCAAAGCTGCCGAACGTGTTTCTTTCTCTATTTCAATGGTATTCTGCCTTATATAACACACATTTACCACTCTAGTCTCCTTTAAGTAAACAATATAGGATTCATACAGTGTTTGATGTTATCTTAACTCGAATTAAGGATTTCCCTTATCTTAGCTACCTTTTCTACACTAAGAACTGACTTGGAGATTCTCTTTCAGCTGTTCTAAACAAGTTCTCATCTGTTTACAGTCATTTTCAGTGAATTATTCATGTTTTCATGTAGTTTCCTATATTCTGCCTTCTCGTCCAAGTATAAGCTTTGCCCACTTTATCAAACAACTTCCTACACACTGTTATGAACTGAGGCAGCTCGGGAACATTGTCTCTCAACTGTGTGATTGAGTGTAGTACTACATTTCAGTGAAGTGTAAGGCTTTCCAAAGCTGCCGAACGTGTTTCTTTCTCTATTTCAATGGTATTCTGCCTTGTATAACACACATTTACCACTCTAGTCTCCTTTAAGTAAACAATATAGGATTCATACAGTGTTTCATGGGATTTTAACTCCAATTAAGGATTTCCCGGATCTTAGCTACCTTTTCTACACTAAGAACTGACTTGGAGAATCTCTTTCAGCTGTTCTAAACAAGTTCTCATCTGTTTACAGTCATTTTCACTGAATTATTCATGTTTTCATGTAGTTTCCTATATTCTGCCTTCTGGCCCAAGTATAAGCTTTGCCCACTTTATCAAACAACTTCCTACACACTGTTATGAACTGAGGCAGTTCGGGAACATTGTCTCTCAACTGTGTGATAGAGTGTAGTACTACATTTCAGTGAAGTGTAAGGCTTTCCAAAGCTGCCGAACGTGTTTCTTTCTCTATTTCAATGGTATTCTGCCTTGTATAACACACATTTACCAATCTAGTCTCCTTTAAGTAAAGAATATAAGATTCATACAGTGTTTCATGTGAATTTAACTGGAATTACGGATTTCCCTTATCTTAGCTACCTTTTCTACACTAAGAACTGACTTGGAGAATCTCTTTCAGCTGTTCTAAACAAGTTCTCATCTGTTTACAGTCATTTTCACTGAATTATTCATGTTTTCATGTAGTTTCCTATATTCTGCCTTCTGGCCCAAGTATAAGCTTTGCCCACTTTATCAAACAACTTCCTACACACTGTTATGAACTGAGGCAGTTCCGGAACATTGTCTCTCAACTGTGTGATAGAGTGTAGTACTACATTTCAGTGAAGTGTAAGGCTTTCCAAAGCTGCCGAACGTGTTTCTTTCTCTATTTCAATGGTATTCTGCCTTGTATAACACACATTTACCACTCTAGTCTCCTTTAAGTAAAGAATATAGGATTCATACAGTGTTTCATGTGAATTTAACTGGAATTACAGATTTCCCTTATCTTAGCTACCTTTTCTACACTAAGAACTGACTTGGAGAATCTCTTTCAGCTGTTCTAAACAAGTTCTCATCTGTTTACAGTCATTTTCACTGAATTATTCATGTTTTCATGTAGTTTCCTATATTCTTCCTTCTGGTCCAAGAATAAGCTTTGCCCACTTTATCAAACAACTTCCTACACACTGTTATGAACTGAGGGAGCTGGGGAACATTGTCTCTCAACTGTGTTATAGAGTGTAGTACTACATTTCAGTGAAGTGTAAGGCTTTCCAAAGCTGCCGAACGTGTTTCTTTCTCTATTTCAATGGTATTCTGCCTTATATAACACACATTTACCACTCTAGTCTCCTTTAAGTAAACAATATAGGATTCATACAGTGTTTGATGTTATCTTAACTCGAATTAAGGATTTCCCTTATCTTAGCTACCTTTTCTACACTAAGAACTGACTTGGAGATTCTCTTTCAGCTGTTCTAAACAAATTCTCATCTGTTTACAGTCATTTTCACTGAATTATTCATGTTTTCATGTAGTTTCCTATATTCAGCCTTCTGGTCCAAGTATAAGCTTTGCCCACTTTATCAAACAACTTCCTACACACTGTTATGAACTGAGGCAGTTTGGGAATATTGTCTCTCAACTGTGTGATAGAGTGTAGTACTACATTTCAGTGAAGTGTAAGGCTTTCCAAAGCTGCCGAACGTGTTTCTTTCTCTATTTCAATGGTATTCTGCCTTGTATAACACACATTTACCACTCTAGTCTCCTTTAAGTAAAGAATATAGGATTCATACAGTGTTTCATGTGAATTTAACTGGAATTACAGATTTCCCTTATCTTAGCTACCTTTTCTACACTAAGAACTGACTTGGAGAATCTCTTTCAGCTGTTCTAAACAAGTTCTCATCTGTTTACAGTCATTTTCACTGAATTATTCATGTTTTCATGTAGTTTCCTATATTCTTCCTTCTGGTCCAAGAATAAGCTTTGTCCACTTTATCAAACAACTTCCTACACACTGTTATGAACTGAGGGAGCTGGGGAACATTGTCTCTCAACTGTGTTATAGAGTGTAGTACTACATTTCAGTGAAGTGTAAGGCTTTCCAAAGCTGCCGAACGTGTTTCTTTCTCTATTTCAATGGTATTCTGCCTTATATAACACACATTTACCACTCTAGTCTCCTTTAAGTAAAGAATATAGGATTCATACAGTGTTTGATGTTATCTTAACTCGAATTAAGGATTTCCCTTATCTTAGCTACCTTTTCTACACTAAGAACTGACTTGGAGATTCTCTTTCAGCTGTTCTAAACAAGTTCTCATCTGTTTACAGGCATTTTCACTGAATTATTCATGTTTTCATGTAGTTTCCTATATTCTGCCTTCTGGTCCATGTATAAGCTTTGCCCACTTTATCAAACAACTTCCTACACACTGTTATGAACTGAGGCAGCTCGGGAACATTGTCTCTCAACTGTGTGATAGAGTGTAGTACTACATTTCAGTGAAGTGTAAGGCTTTCCAAAGCTGCCGAACGTGTTTCTTTCTCTATTTCAATGGTATTCTGCCTTGTATAACACACATTTACCACTCTAGTCTCCTTTAAGTAAACAATATAGGATTCATACAGTGTTTCATGGGATCTTAACTCCAATTAAGGATTTCCCGGATCTTAGCTACCTTTTCTACACTAAGAACTGACTTGGAGCATCTCTTTCAGCTGTTCTAAACAAGTTCTCATCTGTTTACAGTCATTTTCACTGAATTATTCATGTTTTCATGTAGTTTCCTATATTCTTCCTTCTGGTCCAAGAATAAGCTTTGCCCACTTTATCAAACAACTTCCTACACACTGTTATGAACCGAGGGAGCTGGGGAACATTGTCTCTCAACTGTGTTATAGAGTGTAGTACTACATTTCAGTGAAGTGTAAGGCTTTCCAAAGCTGCCGAACGTGTTTCTTTCTCTATTTCAATGGTATTCTGCCTTGTATAACACACATTTACCACTCTAGTCTCCTTTAAGTAAAGAATATAGGATTCATACAGTGTTTCATGTGAATTTAACTGGAATTACAGATTTCCCTTATCTTAGCTACCTTTTCTACACTAAGAACTGACTTGGAGAATCTCTTTCAGCTGTTCTAAACAAGTTCTCATCTGTTTACAGTCATTTTCACTGAATTATTCATGTTTTCATGTAGTTTCCTATATTCTTCCTTCTGGTCCAAGAATAAGCTTTGCCCACTTTATCAAACAACTTCCTACACACTGTTATGAACTGAGGGAGCTGGGGAACATTGTCTCTCAACTGTGTTATAGAGTGCAGTACTACATTTCAGTGAAGTGTAAGGCTTTCCAAAGCTGCCGAACGTGTTTCTTTCTCTATTTCAATGGTATTCTGCCTTATATAACACACATTTACCACTCTAGTCTCCTTTAAGTAAACAATATAGGATTCATACAGTGTTTGATGTTATCTTAACTCGAATTAAGGATTTCCCTTATCTTAGCTACCTTTTCTACACTAAGAACTGACTTGGAGATTCTCTTTCAGCTGTTCTAAACAAATTCTCATCTGTTTACAGTCATTTTCACTGAATTATTCATGTTTTCATGTAGTTTCCTATATTCAGCCTTCTGGTCCAAGTATAAGCTTTGCCCACTTTATCAAACAACTTCCTACACACTGTTATGAACTGAGGCAGTTTGGGAACATTGTCTCTCAACTGTGTGATAGAGTGTAGTACTACATTTCAGTGAAGTGTAAGGCTTTCCAAAGCTGCCGAACGTGTTTCTTTCTCTATTTCAATGGTATTCTGCCTTGTATAACACACATTTACCACTCTAGTCTCCTTTAAGTAAAGAATATAGGATTCATACAGTGTTTCATGTGAATTTAACTGGAATTACAGATTTCCCTTATCTTAGCTACCTTTTCTACACTAAGAACTGACTTGGAGAATCTCTTTCAGCTGTTCTAAACAAGTTCTCATCTGTTTACAGTCATTTTCACTGAATTATTCATGTTTTCATGTAGTTTCCTATATTCTTCCTTCTGGTCCAAGAATAAGCTTTGTCCACTTTATCAAACAACTTCCTACACACTGTTATGAACTGAGGGAGCTGGGGAACATTGTCTCTCAACTGTGTTATAGAGTGTAGTACTACATTTCAGTGAAGTGTAAGGCTTTCCAAAGCTGCCGAACGTGTTTCTTTCTCTATTTCAATGGTATTCTGCCTTATATAACACACATTTACCACTCTAGTCTCCTTTAAGTAAACAATATAGGATTCATACAGTGTTTGATGTTATCTTAACTCGAATTAAGGATTTCCCTTATCTTAGCTACCTTTTCTACACTAAGAACTGACTTGGAGATTCTCTTTCAGCTGTTCTAAACAAGTTCTCATCTGTTTACAGGCATTTTCACTGAATTATTCATGTTTTCATGTAGTTTCCTATATTCTGCCTTCTGGTCCAGGTATAAGCTTTGCCCACTTTATCAAACAACTTCCTACACACTGTTATGAACTGAGGCAGCTCGGGAACATTGTCTCTCAACTGTGTGATAGAGTGTAGTACTACATTTCAGTGAAGTGTAAGGCTTTCCAAAGCTGCCGAACGTGTTTCTTTCTCTATTTCAATGGTATTCTGCCTTGTATAACACACATTTACCACTCTAGTCTCCTTTAAGTAAAGAATATAGGATTCATACAGTGTTTCATGGGATCTTAACTCCAATTAAGGATTTCCCGGATCTTAGCTACCTTTTCTACACTAAGAACTGACTTGGAGAATCTCTTTCAGCTGTTCTAAACAAGTTCTCATCTGTTTACAGTCATTTTCACTGAATTATTCATGTTTTCATGTAGTTTCCTATATTCTTCCTTCTGGTCCAAGAATAAGCTTTGCCCACTTTATCAAACAACTTCCTACACACTGTTATGAACCGAGGGAGCTGGGGAACATTGTCTCTCAACTGTGTTATAGAGTGTAGTACTACATTTCAGTGAAGTGTAAGGCTTTCCAAAGCTTCCGAACGTGTTTCTTTCTCTATTTCAATGGTATTCTGCCTTGTATAACACACATTTACCACTCTAGTCTCCTTTAAGTAAAGAATATAGGATTCATACAGTGTTTCATGTGAATTTAACTGGAATTACAGATTTCCCTTATCTTAGCTACCTTTTCTACACTAAGAACTGACTTGGAGAATCTCTTTCAGCTGTTCTAAACAAGTTCTCATCTGTTTACAGTCATTTCACTGAATTATTCATGTTTTCATGTAGTTTCCTATATTCTTCCTTCTGGTCCAAGAATAAGCTTTGCCCACTTTATCAAACAACTTCCTACACACTGTTATGAACCGAGGGAGCTGGGGAACATTGTCTCTCAACTGTGTTATAGAGTGTAGTACTACATTTCAGTGAAGTGTAAGGCTTTCCAAAGCTGCCGAACGTGTTTCTTTCTCTATTTCAATGGTATTCTGCCTTGTATAACACACATTTACCACTCTAGTCTCCTTTAAGTAAAGAATATAGGATTCATACAGTGTTTCATGTGAATTTAACTGGAATTACAGATTTCCCTTATCTTAGCTACCTTTTCTACACTAAGAACTGACTTGGAGAATCTCTTTCAGCTGTTCTAAACAAGTTCTCATCTGTTTACAGTCATTTTCACTGAATTATTCATGTTTTCATGTAGTTTCCTATATTCTTCCTTCTGGTCCAAGAATAAGCTTTGTCCACTTTATCCAACAACTTCCTACACACTGTTATGAACTGAGGGAGCTGGGGAACATTGTCTCTCAACTGTGTTATAGAGTGTAGTACTACATTTCAGTGAAGTGTAAGGCTTTCCAAAGCTGCCGAACGTGTTTCTTTCTCTATTTCAATGGTATTCTGCCTTATATAACACACATTTACCACTCTAGTCTCCTTTAAGTAAACAATATAGGATTCATACAGTGTTTGATGTTATCTTAACTCGAATTAAGGATTTCCCTTATCTTAGCTACCTTTTCTACACTAAGAACTGACTTGGAGATTCTCCTTCAGCTGTTCTAAACAAGTTCTCATCTGTTTACAGTCATTTTCACTGAATTATTCATGTTTTCATGTAGTTTCCTATATTCTGTCTTCTGGTCCAAGTATAAGCTTTGCCCACTTTATCAAACAACTTCCTACACACTGTTATGAACTGAGGCAGCTCGGGAACATTGTCTCTCAACTGTGTGATAGAGTGTAGTACTACATTTCAGTGAAGTGTAAGGCTTTCCAAAGCTGCCGAACGTGTTTCTTTCTCTATTTCAATGGTATTCTGCCTTGTATAACACACATTTACCACTCTAGTCTCCTTTAAGTAAAGAATATAAGATTCATACAGTGTTTCATGTGAATTTAACTGGAATTACGGATTTCCCTTATCTTAGCTACCTTTTCTACACTAAGAACTGACTTGGAGAATCTCTTTCAGCTGTTCTAAACAAGTTCTCATCTGTTTACAGTCATTTTCACTGAATTATTCATGTTTTCATGTAGTTTCCTATATTCTGCCTTCTGGCCCAAGTATAAGCTTTGCCCACTTTATCAAACAACTTCCTACACACTGTTATGAACTGAGGCAGTTCAGGAACATTGTCTCTCAACTGTGTGATAGAGTGTAGTACTACATTTCAGTGAAGTGTAAGGCTTTCCAAAGCTGCCGAACGTGTTTCTTTCTCTATTTCAATGGTATTCTGCCTTGTATAACACACATTTACCACTCTAGTCTCCTTTAAGTAAAGAATATAAGATTCATACAGTGTTTCATGTGAATTTAACTGGAATTACGGATTTCCCTTATCTTAGCTACCTTTTCTACACTAAGAACTGACTTGGAGAATCTCTTTCAGCTGTTCTAAACAAGTTCTCATCTGTTTACAGTCATTTTCACTGAATTATTCATGTTTTCATGTAGTTTCCTATATTCTGCCTTCTGGCCCAAGTATAAGCTTTGCCCACTTTATCAAACAACTTCCTACACACTGTTATGAACTGAGGCAGTTCGGGAACATTGTCTCTCAACTGTGTGATAGAGTGTAGTACTACATTTCAGTGAAGTGTAAGGCTTTCCAAAGCTGCCGAACGTGTTTCTTTCTCTATTTCAATGGTATTCTGCCTTGTATAACACACATTTACCACTCTAGTCTCCTTTAAGTAAAGAATATAGGATTCATACAGTGTTTCATGTGAATTTAACTGGAATTACAGATTTCCCTTATCTTAGCTACCTTTTCTACACTAAGAACTGACTTGGAGAATCTCTTTCAGCTGTTCTAAACAAGTTCTCATCTGTTTACAGTCATTTTCACTGAATTATTCATGTTTTCATGTAGTTTCCTATATTCTTCCTTCTGGTCCAAGAATAAGCTTTGCCCACTTTATCAAACAACTTCCTACACACTGTTATGAACTGAGGGAGCTGGGGAACATTGTCTCTCAACTGTGTTATAGAGTGTAGTACTACATTTCAGTGAAGTGTAAGGCTTTCCAAAGCTGCCGAACGTGTTTCTTTCTCTATTTCAATGGTATTCTGCCTTATATAACACACATTTACCACTCTAGTCTCCTTTAAGTAAACAATATAGGATTCATACAGTGTTTGATGTTATCTTAACTCGAATTAAGGATTTCCCTTATCTTAGCTACCTTTTCTACACTAAGAACTGACTTGGAGATTCTCTTTCAGCTGTTCTAAACAAATTCTCATCTGCTTACAGTCATTTTCAATGAATTATTCATGTTTTCATGTAGTTTCCTATATTCAGCCTTCTGGTCCAAGTATAAGCTTTGCCCACTTTATCAAACAACTTCCTACACACTGTTATGAACTGAGGCAGTTTGGGAACATTGTCTCTCAACTGTGTGATAGAGTGTAGTACTACATTTCAGTGAAGTGTAAGGCTTTCCAAAGCTGCCGAACGTGTTTCTTTCTCTATTTCAATGGTATTCTGCCTTGTATAACACACATTTACCACTCTGGTCTCCTTTAAGTAAAGAATATAGGATTCATACAGTGTTTCATGTGAATTTAACTGGAATTACAGATTTCCCTTATCTTAGCTACCTTTTCTACACTAAGAACTGACTTGGAGAATCTCTTTCAGCTGTTCTAAACAAGTTCTCATCTGTTTACAGTCATTTTCACTGAATTATTCATGTTTTCATGTAGTTTCCTATATTCTTCCTTCTGGTCCAAGAATAAGCTTTGTCCACTTTATCAAACAACTTCCAACACACTGTTATGAACTGAGGGAGCTGGGGAACATTGTCTCTCAACTGTGTTATAGAGTGTAGTACTACATTTCAGTGAAGTGTAAGGCTTTCCAAAGCTGCCGAACGTGTTTCTTACTCTATTTCAATGGTATTCTGCCTTATATAACACACATTTACAACTCTAGTCTCCTTTAAGTAAACAATATAGGATTCATACAGTGTTTGATGTTATCTTAACTCGAATTAAGGATTTCCCTTATCTTAGCTACCTTTTCTACACTAAGAACTGACTTGGAGATTCTCTTTCAGCTGTTCTAAACAAGTTCTCATCTGTTTACAGTCATTTTCACTGAATTATTCATGTTTTCATGTAGTTTCCTATATTCTGCCTTCTGGTCCAAGTATAAGCTTTGCCCACTTTATCAAACAACTTCCTACACACTGTTATGAACTGAGGCAGCTCGGGAACATTGTCTCTCAACTGTGTGATAGAGTGTAGTACTACATTTCAGTGAAGTGTAAGGCTTTCCAAAGCTGCCGAACGTGTTTCTTTCTCTATTTCAATGGTATTCTGCCTTATATAACACACATTTACCACTCTAGTCTCCTTTAAGTAAACAATATAGGATTCATACAGTGTTTGATGTTATCTTAACTCGAATTAAGGATTTCCCTTATCTTAGCTACCTTTTCTACACTAAGAACTGACTTGGAGATTCTCCTTCAGCTGTTCTAAACAAGTTCTCATCTGTTTACAGTCATTTTCACTGAATTATTCATGTTTTCATGTAGTTTCCTATATTCTGTCTTCTGGTCCAAGTATAAGCTTTGCCCACTTTATCAAACAACTTCCTACACACTGTTATGAACTGAGGCAGCTCGGGAACATTGTCTCTCAACTGTGTGATAGAGTGTAGTACTACATTTCAGTGAAGTGTAAGGCTTTCCAAAGCTGCCGAACGTGTTTCTTTCTCTATTTCAATGGTATTCTGCCTTGTATAACACACATTTACCACTCTAGTCTCCTTTAAGTAAAGAATATAAGATTCATACAGTGTTTCATGTGAATTTAACTGGAATTACGGATTTCCCTTATCTTAGCTACCTTTTCTACACTAAGAACTGACTTGGAGAATCTCTTTCAGCTGTTCTAAACAAGTTCTCATCTGTTTACAGTCATTTTCACTGAATTATTCATGTTTTCATGTAGTTTCCTATATTCTGCCTTCTGGCCCAAGTATAAGCTTTGCCCACTTTATCAAACAACTTCCTACACACTGTTATGAACTGAGGCAGTTCGGGAACATTGTCTCTCAACTGTGTCATAGAGTGTAGTACTACATTTCAGTGAAGTGTAAGGCTTTCCAAAGCTGCCGAACGTGTTTCTTTCTCTATTTCAATGCTATTCTGCCTTGTATAACACACATTTACCACTCTAGTCTCCTTTAAGTAAAGAATATAAGATTCATACAGTGTTTCATGTGAATTTAACTGGAATTACGGATTTCCCTTATCTTAGCTACCTTTTCTACACTAAGAACTGACTTGGAGAATCTCTTTCAGCTGTTCTAAACAAGTTCTCATCTGTTTACAGTCATTTTCACTGAATTATTCATGTTTTCATGTAGTTTCCTATATTCTGCCTTCTGGCCCAAGTATAAGCTTTGCCCACTTTATCAAACAACTTCCTACACACTGTTATGAACTGAGGCAGTTCGGGAACATTGTCTCTCAACTGTGTGATAGAGTGTCGTACTACATTTCAGTGAAGTGTAAGGCTTTCCAAAGCTGCCGAACGTGTTTCTTTCTCTATTTCAATGGTATTCTGCCTTGTATAACACACATTTACCACTCTAGTCTCCTTTAAGTAAAGAATATAGGATTCATACAGTGTTTCATGTGAATTTAACTGGAATTACAGATTTCCCTTATCTTAGCTACCTTTTCTACACTAAGAACTGACTTGGAGAATCTCTTTCAGCTGTTCTAAACAAGTTCTCATCTGTTTACAGTCATTTTCACTGAATTATTCATGTTTTCATGTAGTTTCCTATATTCTTCCTTCTGGTCCAAGAATAAGCTTTGCCCACTTTATCAAACAACTTCCTACACACTGTTATGAACTGAGGGAGCTGGGGAACATTGTCTCTCAACTGTGTTATAGAGTGTAGTACTACATTTCAGTGAAGTGTAAGGCTTTCCAAAGCTGCCGAACGTGTTTCTTTCTCTATTTCAATGGTATTCTGCCTTATATAACACACATTTACCACTCTAGTCTCCTTTAAGTAAACAATATAGGATTCATACAGTGTTTGATGTTATCTTAACTCGAATTAAGGATTTCCCTTATCTTAGCTACCTTTTCTACACTAAGAACTGACTTGGAGATTCTCTTTCAGCTGTTCTAAACAAATTCTCATCTGCTTACAGTCATTTTCACTGAATTATTCATGTTTTCATGTAGTTTCCTATATTCAGCCTTCTGGTCCAAGTATAAGCTTTGCCCACTTTATCAAACAACTTCCTACACACTGTTATGAACTGAGGCAGTTTGGGAACATTGTCTCTCAACTGTGTGATAGAGTGTAGTACTACATTTCAGTGAAGTGTAAGGCTTTCCAAAGCTGCCGAACGTGTTTCTTTCTCTATTTCAATGGTATTCTGCCTTGTATAACACACATTTACCACTCTGGTCTCCTTTAAGTAAAGAATATAGGATTCATACAGTGTTTCATGTGAATTTAACTGGAATTACAGATTTCCCTTATCTTAGCTACCTTTTCTACACTAAGAACTGACTTGGAGAATCTCTTTCAGCTGTTCTAAACAAGTTCTCATCTGTTTACAGTCATTTTCACTGAATTATTCATGTTTTCATGTAGTTTCCTATATTCTGCCTTCTGGTCCAAGTATAAGCTTTGCCCACTTTATCAAACAACTTCCTACACACTGTTATGAACTGAGGCAGCTCGGGAACATTGTCTCTCAACTGTGTGATAGAGTGTAGTACTACATTTCAGTGAAGTGTAAGGCTTTCCAAAGCTGCCGAACGTGTTTCTTTCTCTATTTCAATGGTATTCTGCCTTGTATAACACACATTTACCACTCTAGTCTCCTTTAAGTAAAGAATATAGGATTCATACAGTGTTTCATGGGATCTTAACTCCAATTAAGGATTTCCCGGATCTTAGCTACCTTTTCTACACTAAGAACTGACTTGGAGAATCTCTTTCAGCTGTTCTAAACAAGTTCTCATCTGTTTACAGTCATTTTCACTGAATTATTCATGTTTTCATGTAGTTTCCTATATTCTTCCTTCTGGTCCAAGAATAAGCTTTGCCCACTTTATCAAACACTTCCTACACACTGTTATGAACTGAGGGAGCTGGGGAACATTGTCTCTCAACTGTGTTATAGAGTGTAGTACTACATTTCAGTGAAGTGTAAGGCTTTCCAAAGCTGCCGAACGTGTTTCTTACTCTATTTCAATGGTATTCTGCCTTATATAACACACATTTACAACTCTAGTCTCCTTTAAGTAAACAATATAGGATTCATACAGTGTTTGATGTTATCTTAACTCGAATTAAGGATTTCCCTTATCTTAGCTACCTTTTCTACACTAAGAACTGACTTGGAGATTCTCTTTCAGCTGTTCTAAACAAGTTCTCATCTGTTTACAGTCATTTTCACTGAATTATTCATGTTTTCATGTAGTTTCCTATATTCTGCCTTCTGGTCCAAGTATAAGCTTTGCCCACTTTATCAAACAACTTCCTACACACTGTTATGAACTGAGGCAGCTCGGGAACATTGTCTCTCAACTGTGTGATAGAGTGTAGTACTACATTTCAGTGAAGTGTAAGGCTTTCCAAAGCTGCCGAACGTGTTTCTTTCTCTATTTCAATGGTATTCTGCCTTATATAACACACATTTACCACTCTAGTCTCCTTTAAGTAAACAATATAGGATTCATACAGTGTTTGATGTTATCTTAACTCGAATTAAGGATTTCCCTTATCTTAGCTACCTTTTCTACACTAAGAACTGACTTGGAGATTCTCCTTCAGCTGTTCTAAACAAGTTCTCATCTGTTTACAGTCATTTTCACTGAATTATTCATGTTTTCATGTAGTTTCCTATATTCTGTCTTCTGGTCCAAGTATAAGCTTTGCCCACTTTATCAAACAACTTCCTACACACTGTTATGAACTGAGGCAGCTCGGGAACATTGTCTCTCAACTGTGTGATAGAGTGTAGTACTACATTTCAGTGAAGTGTAAGGCTTTCCAAAGCTGCCGAACGTGTTTCTTTCTCTATTTCAATGGTATTCTGCCTTGTATAACACACATTTACCACTCTAGTCTCCTTTAAGTAAAGAATATAAGATTCATACAGTGTTTCATGTGAATTTAACTGGAATTACGGATTTCCCTTATCTTAGCTACCTTTTCTACACTAAGAACTGACTTGGAGAATCTCTTTCAGCAGTTCTAAACAAGTTCTCATCTGTTTACAGTCATTTTCACTGAATTATTCATGTTTTCATGTAGTTTCCTATATTCTGCCTTCTGGCCCAAGTATAAGCTTTGCCCACTTTATCAAACAACTTCCTACACACTGTTATGAACTGAGGCAGTTCGGGAACATTGTCTCTCAACTGTGTCATAGAGTGTAGTACTACATTTCAGTGAAGTGTAAGGCTTTCCAAAGCTGCCGAACGTGTTTCTTTCTCTATTTCAATGCTATTCTGCCTTGTATAACACACATTTACCACTCTAGTCTCCTTTAAGTAAAGAATATAAGATTCATACAGTGTTTCATGTGAATTTAACTGGAATTACGGATTTCCCTTATCTTAGCTACCTTTTCTACACTAAGAACTGACTTGGAGAATCTCTTTCAGCTGTTCTAAACAAGTTCTCATCTGTTTACAGTCATTTTCACTGAATTATTCATGTTTTCATGTAGTTTCCTATATTCTGCCTTCTGGCCCAAGTATAAGCTTTGCCCACTTTATCAAACAACTTCCTACACACTGTTATGAACTGAGGCAGTTCGGGAACATTGTCTCTCAACTGTGTGATAGAGTGTCGTACTACATTTCAGTGAAGTGTAAGGCTTTCCAAAGCTGCCGAACGTGTTTCTTTCTCTATTTCAATGGTATTCTGCCTTGTATAACACACATTTACCACTCTAGTCTCCTTTAAGTAAAGAATATAGGATTCATACAGTGTTTCATGTGAATTTAACTGGAATTACAGATTTCCCTTATCTTAGCTACCTTTTCTACACTAAGAACTGACTTGGAGAATCTCTTTCAGCTGTTCTAAACAAGTTCTCATCTGTTTACAGTCATTTTCACTGAATTATTCATGTTTTCATGTAGTTTCCTATATTCTTCCTTCTGGTCCAAGAATAAGCTTTGCCCACTTTATCAAACAACTTCCTACACACTGTTATGAACTGAGGGAGCTGGGGAACATTGTCTCTCAACTGTGTTATAGAGTGTAGTACTACATTTCAGTGAAGTGTAAGGCTTTCCAAAGCTGCCGAACGTGTTTCTTTCTCTATTTCAATGGTATTCTGCCTTATATAACACACATTTACCACTCTAGTCTCCTTAAAGTAAACAATATAGGATTCATACAGTGTTTGATGTTATCTTAACTCGAATTAAGGATTTCCCTTATCTTAGCTACCTTTTCTACACTAAGAACTGACTTGGAGATTCTCTTTCAGCTGTTCTAAACAAATTCTCATCTGCTTAGAGTCATTTTCACTGAATTATTCATGTTTTCATGTAGTTTCCTATATTCAGCCTTCTGGTCCAAGTATAAGCTTTGCCCACTTTATCAAACAACTTCCTACACACTGTTATGAACTGAGGCAGTTTGGGAACATTGTCTCTCAACTGTGTGATAGAGTGTAGTACTACATTTCAGTGAAGTGTAAGGCTTTCCAAAGCTGCCGAACGTGTTTCTTTCTCTATTTCAATGGTATTCTGCCTTGTATAACACACATTTACCACTCTGGTCTCCTTTAAGTAAAGAATATAGGATTCATACAGTGTTTCATGTGAATTTAACTGGAATTACAGATTTCCCTTATCTTAGCTACCTTTTCTACACTAAGAACTGACTTGGAGAATCTCTTTCAGCTGTTCTAAACAAGTTCTCATCTGTTTACAGTCATTTTCACTGAATTATTCATGTTTTCATGTAGTTTCCTATATTCTGCCTTCTGGTCCAAGTATAAGCTTTGCCCACTTTATCAAACAACTTCCTACACACTGTTATGAACTGAGGCAGCTCGGGAACATTGTCTCTCAACTGTGTGATAGAGTGTAGTACTACATTTCAGTGAAGTGTAAGGCTTTCCAAAGCTGCCGAACGTGTTTCTTTCTCTATTTCAATGGTATTCTGCCTTGTATAACACACATTTACCACTCTAGTCTCCTTTAAGTAAAGAATATAGGATTCATACAGTGTTTCATGGGATCTTAACTCCAATTAAGGATTTCCCGGATCTTAGCTACCTTTTCTACACTAAGAACTGACTTGGAGAATCTCTTTCAGCTGTTCTAAACAAGTTCTCATCTGTTTACAGTCATTTTCACTGAATTATTCATGTTTTCATGTAGTTTCCTATATTCTTCCTTCTGGTCCAAGAATAAGCTTTGCCCACTTTATCAAACACTTCCTACACACTGTTATGAACTGAGGGAGCTGGGGAACATTGTCTCTCAACTGTGTTATAGAGTGTAGTACTACATTTCAGTGAAGTGTAAGGCTTTCCAAAGCTGCCGAACGTGTTTCTTTCTCTATTTCAATGGTATTCTGCCTTATATAACACACATTTACCACTCTAGTCTCCTTTAAGTAAACAATATAGGATTCATACAGTGTTTGATGTTATCTTAACTCGAATTAAGGATTTCCCTTATCTTAGCTACCTTTTCTACACTAAGAACTGACTTGGAGATTCTCCTTCAGCTGTTCTAAACAAGTTCTCATCTGTTTACAGTCATTTTCACTGAATTATTCATGTTTTCATGTAGTTTCCTATATTCTGTCTTCTGGTCCAAGTATAAGCTTTGCCCACTTTATCAAACAACTTCCTACACACTGTTATGAACTGAGGCAGCTCGGGAACATTGTCTCTCAACTGTGTGATAGAGTGTAGTACTACATTTCAGTGAAGTGTAAGGCTTTCCAAAGCTGCCGAACGTGTTTCTTTCTCTATTTCAATGGTATTCTGCCTTGTATAACACACATTTACCACTCTAGTCTCCTTTAAGTAAAGAATATAAGATTCATACAGTGTTTCATGTGAATTTAACTGGAATTACGGATTTCCCTTATCTTAGCTACCTTTTCTACACTAAGAACTGACTTGGAGAATCTCTTTCAGCAGTTCTAAACAAGTTCTCATCTGTTTACAGTCATTTTCACTGAATTATTCATGTTTTCATGTAGTTTCCTATATTCTGCCTTCTGGCCCAAGTATAAGCTTTGCCCACTTTATCAAACAACTTCCTACACACTGTTATGAACTGAGGCAGTTCGGGAACATTGTCTCTCAACTGTGTCATAGAGTGTAGTACTACATTTCAGTGAAGTGTAAGGCTTTCCAAAGCTGCCGAACGTGTTTCTTTCTCTATTTCAATGCTATTCTGCCTTGTATAACACACATTTACCACTCTAGTCTCCTTTAAGTAAAGAATATAAGATTCATACAGTGTTTCATGTGAATTTAACTGGAATTACGGATTTCCCTTATCTTAGCTACCTTTTCTACACTAAGAACTGACTTGGAGAATCTCTTTCAGCTGTTCTAAACAAGTTCTCATCTGTTTACAGTCATTTTCACTGAATTATTCATGTTTTCATGTAGTTTCCTATATTCTGCCTTCTGGCCCAAGTATAAGCTTTGCCCACTTTATCAAACAACTTCCTACACACTGTTATGAACTGAGGCAGTTCGGGAACATTGTCTCTCAACTGTGTGATAGAGTGTCGTACTACATTTCAGTGAAGTGTAAGGCTTTCCAAAGCTGCCGAACGTGTTTCTTTCTCTATTTCAATGGTATTCTGCCTTGTATAACACACATTTACCACTCTAGTCTCCTTTAAGTAAAGAATATAGGATTCATACAGTGTTTCATGTGAATTTAACTGGAATTACAGATTTCCCTTATCTTAGCTACCTTTTCTACACTAAGAACTGACTTGGAGAATCTCTTTCAGCTGTTCTAAACAAGTTCTCATCTGTTTACAGTCATTTTCACTGAATTATTCATGTTTTCATGTAGTTTCCTATATTCTTCCTTCTGGTCCAAGAATAAGCTTTGCCCACTTTATCAAACAACTTCCTACACACTGTTATGAACTGAGGGAGCTGGGGAACATTGTCTCTCAACTGTGTTATAGAGTGTAGTACTACATTTCAGTGAAGTGTAAGGCTTTCCAAAGCTGCCGAACGTGTTTCTTTCTCTATTTCAATGGTATTCTGCCTTATATAACACACATTTACCACTCTAGTCTCCTTTAAGTAAACAATATAGGATTCATACAGTGTTTGATGTTATCTTAACTCGAATTAAGGATTTCCCTTATCTTAGCTACCTTTTCTACACTAAGAACTGACTTGGAGATTCTCTTTCAGCTGTTCTAAACAAATTCTCATCTGCTTACAGTCATTTTCAGTGAATTATTCATGTTTTCATGTAGTTTCCTATATTCAGCCTTCTGGTCCAAGTATAAGCTTTGCCCACTTTATCAAACAACTTCCTACACACTGTTATGAACTGAGGCAGTTTGGGAACATTGTCTCTCAACTGTGTGATAGAGTGTAGTACTACATTTCAGTGAAGTGTAAGGCTTTCCAAAGCTGCCGAACGTGTTTCTTTCTCTATTTCAATGGTATTCTGCCTTGTATAACACACATTTACCACTCTGGTCTCCTTTAAGTAAAGAATATAGGATTCATACAGTGTTTCATGTGAATTTAACTGGAATTACAGATTTCCCTTATCTTAGCTACCTTTTCTACACTAAGAACTGACTTGGAGAATCTCTTTCAGCTGTTCTAAACAAGTTCTCATCTGTTTACAGTCATTTTCACTGAATTATTCATGTTTTCATGTAGTTTCCTATATTCTGCCTTCTGGTCCAAGTATAAGCTTTGCCCACTTTATCAAACAACTTCCTACACACTGTTATGAACTGAGGCAGCTCAGGAACATTGTCTCTCAACTGTGTGATAGAGTGTAGTACTACATTTCAGTGAAGTGTAAGGCTTTCCAAAGCTGCCGAACGTGTTTCTTTCTCTATTTCAATGGTATTCTGCCTTGTATAACACACATTTACCACTCTAGTCTCCTTTAAGTAAAGAATATAGGATTCATACAGTGTTTCATGGGATCTTAACTCCAATTAAGGATTTCCCGGATCTTAGCTACCTTTTCTACACTAAGAACTGACTTGGAGAATCTCTTTCAGCTGTTCTAAACAAGTTCTCATCTGTTTACAGTCATTTTCACTGAATTATTCATGTTTTCATGTAGTTTCCTATATTCTTCCTTCTGGTCCAAGAATAAGCTTTGCCCACTTTATCAAACACTTCCTACACACTGTTATGAACTGAGGGAGCTGGGGAACATTGTCTCTCAACTGTGTTATAGAGTGTAGTACTACATTTCAGTGAAGTGTAAGGCTTTCCAAAGCTGCCGAACGTGTTTCTTTCTCTATTTCAATGGTATTCTGCCTTATATAACACACATTTACCACTCTAGTCTCCTTTAAGTAAACAATATAGGATTCATACAGTGTTTGATGTTATCTTAACTCGAATTAAGGATTTCCCTTATCTTAGCTACCTTTTCTACACTAAGAACTGACTTGGAGATTCTCTTTCAGCTGTTCTAAACAAATTCTCATCTGTTTACAGTCATTTTCACTGAATTATTCATGTTTTCATGTAGTTTCCTATATTCAGCCTTCTGGTCCAAGTATAAGCTTTGCCCACTTTATTAAACAACTTCCTACACACTGTTATGAACTGAGGCAGTTTGGGAACATTGTCTCTCAACTGTGTGATAGAGTGTAGTACTACATTTCAGTGAAGTGTAAGGCTTTCCAAAGCTGCCGAACGTGTTTCTTTCTCTATTTCAATGGTATTCTGCCTTGTATAACACACATTTACCACTCTGGTCTCCTTTAAGTAAAGAATATAGGATTCATACAGTGTTTCATGTGAATTTAACTGGAATTACAGATTTCCCTTATCTTAGCTACCTTTTCTACACTAAGAACTGACTTGGAGAATCTCTTTCAGCTGTTCTAAACAAGTTCTCATCTGTTTACAGTCATTTTCACTGAATTATTCATGTTTTCATGTAGTTTCCTATATTCTTCCTTCTGGTCCAAGAATAAGCTTTGTCCACTTTATCAAACAACTTCCTACACACTGTTATGAACTGAGGGAGCTGGGGAACATTGTCTCTCAACTGTGTTATAGAGTGTAGTACTACATTTCAGTGAAGTGTAAGGCTTTCCAAAGCTGCCGAACGTGTTTCTTACTCTATTTCAATGGTATTCTGCCTTATATAACACACATTTACAACTCTAGTCTCCTTTAAGTAAACAATATAGGATTCATACAGTGTTTGATGTTATCTTAACTCGAATTAAGGATTTCCCTTATCTTAGCTACCTTTTCTACACTAAGAACTGACTTGGAGATTCTCTTTCAGCTGTTCTAAACAAGTTCTCATCTGTTTACAGTCATTTTCACTGAATTATTCATGTTTTCATGTAGTTTCCTATATTCTGCCTTCTGGTCCAAGTATAAGCTTTGCCCACTTTATCAAACAACTTCCTACACACTGTTATGAACTGAGGCAGCTCGGGAACATTGTCTCTCAACTGTGTGATAGAGTGTAGTACTACATTTCAGTGAAGTGTAAGGCTTTCCAAAGCTGCCGAACGTGTTTCTTTCTCTATTTCAATGGTATTCTGCCTTATATAACACACATTTACCACTCTAGTCTCCTTTAAGTAAACAATATAGGATTCATACAGTGTTTGATGTTATCTTAACTCGAATTAAGGATTTCCCTTATCTTAGCTACCTTTTCTACACTAAGAACTGACTTGGAGATTCTCCTTCAGCTGTTCTAAACAAGTTCTCATCTGTTTACAGTCATTTTCACTGAATTATTCATGTTTTCATGTAGTTTCCTATATTCTGTCTTCTGGTCCAAGTATAAGCTTTGCCCACTTTATCAAACAACTTCCTACACACTGTTATGAACTGAGGCAGCTCGGGAACATTGTCTCTCAACTGTGTGATAGAGTGTAGTACTACATTTCAGTGAAGTGTAAGGCTTTCCAAAGCTGCCGAACGTGTTTCTTTCTCTATTTCAATGGTATTCTGCCTTGTATAACACACATTTACCACTCTAGTCTCCTTTAAGTAAAGAATATAAGATTCATACAGTGTTTCATGTGAATTTAACTGGAATTACGGATTTCCCTTATCTTAGCTACCTTTTCTACACTAAGAACTGACTTGGAGAATCTCTTTCAGCTGTTCTAAACAAGTTCTCATCTGTTTACAGTCATTTTCACTGAATTATTCATGTTTTCATGTAGTTTCCTATATTCTGCCTTCTGGCCCAAGTATAAGCTTTGCCCACTTTATCAAACAACTTCCTACACACTGTTATGAACTGAGGCAGTTCGGGAACATTGTCTCTCAACTGTGTCATAGAGTGTAGTACTACATTTCAGTGAAGTGTAAGGCTTTCCAAAGCTGCCGAACGTGTTTCTTTCTCTATTTCAATGCTATTCTGCCTTGTATAACACACATTTACCACTCTAGTCTCCTTTAAGTAAAGAATATAAGATTCATACAGTGTTTCATGTGAATTTAACTGGAATTACGGATTTCCCTTATCTTAGCTACCTTTTCTACACTAAGAACTGACTTGGAGAATCTCTTTCAGCTGTTCTAAACAAGTTCTCATCTGTTTACAGTCATTTTCACTGAATTATTCATGTTTTCATGTAGTTTCCTATATTCTGCCTTCTGGCCCAAGTATAAGCTTTGCCCACTTTATCAAACAACTTCCTACACACTGTTATGAACTGAGGCAGTTCGGGAACATTGTCTCTCAACTGTGTGATAGAGTGTCGTACTACATTTCAGTGAAGTGTAAGGCTTTCCAAAGCTGCCGAACGTGTTTCTTTCTCTATTTCAATGGTATTCTGCCTTGTATAACACACATTTACCACTCTAGTCTCCTTTAAGTAAAGAATATAGGATTCATACAGTGTTTCATGTGAATTTAACTGGAATTACAGATTTCCCTTATCTTAGCTACCTTTTCTACACTAAGAACTGACTTGGAGAATCTCTTTCAGCTGTTCTAAACAAGTTCTCATCTGTTTACAGTCATTTTCACTGAATTATTCATGTTTTCATGTAGTTTCCTATATTCTTCCTTCTGGTCCAAGAATAAGCTTTGCCCACTTTATCAAACAACTTCCTACACACTGTTATGAACTGAGGGAGCTGGGGAACATTGTCTCTCAACTGTGTTATAGAGTGTAGTACTACATTTCAGTGAAGTGTAAGGCTTTCCAAAGCTGCCGAACGTGTTTCTTTCTCTATTTCAATGGTATTCTGCCTTATATAACACACATTTACCACTCTAGTCTCCTTTAAGTAAACAATATAGGATTCATACAGTGTTTGATGTTATCTTAACTCGAATTAAGGATTTCCCTTATCTTAGCTACCTTTTCTACACTAAGAACTGACTTGGAGATTCTCTTTCAGCTGTTCTAAACAAATTCTCATCTGCTTACAGTCATTTTCACTGAATTATTCATGTTTTCATGTAGTTTCCTATATTCAGCCTTCTGGTCCAAGTATAAGCTTTGCCCACTTTATCAAACAACTTCCTACACACTGTTATGAACTGAGGCAGTTTGGGAACATTGTCTCTCAACTGTGTGATAGAGTGTAGTACTACATTTCAGTGAAGTGTAAGGCTTTCCAAAGCTGCCGAACGTGTTTCTTTCTCTATTTCAATGGTATTCTGCCTTGTATAACACACATTTACCACTCTGGTCTCCTTTAAGTAAAGAATATAGGATTCATACAGTGTTTCATGTGAATTTAACTGGAATTACAGATTTCCCTTATCTTAGCTACCTTTTCTACACTAAGAACTGACTTGGAGAATCTCTTTCAGCTGTTCTAAACAAGTTCTCATCTGTTTACAGTCATTTTCACTGAATTATTCATGTTTTCATGTAGTTTCCTATATTCTGCCTTCTGGTCCAAGTATAAGCTTTGCCCACTTTATCAAACAACTTCCTACACACTGTTATGAACTGAGGCAGCTCGGGAACATTGTCTCTCAACTGTGTGATAGAGTGTAGTACTACATTTCAGTGAAGTGTAAGGCTTTCCAAAGCTGCCGAACGTGTTTCTTTCTCTATTTCAATGGTATTCTGCCTTGTATAACACACATTTACCACTCTAGTCTCCTTTAAGTAAAGAATATAGGATTCATACAGTGTTTCATGGGATCTTAACTCCAATTAAGGATTTCCCGGATCTTAGCTACCTTTTCTACACTAAGAACTGACTTGGAGAATCTCTTTCAGCTGTTCTAAACAAGTTCTCATCTGTTTACAGTCATTTTCACTGAATTATTCATGTTTTCATGTAGTTTCCTATATTCTTCCTTCTGGTCCAAGAATAAGCTTTGCCCACTTTATCAAACACTTCCTACACACTGTTATGAACTGAGGGAGCTGGGGAACATTGTCTCTCAACTGTGTTATAGAGTGTAGTACTACATTTCAGTGAAGTGTAAGGCTTTCCAAAGCTGCCGAACGTGTTTCTTACTCTATTTCAATGGTATTCTGCCTTATATAACACACATTTACAACTCTAGTCTCCTTTAAGTAAACAATATAGGATTCATACAGTGTTTGATGTTATCTTAACTCGAATTAAGGATTTCCCTTATCTTAGCTACCTTTTCTACACTAAGAACTGACTTGGAGATTCTCTTTCAGCTGTTCTAAACAAGTTCTCATCTGTTTACAGTCATTTTCACTGAATTATTCATGTTTTCATGTAGTTTCCTATATTCTGCCTTCTGGTCCAAGTATAAGCTTTGCCCACTTTATCAAACAACTTCCTACACACTGTTATGAACTGAGGCAGCTCGGGAACATTGTCTCTCAACTGTGTGATAGAGTGTAGTACTACATTTCAGTGAAGTGTAAGGCTTTCCAAAGCTGCCGAACGTGTTTCTTTCTCTATTTCAATGGTATTCTGCCTTATATAACACACATTTACCATTCTAGTCTCCTTTAAGTAAACAATATAGGATTCATACAGTGTTTGATGTTATCTTAACTCGAATTAAGGATTTCCCTTATCTTAGCTACCTTTTCTACACTAAGAACTGACTTGGAGATTCTCCTTCAGCTGTTCTAAACAAGTTCTCATCTGTTTACAGTCATTTTCACTGAATTATTCATGTTTTCATGTAGTTTCCTATATTCTGTCTTCTGGTCCAAGTATAAGCTTTGCCCACTTTATCAAACAACTTCCTACACACTGTTATGAACTGAGGCAGCTCGGGAACATTGTCTCTCAACTGTGTGATAGAGTGTAGTACTACATTTCAGTGAAGTGTAAGGCTTTCCAAAGCTGCCGAACGTGTTTCTTTCTCTATTTCAATGGTATTCTGCCTTGTATAACACACATTTACCACTCTAGTCTCCTTTAAGTAAAGAATATAAGATTCATACAGTGTTTCATGTGAATTTAACTGGAATTACGGATTTCCCTTATCTTAGCTACCTTTTCTACACTAAGAACTGACTTGGAGAATCTCTTTCAGCAGTTCTAAACAAGTTCTCATCTGTTTACAGTCATTTTCACTGAATTATTCATGTTTTCATGTAGTTTCCTATATTCTGCCTTCTGGCCCAAGTATAAGCTTTGCCCACTTTATCAAACAACTTCCTACACACTGTTATGAACTGAGGCAGTTCGGGAACATTGTCTCTCAACTGTGTCATAGAGTGTAGTACTACATTTCAGTGAAGTGTAAGGCTTTCCAAAGCTGCCGAACGTGTTTCTTTCTCTATTTCAATGCTATTCTGCCTTGTATAACACACATTTACCACTCTAGTCTCCTTTAAGTAAAGAATATAAGATTCATACAGTGTTTCATGTGAATTTAACTGGAATTACGGATTTCCCTTATCTTAGCTACCTTTTCTACACTAAGAACTGACTTGGAGAATCTCTTTCAGCTGTTCTAAACAAGTTCTCATCTGTTTACAGTCATTTTCACTGAATTATTCATGTTTTCATGTAGTTTCCTATATTCTGCCTTCTGGCCCAAGTATAAGCTTTGCCCACTTTATCAAACAACTTCCTACACACTGTTATGAACTGAGGCAGTTCGGGAACATTGTCTCTCAACTGTGTGATAGAGTGTCGTACTACATTTCAGTGAAGTGTAAGGCTTTCCAAAGCTGCCGAACGTGTTTCTTTCTCTATTTCAATGGTATTCTGCCTTGTATAACACACATTTACCACTCTAGTCTCCTTTAAGTAAAGAATATAGGATTCATACAGTGTTTCATGTGAATTTAACTGGAATTACAGATTTCCCTTATCTTAGCTACCTTTTCTACACTAAGAACTGACTTGGAGAATCTCTTTCAGCTGTTCTAAACAAGTTCTCATCTGTTTACAGTCATTTTCACTGAATTATTCATGTTTTCATGTAGTTTCCTATATTCTTCCTTCTGGTCCAAGAATAAGCTTTGCCCACTTTATCAAACAACTTCCTACACACTGTTATGAACTGAGGGAGCTGGGGAACATTGTCTCTCAACTGTGTTATAGAGTGTAGTACTACATTTCAGTGAAGTGTAAGGCTTTCCAAAGCTGCCGAACGTGTTTCTTTCTCTATTTCAATGGTATTCTGCCTTATATAACACACATTTACCACTCTAGTCTCCTTTAAGTAAACAATATAGGATTCATACAGTGTTTGATGTTATCTTAACTCGAATTAAGGATTTCCCTTATCTTAGCTACCTTTTCTACACTAAGAACTGACTTGGAGATTCTCTTTCAGCTGTTCTAAACAAATTCTCATCTGCTTAGAGTCATTTTCACTGAATTATTCATGTTTTCATGTAGTTTCCTATATTCAGCCTTCTGGTCCAAGTATAAGCTTTGCCCACTTTATCAAACAACTTCCTACACACTGTTATGAACTGAGGCAGTTTGGGAACATTGTCTCTCAACTGTGTGATAGAGTGTAGTACTACATTTCAGTGAAGTGTAAGGCTTTCCAAAGCTGCCGAACGTGTTTCTTTCTCTATTTCAATGGTATTCTGCCTTGTATAACACACATTTACCACTCTGGTCTCCTTTAAGTAAAGAATATAGGATTCATACAGTGTTTCATGTGAATTTAACTGGAATTACAGATTTCCCTTATCTTAGCTACCTTTTCTACACTAAGAACTGACTTGGAGAATCTCTTTCAGCTGTTCTAAACAAGTTCTCATCTGTTTACAGTCATTTTCACTGAATTATTCATGTTTTCATGTAGTTTCCTATATTCTGCCTTCTGGTCCAAGTATAAGCTTTGCCCACTTTATCAAACAACTTCCTACACACTGTTATGAACTGAGGCAGCTCGGGAACATTGTCTCTCAACTGTGTGATAGAGTGTAGTACTACATTTCAGTGAAGTGTAAGGCTTTCCAAAGCTGCCGAACGTGTTTCTTTCTCTATTTCAATGGTATTCTGCCTTGTATAACACACATTTACCACTCTAGTCTCCTTTAAGTAAAGAATATAGGATTCATACAGTGTTTCATGGGATCTTAACTCCAATTAAGGATTTCCCGGATCTTAGCTACCTTTTCTACACTAAGAACTGACTTGGAGAATCTCTTTCAGCTGTTCTAAACAAGTTCTCATCTGTTTACAGTCATTTTCACTGAATTATTCATGTTTTCATGTAGTTTCCTATATTCTTCCTTCTGGTCCAAGAATAAGCTTTGCCCACTTTATCAAACACTTCCTACACACTGTTATGAACTGAGGGAGCTGGGGAACATTGTCTCTCAACTGTGTTATAGAGTGTAGTACTACATTTCAGTGAAGTGTAAGGCTTTCCAAAGCTGCCGAACGTGTTTCTTTCTCTATTTCAATGGTATTCTGCCTTATATAACACACATTTACCACTCTAGTCTCCTTTAAGTAAACAATATAGGATTCATACAGTGTTTGATGTTATCTTAACTCGAATTAAGGATTTCCCTTATCTTAGCTACCTTTT
Source organism: Pipistrellus hanaki (assembly GCF_964339955.1). Taxonomy (NCBI): domain Eukaryota; kingdom Metazoa; phylum Chordata; class Mammalia; order Chiroptera; family Vespertilionidae; genus Pipistrellus; species Pipistrellus hanaki. The sequence continues at coordinate 97,906,431 of NC_140507.1, read as the reverse complement.
CTACACTAAGAACTGACTTGGAGATTCTCCTTCAGCTGTTCTAAACAAGTTCTCATCTGTTTACAGTCATTTTCACTGAATTATTCATGTTTTCATGTAGTTTCCTATATTCTGTCTTCTGGTCCAAGTATAAGCTTTGCCCACTTTATCAAACAACTTCCTACACACTGTTATGAACTGAGGCAGCTCGGGAACATTGTCTCTCAACTGTGTGATAGAGTGTAGTACTACATTTCAGTGAAGTGTAAGGCTTTCCAAAGCTGCCGAACGTGTTTCTTTCTCTATTTCAAAGGTATTCTGCCTTGTATAACACACATTTACCACTCTAGTCTCCTTTAAGTAAAGAATATAAGATTCATACAGTGTTTCATGTGAATTTAACTGGAATTACGGATTTCCCTTATCTTAGCTACCTTTTCTACACTAAGAACTGACTTGGAGAATCTCTTTCAGCAGTTCTAAACAAGTTCTCAATCTGTTTACAGTCATTTTTCACTGAATTATCATGTTTTCATGTAGTTTCCTATATTCTGCTTCTGGCCCAAGTATAAGCTTTGCCCACTTTATCAAACAACTTCCTACACACTGTTATGAACTGAGGCAGTTCGGGAACATTGTCTCTCAACTGTGTCATAGAGTGTAGTACTACATTTCAGTGAAGTGTAAGGCTTTCCAAAGCTGCCGAACGTGTTTCTTTCTCTATTTCAATGCTATTCTGCCTTGTATAACACACATTTACCACTCTAGTCTCCTTTAAGTAAAGAATATAAGATTCATACAGTGTTTCATGTGAATTTAACTGGAATTACGGATTTCCCTTATCTTAGCTACCTTTTCTACACTAAGAACTGACTTGGAGAATCTCTTTCAGCTGTTCTAAACAAGTTCTCATCTGTTTACAGTCATTTTCACTGAATTATTCATGTTTTCATGTAGTTTCCTATATTCTGCCTTCTGGCCCAAGTATAAGCTTTGCCCACTTTATCAAACAACTTCCTACACACTGTTATGAACTGAGGCAGTTCGGGAACATTGTCTCTCAACTGTGTGATAGAGTGTCGTACTACATTTCAGTGAAGTGTAAGGCTTTCCAAAGCTGCCGAACGTGTTTCTTTCTCTATTTCAATGGTATTCTGCCTTGTATAACACACATTTACCACTCTAGTCTCCTTTAAGTAAAGAATATAGGATTCATACAGTGTTTCATGTGAATTTAACTGGAATTACAGATTTCCCTTATCTTAGCTACCTTTTCTACACTAAGAACTGACTTGGAGAATCTCTTTCAGCTGTTCTAAACAAGTTCTCATCTGTTTACAGTCATTTTCACTGAATTATTCATGTTTTCATGTAGTTTCCTATATTCTTCCTTCTGGTCCAAGAATAAGCTTTGCCCACTTTATCAAACAACTTCCTACACACTGTTATGAACTGAGGGAGCTGGGGAACATTGTCTCTCAACTGTGTTATAGAGTGTAGTACTACATTTCAGTGAAGTGTAAGGCTTTCCAAAGCTGCCGAACGTGTTTCTTTCTCTATTTCAATGGTATTCTGCCTTATATAACACACATTTACCACTCTAGTCTCCTTTAAGTAAACAATATAGGATTCATACAGTGTTTGATGTTATCTTAACTCGAATTAAGGATTTCCCTTATCTTAGCTACCTTTTCTACACTAAGAACTGACTTGGAGATTCTCTTTCAGCTGTTCTAAACAAATTCTCATCTGCTTACAGTCATTTTCAGTGAATTATTCATGTTTTCATGTAGTTTCCTATATTCAGCCTTCTGGTCCAAGTATAAGCTTTGCCCACTTTATCAAACAACTTCCTACACACTGTTATGAACTGAGGCAGTTTGGGAACATTGTCTCTCAACTGTGTGATAGAGTGTAGTACTACATTTCAGTGAAGTGTAAGGCTTTCCAAAGCTGCCGAACGTGTTTCTTTCTCTATTTCAATGGTATTCTGCCTTGTATAACACACATTTACCACTCTGGTCTCCTTTAAGTAAAGAATATAGGATTCATACAGTGTTTCATGTGAATTTAACTGGAATTACAGATTTCCCTTATCTTAGCTACCTTTTCTACACTAAGAACTGACTTGGAGAATCTCTTTCAGCTGTTCTAAACAAGTTCTCATCTGTTTACAGTCATTTTCACTGAATTATTCATGTTTTCATGTAGTTTCCTATATTCTGCCTTCTGGTCCAAGTATAAGCTTTGCCCACTTTATCAAACAACTTCCTACACACTGTTATGAACTGAGGCAGCTCAGGAACATTGTCTCTCAACTGTGTGATAGAGTGTAGTACTACATTTCAGTGAAGTGTAAGGCTTTCCAAAGCTGCCGAACGTGTTTCTTTCTCTATTTCAATGGTATTCTGCCTTGTATAACACACATTTACCACTCTAGTCTCCTTTAAGTAAAGAATATAGGATTCATACAGTGTTTCATGGGATCTTAACTCCAATTAAGGATTTCCCGGATCTTAGCTACCTTTTCTACACTAAGAACTGACTTGGAGAATCTCTTTCAGCTGTTCTAAACAAGTTCTCATCTGTTTACAGTCATTTTCACTGAATTATTCATGTTTTCATGTAGTTTCCTATATTCTTCCTTCTGGTCCAAGAATAAGCTTTGCCCACTTTATCAAACACTTCCTACACACTGTTATGAACTGAGGGAGCTGGGGAACATTGTCTCTCAACTGTGTTATAGAGTGTAGTACTACATTTCAGTGAAGTGTAAGGCTTTCCAAAGCTGCCGAACGTGTTTCTTTCTCTATTTCAATGGTATTCTGCCTTATATAACACACATTTACCACTCTAGTCTCCTTTAAGTAAACAATATAGGATTCATACAGTGTTTGATGTTATCTTAACTCGAATTAAGGATTTCCCTTATCTTAGCTACCTTTTCTACTCTAAGAACTGACTTGGAGATTCTCTTTCAGCTGTTCTAAACAAATTCTCATCTGTTTACAGTCATTTTCACTGAATTATTCATGTTTTCATGTAGTTTCCTATATTCAGCCTTCTGGTCCAAGTATAAGCTTTGCCCACTTTATTAAACAACTTCCTACACACTGTTATGAACTGAGGCAGTTTGGGAACATTGTCTCTCAACTGTGTGATAGAGTGTAGTACTACATTTCAGTGAAGTGTAAGGCTTTCCAAAGCTGCCGAACGTGTTTCTTTCTCTATTTCAATGGTATTCTGCCTTGTATAACACACATTTACCACTCTAGTCTCCTTTAAGTAAAGAATATTAGATTCATACAGTGTTTCATGTGAATTTAACTGGAATTACAGATTTCCCTTATCTTAGCTACCTTTTCTACACTAAGAACTGACTTGGAGAATCTCTTTCAGCTGTTCTAAACAAGTTCTCATCTGTTTACAGTCATTTTCACTGAATTATTCATGTTTTCATGTAGTTTCCTATATTCTTCCTTCTGGTCCAAGAATAAGCTTTGTCCACTTTATCAAACAACTTCCTACACACTGTTATGAACTGAGGGAGCTGGGGAACATTGTCTCTCAACTGTGTTATAGAGTGTAGTACTACATTTCAGTGAAGTGTAAGGCTTTCCAAAGCTGCCGAACGTGTTTCTTTCTCTATTTCAATGGTATTCTGCCTTATATAACACACATTTACCACTCTAGTCTCCTTTAAGTAAACAATATAGGATTCATACAGTGTTTGATGTTATCTTAACTCGAATTAAGGATTTCCCTTATCTTAGCTACCTTTTCTACACTAAGAACTGACTTGGAGATTCTCTTTCAGCTGTTCTAAACAAGTTCTCATCTGTTTACAGTCATTTTCACTGAATTATTCATGTTTTCATGTAGTTTCCTATATTCTGCCTTCTGGTCCAAGTATAAGCTTTGCCCACTTTATCAAACAACTTCCTACACACTGTTATGAACTGAGGCAGCTCGGGAACATTGTCTCTCAACTGTGTGATAGAGTGTAGTACTACATTTCAGTGAAGTGTAAGGCTTTCCAAAGCTGCCGAACGTGTTTCTTTCTCTATTTCAATGGTATTCTGCCTTGTATAACACACATTTACCACTCTAGTCTCCTTTAAGTAAAGAATATAGGATTCATACAGTGTTTCATGGGATCTTAACTCCAATTAAGGATTTCCCGGATCTTAGCTACCTTTTCTACACTAAGAACTGACTTGGAGAATCTCTTTCAGCTGTTCTAAACAAGTTCTCATCTGTTTACAGTCATTTTCACTGAATTATTCATGTTTTCATGTAGTTTCCTATATTCTTCCTTCTGGTCCAAGAATAAGCTTTGCCCACTTTATCAAACAACTTCCTACACACTGTTATGAACCGAGGGAGCTGGGGAACATTGTCTCTCAACTGTGTTATAGAGTGTAGTACTACATTTCAGTGAAGTGTAAGGCTTTCCAAAGCTTCCGAACGTGTTTCTTTCTCTATTTCAATGGTATTCTGCCTTGTATAACACACATTTACCACTCTAGTCTCCTTTAAGTAAAGAATATAGGATTCATACAGTGTTTCATGTGAATTTAACTGGAATTACAGATTTCCCTTATCTTATCTACCTTTTCTACACTAAGAACTGACTTGGAGAATCTCTTTCAGCTGTTCTAAACAAGTTCTCATCTGTTTACAGTCATTTCACTGAATTATTCATGTTTTCATGTAGTTTCCTATATTCTTCCTTCTGGTCCAAGAATAAGCTTTGCCCACTTTATCAAACAACTTCCTACACACTGTTATGAACCGAGGGAGCTGGGGAACATTGTCTCTCAACTGTGTTATAGAGTGTAGTACTACATTTCAGTGAAGTGTAAGGCTTTCCAAAGCTGCCGAACGTGTTTCTTTCTCTATTTCAATGGTATTCTGCCTTGTATAACACACATTTACCACTCTAGTCTCCTTTAAGTAAAGAATATAGGATTCATACAGTGTTTCTTGTGAATTTAACTGGAATTACAGATTTCCCTTATCTTAGCTACCTTTTCTACACTAAGAACTGACTTGGAGAATCTCTTTCAGCTGTTCTAAACAAGTTCTCATCTGTTTACAGTCATTTTCACTGAATTATTCATGTTTTCATGTAGTTTCCTATATTCTGCCTTCTGGTCCAAGTATAAGCTTTGCCCACTTTATCCAACAACTTCCTACACACTGTTATGAACTGAGGCAGCTAGGGAACATTGTCTCTCAACTGTGTGATAGAGTGTAGTACTACATTTCAGTGAAGTGTAAGGCTTTCCAAAGCTGCCGAACGTGTTTCTTTCTCTATTTCAATGGTATTCTGCCTTGTATAACACACATTTACCACTCTAGTCTCCTTTAAGTAAAGAATATAGGATTCATACAGTGTTTCATGGGATCTTAACTCCAATTAAGGATTTCCCGGATCTTAGCTACCTTTTCTACACTAAGAACTGACTTGGAGAATCTCTTTCAGCTGTTCTAAACAAGTTCTCATCTGTTTACAGTCATTTTCACTGAATTATTCATGTTTTCATGTAGTTTCCTATATTCTTCCTTCTGGTCCAAGAATAAGCTTTGCCCACTTTATCAAACAACTTCCTACACACTGTTATGAACCGAGGGAGCTGGGGAACATTGTCTCTCAACTGTGTTATAGAGTGTAGTACTACATTTCAGTGAAGTGTAAGGCTTTCCAAAGCTTCCGAACGTGTTTCTTTCTCTATTTCAATGGTATTCTGCCTTGTATAACACACATTTACCACTCTAGTCTCCTTTAAGTAAAGAATATAGGATTCATACAGTGTTTCATGTGAATTTAACTGGAATTACAGATTTCCCTTATCTTAGCTACCTTTTCTACACTAAGAACTGACTTGGAGAATCTCTTTCAGCTGTTCTAAACAAGTTCTCATCTGTTTACAGTCATTTCACTGAATTATTCATGTTTTCATGTAGTTTCCTATATTCTTCCTTCTGGTCCAAGAATAAGCTTTGCCCACTTTATCAAACAACTTCCTACACACTGTTATGAACCGAGGGAGCTGGGGAACATTGTCTCTCAACTGTGTTATAGAGTGTAGTACTACATTTCAGTGAAGTGTAAGGCTTTCCAAAGCTGCCGAACGTGTTTCTTTCTCTATTTCAATGGTATTCTGCCTTGTATAACACACATTTACCACTCTAGTCTCCTTTAAGTAAAGAATATAGGATTCATACAGTGTTTCATGTGAATTTAACTGGAATTACAGATTTCCCTTATCTTAGCTACCTTTTCTACACTAAGAACTGACTTGGAGAATCTCTTTCAGCTGTTCTAAACAAGTTCTCATCTGTTTACAGTCATTTTCACTGAATTATTCATGTTTTCATGTAGTTTCCTATATTCTTCCTTCTGGTCCAAGAATAAGCTTTGTCCACTTTATCCAACAACTTCCTACACACTGTTATGAACTGAGGGAGCTGGGGAACATTGTCTCTCAACTGTGTTATAGAGTGTAGTACTACATTTCAGTGAAGTGTAAGGCTTTCCAAAGCTGCCGAACGTGTTTCTTTCTCTATTTCAATGGTATTCTGCCTTATATAACACACATTTACCACTCTAGTCTCCTTTAAGTAAACAATATAGGATTCATACAGTGTTTGATGTTATCTTAACTCGAATTAAGGATTTCCCTTATCTTAGCTACCTTTTCTACACTAAGAACTGACTTGGAGATTCTCCTTCAGCTGTTCTAAACAAGTTCTCATCTGTTTACAGTCATTTTCACTGAATTATTCATGTTTTCATGTAGTTTCCTATATTCTGTCTTCTGGTCCAAGTATAAGCTTTGCCCACTTTATCAAACAACTTCCTACACACTGTTATGAACTGAGGCAGCTCGGGAACATTGTCTCTCAACTGTGTGATAGAGTGTAGTACTACATTTCAGTGAAGTGTAAGGCTTTCCAAAGCTGCCGAACGTGTTTCTTTCTCTATTTCAATGGTATTCTGCCTTGTATAACACACATTTACCACTCTAGTCTCCTTTAAGTAAAGAATATAAGATTCATACAGTGTTTCATGTGAATTTAACTGGAATTACGGATTTCCCTTATCTTAGCTACCTTTTCTACACTAAGAACTGACTTGGAGAATCTCTTTCAGCTGTTCTAAACAAGTTCTCATCTGTTTACAGTCATTTTCACTGAATTATTCATGTTTTCATGTAGTTTCCTATATTCTGCCTTCTGGCCCAAGTATAAGCTTTGCCCACTTTATCAAACAACTTCCTACACACTGTTATGAACTAGGCAGTTCAGGAACATTGTCTCTCAACTGTGTGATAGAGTGTAGTACTACATTTCAGTGAAGTGTAAGGCTTTCCAAAGCTGCCGAACGTGTTTCTTTCTCTATTTCAATGGTATTCTGCCTTGTATAACACACATTTACCACTCTAGTCTCCTTTAAGTAAAGAATATAAGATTCATACAGTGTTTCATGTGAATTTAACTGGAATTACGGATTTCCCTTATCTTAGCTACCTTTTCTACACTAAGAACTGACTTGGAGAATCTCTTTCAGCTGTTCTAAACAAGTTCTCATCTGTTTACAGTCATTTTCACTGAATTATTCATGTTTTCATGTAGTTTCCTATATTCTGCCTTCTGGCCCAAGTATAAGCTTTGCCCACTTTATCAAACAACTTCCTACACACTGTTATGAACTGAGGCAGTTCGGGAACATTGTCTCTCAACTGTGTGATAGAGTGTAGTACTACATTTCAGTGAAGTGTAAGGCTTTCCAAAGCTGCCGAACGTGTTTCTTTCTCTATTTCAATGGTATTCTGCCTTGTATAACACACATTTACCACTCTAGTCTCCTTTAAGTAAAGAATATAGGATTCATACAGTGTTTCATGTGAATTTAACTGGAATTACAGATTTCCCTTATCTTAGCTACCTTTTCTACACTAAGAACTGACTTGGAGAATCTCTTTCAGCTGTTCTAAACAAGTTCTCATCTGTTTACAGTCATTTTCACTGAATTATTCATGTTTTCATGTAGTTTCCTATATTCTTCCTTCTGGTCCAAGAATAAGCTTTGCCCACTTTATCAAACAACTTCCTACACACTGTTATGAACTGAGGGAGCTGGGGAACATTGTCTCTCAACTGTGTTATAGAGTGTAGTACTACATTTCAGTGAAGTGTAAGGCTTTCCAAAGCTGCCGAACGTGTTTCTTTCTCTATTTCAATGTTATTCTGCCTTATATAACACACATTTACCACTCTAGTCTCCTTTAAGTAAACAATATAGGATTCATACAGTGTTTAATGTTATCTTAACTCGAATTAAGGATTTCCCTTATCTTAGCTACCTTTTCTACACTAAGAACTGACTTGGAGATTTTCTTTCAGCTGTTCTAAACAAATTCTCATCTGTTTACAGTCATTTTCACTGAATTATTCATGTTTTCATGTAGTTTCCTATATTCTGCCTTCTGGTCCAAGTATAAGCTTTGCCCACTTTATCAAACAACTTCCTACACACTGTTATGAACTGAGGCAGCTCGGGAACATTGTCTCTCAACTGTGTGATAGAGTGTAGTACTACATTTCAGTGAAGTGTAAGGCTTTCCAAAGCTGCCGAACGTGTTTCTTTCTCTATTTCAATGGTATTCTGCCTTGTATAACACACATTTACCACTCTAGTCTCCTTTAAGTAAACAATATAGGATTCATACAGTGTTTCATGGGATCTTAACTCCAATTAAGGATTTCCCGGATCTTAGCTACCTTTTCTACACTAAGAACTGACTTGGAGAATCTCTTTCAGCTGTTCTAAACAAGTTCTCATCTGTTTACAGTCATTTTCACTGAATTATTCATGTTTTCATGTAGTTTCCTATATTCTGCCTTCTGGCCCAAGTATAAGCTTTGCCCACTTTATCAAACAACTTCCTACACACTGTTATGAACTGAGGCAGTTCGGGAACATTGTCTCTCAACTGTGTGATAGAGTGTAGTACTACATTTCAGTGAAGTGTAAGGCTTTCCAAAGCTGCCGAACGTGTTTCTTTCTCTATTTCAATGGTATTCTGCCTTGTATAACACACATTTACCACTCTAGTCTCCTTTAAGTAAAGAATATAAGATTCATACAGTGTTTCATGTGAATTTAACTGGAATTACGGATTTCCCTTATCTTAGCTACCTTTTCTACACTAAGAACTGACTTGGAGAATCTCTTTCAGCTGTTCTAAACAAGTTCTCATCTGTTTACAGTCATTTTCACTGAATTATTCATGTTTTCATGTAGTTTCCTATATTCTGCCTTCTGGCCCAAGTATAAGCTTTGCCCACTTTATCAAACAGCTTCCTACACACTGTTATGAACTGAGGCAGTTCAGGAACATTGTCTCTCAACTGTGTGATAGAGTGTAGTACTACATTTCAGTGAAGTGTAAGGCTTTCCAAAGCTGCCGAACGTGTTTCTTTCTCTATTTCAATGGTATTCTGCCTTGTATAACACACATTTACCACTCTAGTATCCTTTAAGTAAAGAATATAGGATTCATACAGTGTTTCATGTGAATTTAACTGGAATTACAGATTTCCCTTATCTTAGCTACCTTTTCTACACTAAGAACTGACTTGGAGAATCTCTTTCAGTTGTTCTAAACAAGTTCTCATCTGTTTACAGTCATTTTCACTGAATTATTCATGTTTTCATGTAGTTTCCTATATTCTTCCTTTTGGTCCAAGAATAAGCTTTGCCCACTTTATCAAACAACTTCCTACACACTGTTATGAACTGAGGGAGCTGGGGAACATTGTCTCTCAACTGTGTTATAGAGTGTAGTACTACATTTCAGTGAAGTGTAAGGCTTTCCAAAGCTGCCGAACGTGTTTCTTTCTCTATTTCAATGGTATTCTGCCTTATATAACACACATTTACCACTCTAGTCTCCTTTAAGTAAACAATATAGGATTCATACAGTGTTTGATGTTATCTTAACTCGAATTAAGGATTTCCCTTATCTTAGCTACCTTTTCTACACTAAGAACTGACTTGGAGATTCTCTTTCAGCTGTTCTAAACAAATTCTCATCTGTTTACAGTCATTTTCACTGAATTATTCATGTTTTCATGTAGTTTCCTATATTCAGCCTTCTGGTCCAAGTATAAGCTTTGCCCACTTTATCAAACAACTTCCTACACACTGTTATGAACTGAGGCAGTTTGGGAACATTGTCTCTCAACTGTGTGATAGAGTGTAGTACTACATTTCAGTGAAGTGTAAGGCTTTCCAAAGCTGCCGAACGTGTTTCTTTCTCTATTTCAATGGTATTCTGCCTTGTATAACACACATTTACCACTCTAGTCTCCTTTAAGTAAAGAATATAGGATTCATACAGTGTTTCATGTGAATTTAACTGGAATTACAGATTTCCCTTATCTTAGCTACCTTTTCTACACTAAGAACTGACTTGGAGAATCTCTTTCAGCTGTTCTAAACAAGTTCTCATCTGTTTACAGTCATTTTCACTGAATTATTCATGTTTTCATGTAGTTTCCTATATTCTGCCTTCTGGCCCAAGTATAAGCTTTGCCCACTTTATCAAACAACTTCCTACACACTGTTATGAACTGAGGCAGTTCGGGAACATTGTCTCTCAACTGTGTGATAGAGTGTAGTACTACATTTCAGTGAAGTGTAAGGCTTTCCAAAGCTGCCGAACGTGTTTCTTTCTCTATTTCAATGGTATTCTGCCTTGTATAACACACATTTACCACTCTAGTCTCCTTTAAGTAAACAATATAGGATTCATACAGTGTTTCATGGGATCTTAACTCCAATTAAGGATTTCCCGGATCTTAGCTACCTTTTCTACACTAAGAACTGACTTGGAGAATCTCTTTCAGCTGTTCTAAACAAGTTCTCATCTGTTTACAGTCATTTTCACTGAATTATTCATGTTTTCATGTAGTTTCCTATATTCTGCCTTCTGGCCCAAGTATAAGCTTTGCCCACTTTATCAAACAACTTCCTACACACTGTTATGAACTGAGGCAGTTCGGGAACATTGTCTCTCAACTGTGCGATAGAGTGTAGTACTACATTTCAGTGAAGTGTAAGGCTTTCCAAAGCTGCCGAACGTGTTTCTTTCTCTATTTCAATGGTATTCTGCCTTGTATAACACACATTTACCACTCTAGTCTCCTTTAAGTAAAGAATATAAGATTCATACAGTGTTTCATGTGAATTTAACTGGAATTACGGATTTCCCTTATCTTAGCTACCTTTTCTACACTAAGAACTGACTTGGAGAATCTCTTTCAGCTGTTCTAAACAAGTTCTCATCTGTTTACAGTCATTTTCACTGAATTATTCATGTTTTCATGTAGTTTCCTATATTCTGCCTTCTGGCCCAAGTATAAGCTTTGCCCACTTTATCAAACAACTTCCTACACTCTGTTATGAACTGAGGCAGTTCAGGAACATTGTCTCTCAACTGTGTGATAGAGTGTAGTACTACATTTCAGTGAAGTGTAAGGCTTTCCAAAGCTGCCGAACGTGTTTCTTTCTCTATTTCAATGGTATTCTGCCTTGTATAACACACATTTACCACTCTAGTATCCTTTAAGTAAAGAATATAGGATTCATACAGTGTTTCATGTGAATTTAACTGGAATTACAGATTTCCCTTATCTTAGCTACCTTTTCTACACTAAGAACTGACTTGGAGAATCTCTTTCAGTTGTTCTAAACAAGTTCTCATCTGTTTACAGTCATTTTCACTGAATTATTCATGTTTTCATGTAGTTTCCTATATTCTTCCTTCTGGTCCAAGAATAAGCTTTGCCCACTTTATCAAACAACTTCCTACACACTGTTATGAACTGAGGGAGCTGGGGAACATTGTCTCTCAACTGTGTTATAGAGTGTAGTACTACATTTCAGTGAAGTGTAAGGCTTTCCAAAGCTGCCAAACGTGTTTCTTTCTCTATTTCAATGGTATTCTGCCTTGTATAAAACACATTTACCACTCTAGTCTCCTTTAAGTAAACAATATAGGATTCATACAGTGTTTCATGGGATCTTAACTCCAATTAAGGATTTCCCGGATCTTAGCTACCTTTTCTACACTAAGAACTGACTTGGAGAATCTCTTTCAGCTGTTCTAAACAAGTTCTCATCTGTTTACAGTCATTTTCACTGAATTATTCATGTTTTCATGTAGTTTCCTATATTCTTCCTTCTGGTCCAAGAATAAGCTTTGCCCACTTTATCAAACAACTTCCTACACACTGTTATGAACCGAGGGAGCTGGGGAACATTGATTCTCAACTGTGTTATAGAGTGTAGTACTACATTTCCGTGAAGTGTAAGGCTTTCCAAAGCTGCCGAACGTGTTTCTTTCTCTATTTCAATGGTATTCTGCCTTGTATAACACACATTTACCACTCTAGTCTCCTTTAAGTAAAGAATATAGGATTCATACAGTGTTTCATGTGAATTTAACTGGAATTACAGATTTCCCTTATCTTAGCTACCTTTTCTACACTAAGAACTGACTTGGAGAATCTCTTTCAGCTGTTCTAAACAAGTTCTCATCTGTTTACAGTCATTTTCACTGAATTATTCATGTTTTCATGTAGTTTCCTATATTCTTCCTTCTGGTCCAAGAATAAGCTTTGTCCACTTTATCAAACAACTTCCTACACACTGTTATGAACTGAGGGAGCTGGGGAACATTGTCTCTCAACTGTGTTATAGAGTGTAGTACTACATTTCAGTGAAGTGTAAGGCTTTCCAAAGCTGCCGAACGTGTTTCTTTCTCTATTTCAATGGTATTCTGCCTTATATAACACACATTTACCACTCTAGTCTCCTTTAAGTAAACAATATAGGATTCATACAGTGTTTGATGTTATCTTAACTCGAATTAAGGATTTCCCTTATCTTAGCTACCTTTTCTACACTAAGAACTGACTTGGAGATTCTCTTTCAGCTGTTCTAAACAAGTTCTCATCTGTTTACAGTCATTTTCACTGAATTATTCATGTTTTCATGTAGTTTCCTATATTCTGCCTTCTGGTCCAAGTATAAGCTTTGCCCACTTTATCAAACAACTTCCTACACACTGTTATGAACTGAGGCAGCTCGGGAACATTGTCTCTCAACTGTGTGATAGAGTGTAGTACTACATATCAGTGAAGTGTAAGGCTTTCCAAAGCTGCCGAACGTGTTTCTTTCTCTATTTCAATGGTATTCTGCCTTGTATAACACACATTTACCACTCTAGTCTCCTTTAAGTAAACAATATAGGATTCATACAGTGTTTCATGGGATCTTAACTCCAATTAAGGATTTCCCGGATCTTAGCTACCTTTTCTACACTAAGAACTGACTTGGAGAATCTCTTTCAGCTGTTCTAAACAAGTTCTCATCTGTTTACAGTCATTTTCACTGAATTATTCATGTTTTCATGTAGTTTCCTATATTCTGCCTTCTGGCCCAAGTATAAGCTTTGCCCACTTTATCAAACAACTTCCTACACACTGTTATTAACTGAGGCAGTTCGGGAACATTGTCTCTCAACTGTGTGATAGAGTGTAGTACTACATTTCATTGAAGTGTAAGGCTTTCCAAAGCTGCCGAACGTGTTTCTTTCTCTATTTAAATGGTATTCTGCCTTGTATAACACACATTTACCACTCTAGTCTCCTTTAAGTAAAGAATATAAGATTCATACAGTGTTTCATGTGAATTTAACTGGAATTACGGATTTCCCTTATCTTAGCTACCTTTTCTACACTAAGAACTGACTTGGAGAATCTCTTTCAGCTGTTCTAAACAAGTTCTCATCTGTTTACAGTCATTTTCACTGAATTATTCATGTTTTCATGTAGTTTCCTATATTCTGCCTTCTGGCCCAAGTATAAGCTTTGCCCACTTTATCAAACAACTTCCTACACACTGTTATGAACTGAGGCAGTTCGGGAACATTGTCTCTCAACTGTGTGATAGAGTGTAGTACTACATTTCAGTGAAGTGTAAGGCTTTCCAATGCTGCCGAACGTGTTTCTTTCTCTATTTCAATGGTATTTTGCCTTGTATAACACACATTTACCACTCTAGTCTCCTTTAAGTAAAGAATATAGGATTCATACAGTGTTTCATGTGAATTTAACTGGAATTACAGATTTCCCTTATCTTAGCTACCTTTTCTACACTAAGAACTGACTTGGAGATTCTCTTTCAGCTGTTCTAAACAAGTTCTCATCTGTTTACAGTCATTTTCACTGAATTATTCATGTTTTCATGTAGTTTCCTATATTCTGCCTTCTGGTCCAAGTATAAGCTTTGCCCACTTTATCAAACAACTTCCTACACACTGTTATGAACTGAGGCAGCTCGGGAACATTGTCTCTCAACTGTGTGATAGAGTGTAGTACTACATTTCAGTGAAGTGTAAGGCTTTCCAAAGCTGCCGAACGTGTTTCTTTCTCTATTTCAATGGTATTCTGCCTTGTATAACACACATTTACCACTCTAGTCTCCTTTAAGTAAAGAATATAGGATTCATACAGTGTTTCATGGGATCTTAACTCCAATTAAGGATTTCCCGGATCTTAGCTACCTTTTCTACACTAAGAACTGACTTGGAGAATCTCTTTCAGCTGTTCTAAACAAGTTCTCATCTGTTTACAGTCATTTTCACTGAATTATTCATGTTTTCATGTAGTTTCCTATATTCTTCCTTCTGGTCCAAGAATAAGCTTTGCCCACTTTATCAAACAACTTCCTACACACTGTTATGAACTGAGGGAGCTGGGGAACATTGTCTCTCAACTGTGTTATAGAGTGTAGTACTACATTTCAGTGAAGTGTAAGGCTTTCCAAAGCTGCCGAACGTGTTTCTTTCTCTATTTCAATGGTATTCTGCCTTATATAACACACATTTACCACTCTAGTCTCCTTTAAGTAAACAATATAGGATTCATACAGTGTTTGATGTTATCTTAACTCGAATTAAGGATTTCCCTTATCTTAGCTACCTTTTCTACACTAAGAACTGACTTGGAGATTCTCTTTCAGCTGTTCTAAACAAATTCTCATCTGTTTACAGTCATTTTCACTGAATTATTCATGTTTTCATGTAGTTTCCTATATTCAGCCTTCTGGTCCAAGAATAAGCTTTGCCCACTTTATCAAACAACTTCCTACACACTGTTATGAACTGAGGCAGTTTGGGAACATTGTCTCTCAACTGTGTGATAGAGTGTAGTACTACATTTCAGTGAAGTGTAAGGCTTTCCAAAGCTGCCGAACCTGTTTCTTTCTCTATTTCAATGGTATTCTGCCTTGTATAACACACATTTACCACTCTAGTCTCCTTTAAGTAAACAATATAGGATTCATACAGTGTTTCATTTGAATTTAACTGTAATTACGGATTTCCCTTATCTTAGCTACCTTTTCTACACTAAGAATTGACTTGGAGAATCTCTTTCAGCTGTTCTAAACAAGTTCTCATCTGTTTACAGTCATTTTCACTGAATTATTCATGTTTTCATGTAGTTTCCTATATTCTGCCTTCTGGCCCAAGTATAAGCTTTGCCCACTTTATCAAACAACTTCCTACACACTGTTATGAACTGAGGCAGTTCGGGAACATTGTCTCTCAACTGTGTGATAGAGTGTAGTACTACATTTCAGTGAAGTGTAAGGCTTTCCAAAGCTGCCGAACGTGTTTCTTTCTCTATTTCAATGGTATTCTGCCTTGTATAACACACATTTACCACTCTAGTCTCCTTTAAGTAAAGAATATAAGATTCATACAGTGTTTCATTTGAATTTAACTGTAATTACGGATTTCCCTTATCTTAGCTACCTTTTCTACACTAAGAATTGACTTGGAGAATCTCTTTCAGCTGTTCTAAACAAGTTCTCATCTGTTTACAGTCATTTTCACTGAATTATTCATGTTTTCATGTAGTTTCCTATATTCTGCCTTCTGGCCCAAGTATAAGCTTTGCCCACTTTATCAAACAACTTCCTACACACTGTTATGAACTGAGGCAGTTCGGGAACATTGTCTCTCAACTGTGTGATAGAGTGTAGTACTACATTTCAGTGAAGTGTAAGGCTTTCCAAAGCTGCCGAACGTGTTTCTTTCTCTATTTCAATGGTATTCTGCCTTGTATAACACACATTTACCACTCTAGTCTCCTTTAAGTAAAGAATATAGGATTCATACAGTGTTTCATGTGAATTTAACTGGAATTACAGATTTCCCTTATCTTAGCTACCTTTTCTACACTAAGAACTGACTTGGAGAATCTCTTTCAGCTGTTCTAAACAAGTTCTCATCTGTTTACAGTCATTTTCACTGAATTATTCATGTTTTCATGTAGTTTCCTATATTCTTCCTTCTGGTCCAAGAATAAGCTTTGCCCACTTTATCAAACAACTTCCTACACACTGTTATGAACTGAGGGAGCTGGGGAACATTGTCTCTCAACTGTGTTATAGAGTGTAGTACTACATTTCAGTGAAGTGTAAGGCTTTCCAAAGCTGCCGAACGTGTTTCTTTCTCTATTTCAATGGTATTCTGCCTTATATAACACACATTTACCACTCTAGTCTCCTTTAAGTAAACAATATAGGATTCATACAGTGTTTGATGTTATCTTAACTCGAATTAAGGATTTCCCTTATCTTAGCTACCTTTTCTACACTAAGAACTGACTTGGAGATTCTCTTTCAGCTGTTCTAAACAAGTTCTCATATGTTTACAGTCATTTTCACTGAATTATTCATGTTTTCATGTAGTTTCCTATATTCTGCCTTCTGGTCCAAGTATAAGCTTTGCCCACTTTATCAAACAACTTCCTACACACTGTTATGAACTGAGGCAGCTCGGGAACATTGTCTCTCAACTGTGTGATAGAGTGTAGTACTACATTTCAGTGAAGTGTAAGGCTTTCCAAAGCTGCCGAACGTGTTTCTTTCTCTATTTCAATGGTATTCTGCCTTGTATAACACACATTTACCACTCTAGTCTCCTTTAAGTAAAGAATATAGGATTCATACAGTGTTTCATGGGATCTTAACTCCAATTAAGGATTTCCCGGATCTTAGCTACCTTTTCTACACTAAGAACTGACTTGGAGAATCTCTTTCAGCTGTTCTAAACAAGTTCTCATCTGTTTACAGTCATTTTCACTGAATTATTCATGTTTTCATGTAGTTTCCTATATTCTTCCTTCTGGTCCAAGAATAAGCTTTGTCCACTTTATCAAACAACTTCCTACACACTGTTATGAACTGAGGGAGCTGGGGAACATTGTCTCTCAACTGTGTTATAGAGTGTAGTACTACATTTCAGTGAAGTGTAAGGCTTTCCAAAGCTGCCGAACGTGTTTCTTTCTCTATTTCAATGGTATTCTGCCTTATATAACACACATTTACCACTCTAGTCTCCTTTAAGTAAACAATATAGGATTCATACAGTGTTTGATGTTATCTTAACTCGAATTAAGGATTTCCCTTATCTTAGCTACCTTTTCTACACTAAGAACTGACTTGGAGATTCTCTTTCAGCTGTTCTAAACAAGTTCTCATCTGTTTACAGTCATTTTCACTGAATTATTCATGTTTTCATGTAGTTTCCTATATTCTGCCTTCTGGTCCAAGTATAAGCTTTGCCCACTTTATCAAACAACTTCCTACACACTGTTATGAACTGAGGCAGCTCGGGAACATTGTCTCTCAACTGTGTGATAGAGTGTAGTACTACATATCAGTGAAGTGTAAGGCTTTCCAAAGCTGCCGAACGTGTTTCTTTCTCTATTTCAATGGTATTCTGCCTTGTATAACACACATTTACCACTCTAGTCTCCTTTAAGTAAACAATATAGGATTCATACAGTGTTTCATGGGATCTTAACTCCAATTAAGGATTTCCCGGATCTTAGCTACCTTTTCTACACTAAGAACTGACTTGGAGAATCTCTTTCAGCTGTTCTAAACAAGTTCTCATCTGTTTACAGTCATTTTCACTGAATTATTCATGTTTTCATGTAGTTTCCTATATTCTGCCTTCTGGCCCAAGTATAAGCTTTGCCCACTTTATCAAACAACTTCCTACACACTGTTATTAACTGAGGCAGTTCGGGAACATTGTCTCTCAACTGTGTGATAGAGTGTAGTACTACATTTCATTGAAGTGTAAGGCTTTCCAAAGCTGCCGAACGTGTTTCTTTCTCTATTTAAATGGTATTCTGCCTTGTATAACACACATTTACCACTCTAGTCTCCTTTAAGTAAAGAATATAAGATTCATACAGTGTTTCATGTGAATTTAACTGGAATTACGGATTTCCCTTATCTTAGCTACCTTTTCTACACTAAGAACTGACTTGGAGAATCTCTTTCAGCTGTTCTAAACAAGTTCTCATCTGTTTACAGTCATTTTCACTGAATTATTCATGTTTTCATGTAGTTTCCTATATTCTGCCTTCTGGCCCAAGTATAAGCTTTGCCCACTTTATCAAACAACTTCCTACACACTGTTATGAACTGAGGCAGTTCGGGAACATTGTCTCTCAACTGTGTGATAGAGTGTAGTACTACATTTCAGTGAAGTGTAAGGCTTTCCAATGCTGCCGAACGTGTTTCTTTCTCTATTTCAATGGTATTTTGCCTTGTATAACACACATTTACCACTCTAGTCTCCTTTAAGTAAAGAATATAGGATTCATACAGTGTTTCATGTGAATTTAACTGGAATTACAGATTTCCCTTATCTTAGCTACCTTTTCTACACTAAGAACTGACTTGGAGATTCTCTTTCAGCTGTTCTAAACAAGTTCTCATCTGTTTACAGTCATTTTCACTGAATTATTCATGTTTTCATGTAGTTTCCTATATTCTGCCTTCTGGTCCAAGTATAAGCTTTGCCCACTTTATCAAACAACTTCCTACACACTGTTATGAACTGAGGCAGCTCGGGAACATTGTCTCTCAACTGTGTGATAGAGTGTAGTACTACATTTCAGTGAAGTGTAAGGCTTTCCAAAGCTGCCGAACGTGTTTCTTTCTCTATTTCAATGGTATTCTGCCTTGTATAACACACATTTACCACTCTAGTCTCCTTTAAGTAAAGAATATAGGATTCATACAGTGTTTCATGGGATCTTAACTCCAATTAAGGATTTCCCGGATCTTAGCTACCTTTTCTACACTAAGAACTGACTTGGAGAATCTCTTTCAGCTGTTCTAAACAAGTTCTCATCTGTTTACAGTCATTTTCACTGAATTATTCATGTTTTCATGTAGTTTCCTATATTCTTCCTTCTGGTCCAAGAATAAGCTTTGCCCACTTTATCAAACAACTTCCTACACACTGTTATGAACTGAGGGAGCTGGGGAACATTGTCTCTCAACTGTGTTATAGAGTGTAGTACTACATTTCAGTGAAGTGTAAGGCTTTCCAAAGCTGCCGAACGTGTTTCTTTCTCTATTTCAATGGTATTCTGCCTTATATAACACACATTTACCACTCTAGTCTCCTTTAAGTAAACAATATAGGATTCATACAGTGTTTGATGTTATCTTAACTCGAATTAAGGATTTCCCTTATCTTAGCTACCTTTTCTACACTAAGAACTGACTTGGAGATTCTCTTTCAGCTGTTCTAAACAAATTCTCATCTGTTTACAGTCATTTTCACTGAATTATTCATGTTTTCATGTAGTTTCCTATATTCAGCCTTCTGGTCCAAGAATAAGCTTTGCCCACTTTATCAAACAACTTCCTACACACTGTTATGAACTGAGGCAGTTTGGGAACATTGTCTCTCAACTGTGTGATAGAGTGTAGTACTACATTTCAGTGAAGTGTAAGGCTTTCCAAAGCTGCCGAACCTGTTTCTTTCTCTATTTCAATGGTATTCTGCCTTGTATAACACACATTTACCACTCTAGTCTCCTTTAAGTAAACAATATAGGATTCATACAGTGTTTCATTTGAATTTAACTGTAATTACGGATTTCCCTTATCTTAGCTACCTTTTCTACACTAAGAATTGACTTGGAGAATCTCTTTCAGCTGTTCTAAACAAGTTCTCATCTGTTTACAGTCATTTTCACTGAATTATTCATGTTTTCATGTAGTTTCCTATATTCTGCCTTCTGGCCCAAGTATAAGCTTTGCCCACTTTATCAAACAACTTCCTACACACTGTTATGAACTGAGGCAGTTCGGGAACATTGTCTCTCAACTGTGTGATAGAGTGTAGTACTACATTTCAGTGAAGTGTAAGGCTTTCCAAAGCTGCCGAACGTGTTTCTTTCTCTATTTCAATGGTATTCTGCCTTGTATAACACACATTTACCACTCTAGTCTCCTTTAAGTAAAGAATATAAGATTCATACAGTGTTTCATTTGAATTTAACTGTAATTACGGATTTCCCTTATCTTAGCTACCTTTTCTACACTAAGAATTGACTTGGAGAATCTCTTTCAGCTGTTCTAAACAAGTTCTCATCTGTTTACAGTCATTTTCACTGAATTATTCATGTTTTCATGTAGTTTCCTATATTCTGCCTTCTGGCCCAAGTATAAGCTTTGCCCACTTTATCAAACAACTTCCTACACACTGTTATGAACTGAGGCAGTTCGGGAACATTGTCTCTCAACTGTGTGATAGAGTGTAGTACTACATTTCAGTGAAGTGTAAGGCTTTCCAAAGCTGCCGAACGTGTTTCTTTCTCTATTTCAATGGTATTCTGCCTTGTATAACACACATTTACCACTCTAGTCTCCTTTAAGTAAAGAATATAGGATTCATACAGTGTTTCATGTGAATTTAACTGGAATTACAGATTTCCCTTATCTTAGCTACCTTTTCTACACTAAGAACTGACTTGGAGAATCTCTTTCAGCTGTTCTAAACAAGTTCTCATCTGTTTACAGTCATTTTCACTGAATTATTCATGTTTTCATGTAGTTTCCTATATTCTTCCTTCTGGTCCAAGAATAAGCTTTGCCCACTTTATCAAACAACTTCCTACACACTGTTATGAACTGAGGGAGCTGGGGAACATTGTCTCTCAACTGTGTTATAGAGTGTAGTACTACATTTCAGTGAAGTGTAAGGCTTTCCAAAGCTGCCGAACGTGTTTCTTTCTCTATTTCAATGGTATTCTGCCTTATATAACACACATTTACCACTCTAGTCTCCTTTAAGTAAACAATATAGGATTCATACAGTGTTTGATGTTATCTTAACTCGAATTAAGGATTTCCCTTATCTTAGCTACCTTTTCTACACTAAGAACTGACTTGGAGATTCTCTTTCAGCTGTTCTAAACAAGTTCTCATATGTTTACAGTCATTTTCACTGAATTATTCATGTTTTCATGTAGTTTCCTATATTCTGCCTTCTGGTCCAAGTATAAGCTTTGCCCACTTTATCAAACAACTTCCTACACACTGTTATGAACTGAGGCAGCTCGGGAACATTGTCTCTCAACTGTGTGATAGAGTGTAGTACTACATTTCAGTGAAGTGTAAGGCTTTCCAAAGCTGCCGAACGTGTTTCTTTCTCTATTTCAATGGTATTCTGCCTTGTATAACACACATTTACCACTCTAGTCTCCTTTAAGTAAAGAATATAGGATTCATACAGTGTTTCATGGGATCTTAACTCCAATTAAGGATTTCCCGGATCTTAGCTACCTTTTCTACACTAAGAACTGACTTGGAGAATCTCTTTCAGCTGTTCTAAACAAGTTCTCATCTGTTTACAGTCATTTTCACTGAATTATTCATGTTTTCATGTAGTTTCCTATATTCTGCCTTCTGGCCCAAGTATAAGCTTTGCCCACTTTATCAAACAACTTCCTACACACTGTTATGAACTGAGGCAGTTCGGGAACATTGTCTCTCAACTGTGTGATAGAGTGTAGTACTACATTTCAGTGAAGTGTAAGGCTTTCCAAAGCTGCCGAACGTGTTTCTTTCTCTATTTCAATGGTATTCTGCCTTGTATAACACACATTTACCACTCTAGTCTCCTTTAAGTAAAGAATATAAGATTCATACAGTGTTTCATTTGAATTTAACTGTAATTACGGATTTCCCTTATCTTAGCTACCTTTTCTACACTAAGAATTGACTTGGAGAATCTCTTTCAGCTGTTCTAAACAAGTTCTCATCTGTTTACAGTCATTTTCACTGAATTATTCATGTTTTCATGTAGTTTCCTATATTCTTCCTTCTGGTCCAAGAATAAGCTTTGCCCACTTTATCAAACAACTTCCTACACACTGTTATGAACTGAGGGAGCTGGGGAACATTGTCTCTCAACTGTGTTATAGAGTGTAGTACTACATTTCAGTGAAGTGTAAGGCTTTCCAAAGCTGCCGAACGTGTTTCTTTCTCTATTTCAATGGTATTCTGCCTTATATAACACACATTTACCACTCTAGTCTCCTTTAAGTAAACAATATAGGATTCATACAGTGTTTGATGTTATCTTAACTCGAATTAAGGATTTCCCTTATCTTAGCTACCTTTTCTACACTAAGAACTGACTTGGAGATTCTCTTTCAGCTGTTCTAAACAAGTTCTCATATGTTTACAGTCATTTTCACTGAATTATTCATGTTTTCATGTAGTTTCCTATATTCTGCCTTCTGGTCCAAGTATAAGCTTTGCCCACTTTATCAAACAACTTCCTACACACTGTTATGAACTGAGGCAGCTCGGGAACATTGTCTCTCAACTGTGTGATAGAGTGTAGTACTACATTTCAGTGAAGTGTAAGGCTTTCCAAAGCTGCCGAACGTGTTTCTTTCTCTATTTCAATGGTATTCTGCCTTGTATAACACACATTTACCACTCTAGTCTCCTTTAAGTAAAGAATATAGGATTCATACAGTGTTTCATGGGATCTTAACTCCAATTAAGGATTTCCCGGATCTTAGCTACCTTTTCTACACTAAGAACTGACTTGGAGAATCTCTTTCAGCTGTTCTAAACAAGTTCTCATCTGTTTACAGTCATTTTCACTGAATTATTCATGTTTTCATGTAGTTTCCTATATTCTGCCTTCTGGCCCAAGTATAAGCTTTGCCCACTTTATCAAACAACTTCCTACACACTGTTATGAACTGAGGCAGTTCGGGAACATTGTCTCTCAACTGTGTGATAGAGTGTAGTACTACATTTCAGTGAAGTGTAAGGCTTTCCAAAGCTGCCGAACGTGTTTCTTTCTCTATTTCAATGGTATTCTGCCTTGTATAACACACATTTACCACTCTAGTCTCCTTTAAGTAAAGAATATAAGATTCATACAGTGTTTCATTTGAATTTAACTGTAATTACGGATTTCCCTTATCTTAGCTACCTTTTCTACACTAAGAATTGACTTGGAGAATCTCTTTCAGCTGTTCTAAACAAGTTCTCATCTGTTTACAGTCATTTTCACTGAATTATTCATGTTTTCATGTAGTTTCCTATATTCTGCCTTCTGGCCCAAGTATAAGCTTTGCCCACTTTATCAAACAACTTCCTACACACTGTTATGAACTGAGGCAGTTCGGGAACATTGTCTCTCAACTGTGTGATAGAGTGTAGTACTACATTTCAGTGAAGTGTAAGGCTTTCCAAAGCTGCCGAACGTGTTTCTTTCTCTATTTCAATGGTATTCTGCCTTGTATAACACACATTTACCACTCTAGTCTCCTTTAAGTAAAGAATATAGGATTCATACAGTGTTTCATGTGAATTTAACTGGAATTACAGATTTCCCTTATCTTAGCTACCTTTTCTACACTAAGAACTGACTTGGAGAATCTCTTTCAGCTGTTCTAAACAAGTTCTCATCTGTTTACAGTCATTTTCACTGAATTATTCATGTTTTCATGTAGTTTCCTATATTCTTCCTTCTGGTCCAAGAATAAGCTTTGCCCACTTTATCAAACAACTTCCTACACACTGTTATGAACTGAGGGAGCTGGGGAACATTGTCTCTCAACTGTGTTATAGAGTGTAGTACTACATTTCAGTGAAGTGTAAGGCTTTCCAAAGCTGCCGAACGTGTTTCTTTCTCTATTTCAATGGTATTCTGCCTTATATAACACACATTTACCACTCTAGTCTCCTTTAAGTAAACAATATAGGATTCATACAGTGTTTGATGTTATCTTAACTCGAATTAAGGATTTCCCTTATCTTAGCTACCTTTTCTACACTAAGAACTGACTTGGAGATTCTCTTTCAGCTGTTCTAAACAAGTTCTCATATGTTTACAGTCATTTTCACTGAATTATTCATGTTTTCATGTAGTTTCCTATATTCTGCCTTCTGGTCCAAGTATAAGCTTTGCCCACTTTATCAAACAACTTCCTACACACTGTTATGAACTGAGGCAGCTCGGGAACATTGTCTCTCAACTGTGTGATAGAGTGTAGTACTACATTTCAGTGAAGTGTAAGGCTTTCCAAAGCTGCCGAACGTGTTTCTTTCTCTATTTCAATGGTATTCTGCCTTGTATAACACACATTTACCACTCTAGTCTCCTTTAAGTAAAGAATATAGGATTCATACAGTGTTTCATGGGATCTTAACTCCAATTAAGGATTTCCCGGATCTTAGCTACCTTTTCTACACTAAGAACTGACTTGGAGAATCTCTTTCAGCTGTTCTAAACAAGTTCTCATCTGTTTACAGTCATTTTCACTGAATTATTCATGTTTTCATGTAGTTTCCTATATTCTTCCTTCTGGTCCAAGAATAAGCTTTGCCCACTTTATCAAACAACTTCCTACACACTGTTATGAACTGAGGGAGCTGGGGAACATTGTCTCTCAACTGTGTTATAGAGTGTAGTACTACATTTCAGTGAAGTGTAAGGCTTTCCAAAGCTGCCGAACGTGTTTCTTTCTCTATTTCAATGGTATTCTGCCTTATATAACACACATTTACCACTCTAGTCTCCTTTAAGTAAACAATATAGGATTCATACAGTGTTTGATGTTATCTTAACTCGAATTAAGGATTTCCCTTATCTTAGCTACCTTTTCTACACTAAGAACTGACTTGGAGATTCTCTTTCAGCTGTTCTAAACAAATTCTCATCTGTTTACAGTCATTTTCACTGAATTATTCATGTTTTCATGTAGTTTCCTATATTCAGCCTTCTGGTCCAAGAATAAGCTTTGCCCACTTTATCAAACAACTTCCTACACACTGTTATGAACTGAGGCAGTTTGGGAACATTGTCTCTCAACTGTGTGATAGAGTGTAGTACTACATTTCAGTGAAGTGTAAGGCTTTCCAAAGCTGCCGAACCTGTTTCTTTCTCTATTTCAATGGTATTCTGCCTTGTATAACACACATTTACCACTCTAGTCTCCTTTAAGTAAACAATATAGGATTCATACAGTGTTTCATGGGATCTTAACTCCAATTAAGGATTTCCCGGATCTTAGCTACCTTTTCTACACTAAGAACTGACTTGGAGAATCTCTTTCAGCTGTTCTAAACAAGTTCTCAGCTGTTTACAGTCATTTTCACTGAATTATTCATGTTTTCATGTAGTTTCCTATATTCTGCCTTCTGGCCCAAGTATAAGCTTTGCCCACTTTATCAAACAACTTCCTACACACTGTTATGAACTGAGGCAGTTCGGGAACATTGTCTCTCAACTGTGTGATAGAGTGTAGTACTACATTTCAGTGAAGTGTAAGGCTTTCCAAAGCTGCCGAACGTGTTTCTTTCTCTATTTCAATGGTATTCTGCCTTGTATAACACACATTTACCACTCTAGTCTCCTTTAAGTAAAGAATATAAGATTCATACAGTGTTTCATTTGAATTTAACTGTAATTACGGATTTCCCTTATCTTAGCTACCTTTTCTACACTAAGAATTGACTTGGAGAATCTCTTTCAGCTGTTCTAAACAAGTTCTCATCTGTTTACAGTCATTTTCACTGAATTATTCATGTTTTCATGTAGTTTCCTATATTCTGCCTTCTGGCCCAAGTATAAGCTTTGCCCACTTTATCAAACAACTTCCTACACACTGTTATGAACTGAGGCAGTTTGGGAACATTGTCTCTCAACTGTGTGATAGAGTGTAGTACTACATTTCAGTGAAGTGTAAGGCTTTCCAAAGCTGCCGAACGTGTTTCTTTCTCTATTTCAATGGTATTCTGCCTTGTATAACACACATTTACCACTCTAGTCTCCTTTAAGTAAAGAATATAGGATTCTTACAGTGTTTCATGTGAATTTAACTGGAATTACAGATTTCCCTTATCTTAGCTACCTTTTCTACACTAAGAACTGACTTGGAGAATCTCTTTCAGCTGTTCTAAACAAGTTCTCATCTGTTTACAGTCATTTTCACTGAATTATTCATGTTTTCATGTAGTTTCCTATATTCTTCCTTCTGGTCCAAGAATAAGCTTTGCCCACTTTATCAAACAACTTCCTACACACTGTTATGAACTGAGGCAGTTCGGGAACATTGTCTCTCAACTGTGTGATAGAGTGTAGTACTACATTTCAGTGAAGTGTAAGGCTTTCCAAAGCTGCCGAACGTGTTTCTTTCTCTATTTCAATGGTATTTTGCCTTGTATAACACACATTTACCACTCTAGTCTCCTTTAAGTAAAGAATATAGGATTCATACAGTGTTTCATGTGAATTTAACTGGAATTACAGATTTCCCTTATCTTAGCTACCTTTTCTACACTAAGAACTGACTTGGAGAATCTCTTTCAGCTGTTCTAAACAAGTTCTCATCTGTTTACAGTCATTTTCACTGAATTATTCATGTTTTCATGTAGTTTCCTATATTCTTCCTTCTGGTCCAAGAATAAGCTTTGCCCACTTTATCAAACAACTTCCTACACACTGTTATGAACTGAGGGAGCTGGGGAACATTGTCTCTCAACTGTGTTATAGAGTGTAGTACTACATTTCAGTGAAGTGTAAGGCTTTCCAAAGCTGCCGAACCTGTTTCTTTCTCTATTTCAATGGTATTCTGCCTTATATAACACACATTTACCACTCTAGTCTCCTTTAAGTAAACAATATAGGATTCATACAGTGTTTGATGTTATCTTAACTCGAATTAAGGATTTCCCTTATCTTAGCTACCTTTTCTACACTAAGAACTGACTTGGAGATTCTCTTTCAGCTGTTCTAAACAAGTTCTCATCTGTTTACAGTCATTTTCACTGAATTATTCATGTTTTCATGTAGTTTCCTATATTCTGCCTTCTGGTCCAAGTATAAGCTTTGCCCACTTTATCAAACAACTTCCTACACACTGTTATGAACTGAGGCAGCTCGGGAACATTGTCTCTCAACTGTGTGATAGAGTGTAGTACTACATTTCAGTGAAGTGTAAGGCTTTCCAAAGCTGCCGAACGTGTTTCTTTCTCTATTTCAATGGTATTCTGCCTTGTATAACACCCATTTACCACTCTAGTCTCCTTTAAGTAAAGAATATAGGATTCATACAGTGTTTCATGGGATCTTAACTCCAATTAAGGATTTCCCGGATCTTAGCTACCTTTTCTACACTAAGAACTGACTTGGAGAATCTCTTTCAGCTGTTCTAAACAAGTTCTCATCTGTTTACAGTCATTTTCACTGAATTATTCATGTTTTCATGTAGTTTCCTATATTCTTCCTTCTGGTCCAAGAATAAGCTTTGCCCACTTTATCAAACAACTTCCTACACACTGTTATGAACTGAGGGAGCTGGGGAACATTGTCTCTCAACTGTGTTATAGAGTGTAGTACTACATTTCAGTGAAGTGTAAGGCTTTCAAAAGCTGCCGAACGTGTTTCTTTCTCTATTTCAATGGTATTCTGCCTTATATAACACACATTTACCACTCTAGTCTCCTTTAAGTAAACAATATAGGATTCATACAGTGTTTGATGTTATCTTAACTCGAATTAAGGATTTCCCTTATCTTAGCTACCTTTTCTACACTAAGAACTGACTTGGAGATTCTCTTTCAGCTGTTCTAAACAAATTCTCATCTGTTTACAGTCATTTTCACTGAATTATTCATGTTTTCATGTAGTTTCCTATATTCAGCCTTCTGGTCCAAGTATAAGCTTTGCCCACTTTATCAAACAACTTCCTACACACTGTTATGAACTGAGGCAGTTTGGGAACATTGTCTCTCAACTGTGTGATAGAGTGTAGTACTACATTTCAGTGAAGTGTAAGGCTTTCCAAAGCTGCCGAACCTGTTTCTTTCTCTATTTCAATGGTATTCTGCCTTGTATAACACACATTTACCACTCTAGTCTCCTTTAAGTAAACAATATAGGATTCATACAGTGTTTCATGGGATCTTAACTCCAATTAAGGATTTCCCGGATCTTAGCTACCTTTTCTACACTAAGAACTGACTTGGAGAATCTCTTTCAGCTGTTCTAAACAAGTTCTCAGCTGTTTACAGTCATTTTCACTGAATTATTCATGTTTTCATGTAGTTTCCTATATTCTGCCTTCTGGCCCAAGTATAAGCTTTGCCCACTTTATCAATCAACTTCCTACACACTGTTATGAACTGAGGCAGTTCGGGAACATTGTCTCTCAACTGTGTGATAGAGTGTAGTACTACATTTCAGTGAAGTGTAAGGCTTTCCAAAGCTGCCGAACGTGTTTCTTTCTCTATATCAATGGTATTCTGCCTTGTATAACACACATTTACCACTCTAGTCTCCTTTAAGTAAAGAATATAAGATTCATACAGTGTTTCATGTGAATTTAACTGTAATTACGGATTTCCCTTATCTTAGCTACCTTTTCTACACTAAGAATTGACTTGGAGAATCTCTTTCAGCTGTTCTAAACAAGTTCTCATCTGTTTACAGTCATTTTCACTGAATTATTCATGTTTTCATGTAGTTTCCTATATTCTGCCTTCTGGCCCAAGTATAAGCTTTGCCCACTTTATCAAACAACTTCCTACACACTGTTATGAACTGAGGCAGTTCGGGAACATTGTCTCTCAACTGTGTGATAGAGTGTAGTACTACATTTCAGTGAAGTGTAAGGCTTTCCAAAGCTGCCGAACGTGTTTCTTTCTCTATTTCAATGGTATTCTGCCTTGTATAACACACATTTACCACTCTAGTCTCCTTTAAGTAAAGAATATAGGATTCATACAGTGTTTCATGTGAATTTAACTGGAATTACAGATTTCCCTTATCTTAGCTACCTTTTCTACACTAAGAACTGACTTGGAGAATCTCTTTCAGCTGTTCTAAACAAGTTCTCATCTGTTTACAGTCATTTTCACTGAATTATTCATGTTTTCATGTAGTTTCCTATATTCTTCCTTCTGGTCCAAGAATAAGCTTTGCCCACTTTATCAAACAACTTCCTACACACTGTTATGAACTGAGGGAGCTGGGGAACATTGTCTCTCAACTGTGTTATAGAGTGTAGTACTACATTTCAGTGAAGTGTAAGGCTTTCCAAAGCTGCCGAACGTGTTTCTTTCTCTATTTCAATGGTATTCTGCCTTATATAACACACATTTACCACTCTAGTCTCCTTTAAGTAAACAATATAGGATTCATACAGTGTTTGATGTTATCTTAACTCGAATTAAGGATTTCCCTTATCTTAGCTACCTTTTCTACACTAAGAACTGACTTGGAGATTCTCTTTCAGCTGTTCTAAACAAGTTCTCATCTGTTTACAGTCATTTTCACTGAATTATTCATGTTTTCATGTAGTTTCCTATATTCTGCCTTCTGGTCCAAGTATAAGCTTTGCCCACTTTATCAAACAACTTCCTACACACTGTTATGAACTGAGGCAGCTCGGGAACATTGTCTCTCAACTGTGTGATAGAGTGTAGTACTACATTTCAGTGAAGTGTAAGGCTTTCCAAAGCTGCCGAACGTGTTTCTTTCTCTATTTCAATGGTATTCTGCCTTGTATAACACACATTTACCACTCTAGTCTCCTTTAAGTAAAGAATATAGGATTCATACAGTGTTTCATGGCATCTTAACTCCAATTAAGGATTTCCCGGATCTTAGCTACCTTTTCTACACTAAGAACTGACTTGGAGAATCTCTTTCAGCTGTACTAAACAAGTTCTCATCTGTTTACAGTCATTTTCACTGAATTATTCATGTTTTCATGTAGTTTCCTATATTCTTCCTTCTGGTCCAAGAATAAGCTTTGCCCACTTTATCAAACAACTTCCTACACACTGTTATGAACTGAGGGAGCTGGGGAACATTGTCTCTCAACTGTGTTATAGAGTGTAGTACTACATTTCAGTGAAGTGTAAGGCTTTCCAAAGCTGCCGAACGTGTTTCTTTCTCTATTTCAATGGTATTCTGCCTTATATAACACACATTTACCACTCTAGTCTCCTTTAAGTAAACAATATAGGATTCATACAGTGTTTGATGTTATCTTAACTCGAATTAAGGATTTCCCTTATCTTAGCTACCTTTTCTACACTAAGAACTGACTTGGAGATTCTCTTTCAGCTGTTCTAAACAAGTTCTCATCTGTTTACAGTCATTTTCACTGAATTATTCATGTTTTCATGTAGTTTCCTATATTCTGCCTTCTGGTCCAAGTATAAGCTTTGCCCACTTTATCAAACAACTTCCTACACACTGTTATGAACTGAGGCAGCTCGGGAACATTGTCTCTCAACTGTGTGATAGAGTGTAGTACTACATTTCAGTGAAGTGTAAGGCTTTCCAAAGCTGCCGAACGTGTTTCTTTCTCTATTTCAATGGTATTCTGCCTTGTATAACACACATTTACCACTCTAGTCTCCTTTAAGTAAAGAATATAGGATTCATACAGTGTTTCATGGCATCTTAACTCCAATTAAGGATTTCCCGGATCTTAGCTACCTTTTCTACACTAAGAACTGACTTGGAGAATCTCTTTCAGCTGTTCTAAACAAGTTCTCATCTGTTTACAGTCATTTTCACTGAATTATTCATGTTTTCATGTAGTTTCCTATATTCTTCCTTCTGGTCCAAGAATAAGCTTTGCCCACTTTATCAAACAACTTCCTACACACTGTTATGAACTGAGGGAGCTGGGGAACATTGTCTCTCAACTGTGTTATAGAGTGTAGTACTACATTTCAGTGAAGTGTAAGGCTTTCCAAAGCTGCCGAACGTGTTTCTTTCTCTATTTCAATGGTATTCTGCCTTATATAACACACATTTACCACTCTAGTCTCCTTTAAGTAAACAATATAGGATTCATACAGTGTTTGATGTTATCTTAACTCGAATTAAGGATTTCCCTTATCTTAGCTACCTTTTCTACACTAAGAACTGACTTGGAGATTCTCTTTCAGCTGTTCTAAACAAATTCTCATCTGTTTACAGTCATTTTCACTGAATTATTCATGTTTTCATGTAGTTTCCTATATTCAGCCTTCTGGTCCAAGTATAAGCTTTGCCCACTTTATCAAACAACTTCCTACACACTGTTATGAACTGAGGCAGTTTGGGAACATTGTCTCTCAACTGTGTGATAGAGTGTAGTACTACATTTCAGTGAAGTGTAAGGCTTTCCAAAGCTGCCGAACCTGTTTCTTTCTCTATTTCAATGGTATTCTGCCTTGTATAACACACATTTACCACTCTAGTCTCCTTTAAGTAAACAATATAGGATTCATACAGTGTTTCATGGGATCTTAACTCCAATTAAGGATTTCCCGGATCTTAGCTACCTTTTCTACACTAAGAACTGACTTGGAGAATCTCTTTCAGCTGTTCTAAACAAGTTCTCATCTGTTTACAGTCATTTTCACTGAATTATTCATGTTTTCATGTAGTTTCCTATATTCTGCCTTCTGGCCCAAGTATAAGCTTTGCCCACTTTATCAAACAACTTCCTACACACTGTTATGAACTGAGGCAGTTCGGGAACATTGTCTCTCAACTGTGTGATAGAGTGTAGTACTACATTTCAGTGAAGTGTAAGGCTTTCCAAAGCTGCCGAACGTGTTTCTTTCTCTATTTCAATGGTATTCTGCCTTGTATAACACACATTTACCACTCTAGTCTCCTTTAAGTAAAGAATATAGGATTCATACAGTGTTTCATGTGAATTTAACTGGAATTACAGATTTCCCTTATCTTAGCTACCTTTTCTACACTAAGAACTGACTTGGAGAATCTCTTTCAGCTGTTCTAAACAAGTTCTCATCTGTTTACAGTCATTTTCACTGAATTATTCATGTTTTCATGTAGTTTCCTATATTCTTCCTTCTGGTCCAAGAATAAGCTTTGCCCACTTTATCAAACAACTTCCTACACACTGTTATGAACTGAGGCAGTTCGGGAACATTGTCTCTCAACTGTGTGATAAAGTGTAGTACTACATTTCAGTGAAGTGTAAGGCTTTCCAAAGCTGCCGAACGTGTTTCTTTCTCTATTTCAATGGTATTTTGCCTTGTATAACACACATTTACCACTCTAGTCTCCTTTAAGTAAAGAATATAGGATTCATACAGTGTTTCATGTGAATTTAACTGGAATTACAGATTTCCCTTATCTTAGCTACCTTTTCTACACTAAGAACTGACTTGGAGAATCTCTTTCAGCTGTTCTAAACAAGTTCTCATCTGTTTACAGTCATTTTCACTGAATTATTCATGTTTTCATGTAGTTTCCTATATTCTTCCTTCTGGTCCAAGAATAAGCTTTGCCCACTTTATCAAACAACTTCCTACACACTGTTATGAACTGAGGGAGCTGGGGAACATTGTCTCTCAACTGTGTTATAGAGTGTAGTACTACATTTCAGTGAAGTGTAAGGCTTTCCAAAGCTGCCGAACGTGTTTCTTTCTCTATTTCAATGGTATTCTGCCTTATATAACACACATTTACCACTCTAGTCTCCTTTAAGTAAACAATATAGGATTCATACAGTGTTTGATGTTATCTTAACTCGAATTAAGGATTTCCCTTATCTTAGCTACCTTTTCTACACTAAGAACTGACTTGGAGATTCTCTTTCAGCTGTTCTAAACAAGTTCTCATCTGTTTACAGTCATTTTCACTGAATTATTCATGTTTTCATGTAGTTTCCTATATTCTGCCTTCTGGTCCAAGTATAAGCTTTGCCCACTTTATCAAACAACTTCCTACACACTGTTATGAACTGAGGCAGCTCGGGAACATTGTCTCTCAACTGTGTGATAGAGTGTAGTACTACATTTCAGTGAAGTGTAAGGCTTTCCAAAGCTGCCGAACGTGTTTCTTTCTCTATTTCAATGGTATTCTGCCTTGTATAACACACATTTACCACTCTAGTCTCCTTTAAGTAAAGAATATAGGATTCATACAGTGTTTCATGGGATCTTAACTCCAATTAAGGATTTCCCGGATCTTAGCTACCTTTTCTACACTAAGAACTGACTTGGAGAATCTCTTTCAGCTGTTCTAAACAAGTTCTCATCTGTTTACAGTCATTTTCACTGAATTATTCATGTTTTCATGTAGTTTCCTATATTCTTCCTTCTGGTCCAAGAATAAGCTTTGCCCACTTTATCAAACAACTTCCTACACACTGTTATGAACTGAGGGAGCTGGGGAACATTGTCTCTCAACTGTGTTATAGAGTGTAGTACTACATTTCAGTGAAGTGTAAGGCTTTCCAAAGCTGCCGAACGTGTTTCTTTCTCTATTTCAATGGTATTCTGCCTTATATAACACACATTTACCACTCTAGTCTCCTTTAAGTAAACAATATAGGATTCATACAGTGTTTGATGTTATCTTAACTCGAATTAAGGATTTCCCTTATCTTAGCTACCTTTTCTACACTAAGAACTGACTTGGAGATTCTCTTTCAGCTGTTCTAAACAAATTCTCATCTGTTTACAGTCATTTTCACTGAATTATTCATGTTTTCATGTAGTTTCCTATATTCAGCCTTCTGGTCCAAGTATAAGCTTTGCCCACTTTATCAAACAACTTCCTACACACTGTTATGAACTGAGGCAGTTTGGGAACATTGTCTCTCAACTGTGTGATAGAGTGTAGTACTACATTTCAGTGAAGTGTAAGGCTTTCCAAAGCTGCCGAACGTGTTTCTTTCTCTATTTCAATGGTATTCTGCCTTGTATAACACACATTTACCACTCTAGTCTCCTTTAAGTAAACAATATAGGATTCATACAGTGTTTCATGGGATCTTAACTCCAATTAAGGATTTCCCGGATCTTAGCTACCTTTTCTACACTAAGAACTGACTTGGAGAATCTCTTTCAGCTGTTCTAAACAAGTTCTCAGCTGTTTACAGTCATTTTCACTGAATTATTCATGTTTTCATGTAGTTTCCTATATTCTGCCTTCTGGCCCAAGTATAAGCTTTGCCCACTTTATCAATCAACTTCCTACACACTGTTATGAACTGAGGCAGTTCGGGAACATTGTCTCTCAACTGTGTGATAGAGTGTAGTACTACATTTCAGTGAAGTGTAAGGCTTTCCAAAGCTGCCGAACGTGTTTCTTTCTCTATTTCAATGGTATTCTGCCTTGTATAACACACATTTACCACTCTAGTCTCCTTTAAGTAAAGAATATAAGATTCATACAGTGTTTCATGTGAATTTAACTGTAATTACGGATTTCCCTTATCTTAGCTACCTTTTCTACACTAAGAATTGACTTGGAGAATCTCTTTCAGCTGTTCTAAACAAGTTCTCATCTGTTTACAGTCATTTTCACTGAATTATTCATGTTTTCATGTAGTTTCCTATATTCTGCCTTCTGGCCCAAGTATAAGCTTTGCCCACTTTATCAAACAACTTCCTACACACTGTTATGAACTGAGGCAGTTCGGGAACATTGTCTCTCAACTGTGTGATAGAGTGTAGTACTACATTTCAGTGAAGTGTAAGGCTTTCCAAAGCTGCCGAACGTGTTTCTTTCTCTATTTCAATGGTATTCTGCCTTGTATAACACACATTTACCACTCTAGTCTCCTTTAAGTAAAGAATATAGGATTCATACAGTGTTTCATGTGAATTTAACTGGAATTACAGATTTCCCTTATCTTAGCTACCTTTTCTACACTAAGAACTGACTTGGAGAATCTCTTTCAGCTGTTCTAAACAAGTTCTCATCTGTTTACAGTCATTTTCACTGAATTATTCATGTTTTCATGTAGTTTCCTATATTCTTCCTTCTGGTCCAAGAATAAGCTTTGCCCACTTTATCAAACAACTTCCTACACACTGTTATGAACTGAGGCAGTTCGGGAACATTGTCTCTCAACTGTGTGATAAAGTGTAGTACTACATTTCAGTGAAGTGTAAGGCTTTCCAAAGCTGCCGAACGTGTTTCTTTCTCTATTTCAATGGTATTTTGCCTTGTATAACACACATTTACCACTCTAGTCTCCTTTAAGTAAAGAATATAGGATTCATACAGTGTTTCATGTGAATTTAACTGGAATTACAGATTTCCCTTATCTTAGCTACCTTTTCTACACTAAGAACTGACTTGGAGAATCTCTTTCAGCTGTTCTAAACAAGTTCTCATCTGTTTACAGTCATTTTCACTGAATTATTCATGTTTTCATGTAGTTTCCTATATTCTTCCTTCTGGTCCAAGAATAAGCTTTGCCCACTTTATCAAACAACTTCCTACACACTGTTATGAACTGAGGGAGCTGGGGAACATTGTCTCTCAACTGTGTTATAGAGTGTAGTACTACATTTCAGTGAAGTGTAAGGCTTTCCAAAGCTGCCGAACGTGTTTCTTTCTCTATTTCAATGGTATTCTGCCTTATATAACACACATTTACCACTCTAGTCTCCTTTAAGTAAACAATATAGGATTCATACAGTGTTTGATGTTATCTTAACTCGAATTAAGGATTTCCCTTATCTTAGCTACCTTTTCTACACTAAGAACTGACTTGGAGATTCTCTTTCAGCTGTTCTAAACAAGTTCTCATCTGTTTACAGTCATTTTCACTGAATTATTCATGTTTTCATGTAGTTTCCTATATTCTGCCTTCTGGTCCAAGTATAAGCTTTGCCCACTTTATCAAACAACTTCCTACACACTGTTATGAACTGAGGCAGCTCGGGAACATTGTCTCTCAACTGTGTGATAGAGTGTAGTACTACATTTCAGTGAAGTGTAAGGCTTTCCAAAGCTGCCGAACGTGTTTCTTTCTCTATTTCAATGGTATTCTGCCTTGTATAACACACATTTACCACTCTAGTCTCCTTTAAGTAAAGAATATAGGATTCATACAGTGTTTCATGGGATCTTAACTCCAATTAAGGATTTCCCGGATCTTAGCTACCTTTTCTACACTAAGAACTGACTTGGAGAATCTCTTTCAGCTGTTCTAAACAAGTTCTCATCTGTTTACAGTCATTTTCACTGAATTATTCATGTTTTCATGTAGTTTCCTATATTCTTCCTTCTGGTCCAAGAATAAGCTTTGCCCACTTTATCAAACAACTTCCTACACACTGTTATGAACTGAGGGAGCTGGGGAACATTGTCTCTCAACTGTGTTATAGAGTGTAGTACTACATTTCAGTGAAGTGTAAGGCTTTCCAAAGCTGCCGAACGTGTTTCTTTCTCTATTTCAATGGTATTCTGCCTTATATAACACACATTTACCACTCTAGTCTCCTTTAAGTAAACAATATAGGATTCATACAGTGTTTGATGTTATCTTAACTCGAATTAAGGATTTCCCTTATCTTAGCTACCTTTTCTACACTAAGAACTGACTTGGAGATTCTCTTTCAGCTGTTCTAAACAAGTTCTCATCTGTTTACAGTCATTTTCACTGAATTATTCATGTTTTCATGTAGTTTCCTATATTCTGCCTTCTGGTCCAAGTATAAGCTTTGCCCACTTTATCAAACAACTTCCTACACACTGTTATGAACTGAGGCAGCTCGGGAACATTGTCTCTCAACTGTGTGATAGAGTGTAGTACTACATTTCAGTGAAGTGTAAGGCTTTCCAAAGCTGCCGAACGTGTTTCTTTCTCTATTTCAATGGTATTCTGCCTTGTATAACACACATTTACCACTCTAGTCTCCTTTAAGTAAAGAATATAGGATTCATACAGTGTTTCATGGGATCTTAACTCCAATTAAGGATTTCCCGGATCTTAGCTACCTTTTCTACACTAAGAACTGACTTGGAGAATCTCTTTCAGCTGTTCTAAACAAGTTCTCATCTGTTTACAGTCATTTTCACTGAATTATTCATGTTTTCATGTAGTTTCCTATATTCTTCCTTCTGGTCCAAGAATAAGCTTTGCCCACTTTATCAAACAACTTCCTACACACTGTTATGAACTGAGGGAGCTGGGGAACATTGTCTCTCAACTGTGTTATAGAGTGTAGTACTACATTTCAGTGAAGTGTAAGGCTTTCCAAAGCTGCCGAACGTGTTTCTTTCTCTATTTCAATGGTATTCTGCCTTATATAACACACATTTACCACTCTAGTCTCCTTTAAGTAAACAATATAGGATTCATACAGTGTTTGATGTTAT
Organism: Pipistrellus hanaki; assembly: GCF_964339955.1. Classification (NCBI taxonomy): domain Eukaryota; kingdom Metazoa; phylum Chordata; class Mammalia; order Chiroptera; family Vespertilionidae; genus Pipistrellus; species Pipistrellus hanaki. The sequence goes on along the minus strand of NC_140507.1, from coordinate 97,868,857 downwards.
CTTAACTCGAATTAAGGATTTCCCTTATCTTAGCTACCTTTTCTACACTAAGAACTGACTTGGAGATTCTCTTTCAGCTGTTCTAAACAAATTCTCATCTGTTTACAGTCATTTTCACTGAATTATTCATGTTTTCATGTAGTTTCCTATATTCAGCCTTCTGGTCCAAGTATAAGCTTTGCCCACTTTATCAAACAACTTCCTACACACTGTTATGAACTGAGGCAGTTTGGGAACATTGTCTCTCAACTGTGTGATAGAGTGTAGTACTACATTTCAGTGAAGTGTAAGGCTTTCCAAAGCTGCCGAACGTGTTTCTTTCTCTATTTCAATGGTATTCTGCCTTGTATAACACACATTTACCACTCTAGTCTCCTTTAAGTAAACAATATAGGATTCATACAGTGTTTCATGGGATCTTAACTCCAATTAAGGATTTCCCGGATCTTAGCTACCTTTTCTACACTAAGAACTGACTTGGAGAATCTCTTTCAGCTGTTCTAAACAAGTTCTCAGCTGTTTACAGTCATTTTCACTGAATTATTCATGTTTTCATGTAGTTTCCTATATTCTGCCTTCTGGCCCAAGTATAAGCTTTGCCCACTTTATCAATCAACTTCCTACACACTGTTATGAACTGAGGCAGTTCGGGAACATTGTCTCTCAACTGTGTGATAGAGTGTAGTACTACATTTCAGTGAAGTGTAAGGCTTTCCAAAGCTGCCGAACGTGTTTCTTTCTCTATTTCAATGGTATTCTGCCTTGTATAACACACATTTACCACTCTAGTCTCCTTTAAGTAAAGAATATAAGATTCATACAGTGTTTCATGTGAATTTAACTGTAATTACGGATTTCCCTTATCTTAGCTACCTTTTCTACACTAAGAATTGACTTGGAGAATCTCTTTCAGCTGTTCTAAACAAGTTCTCATCTGTTTACAGTCATTTTCACTGAATTATTCATGTTTTCATGTAGTTTCCTATATTCTGCCTTCTGGCCCAAGTATAAGCTTTGCCCACTTTATCAAACAACTTCCTACACACTGTTATGAACTGAGGCAGTTCGGGAACATTGTCTCTCAACTGTGTGATAGAGTGTAGTACTACATTTCAGTGAAGTGTAAGGCTTTCCAAAGCTGCCGAACGTGTTTCTTTCTCTATTTCAATGGTATTCTGCCTTGTATAACACACATTTACCACTCTAGTCTCCTTTAAGTAAAGAATATAGGATTCATACAGTGTTTCATGTGAATTTAACTGGAATTACAGATTTCCCTTATCTTAGCTACCTTTTCTACACTAAGAACTGACTTGGAGAATCTCTTTCAGCTGTTCTAAACAAGTTCTCATCTGTTTACAGTCATTTTCACTGAATTATTCATGTTTTCATGTAGTTTCCTATATTCTTCCTTCTGGTCCAAGAATAAGCTTTGCCCACTTTATCAAACAACTTCCTACACACTGTTATGAACTGAGGCAGTTCGGGAACATTGTCTCTCAACTGTGTGATAAAGTGTAGTACTACATTTCAGTGAAGTGTAAGGCTTTCCAAAGCTGCCGAACGTGTTTCTTTCTCTATTTCAATGGTATTTTGCCTTGTATAACACACATTTACCACTCTAGTCTCCTTTAAGTAAAGAATATAGGATTCATACAGTGTTTCATGTGAATTTAACTGGAATTACAGATTTCCCTTATCTTAGCTACCTTTTCTACACTAAGAACTGACTTGGAGAATCTCTTTCAGCTGTTCTAAACAAGTTCTCATCTGTTTACAGTCATTTTCACTGAATTATTCATGTTTTCATGTAGTTTCCTATATTCTTCCTTCTGGTCCAAGAATAAGCTTTGCCCACTTTATCAAACAACTTCCTACACACTGTTATGAACTGAGGGAGCTGGGGAACATTGTCTCTCAACTGTGTTATAGAGTGTAGTACTACATTTCAGTGAAGTGTAAGGCTTTCCAAAGCTGCCGAACGTGTTTCTTTCTCTATTTCAATGGTATTCTGCCTTATATAACACACATTTACCACTCTAGTCTCCTTTAAGTAAACAATATAGGATTCATACAGTGTTTGATGTTATCTTAACTCGAATTAAGGATTTCCCTTATCTTAGCTACCTTTTCTACACTAAGAACTCACTTGGAGATTCTCTTTCAGCTGTTCTAAACAAGTTCTCATCTGTTTACAGTCATTTTCACTGAATTATTCATGTTTTCATGTAGTTTCCTATATTCTGCCTTCTGGTCCAAGTATAAGCTTTGCCCACTTTATCAAACAACTTCCTACACACTGTTATGAACTGAGGCAGCTCGGGAACATTGTCTCTCAACTGTGTGATAGAGTGTAGTACTACATTTCAGTGAAGTGTAAGGCTTCCCAAAGCTGCCGAACGTGTTTCTTTCTCTATTTCAATGGTATTCTGCCTTGTATAACACACATTTACCACTCTAGTCTCCTTTAAGTAAAGAATATAGGATTCATACAGTGTTTCATGGGATCTTAACTCCAATTAAGGATTTCCCGGATCTTAGCTACCTTTTCTACACTAAGAACTGACTTGGAGAATCTCTTTCAGCTGTTCTAAACAAGTTCTCATCTGTTTACAGTCATTTTCACTGAATTATTCATGTTTTCATGTAGTTTCCTATATTCTTCCTTCTGGTCCAAGAATAAGCTTTGCCCACTTTATCAAACAACTTCCTACACACTGTTATGAACTGAGGGAGCTGGGGAACATTGTCTCTCAACTGTGTTATAGAGTGTAGTACTACATTTCAGTGAAGTGTAAGGCTTTCCAAAGCTGCCGAACGTGTTTCTTTCTCTATTTCAATGGTATTCTGCCTTATATAACACACATTTACCACTCTAGTCTCCTTTAAGTAAACAATATAGGATTCATACAGTGTTTGATGTTATCTTAACTCGAATTAAGGATTTCCCTTATCTTAGCTACCTTTTCTACACTAAGAACTGACTTGGAGATTCTCTTTCAGCTGTTCTAAACAAATTCTCATCTGTTTACAGTCATTTTCACTGAATTATTCATGTTTTCATGTAGTTTCCTATATTCAGCCTTCTGGTCCAAGTATAAGCTTTGCCCACTTTATCAAACAACTTCCTACACACTGTTATGAACTGAGGCAGTTTGGGAACATTGTCTCTCAACTGTGTGATAGAGTGTAGTACTACATTTCAGTGAAGTGTAAGGCTTTCCAAAGCTGCCGAACGTGTTTCTTTCTCTATTTCAATGGTATTCTGCCTTGTATAACACACATTTACCACTCTAGTCTCCTTTAAGTAAACAATATAGGATTCATACAGTGTTTCATGGGATCTTAACTCCAATTAAGGATTTCCCGGATCTTAGCTACCTTTTCTACACTAAGAACTGACTTGGAGAATCTCTTTCAGCTGTTCTAAACAAGTTCTCAGCTGTTTACAGTCATTTTCACTGAATTATTCATGTTTTCATGTAGTTTCCTATATTCTGCCTTCTGGCCCAAGTATAAGCTTTGCCCACTTTATCAATCAACTTCCTACACACTGTTATGAACTGAGGCAGTTCGGGAACATTGTCTCTCAACTGTGTGATAGAGTGTAGTACTACATTTCAGTGAAGTGTAAGGCTTTCCAAAGCTGCCGAACGTGTTTCTTTCTCTATTTCAATGGTATTCTGCCTTGTATAACACACATTTACCACTCTAGTCTCCTTTAAGTAAAGAATATAGGATTCATACAGTGTTTCATGGGATCTTAACTCCAATTAAGGATTTCCCGGATCTTAGCTACCTTTTCTACACTAAGAACTGACTTGGAGAATCTCTTTCAGCTGTTCTAAACAAGTTCTCATCTGTTTACAGTCATTTTCACTGAATTATTCATGTTTTCATGTAGTTTCCTATATTCTTCCTTCTGGTCCAAGAATAAGCTTTGCCCACTTTATCAAACAACTTCCTACACACTGTTATGAACTGAGGGAGCTGGGGAACATTGTCTCTCAACTGTGTTATAGAGTGTAGTACTACATTTCAGTGAAGTGTAAGGCTTTCCAAAGCTGCCGAACGTGTTTCTTTCTCTAT